>NC_135786.1:39773500-40402500 GCF_051106095.1 Pogona vitticeps
AAGGATGGTGAAGTGATATTAAAAAGGACTCAAAAAAGCACATTGTAAGAATATACCCGGGTCATGCAGAATCCTTCGCAGATGGTCGTGTTGATGGCCAGACAGTAGGCACATTCTCTTTTTTCCACGTGGATGACATACTCAACAGGGATGCAAAGAGACATACTCTGACCCAAAGTCAAGGCAAAGACCAAGGGGAGAAGGATGAAAAGGGCAGGATTCATGCTGCATACAAAAGCAAAGCAAAGTTCTTTTAGATACAGAATGTGGAAGCAAGTGACTTATTAAGAAAAAGAAAGGAATCTGGTTCACTCCTCAAATTACATAACAGCAATCTTTCGGTCTCCAAGCTGTTCACTATTTGGATTCCAGATCATACTGTATCTGTCTACTAAAATATTTTATTTGCCACACTAAAAAAAAATCAGGCCACACTGCCTTCCAAAAGACAACAAGGTCCCAAAATGCAATTGCAGTTTACATACAGATGCACACACTTCACTCTCAGCAACAGCTAAAGATTTTTAAAATCGCAAATGAAGAAATATGTGTGTCTTTCACACACACACTTTTTTAAAAACCAGCAATGATAAGGCCATATATAACAGCATTTTATGCTGAGACTGAAATGTTTTATTTAGCAGATGTTTTAATGCTCTGCCTCATTCACTCACTTCTTTCTGCTGCTGACTTGTCCCCATTGAAAAGACTCAAGCTGTCTCACACATAGTTAAAACAAATGGAATTAAAAATAAAATAAACAATTAAAAACATTGTAACATAGTAATATTAAAACACCCACGTAAAACAATGTGAAACGTAAAAAACATTCAGAAGGTATTGAAAAGACAGCTGAAGAAAGTCCGATCTCTAATATCCCTCTTCTCATTGGTGGGCCAGAGAGTAGATCCCAAGACACACATCTCAACGCTAAATTGAAAAAAGACACTACTTTAAGGGCTCTTCCATGGGAGATGGGGCAACCTTGTTTTCCACGGCTCCAAACCAAAGGACCTGAAACAATGGGTTCAAATTACTCCCCCAAGTGTTTCTGATGGCAGAATGGATTACTTTGGAAGATGATAGACTTTCCTTCTCCAAGGACTTTTAAACAGAGCTTTGATTACCATCTATTGGGTTATTTAAAGATACATTTCCAGCATTGTCAGGAATCGGATTAGATAATCTTTGGGATTTTTTCCATCTCTACAGTCCTACAAATCTTTCTGGGGGAAATCCAGGAGAAGCCCATCTGTGTTTCCCCCCTTTTTCCTTTTGACACATGTTGATCTTATACCCTCCTTCAGCTGCAGAGAGGCTGGATATAAGGTCCTGTTATCAGGACTACTTTCTATTCTATTCTTGATCTCATGTGTATGAAATTGCATACATAGCAATCAGCAGTAATGAAAGAGCACATCTGATTCCCAAATTCCAGCTACTCAAAATGCTTTCTATGTTATGCTTATTGTATCATAATAGGCTTTCTTAAATGGTGGAACAAAGGAGCAGCAGCAGGATTTTAATGCTTTCTTTATACTCAACAGAGAAGCCAACATATTCATTGATTGGATCAATGAATTATAGAGTTGGACATGATCTTTAAGGTCATTTAGTCCAACCTGCTAATCAATGAAAAGTTGTATTATTTACAGACAGATATCTGTCCAGTGTCTACTTAAAAGACACCAGTCAAGGAGGACCCAATAACTCCCATTACAACCAGTTCCACTACAGTATAAAATAACTCTAATTGTTAGGAATCTTATTCTGGTGTTTGCAAGGAAGCAGATTTCAACTCATTTCCATCATCTAGTTCTAGTCCTAGTCCTATTCTGTTTTCTATAGCCAAATGATGCATGACAGCTCTCCAGATATTTTAGCCAAGTATTGTGTCTTCCCTTCCTGATAAACATAATGTGCTCCTTTGCTATTTCTTGCTCTTTCATATGTTTCAACAGACAGGATTAGCAGACCTCTTACCCATCTTGGTTGTCTTCTAGATATATTCCAGTTTGTCAATATACTTCTCAAAATGTGCCAACCAGAACTGTTCACCATTAACACAATTAACTTACACCTAACATGACTAGCTATTCCTCTCAGCTTCATACATTTGCAAAAAACATCCCTGGTGAAACTTAATACTCATGCTCTAGTATACCCATTACTTCAGAAACGGTAACTCCTGCTAAGAATGGCAGATTGAATTCTGGCAAATGAACCCAACCATAGAGCATGAACAACATGATGAAAAAACTTGCTGAAGCCCTCTCCTAACAGAGAGGTTGGTCATGGGGAAAGAATTCTTACTAATTCTAATGTAGAATTTAGATGATTAATGCTTACAAATATGCAATGATCCTATTCTGCATTCACACAAATACAAAGAAACTGGGACAATGAGTTACCCACCTATCAGCGCTGAAGACTGACCAACCTCTTGGCAGCTGGCTCTTCACACAGGAATCTGATTCTGCATTGAGTTTGTTGCCAAGTGCAAGCTCAGGGTGCATTTTATATGCTCCTAGTTAATTCCTGGTTGATCTACTTGTTTATATAATTCTATTAATTGCTGTTCCTAATCTCACTAATATCTATTAAAGATTCGTACTTGGCCACGAAGGAAATCTGATTGGAATAAGCGGAACTATAATATTTCTGCCTAGCAGCCAGATGCAATGTTAATTAAGTTGACGTTCATTCTTAATGAGATGAAAACACGTATATAAGAATTGAAGAAAACTTTGGTGACACTAATATTTTTCAGGAAAGACATGACATGGTATACAAGTGGGTGCAATTTGTATAGGATGCCTCCAGGCTGGAGTTGTTAGAAGAAATATTTAGAATTTTTTTGAATGGTCAGTAAGGGAGAACAAAATCATGAATGTGAAAATGTTGTACATATGGCAAAATGGTAGGCAGGATTATGTGCTACCCAATCATAGTGACCAGAACTGAAAAACTGTAACAAAAGTAATTGCTGGTTTAGTGAAATAATGAGTGAGGTGAAATCTCAATAACTGAGAAAGTAGAGTGATATTTTGGTGTCAGTGTACCCATATGGATAAGGAGAAACATTAGATGCAGGTATTTAAGAACACTGGGAAGCTATTTTGTATTACACGTTATTAGTCTGTGGAACTCCTTGCTACAGGATGTGGTGATGGCATCTGGTCTAGATGCCTTTAAAGAGGATTGGACAGATTTCTGGAGGAAAAGTCCATCACAGGTTGCAAGCCATGATGGGGATGTTTAATCTCCAGGTTTTAAAGCAAGGTACCTCCAAATGCCAGCTGTAGGGGAGTGGTATCAGGGGACAGGTATCTAGTTGTCTCACTCTCAGAGGGGGGCCACTGTGAGATACAGAAAGCTGGACTAGTTGGGCCCTCAGCCTGATCCAGCAGGGCTCTTCTTATGTTCCTATAGACTATTGGCCTGTCCAATCTTCTTTTCCTATCTGGAGTCATTTATAGACAGGCCCTGCATTTTAATGTCTATGTCCATGACAGTAAGAGCAATATCTTCTACTAGTTGATAAAGTGTCAAAGTGTAAGAAATATCAGGAACATACCTCCCCAGTTTAAGATTTCTATATTTTTAATCAGACGTCTGGAAGAGAAACTTGTAAAGCACTCAAGACTCCAAACAAAGTTGGCATTACATTGGATTACAGTGGACCCTCGACTTACAGACGGCTCCATTTACAGACTTTTCGAGTTACAGATTTCTCTGGCCACAAAATTTAGGTTCAACTTGCAGCTGGAGAATCGACCTACAGACGGGACAAAAACCCAAAATGGAACAAAAACGGCCGGTTACAGATTAATCAGTTTTCAATGCATTGTAGGTCAATGGAGACTCGACCTATAAACTTTTCAACTTGCAGCCACCGTTCCAATATGGATTAATTCCTTAAGTCGAGGGTCTACTGTATAACTACATCAAACATTCTTAGAATAAAATCTTCTGCCTTCTTCCAGATCTTTTCTCAATTTTCTTTTTGAAGAAATCTGTTCATTCAGTGAGAGCCAGTTTTAAGTATGAATCATTCATCTTTAACCTTTCTAAGCCAAAACAAGCTGCACAATGACATCAACGATTTACACTTTCATGAAATGGAAGCTGTCACTACCGTATTGCCATCGGATAAGTAAATCCAAGAAACTGAAATCATAGGGCACTGGATGTGCCTCAGCGATAAGTAATGGTCCAAAAGAGGGGGGAAATGGTTATTTTAAAAGAACAACAAGATTATGATGTCACAAATGGTGGACAAAGAGGAAATTATGAGGAAAATAGTCTTTAAAGGGAATTATATCTAGCCACCATAAGTCAGAATTGACTTGCTGATCCATGATGATGATGGTGATTAGTATACCTATATTTATTGACAGGGAGACCATCCAGCATGTTTTACTAGCAGATGCAAAGATGGCAGGGGGGGTAAGGCTCATGTACTTTTAACAGTTCTTTAGACATGTAGGAATTTTGACAGGTATCTGCCATCCTACAGGAGTAACAAAAACAATGTTTAATAAAATCCTTTGAATTTCTAAGACTAAGTTTATAAAACAACCCCAATAAAAACTATTGGAGGTGTCTTTTTAGTTCTAATCTCTCCTAGCTAATTTAAATTATCCCTTGCTGCCAGATTTAGCTACATTATTACATTGGCAAATCAGAACTTGCTAAACTTTGTTGTCTTTTTTTAAAGTAAAGCTTTATTGACATAGGATTTCATTTATAATATCAAAGTACTAAATATGTTTCTTCACTCTATAAAAGAAATGTGAGTTTCTGGATGGTTACAGGATAGGATCTTTATTCAATAATCCACTAATAGACCAGTGGACTAGCTTGGAAAGGGGTAGCCATGTTAGTCTGTGCAAGCATGATAAGTAAGAACAGAAATTGAAATTAATTAAAATTAAAGAACAAGTAAAAAAAAGACAAAAACATGGTGGCACCTTAAAGATTTACTTTTATATTTTTTTAATGTGAGCTTTCATGGATAAAGCAGGTTGCGTATCTGTAATTATAGTTCTTCACGTGGTTATCTGTGCAATAGCTAGCCTTGAGTTTTTGGCAGAGGTCTCATCCCTGCTCTTCACATAAATGCCAAATGGAGAATGGGTCCCACTTTCTTCCTCCATTACATTTCAGATTATCAAAACATAGGCATCACACCGCCTACAGTGGGGGGCAAAATGTGTTCTTCAATTGCTCAAATGAATTCATGAAGAACTGCAGCCATAGGTTAGCAGTCTTCATGGTCCATGTCTTTCAAGTTTCTGCTATATGGGACGGTTTACCAATGGAGGCAGGCAAGTTTTAAGAAATCAAAGATCCAAGCACAGCCTTCCAAAGCAGTGGTTCTTAACCTTTTTGAAAGAAAGGCCCCCTTGAGCTATTGAGGAAGTTATCATCGCCCCCCTCTTATTTCTTATTATATCTTATTTATTTATTTATTTATTTATTTGTTTGTTTGTTTGTTTGTTTGTTTGTTTGTTTGTTTGTTTGTTTATTTATTTAAGACACTTAAATCCAATGACCCCTGAAAACAAAATTCAATTCCAAGAAAATGAAATGCCCCCCAAAAGTAACATTTAATGATTTAGTTGCAAGCGAATTTTAAGACTCAAAAAGAAATTTAAAAAGGGCATAAAATGCAGGAACTAAAAATTTCAAGACAAAAACTTTGAAACTAAATTAAGATAGGAGGAAAATATATATTCATGCACATTGTAAAAAGGCTGCAGCCATCTTCACAGGTTTGGCTTGCTCCAGCGCCCCCTACCGCCCCCCTTCTGCTCCAGCGCCCCCACACCGCCCCTTTTCGTTCTACCGCCCCCCTGAAAAATGAAATCGCCCCCTGGGGGGCATTATCGCCCAGGTTAAGAACCACTGTTCCAAAGGAAGCATCTGTTCTGCCTCTGACAACAAACTTGTGATGTCAGGAAAATTCAGATTAAATTAGTGCACACCCCAGTCCTTAAGGCAGAACAAATTCTGCATCTGAGAGACCCTTTCAAAGCACGGTGAGAGTGCATAGAATTGTATCAACAAAGAAAGTTAAAATCAATGCTAAGAGCTGAGGAGTAAGTGGAGTAATTAAGAGGCTCTGGGAAACTATTGTCAGTACATGGTAGATAATGGTTGGCATGTTCCTTGTGTAATTTCTTAGTGCACAGTGAAAGAAAACTGAATTATCAACCCAAACAGTGAGTGTCAAAAATTGTTTCCAGATACATAAACAAACCTTATGTTTTCAGAAACAAAGGTCCAGCACAATAGCTATGGGGTATTCGTGAGCATCAACCACTACTTCCACTGAAAGCTCAGGGAGCCCCTTATCTTCTTCAGACACTTGGGACAAGTTTTTGATTTTCTGGGAAAAGATCCTTGGTGCCAAATAAGCCATGTCACCATCCTGATATTGAAGAGGTTTCGTTGCAAACTGACAAAACTAGCAGCTGGAACTCTCTCCCATAGGAAGCCAGATTAGGCCCATCTTTGTTGTCCTTCCACAAGCAGGCAAAGGAAGGAAGGCTTTTCCTTACTGACTGACTATCTGAGAAGGTTTTTTTTTAATGAGATTGTTTGTGCCTTTGCTGCTTTTAAATGTGTTGCTTTAAATGTATTTTAGTACAGTGGTGCCCCGCTTGACACTTACCCCGCATGACATCGAAATCGCTTTACAATGAGTTTTTTGCGATCGCAAAACGATGATTCCAATGGGGGTTTTTTCGCTTGACGTCAATTAGGAGCCTGCTTCGCAAACCAACCCGGCAGTTAAGATCTAACCAGGGGGCCCTTTTGAAAGAGCCGTCCCTTAAGGAGATAAGAGGGAGGGCTTGTAGAGAAAGGGCCTTTTCGGCAGCTGCCCCCAGACTATGGAATGCCCTCCCGACTGAGATTCATCTGGCGCCGACACTGATGACATGTCGGCGCCAGGTCAAAACCTTCCTGTTCCAGAAGGCTTTTAATTGAAATAATATCAGCTGTGGGTCTCATGGCAATTTTTAGAGCATATATTTTTAATTGCATTTTAATTATTTTGCCCTTTTATTTTGCCTTTTTATTGTATTTTAAATGTTGTAAGCCGCCCAAAGACCTTCGGGTAGTGTGGGCGGCATATAAGTTAAATAAATAAATAAATAAATAAATAAATAAATAAATAAATAAATAAATAAATAAATAAATAAACGACTTTTTTTCAGGCTGCGTAAAATGGCCTCCCTTTGTAAAATGGCTTCCCTCCCTTTGCAAAATGGCTGTTTTCCAGACACCTGCTTCGGAAGACAGCAATTATAAACAGCTGATCAGCGGTTCTGTATGGGCAATCTTCACTGGACAAATAGGTATTTCCCCATTGGAACTCATTGACCGGTTTTCAATGCATTCCAATGGGTTTTTTTCGCTTGAAGACGATTTCGCCTAACAGCGATTTTCCTGGAACGGATTATCCTTGTCAAGCGGGGCACCACTGTACTCTTTAATCTATTATTTTTAATAGATTTGTTTAATTAAATAATAATTTATATATTTTTTAGCTTTTTATATTGCTTCTTTTAAAAAGACTTGGAGAAAGACAGGAAAACTATTTTAAATAAATAGTTGCAATTTGAGATGATATATAGTACACTGCAAACCAGGAGTGCCAGCCCATCATAGGGTGAGTAGAGTCGTCTCCTCATTCTATGATCATCCCAATTATCACTGTGTGAGTGACAAGTGGAATTAGATGGAAAATATATAGAACTGGTTCTCTCTATGGCACATAATACACTAGTCCCTGAACTGAAGCATTAGGCATAGCAACGTAGGCAACCATGTTTCCTCCACCCCTTTTTACATTAAACTGTTGCTAAAACGGGTAGACAGCTCCAGTGAGTTAAGTATCTGGCTGCCAGACCAGAAGTTGGGAGTTCAATTCCCTACTGTGCATCTCAGAAGAGCCAGCCTGTGTCACTTTGGGCAAGTTGCACAAATCCAGAATGTCCCCAGAAGAAAGAAAATGGTAAACCACTTCTGAATATTCTCCACCAAGAAAACTCTGAAAAAAGGGTAACCATAAGTCAGAAATGACTCAATGGTACATTATTGTTGTTGTTGTTGTCATTGTTATATTGTCCATGAAAACACTTACCATTCCATCATTAAACACTGTAGTACTACTGTGTTCCCACATACAGCTCAGCAAATGTTATGTGTAGCTTTTCACTCTAGATAACCAGAGAGGATTAATATGGAGTCCACTGTCACATACTTCCCATCCTGCTGGTGGTATCCAATACCTTCATCCCTGACTGCACCAGTTGATTTTTTAAAAATTTAATTGTTTTAAAAGAATTTATTAATTAAAGGAAAACAATAAGAACAATACTAACATAAAATATGTATACATACATGCACTAATACAAAAAAATTCCCTGTGTCACCATCACCCTCGGGACCAGATAAGAAAATATTTCCTTTTAATTTATTTTCACCCCATTCCACTTCAAAAATACATTGATTCTTCTACTGGCTTTTGACCTTTCCCTTTTACAAAAACATAATTCAAATATGGATTCCATATCTCTTTAAAATCATTATATTTTGTCATTTTCCTTCTTACTTTTATTTCACATGTTAACTTATCATTTATCACTAAACCATTTCTTTATATCAATCTTCAAGGTTGACTTGTTTGTCATTTTTCCAATTTTTTGCAAATATTAATCCCACTGCTGTTACCATTATAACAATTAAATCTTTCTGTTCTTTTTAATATGGTAATTCCTAATTATATTTGAGTGCAATAGTTGGTGATATTCGACTATTATTTCCAATAATTTCTCTAGTTTCTCTAAAAACCCATGCCCATTCTTCCTTTTTTCACAAGTCCACCACATATGTAAATAACTTCCTTTTTTTTTTGCATCTCCAGCATTGAAAAGGTACATTTTTATTTATAATATTCAATCTTGTTGAGGTAAAGTACCATCTCCATGCAACCTCATAACAATTTTCTTTTACCCTTATAGACATATTCTTCATTATTCCTTGTGACCATATTTTGTTCCAAACCTCACTTTTAACCTCTTCCTCTAAGTCATCTTGCCATTGATTTTTCATCATAACTTTTTCATGTCCAACATTTATTAAAATCTTATAAATCGCACTTACTGTGTCCTTTCTTTTATTTCCTTCCTCTTGATCTTGTCTTTGCTCTATAATCTCCTCAAATTTAGACAGTTTTATTTATTTATTGTATTTTTACCCCACCTATCTGGTCAAATGACCACTCTAGGCGGCTTACAGCGCGCATAACATACATAACAAAATATAAAAAATATATAAATATATAAAATATAATATCAATAGACAAATACTTCAAGGTGGAGAAAAGAAAAAGAGAAATAAAAAGAAGAAAGAAATCAAGTGTTCACTGGAGGGAAGGCCTGTGTAAACATCCAAGTTTTTAATTGGTTTTTAAAGGTGTGCAGTGAAGGGGCCGCACGAATCTCCGGAGGAAGGTTATTCCAGAGGCGAGGAGCTACCGCCAATAAGGCCCGGTTTCTTGTTTTTTCCTTCTGGGCCTCCCTCGGCGTCAAGCCCCTCAGCTTCACCTCCTGATTTGATTGGGTGATCTGGGTAGATTTTGGTGGGAGTAGGCATTCCGCCAAATATCAAGGCCCTAAACCGTTTAGGGCTTTATACGTTAGCATTAAGACTTTGAAGTCAATGCGGAACCAAATGGGCAGCCAATGCAAAGTGGCTAGAGTGGGGGAAATATGATGATATTTTCTCACTCCACTAAGAAGTCTGGCTGCCGCGTTCTGCACCACTTGGAGTCTCTGCACCAACCTCAAAGGCAGCCCCACGTAGAGCGCATTACAATGGTCTAATCTTGAGATTACAAGTGCATGTACCAAGGTAGTGAGCACCCCAACATCAAGATAAGGACGCAGCTGGGCTATCCACCGAAGATGGAAAAAGGCGGTATGGACCACTGACGCCACCTGAGTTTTCATGGCGAGCACCAGGTCCAGATGGATCCCCAAGCTGCGAGCCTCACTCTTCGCAGTAATAGTCACTCCCCCAAATGAGAGTTTCCCAGACCGCTGATGGTGGGGCCACCCACCCTCAGGACCTCCATCTTGTCCAGATTCAGCCTCAGCCCATTTTCCTGCATTCACTGCAGCACAGACTCCAAGAAACGCTGAAGGGACAGAACGGCATCCTCTGCAGTTGGAGAAAAGGAGATGTAGAGCTGGGTGTCATCAGCATACTGATGGCACAACACCCCACACCCCCTGATGACCCCACCCAGCAGCCTCATATAGATATTAAGCAGCACTGGAGAGATGATCAAACCCTGCGGAACCCCACAATTGAGGGTCCACGGGGCCAATAATCTCTCCACAAGCTGTACCCTCTGAGGACGGTCACCGAGGAAGGATCAGAGCCATGCAAGTGCATGACCACCAATTCCCAACTCAGAGAGCCTCCTCAGGAGGACACCGTGACCTGCTTTTCTGGTTAACTTGTTGAACTTTCCATTTGGAGTATATTTGTCCAAGATATTCTCCTCTTCCTCTCCCCAAATTTCCTTTATAGTATTTTTATCTTTCACATTTTTCATCCAAGCCCTTATTGTATTTAACCCTTCTCTACTAATTCTTCTTTAAGTTTAGTTTTAAGGATTTGGGGGAAGTTCCGAGCCTCTGCTACTTGTGGTAATGATAAGTGGACTCTTATCTATATTCTTTCCAGCATTCTAACATATTCTTCAATAAAGGATTAATTATTCTCTTTATTTCTTCTGCTATTTTTTCTTGAAAGAGGATATTCTCCAGTCTATTAAAATGTTCTGACATTTCCAGTTCCCTCCAAATTAAGTTTCTATTATAGACAATAATATCTTGAATATGTCTAAGCTGGTTTGCAATGTAATATGTTTTAACATTTGGTAATCCAAGCCCTCCTTTTTGTAGAATATACCATAGTTTCTTATTTATTCTTATTGTTTTATTTCCATTACAATAACTATTTATTGAGTTCTGCCAGTCTTTCAGATATATTTCTCCAATCTTTATTGGAAGCATTCAAAATACAAAATTAAGTTTAGGGATGATCTTCATTTTAATTAATGGTATTATTCCAAACCATGATAATTTTACTTTTTTATCTGTTCATTAGTTTCTTTCTTCAGTTTATCCTTATTTACTTTAATCATTTGTTGTGTATTCCATGTACAGTGGTGCCTCGCTTGACGATTACCTCGTTAGATGAGGAAATCGCTTGATTATGTGTTTTTTGCGATCACTATTGCGATCGCTAAACGATGACTGAATGGGCTTTTTTCATTTCATGATGATCGGTTCCCTGCTTTGGGAACCGATTTTTTGCGTAACAACGATAAAAAACAGCTGATCATCAGGTTTCAAAATAGCCACCCACTGTGCAAAATGGCTCCCCGCTGTGCTTTAGGATGGATTCCTCGCATTACAGGCACCGGAAAATGGCCGCCCTATGGAGGATCTTCGCTGGACACTGAGGTATTTCGCCCATTGGAATGCATTGAACCAGTTTTCAATGCATTTCAATGGGTGTTTTCGTTTCGCTTGACAAGGATTTCGCTTAACAGCGATTTGAACGGAAAAATTATCTTCGTCAAGCAAGGCACCACTGTAATATAAATACCTAAGTATTTAATAATACTTTCAATTCTTCCCTTAAATTCTTTTTTCATTTCTTTCTCTTCTGCTTCTGTATGATTTAATAATATACATTTCAATTTCTGCAAGTTTACTTTCAAACCTGTTATTTCTTCAAAATGATTCAAATGTGTTCTAATAATCTACAATGTTTCTTTTAGGTTTTTAATTATTAATAGTGTGTCATCCGCAAAAAGATTTATTTTCTCTTCCTCTCTAGTGTGTACACCTTTAATTAAAGTATCATTTATGATCACTTGTGCCAGCACTTCTATTATCAATATAAATAAATATGGCGATAAGGGCAACCTTGTCTTGTTCTTCAGCCTAAACATATTGATTCTGTTATGCCATCATTTATTATTATTTTTGCAGAGTTCTGTAAATATAATTGATGAATTATTTGTCTAAATTGGGTACCAAATCCTATCTGTTTAAGCAATACAGTATTTTTAATTCATCCCATTCAACTGAATCAAAAGCTTTGAAAATATCTACGGATATTACACCTGCCTTACATTCTTACATTTTGATTCTTTTGCTAAATATATCAAGTTAAGCACCTTCCTTATTGTAGCCAACATCTGTGTACCTAGTATAGAACCATTTTGATATTTCTCAATATATTTCCCTATAAACTTGTTTAATCTTGCTGCCAAAATTGCTGCAAATATTTAAGCATCTTGATTTATCAGTCTATAAGACTCCATATTTATAGGGTTTTGTCTGGTTTAAAAATTAAAACTATTAATGATTTTTTCCAAGACTGGGGGATTTCGTCTCCTTTTAATATACCATGATATAATTCTTTTACTTTTGGAGTAAGACATTTTTTAAAAAGTTTTATAATATTCTGGGTCCAATCCATCTGTACCAGGTCTCTCCCCTGCTTTTAATTTTGTTTATAATAACTTCTATCTCTTCCTCTGTTATTGTTCTCTCCATTAATTCCCTATCCTCTTCAGTTATTACTTTTTAAAAATTATTTTCTAAATATTTTTCAATTTTATCTAGGGAGAGATTCTTGCTTGTCCTTATAGAATTTTTGAAAAGCTTCTAGTTTTTCTTTCATTACATTACATCTACCCCCTTTCTGATTTTTTATCACTCCTATATTACTCTTACTTTTTGGGGGGCAGCTTTAACTTCAATTTTTTTTACCAAATATTCAAAGTATTCCCTGTTTAAATTTAAATATACAGTATTAAATCCCTCTGGACTTTTTCTATATGTATCCCTTCTAATTCCTTCCTTTTAGCTTGTAACTCCACCATAATCTTTTTTTTCTCATTCTTATTGCTTCTTTTTCTAAATTCTTAATATCTTCCTCTAAATCTTGAATTCTTTTCTTTTGTTGTATCTTAATCATGTATGCCCATCCTGCTGGTAGTATCCAATACCATCATCCCTGTTGGCACCAATTGAGAGCAAGGGACTTGAAGATGGTTGTTGTGGGTTTTTCGGGCTCTTTGGCCGTGTTCTGAAGCTTGTTCTTCCTGACGTTTCGCCAGTCTCTGTGGCCGGCATCTTCAGAGGACAGTAAATTGTGCTCTGGTGTAGTTGGCTTGGGAGTGGAGTCTTCGCGAATGAATTGAAGATGCTTGGGACAATGATTCAAGCAGGTCCCCCACCTTGGGTTCTTTTAAGGAGAAAGACAGGATAAAAGTATTTTGAATAAATAAATTTGTATATAATAAATTGTAAGGATCCTCCCTTAAATGAAGCAACTATGGTAGAATTAGTGAGTGACTTGGATTACTAGCCACAAGTGAGAACATTTTGAATGCATCAGTGTTGCAATAGCCAGGAAATGGGTGCAACTGCTGTGGTTGCCACCATGAATCTTGCTAATCGCTAAATATAATGCTTCTTTAGAATTAAAACATTGGTGGCAGTGGTGATTAAAATAATAATGGATGTGTTATTGTCCTCTGCTAGCAATGCTTGGCCTTGCATGAAATCAAGGAAGGAGTAGCAATGTGTGGCTTTTAATCAACTGGTGTTGACAGACATAGCCAGTGGATGTCAAGTATGGTAGATAGGTGATCAAAAAGCATATGTTGTTACAAGGCAGCTAGTAGGCAGTTGTCAAAATATGGAGATTTGTGGGGGGGGGGGGGGTTGCTTGCATGAAACCTCTCCTGGGAAGTCTGTGTGGTTGTGAACAACCTTTTTCCAGTAAAGACCTATAGTCCCAGCTTTGAGAAAAAAAACTGAAACCTAGTTTTCATGCAAGCAGCTGGGTTAGCTGGGACCTCTTAAAGTGCCAACTAAAGAACTGAAGTTTTTCCCAAGGAAAGTTTGATACAAAGAAATATGGGGGACTTAAAATCCTGATCCAACTCTTCCAGAGCATGAGCCACACATTCGTGAGCAAGATCTCTCAGTTTCTAGAAGGATTAAATTGTTGGACCTGACTGAATATTTAAACTGATATGGTTGAATATTTAAACTGATATGGTTTTGTAAAAATATATATTGTAAAGAATATTATTTATATTTAGCCAATTTGCACAAGTTGTTTTATTTGAGTTACTTTGGTATGTGCTTCAAAAACACACAGAGAGAAGCACTACAGCAGTTGCAATTGCTTTTGAACCACACTCTGCCATATATTCAGATATATTTATTTGCCATTTAACTAGATAAGATGCTTTACACAATGGAATAACTGTGCAAGTCACATTTAAGTGTAGAATGGTTGACTTACATTCTTAGAAATTGGCCAGCCAGCAAGATAACACTGCTGGGGAACAAACCTTTCAGCCTGCAAGTTCCAATCTTTGCCCTTCTTTATCAGTGGATGTACTATGAGTCATTGATCACACTTATGAGTTCCAGAACAAATTGCGCAGTAAGAAATAGAGCAGAGGGAACAGTAAGAGACAAGAAAGGGATGTCTATAGAGAAAACTCGTAATTGATTTCTAACACTCTATGAAGGTTGTCTCTTTTGTGAGTATGCCAGCAATATTAGGAGAGCCATCAGAACTGAAGTGTCAGCATGGAATAGACTGAAGACTAGGTTCTGGGGAAACAGTGTGATGTGTTATGCTTGTAGGCCCGGAAACATGATCTAAAAACTTGCCTGCAATTTGTTTTGGTTATCCTCTGTTACTGATATATGGCTCTGATTCTCACAATTAGCATCTAAAGATGAAATGAATATGCCTCTGAAAGCAACCAACACTGATGGAAGGTGATGTCGTAGTAAAGCCAGAGCAGAGTAAACTTTTGATACCTATGGCCATTAAGAAAATTTTTGTTATGGGCAAGTAAAGTTTTGTGAGTCTATGCAATGTAGGTCTTTGAGCATCAGCTGTACACAGTGTTTCCAGTGTTCAGTGGAGATATCCTACTTTGTTCTTGGCAGCCTGGACATTCTTATAGAACATGATCCCTTGAAAGCAGCAGAGACACAGGTCAGGACTACCCACTGATGGAAATTTTCTCCTACAGGATGAATCCTTTCAAAAGAAAATGAACTATGACTAAAATTTTGATCTTCTGTTTGGTGAAAAATTGTTCCTGGACCAGAACTGGACTTGATGGACTTTAATAGGATCTTGTTCCAGTCTGGACACGTTATGATGTAGTAAGCAAAATCAGGAGCAAAGGTATCCTGAGCATGCCTAATGAGAATTAACCATGCACTAGATAAGGTGAAGCCCTACTACTTTTCAACACATAAGAAGAAGAGCTTTTCCTTGACTAAAATGTCTTTTCCTTGACTAAAATGTCTTGGCATCAAGCACTTTTTATGTGATTGTCTATTATACCAGCAGTCCTATACCAGCAGAATCAATTATTCACCTGCTACGTTTATTGTAACACAGCATTTACAGATCCAATCAATTAATGATTTCATCACATTCATTGCTTGATCATACTCAAGGCAAGTATTGTTCTCAGCTCATGGGAGGAGCTGTTGCTTGTAAATGATAGATTTCTGAGAAAGTGATACTAGAAAACAATAATGGTGCAGAACAGGAATTGGGTAAGTAACTTTTACTTTCTAAGTATTTATTTTGTTACTTAAATGACAATTCTAGCCTAGTTTCTGATCCAAGAAAGGAATCAAGCAAGATTCATCTTCAAGAACTCACTTCAAGTTCCCAGATGCTCTCTGATGTTTTGTTTACTGGCAGAATCAGAAGGTTGTGGTAAAATCCAAAGATTTCTAGTCTACTTCCTTATTTGTCTGTTCTAAAGGGCTTTTAGTAAACCACATTACCAAAGGCCTTTGTTTATTCATGTCAAGGTGTAGTCCTTGTAGTCTGGTTTTTTGTATTTCTCTACTAAGAAGTTAACTGTTCTGAATCTCTATCTAGCCCTTGTTTGTAGTCTTGTTTCTATACAGAATATATATTTAATTTTGGTCTCATTCTGAATATCAGATGCAAGTATTGTGTATCTTTCACTAACTAATTAATCAATTTCAAATTTAGTTTAGTATAATATTACGCACATGCAATGCAATTCTAATTCAAAGAGGTAAAATCAAAACAGTATATACATGGTGGGGAGAGAGAAAGTGAGGAGCTAAAACAGCTTTAGGTGTGGAGACAAAAATCTTTTAGTGCCAAAAACATGGGTAATAACGCAGGTCTCAAAGGTTTTTCTCTTAACCTCCCTTTGGTTTTCTTTGATTAAAAGCAAGGTGATTTTAACACCTTTACCATTTAAGAGAGCTAAATTCCTTTAAGAATTAAAAACATGAACATTTTAATTGGTGGTATAGGAACAGTTTTCTTTTCAATTTCAGCAACTTTTATTGGACACCTTTCACTTCATCTTTTACTGAAATGCTAGTTTATGATAAACACATTATTTCCTGTTATGTCTGCCAACTATAGTCAAATGACAGGTGAGCCCAACCCAACCAGTTATTGTAGTACATGACTAATCTCTGAACTCTTTCACAGTTTTTCCAGTTACCATAGGGACCTTTTTATGCCTCACCAGCCCTGCAGGGAACATATCCCACAGCTATTAAATAAACAGAAAACAGACTAAGACAAAGTATCTGTTACTCGGGATAGCTATCGGTAAGTGCGACTGCCGTTGCCTCCTCCAATATTCAGTGAGTTTGAACAAATTTGGATCAGATATCTGTTATTACAAAAATGGCTTAAGCAAAAGTGTTACATTAGAACATTGCTTTTAACGAGTTATACAGTTTTAAGTTGAATAGAGTTTTATATTGCTTAATCTGTCTGAAAAACAAGAAATGGGAAAATTAGCATTTAAGCAGAACAGAAGGAGCAGCCTTCTTGTCTGTAGTCTTACATCATGTATGATCTAGTTTTGTAAGCACCTGTTTCTCTGTGCTAGCTATAGGATTCTGGAAATTCTAATCCAAAAACAGTTGTTGATCTTTGTTTAAAAATGGTCCTTTAAACAAAGTACACCTTTGAAAGGTGTAAAGTACAGAGTACAATCTTTAAAAGAGGGCATACTGCACCTCTAGCTTGTGCTGTTTCTTGTCTTGACATATCCTGTTACTTGGCTGCCTATATTAACAATTAAAGTCATGTTCGTTATATTGGGCAGGGGATAGAGGAACAAGACTGGTGAGACTGGGAGGTAGGAAAGAAACCATGGTATCCTTGTTTGCTAATTCGGTGGTAGATATTAATGTAATGGGTAAATCTCCAGACTGCAACTTTTAAACACTACTTTCAACCAGACCAACACATTCTGTGCTAATTTGGAATGTTTGTACATCTTACTGGAATGATTATTTTTAGTACAAGGTCCTATCTTAGTGCTTTGATCACTGCAATAGATCCAAAGACAGTGTAAGCCATTCCACACCACGTGTTTGTCCATTTCTGCATGTTGTTAATAAGTTTTTCTCATGTGGAAGAGCGACTTGGGCTTGAATCAGGTTTGGGCTGGAGCCCTATTCTTTGTATTTTGTGTGAAATAGCTTACACAGGACTGCACCACAAGTGGTCCAAAATGCAAGCTATGTGCTCGTGTCACCACACTCTAAATTATTTATTTATTTATTTATTGGATTTTTACCCCGCCTCTCTAGACCATGTCTACTCGGGGCAGCTTACAAAATAAAATAAAACAGTATAAAAATATATAAAATCATAAAAATTACAGTTACAGTTTCAATTAGAACAATTAATTTAAAAAAAGGATTACCAAGATGGAATAGCATGAGAAAGGAAAAAATAAGAAAGACTTAGTTGACTGGAGGGAAGGCCTGCTTGAATAGCCAAATTTTTAACTGGCTTTTAACTGGCTTTTAAAAACACCCAGCGAGGGTGCCAGCCAAATTTCTGTTGGGAGGGTATTCCACAGCTGAGTTAAATAATTAACTTACCTCTACAACACCTGACCTTAACTTGCTTCTATAACATCTGATCTAGAGATCTCATGAGAATATTGAATCAGATTATCCATTTAGACAGAAGAAGCTACTTTGATGAGTAGCAAAACTTTCAACCTAATAAGAAAGACTCCTTCATGGATTGCTGCCTTGTCGTGGCGAAGGGGCTTGAGTAACTCAGAGAAACTATGGGCTATGCCGTGCAGGGACACCCAAGATGGACAGGACATAGTGGAGAGTTCCGACTAAACGCAATCCACCTGGAGTAGGAAATGGCAAGCCACTCCAGTATCTTTGCCAAGAACGCCCCATGATCAGAAAAAAAAGGCTAAAAGATATGACGCTGGAAGATGGGCCCCTCAGGTCGGAAGGCGTCCAACATGCTACTGAGGAAGAGCGGAGGACAAGTACAAGTAGCTCCAGAGCTAATGAAGTGGTTGGGCCAAAGCCGAAAGGACGCTCAGCTGTGGACGTGCCTGGAAGTGAAAGGAAAATCCAATGCTGCAAAGAAAAATACTGCATAGGAACCTGGAATGTAAGATCTATGAACCTTGGGAAGCTGGAGGTGGTCAAACAGGAGATGGCAAGAATAAACATCGACATCCTGGGCATCAGTGAACTAAAATGGACAGGAATGGGCGAATTCAACTCAGATGATTATCATATCTACTATTGTGGGCAAGAATCCCGTAGAAGGAATGGAGTAGCCCTCATAGTCAACAAAAGAGTGGGAAAAGCTGTAATGGGATACAATCTCAAAAATGATAGAATGATGTCAATACGAATCCAAGGCAGACCATTCAACATCACAATAATCCAAGTTTATGCACCAACCAGCATTGCTGAGGAGACTGAAATTGAACAATTCTATGAAGATTTACAACACCTTCTAGAACTGACACCAAAGAAAGATGTTCTTCTCATTCTAGGGGACTGGAATGCTAAAGTAGGGAGCCAAGAGATAAAAGGAACAACAGGGAAGTTTGGCCTTGGAGTTCAGAACGAAGCAGGACAAAGGCTAATAGAGTTTTGTCAAGAGAATAAGCTGGTCATCACAAACACTCTTTTCCAACAACACAAGAGGCGACTCTATACATGGAAATCACCAGATGGGCAATATCGAAATCAGATTGATTATATTCTCTGCAGCCAAAGATGGAGAAGCTCTATACAGTCAGCAAAAACAAGACCTGGAGCTGACTGCGGTTCTGATCATCAGCTTCTCATAGCAAAATTCAAGCTTAGACTGAAGAGATTAGGAAAAACCACTGGGCCACTCAGGTATAATCTAAACCAAATCCCTTATGAATACACAGTGGAAGTAAAGAACAGATTTAAGGAACTAGATTTGGTGGACAGAGTGCCTGAAGAACTTTGGATAGAGGCTCGTAACATTGTCCAGGAGGCAGCAACGAAAACCATCCCAAAGAAAAGGAAATGCAAGAAAGCAAAGTGGCTGTCCAACGAGGCCTTAGAAATAGCAGAGAGGAGAAGGGAAGCAAAATGCAAGGGAGATAGGGAAAGTTACAGAAACTTGAATTCAGACTTCCAAAGAATAGCAAGGAGAGACAAGAGGGCCTTCTTAAATGAACAATGCAAAGAAATAGAGGAAGATAACAGAAAAGGAAAGACCAGAGATCTGTTCAGGAAAATTGGACATATTAGAGGAACATTTTGCGCAAAGATGAACATGATAAAAGACAAAAATGGGAGGGACCTAACAGAAGCAGAAGACGTCAAGAAGAGGTGGCAAGAATACACAGAGGAATTATATCAGAAAGATTTGGATATCCTGGACAACCCAGACAATGTAGTTGCTGACCTTGAGCCAGACATCCTGGAGAGCGAAGTCAAGTGGGCCTTAGAAAGCCTGGCTAACAACAAGGCCAGTGGAGGTGATGGCATTCCAGTTGAACTATTTAAAATCTTGAAAGATGATGCTGTTAAGGTGCTACATTCAATATGCCAGCAAGTTTGGAAAACTCAACAGTGGCCAGAGGATTGGAAAAGATCAGTCTACATCCCAATCCCAAAGAAAGGCAGTGCCAAAGAATGCTCCAACTACCGTACAATTGCACTCATTTCGCACGCTAGCAAGGTTATGCTCAAAATCCTCCAAGGTAGGCTTCAGCAGTATGTGGACCGAGAACTCCCAGAAGTACAAGCTGGATTCCGAAGAGGCAGAGGAACTCGAGACCAAATTGCTAACTTGCGCTGGATTATGGAGAAAGCCAGAGAGTTCCAGAAAAATATCTACTTCTGCTTCATTGACTATGCGAAAGCCTTTGACTGTGTGGACCACAGCAAACTATGGCAAGTTCTTAAAGAAATGGGAGTGCCTGACCACTTTATCTGTCTCCTGAGAAACCTATATGTGGGACAGGAAGCAACAGTTAGAACTGGTCATGGAACAACTGAGTGGTTCAAAATTGGGAAAGGAGTACGGCAAGGCTGTATATTGTCCCCCAGCTTATTTAACTTATATGCAGAATACATCATGCGGAAGGCTGGACTGGAAGAAACCCAAGCCGGAATTAAGATTGCCGGAAGAAATATCAACAACCTCCGATATGCAGATGATACCACTCTGATGGCAGAAAGTGAGGAGGAATTAAAGAACCTTGTAATGAGAGTGAAAGAGGAGAGTGCAAAAAACGGTCTGAAACTCAACATCAAAAAAACTAAGATCATGGCCACTGGTCCCATCACCTCCTGGGAAATAGAAGGGGAAGATATGGAGGCAGTGTCAAATTTTATCTTCCTGGGCTCCATGATTACTTCAGATGGAGACAGCAGCCCTGAAATTAAAAGGCGCCTTCTTCTTGGGAGGAAAGCGATGACAAATCTTGACAGCATCTTGAAAAGCAGAGACATCACCTTGCCAACAAAAGTCCGAATAGTCAAAGCTATGGTTTTTCCTGTCGTGATGTATGGAAGTGAGAGCTGGACCATAAAGAAAGCAGACCGCCGAAGAATTGATGCCTTTGAATTGTGGTGCTGGAGGAGGCTCTTGAGAATCCCCTGGACTGCAAGGAGAACAAACCTATCAGTTCTAAAGGAAATCAACCCTGAATGCTCAGTTGAAGGACAGATCCTGATGCTGAGGCTCCAGTACTTTGGCCATCTCATGAGAAGAAAAGAGTCCTTGGAAAAAACCTTGATGTTAGGAAGGTGTGATGGCAAGAGGAGAAGGGGACGACCAAGGATGAGATGGCTGGACAGTGTCTGCGAAGCAACCAACATGAACCTGACACAACTCCGGGAGGCAGTAGAAGACAGGAGGGCCTGGCGTGCTCTGGTCCATGGGGTCACGAAGAGTCGGACACGACTAAACGACTAAACACACACACACACAATAAGAAAGAAGTCCAGTTGCCATGACTCAACTTCCAGATATCCATTTACAGTGGTGCTTTGACTTACAAATGTCCCTACTTACAACCATTTCAAGTTATGACCAGCTCCAGCTGCAAAATTTTGCTTCTACTTGCGACTGGAGCTTCCACTTAGGAACAGAAAAAGGCAGGGGGGAAAAGGGGGGAAATTCAAATTGCTAACAATAGGTGGCGATGAGGGTGCTTCTTTGTAGCTCTTTCGCCTCAGCAGTTAAAGAGTGTGCATCATTGTCAGAGGCTTTGGAACTGCCTCCTTCTGCTTCTGAGAGCATGTGTGTGTGTGTGTGTGTGTGTGTGTGTGTGTTTGCAGGGAGGTGTTGGGCTGCCTTGTAAGGTAATGTGCTGTTTCCTGCTTTTTTAAAACTGCTCTTGGTGTTTTTGTAGTGTAGTTTTGAGCTGGGGGGTTATGTTTCTGTGCTGTGATGGGTCTTGGGGGGTTCGTTTGGTTTTTGGTTTCCCCCATTTCCAATGGGTGTTGGGGGGGTTTCGTTGCTCTTGGGGTTTTTTCCCCCATTTCCGATGGGTCTTGGGGGGTTGTTTGTTTTTTGGCTTTCCCCCAATTTACAATGGGTCTTGGGGGGTTTGGTTGACTTTTGTGGGGTTCCCCATTTCCAATGGGTCCTACATGCTTCCCTTGCCTTTTCCTTTGTTTTGTTTTTTGCATTTCCTACCTGCCCCCTTTGTTCTCTGTGCCTTTGCGATATGCTCTGTTTTCTGTGCATTTCCAATGTGTCTTGCACGCTTGATTGCTTTTCTTCCCCCCCCCCTTTTCGGCTGGAAGGGATTAATTGCATTTCCAATGAGTCTTGCAGTGATTTTTTGGTGTGTGTGTGTGATTTTTTTTTCTTTGGCCAGAATGGATTAATTGCATTTCAATGCATTCCTATGGGAAATACTGCTTCGACTTACGACTATTTTGAGTTACATCCATCTTCTGGAACAGATTATGGTCATAAGTGGAGGCACCACTGTAGTTGTATCCAACCGTTGGCAATTCCATGAGGCAGCTCTCTCCATAATTCCTGATCTTGTACAGCTTCTTTCAGTTGCTTTATATTTTTGCCAGTATCTGCTTTGATTACGTCCAACCAATGTTCATGAGAGTAAGCATTCAGCTATTTCTAAAGAGAAGAAGGTAGTGAAAGGGCCAAACAAGGAGGATATTGCTTGTTGTGGGTTTTTCAGGCTCTTTGGCTATGTTCTGAAGGTTGTTCTTCCTAACGTTCCGTCAGCCTCTGTGGCCAGCATCTTCGGAGGACAGTGCTCTGAAGATGCCCATCACAGAGACTGGTGAAACGTTAGGAAGAACAACCTTCAGAACATGGCCAAAGAGCCCGAAAAACCCACATCAACCGTTAGACACAGCCGTGAAAGCCTTCGCAAATACAAGGAGGATATTTACGTCATATTTAAAGTTGATTTAGTGTTCTAGATCCTGGTCTGTGCCACAGATGATTTCTGATCTAAGAAAACAAGTTAGTTTCTCAGATGCAAGAGTAAGGTAATACTTTTATTGAACCGCTAAGAAATCCTACAGTTTACAAGCTTTCATGAGTAAATCTCACTTCTTCAGGATGGTCATAACCCCTGGGGCTTGACAGAGAGTGAAGCTGATTTCAATCAGAGTATGTTGAAGTGGGTGCTGGAGAGATTCTAGTATTGTTATGTGGCACAGAAGTAGTTACAAGGATCATTGCTATTCATCTTCCATCTGTTGACTTTGGAAGAAGGAGTTTCTGAGGGAGATGTTTCCTTGGACTTGGAAGAATCCTGGAACTGGAGTGAATCAGCTATAGTATATCCTGATCAGAATTTATCCTCTGTGTTCGGTTATTAATCTCAGAAGCTTTTAATTATTGATCTCAGGGGGGAGAGTTCAGAAAATGAGCAAAATTGTGTGATTTTGTTAAAAGAAAAGGAGAGAATGAGAAAAAATCACAATATTTAAAAAAAAACAACCTCTCAAAAATGTTGATTAGCTATCACTCTCTGTTAGGCCCACAACCTACTGGAGAAACAAGGGTTGGGACTGGGCCTGTTTCCTGTGAATACTGCAGTCCTACTGTAATTTCTTTTTAAAGAAAAAGATTTTAAAAATATATATAAAGAAGAAATCTAAGGAGGAAAACGAAGCTAGAAAGTGCAATAAAGATAAGGAAGGAAACAAACAGCAAAGGTATACGGAAACAGTGAAGTATAAATGGAGCTGCTTTGTGCTGTGTGAGGCAAGAAAAATAAACTGAAAGAAAAGAATAATAGGAATTCTATATTATCTTGCTTTGGCCACATGATTCCCGCTACTTCTGGTCAGTAATGGATATAACTAACAGTGTGCAGATTCCACCTCTGCAACTCCCTGAAAATAAAATATTTGAGACACCAGAAAGGCTTTCTTACATTATAGGAGGGCAGTCCATTCTGAGTTTAACTATTAAAGAAAATTTGAGGAAAAAAGCACTTCTCTAACTGATATCTTAAATGACCAAGAAAGAAGAGGTGGACTTCTGAAGCCCTCTGATCTGGGCAAGGCAAGTGGGCAAGGGGAAAGAGGTCTAGATGAATCTAAACAGCTGTTATCCTTGATTACATCTGTCCTTGTGTCTTTTCTGGGCAGTAAGAGGCATAAGCCATTATGTATGGATTTTTTAAAATCATCTAAAGCAGAGGTTGTCAACCCCCCGGTCTGCGACCCAGTGCCGGTCCGTGGCTTGAGCTGGACCGGGCCACAGAGACAGACCTCCCACCCACCATCCACACGCACTCCCCTCCCCACATCTGCTTTGTGCACACATGCCAGCGCTGCCGTGAGCACTCCCCCACCGCTTCATTCATGTGCCCATGTGAAAGGGTGGGCGGGCACACGGGCGGGCATGCAGGCGCTCCTGCGCATGCACAAAGCGGTGGTGGAGCACTCACGTCAGCGTGCACACACTCCCCCACCACTTTGCACATATGTGTGCAAGCGCGAATGCGCAGGGGGTGCCCCGCCTTCCTCAGAGGCTCAGCCGGTCCACGGTCCCAAAAAGGTTGGGGACTGTTGAATTCTAAAGAATGTTACAGGGATGTACATTACTGCTCCAACCTGACAAAATTAAAAGGATGCTTCCTGATAGATGGCTCTTAATGCTACCAGTTTTTTAAAGTATTACTCAGTTCTTATTCATTTATCTTTTTATCTTTGACAAGAAAAAGTAGTGGAGGTAAAACACATTAGGATTACAAATAGAAGATAATGTCTGGAACACTGTAACATTTTGTGAATCAGACAGATCAAATGCATAATAAAAACTTTGAATAGAAGCATCTTATCAGTGTATCTTTCTGCCTAAACAGAGGTACATATCTTGTATGTTAGCTGGGAAGAGAAAGAACAAGGCCACATGTCTTTTTTGTAGTACTGTCTCTTGCTACAGAAATACCAGCTAAAACAGTTTTAATTGATTTCCATAACTTTTTAATTTATTTCTCCAGGGAGAAAAATGTAACACAGAGCTGGCTGGGACAATCAAACTGTAATAATGGATGAAATAACATACCACGCTTATCTTGTATTCTCTATCATGGTGCAGGCAGTGCCACTTCAGGCTACAGGCTACCTGCCACTAAGAAATGAAGACATGCCAGGTACAATCACGATTCATGAGACAAGAAATGCTACCTCATCTGTAAGAACTGAAATAACTTCTGTAATCAATGAAGTAGCAGACAACACTATAATGTATAATGCCAGTGTCAACTCAAATCAATTTGCTACAACTGTCAATACTACTGCCTTTTCCACACTGTTGATTTATTTTGCACAAAGCAGTCACTCTTCTCATGTAGAAACTAATACTTCATCAAGTACCATTGCTGATACTAAAAATGAGGTGACAACATTGCCTACTGAATCAGCTACATTTCAAGCCACTGTTAAAGATGTGAAAGTCACGACTTCATTTACTACATCAAACATGACAGTTCAGCCTTCTAGAAGTGTGCCACTAATAAGCAGCAAGGTTTTGTTTTCCGTTTCTGCAAATCAGTTTCCTGGTAAGTATGAAGATGATTTGCTTCTATATTTGAGGTGAACATATATAAACAGTGAGCTGGTGTTTTTCATTTTTAAAAGTTTAGAACAAAGAAATGGAAAAGATGGGTTGCTTACCTCTAACTAATCCAACACAGGCTAGAGCTCATTTGAAGGCCTATTCCATGGCAGTGGCTGCAGTGAAGAAATGATTTTTTGTTGCTGCCATTGTGCCTGCACAGAGTTGTCCAGCAGAGTTTTTTTCTCTTTTTCTTTGAAAACAAGGAACTATTGGAAGTGTGGTGCCTGGGTTTTTCCATAATATTATTGGCCACTAAAAAATTCACTACTCATTTTAAATCCCTGTCTGTAAACTGAGATCTGTTTACATATTGTGCTTTTATAGATACTGTACTGTATATTATCAGTAAGCTAGCTGTATTATTTTATTGCAGCAGAACCAGCTCATCTGAAGAATTCAGAAGTCATCCTAACAATTCTTTTTGCCATTGTACTTGTGCTAACAATATTAGGCTTCACTCTTTATATTCTCAAAACATATAGAAAGTGGAAGGAACAGTATGCCCATCATCCACTCTGTGATACCTCTTCTGAAACAGGTTAGTACATTTAATCTAACACTAGTCTCTGTACAAGATAGAGAGATACATGCACGAAACTCTTCTCTACACTCAGGTAAAACCAAATATGTGGCATACTGCTCCTGAGGGATCCTGACCTTCAGAGACCTTCCTGGCAGATGCAGCAAGATGCCACTAGAAGAGAAAACTAGAAGCTAAATGTGTTACTTAACTCAATAATAACACACAGCACCAGAGAGAGAGAGAGAGAGAGAGAGAGAGAGAGAGAACACTCCTTATATTTGTGACCTCTGCCTTCTTGTATCTTTTGTACATCCAGCATGTTAGTGTCCTATAGATACCTCTGAATTATGCAGTTTAATGTATTATTCCATAAGGGAAAAAAAAAGAGTTTTGAGCTTGTTTAAATGCACTATCTCTACCCAACAATAAATGCTTTTCAAACTTTTCACAGTAGACAGGTACACAGCTCCAGATGACACACTTGTTATATCAGGAGGCTTGTATGATGCACCAAGAATTTGTAATTCCAACATGATGGTATATAAAGATGATGAACTTCAGAATGACAGTTTTCTATTTAATATCCAACCTCAACAACTCAGATTGGAATTTCTGCCTGGAGAAAAAGAAAATGACTTTTCGTCCATGTATGAAACATTTCAGATACCACCAGGAGGCTTATAATTGTTGGAGCACAGGACAGTCTTAAAGTGGCTTAATTAAATGTTTGGATTACTGTGCTTATTAATACAAACTGAATGAACTGAAGCAAGAAAATAAAATTCATTAAGTATCTTTATTAAAACAAAGAACATTTTAGAACACTTCTAATAGTGATTAACAATTCTTCACAACTGTTATGAACTGTATTCAATCTCAATCTGTTTCACATACTGATTTGGATACAGACTTAGATATACTTATAGGAGACCCACAAACATCCATAGGTGTTCAGTTATTACCAATGTAAAACACAGATTTGAGATGTGATCACTTTTGGCTACTGGGAATATATTTGTTGTTAATTTTCTTTATTTCACTTTTTATATTATAATTTATAGTAGAAACAATAAAAACTGATTGACTGATTCAATTTTAGTGGCTGTTTTAAGTACAACTGAGTCTGGATCTAACCTATTATGCTTATTTAAATAATTTTAAACTTTTCTGGTCCATTCTTTAATAAAACTGTATTTCCATTAACTTTAAAAAGAGTAAAGCTATTTGTATTAATACTAACATCTATAACAATGCTGTTGAACATGCAGGACAAGATTGACACAGGCCTTAGCATCAATCTTTTTTGTTCCTACTCCTACACTGCTGGCTCGCAGTTGGACACACACTGGTGTGCACCAGATTTGAGTTTTGCTTTATTCCTGTGCAAGCCATGCATCCTTCTTCTCCCCAGGCCCTGGCTGCTATGCCAGAGGTAGTAGGCATCGGGAAAGACAAAAGATATTACTAAGCCTTGAAATTATTCTTTACCGCACATACAGCAGTACCTGCAAGCAGCACACTTTACCTGTGGGAAGTGGATCAGGCCGTAAACTCCTGGAGAATATGTACTCCAAGGTTCAGTCCTTTCAGACTTCTTAGCAAAATCACAATGTGCCATTTTCAAAAAATTGCAAGAACATACAAGAAATTTAGGGATGAATGTAAATATAGTAATAAATAAAACAATTAGTTCTGTATCAATAGTAAACATTTTGTTTATGAAAACAGTTTTTCGGCTTCTTTCATTTTTTTCCTTCTATCCATTTTGGAGAGTGCTGTCCATCCAGCTTCTTGCATCTTTCTTATAGCAGCAAGCTTCACTGAGGACCCAGGAGTTTTGAGAGTAGATGGAGTTTGAACCTACGCACAAAACTGATTTTGTTAGGACTATTACAATGTTTATTTTAGCTTACTGTAAAATAAAAATATACCTTTTTTGGTGTCATAATGCTTAGATGAGATGTTTGTGGATGATCTTTATATAGCTGCTTAAACATTTCTTCCTCTGACACAATACTCTGGAAGAGAGAAGTTGTGGGGTTTTTAAAAGCAAACAGAACATCCAGAGTAAACATTAAGTTCCACAGAGAATTTTCCTTTCTTTTTTTAAAAATATCAGACCATGGGAAAACTAATTAACAGTGTCTAATTCACACCATAACCTTATGATTCTTAGAAAAGTATCCCACAGTCCATAGGATTTAATAGATTTTTCTCTCTGCATCTGAAAAGCAAAGTAAAGGTCTCTGAATGAAGATGGAGGCCTGTCTTTAGCAGACTTCTCTGTGCAGAGGTAGAAACTTTTATTACTGTGCTACTCTGCCACTGGTACTTTACTAAACGTGGCAGTGAGCATTCTAAGGAGATGTTTTATTCATTGAATTCAAAATCCTCCTTCTTTGGGGGACACAAGTGAAAAGGGTATATACCAGTGCTGAAGTGGTTACTTCTTTCCCTTTTAGCAATCCCCATTCCACCCCACAACCTCAGCCTTTCTGGAACAAGCCTATTTGCATTCTAGATTTGTTGATTCTTGCTTCTTCATCCATTTTGGATTGCTCCACACAGAATGATGCAAAATTAGCAGAACATGATTCAATAGTAATATGTACAATAAAGATGCTGTCTGACTTGTCACATTTATTGCTTGCTAATGATAAAAAATAAATACCTGATTTCTGTTCCTGAAACCCTCTCTCAGCTTTTTAAAAATCTGTCAAGAGTATGACAGTATGTTATAGCTAGTGGGAAAAGGATGACAAACAGTCTGAACCAGTTTTGCAGTTTTGATTGTAGACAGACAGAAATAAGGGGGGAAAGAGCACAATCACCACGGTAGATAAAGAG
Organism: Pogona vitticeps; assembly: GCF_051106095.1. Taxonomy (NCBI): domain Eukaryota; kingdom Metazoa; phylum Chordata; class Lepidosauria; order Squamata; family Agamidae; genus Pogona; species Pogona vitticeps. The sequence continues at coordinate 39,802,413 of NC_135786.1, forward strand.
AAAAAAGGAGAACATAGCTATTTGGGAGACAAAAGAGATCACTGTGAAAGAATGGAAAAAGCACTAGGTGGAGTGGGCTTAGTTATTTCAAACCTGAGCAAAACTGGGTACTTTTGTTAATTTTTACATAAAGCTAAGATTGCAAAGACATCAATAATTCCTAGATTCTCCCATCAAAAGGAAACAGAACACTGCCCCACAAAGCTGATGAACACAACAATATTATGCAATTCTGTAAACACTGTTCTTTTACATGAAATTGCATAACAGAAGCTACAGAGACAGGATTGATATGACTTTCATTGAACAACAAGTAACTATTAGCTAATCATGTTACTCTACTTAATGTCTACTTAAGGAGAATTTCCTATGGATATTAGAAGCTATATTTTCTAGAAGGAAATTCATTTACGAAATTAAGATATGTATCAAACAGGCTTAACCATAGGCAGCCTGATTATTCTTCTGTATGTGTATTTTTTCCTATCTTGTGGTGTATTGTTTGGTATCACATTAACCATTGAAAGAAAACTACAGTATCTCAGTATCTTACTTGCTATTTTGGTGACTAAGTATTTTTTCAACAGGATTCACCAATTTGGTACAACACTGTAACTTTTTTAGGAGATACCTTATGGAAACATTTAAATGGCTTGATAGAGTTACATTTGTATTCTGCCAGGGAAAAGAATGGCAGACTTGTGAGAAGGTGGAGTAAATCTCAAAGTGGATGACATTGGGAGTACTGACTCTATGGCCCTGATTGTGTTCATGCTTTACTACGTTTTGAGATTGTGGATCAGCAACAAATTGGTCTCCCAGTTTTTGATGGCAGCTCCAAGGTATACCAAGGATGTGGTTTCCCTCACTCAAAGGTCTGTGCTGGTATTGCTATACACTCATGCAAAGTACAAAAGGTTCTCTTATCTAAACTTGAGTCAGATAATAAATGGTGGTGGATGGATTGCCTGTTGGGGTCTGCAGGTGATAGAAGAGGAGAAACTGGTTGTTCAGTATTATAACCCAAATAGTTTTAAGTCTGACAGGAGACAAATTTCTAGAGAAGCTTTCATAAGACTGAAGGGAAAGCTGTGGTTTAGTTTTATTTTGTACTGTGCAGGTGTCACATGGGTACTTGACTACTGAATATATCCTGTCATCTGAGAGTGAATAGATTTTTGTTTATCAACTAGGATGCCTTATGGAGTCCTCAAATGAGGGATATGGGCAACGCAATCCCTGTTTCGCCAAAAGTGGATCCAGTCCAATGCCCAAAACCACCAATACAATTGTGACAGAATAATAATTCTAACTCACATATCATTGCAAACATTACCAACCCATTTGGCTATCTTTTCCTTCCTAAACTCAGTCCCCAATAAGCAAAAGAGGACAAGGGTGGGAAAGTTCCAAGAAGACTAAAGGAAAGCACTTTTTATTACAGCCAGGCAGACCAGACAGACCTCTTCCTTACAGTCTGTTCTGGTTGATCCACCCTTCCCCATTGCCTAGACAGGTTTTTGCCTCAATGACTAGTCACCGAGGAAGGCCTTGGAAAGCCTACAGGCATCTAATATGGCACCTGTCAGCACAGCCTACTCCCACAGCAAGACATCAAAGAGGACCACATGTAAGTCCATAACTCTTACTTTCTAAAACCAGGTTGACCTCTGGCTACTACTGATTTTGAAAAAATATGTTAGGATTGAAGTTCAGTTAATTGGAGTGCTTGGTTGCAAAGCCAAATTCCCATTGTACCTCCTGAGAGAGGGGCCAGCCAGGAGCATTTAGGGAAGCTACATGGCCCCAGAGCACAACTAGAATGAGAAAGTGATGAACCACTTCAGCAGACAGAACATAATTAATATTCTATATTCATAATATGCTACTTCAAATTTACACTATGAAATGAAAAAATCTTGTATTCAAATTAGTACCAGGAGGTCATTATTTTCAGAGCTATCTGAGCGGGAATCCATTTCTAAGATAACTTTTCTCTTTTTCTTTCTTCTTTCTTCTGTAAGTAGACTAGTGCTTTCTCTCAGAAATTTAGATTTTGGAGGTGTTTTCACAGTGTAAGTCTGTATGGAATAAACAAAATAAAAACCATATTCTTATAGGAACTTCCTATAATTTAAATCTTTAGGCCTTAACTTCACAGACACTTGTGTGCAGCATTATACCCTGCACATATACAAAGTGTTGTGCTAGATAGCTCATTGGATTGATCTGACACAAGGCAGCTCCTTATGTTTCTACTGTACATGCGGATTGTATTCCTGGAAGAAAAATCATCAGTATAGCTGAATGTACTGGATACAAGCATTCAACAAGGAGAACTACACAAATAATATTTTTGTCTGCGGAATAGAAGGTTCATAAGGAGTTTTATAAACATTTGAATGATCAAAATTAAACTATATTTCTCCTAATGTGGTCTACAGTATGTGCCATAAATGACATAAATGTTGCCTGAAACAATTCTTATAGTTTATCAAAAAAATATTGTTGTTGTGGACTGTATCTGTTATTCTGTTTGTTGTTCCAGATTGCTGGATAGCTTAGTGGCTTAGGTCTCTGGCTGCAGAGCCAGAGGCTGGGAGTTCATTTCCCCATTCTACTTCCTTGAGATGGGCTGGACTTGATGGTCCATAGGGTCCCTTCCAGCTCTGCAGCTCAAAGATTATTTGTTTATTTCTGTTTGTTTATTTTCATCTGTTCAACTACTGCTGAGTTTGTATTATGACCACCTCTTAGTTGTAGTCCATCACATCACCAGCAACAAGTGATTTTTCCCCATTCCATAACTATGGAACCCAGGTAATAAAAAATTTTTGGCATTAAAGCATGGGGCATGATGTTTCACTGTTAATGCTGGATCAAGATTGCAAAGTGCTAAAACAAGTGTAGTACTTGTCCTGCTTCTTTGTCTGCTCTACTCAGACAAGGAGGAAGGATAGGCAAACCCATGCTCCTGCCTGGGACTGATTGAACAGCCAAAGAGGAGGAGGAGGAGAGTTTGCTCAGATTGGTGAGTGGGTCATTGGTTGGAGAGGTAGGGGAAGGGAACACTCAATACAGTACCTGTGATGCCACGTGTACAAACCTCCAAACCAAGGTTCATGCCCATCTCTAGTAACTATCTATAAAGTCCAATCTTAAATAGAAATGTTCAAGAAAGACTGTTTCTGTAGAAGAAGCACCCCCCCATCCCACTCTGTTCATAACCTATGTGAAATGTGAGAACCCACAGATATAAGGAATTTCTTGATCCATCTATCAATTTATTCTAGGTGAATGATAGCACTGCTGTGATCTAAAAATGCTAGTATAGAACAAGCAAACTCGTAATGTGATTTTTGTGTCATATTATAGTTTTGCAGTGAACAACAGAATCAGATCTCCCATTCACAGATAGTTTTTTCTAATTAAACCTATTTTGTTCAAAACTAAAACAAGTGTAGGATGAGGGTATTTGACTGAATTTTGTACATATATCTTAATAAATGAAAATAAATAAAAGAAGAAACAAAAAATTATTAAGAAACCAACCTTGGCAGGAGTCCATGAAGACTTCTTTATTTGTTCCAACTTGTTCATATTAACAGGTGTGAAATTTTGGGGTGTGTTCTTTTTGGAAGTAACTGATAGGGAAACTAAACTACTGTCTTTAGGTGTTTCCAGAAAGGAGGTTTGTGTTTTCTAAAATTAATTACAGAAAGAATAAGACAACTAAATAAGAATGAGAAGCAGAACAACTACTTGGCGACATACAGTACACTACTAGAAAATGTTCTTGCTTCATTTCAGATCTAACTGGTTAAATGAAATTCAAATTGAATGTCACAATACAACAAAACATAAGGATTTCGAAAAGCATAGTCACCTTATGCTTTTTCTCTGTTTTATAGAGATGACTTTTTTCTGCTTCTTTTGCTAGGCTTTCCTAGAGGGGTGGAAATCAATTAAAAATTACAGTTGCAAATTATCAACTACCCAACAATTTCATAATTTTGGTTTCATGAAAGTCATATTGATTAGGGTTTTTTAAAATTGCACTTTAAAAAAAATCAGACCTGTATCAAAAGAAAGAATAATTATTTTTCCCCAGAATCGCAATACTATTGAAAAATGTTTTATTTCCCATACAATTGTACGTTAAGTTTGTCTTTAAGCTCCTAGGCACATGAAAGACATAAGGCAACAAATATTATTTCCATAAAACTGTGGATGAAGCATTAAACATAAGACCAGATGACATACCTTCTCTTCTCTTACTGTTCTAAGCTGCTCTTGAAGTGAAAAACATTCATTTTTCTTAGATGAAAGATCCTTTTCCTGAGAATGAAAATTAGGTGAGAATTAAGTGGCATAGGCACACTTTTATGTGAAAACTCAGATTAAATCCTCAAGTTTTGAAAACAAAAATGAAAAATACAGATTTGACGGAAAAGGGGAATGGACAATTCTTGTTGTGGGCAACAATGGGCAAAAATGCTATATACTATATAAACAAAAAAACAGGAATTATTTTACTCTGCTTTCATTCTGTTTTACTTAACATATGGATTTGTATATTTATTTACTATTGATTGGAGTTTGTATTGAAAGTTGTCTTCAATTGAGTATATACACTTTTAACTACTTTGTCTTTATTTTTATTTTTTAATATAATATTTTATTTTTATACTACTAAGGATAGGGTAGGGAATACAAAAGATGAAAGGAAGTGGAAGGATTTTGAGGATAGGAGGACACAGAATATACAATCATCCAATCTATTCATATTAAGTATACAAGTATACAAGCATCCAATCTATTCATTTTTCAATAAAAAATCAACTTTCTACTTCTTTTTTTTAACTGTTTGATTACCCTCTAGCTTTCAACTTATAATTATGTTTTGGTATGAATCTAAGTTATTCCAACACTATCAGGAAACGGAGACCAATTTTAAAATACATCCCCTCTTTCAGTTTCCTTCTGTCTTGGACATACATTCAGCGTGCCTGAAAAAGTATACATTTCCATCACTTCCCATATTTTCTCAGTATGCTTTTTTTGTTTCCGTGGCTCTGTTTTCTTCCATTTTTTGGAAGAGAAGGATGAATCCAGGACAGTAATCCGATTTTTAACCTCACATTTTCTGACTGTTGTAGCTAAATAGCTTATTGGGTAACACTTAATCCCATCTACGTATGTTATCTGGCATTGCACTCAATAAACACAGTTCTGGAATTAATACATGTTCCTTTAACTGTTGTCTAACATCTGATGATTTCTCTTCCATCAAATCTTCAATCTGGCTGTGCCAAAACTGGCTGTGCCAAAATGGTCCAAAACATGAGATAAAGCATCATCTGATCACACCCTTACTTACTGAAAGATGGCACTGAATCATGAATGATGCTGAAGACCTTTGCTCTGTAATTGGTCTATTTTACATTGAGTAAAATAGCAGATATAGCTCTCCCACGTTTCCCACCTGCAGGAGATGAGCCTTCCTATTGCTCAATAAAATTACTTTTAAAGAGCACAGAATGCCACTACCATGCACAACTGAGTTCTATTGGGCTTAATCTGAAGTACATCTGCATAGCATTTATTCTAGCCTTAGTTACTTCTGAGACAGTTGAACTACAACAGTTTTTATATTTTTCTTCTTCATTCTGTTAATACACTTCCTCTTTTTCAGCTTGATTGGTTTCAGTACAGAATTCTGGAGAATTGTGAGGGGGCTCAGCTAGACAGGAGTCTTGTGCTATTGTGCCTGATCATTGCAGAGGGCTCAGCTCCCTGAGCCTAGTCTTGCACTGGCTTAAGCCTCCACCATGCTTCCTGTCTGGTGTCCTTGCTCCCTATCAAAAGGGCATCTTAAGAATTTATGTAAAAGGGTCTTAATTTCCCCCAAGCCATGAGGCAACATATTTTATGATATGGAATAAATGTATATGTCATTGATTACTGCAAATGGATATGCATTAAACATGATCCATACAAAAAAATCTTCTTAAAGAAAGAAATAAAGAAAGCAAGATAGTTAATATGTTGTATAAGAATGATACAGTACCATCATTTAATGAAGTGTATTTTCCTGTTGTTGCCATAAAAGTATTCTATCTGACAATCAGCAGATTACCAGGCTGATTAGGTCTCTGGCTACAGAAGATCTTGTGGTGAAATAGATGGGCTGGGGGAGCCTATAGGTTGTATCTTAGTTAGTTTTCTGTGCAAACAGATGGAAAGAGTGCTTGAAATATGTCTTGGTAAATCATGTAATGAGGTTGTGCAAGATAAGGAGGGGGGAAATCCTTCCCTTCTACAATCGTACTGAATTAAAATACAAAATTAGAAAAATTTGCCAGAAAATAAAATAGAATTGTTTAAAAGCTGGATCTAAGCAAAGTAAAGATTTTGATAATGAAGAGGATTACACCATTTGCAGTGATTTCATAAAAAGTGAACATAGGTGTACTGTACTTAATTACAACATGCATATCTATAGTTGGAGGTTGTGCATATTTCATTTTGTCTCAACATTGAAGGGTCACTGCTAGTCCTCTAAGCTGAACATTAGCGTTCCTTCATTGGACTGAAGAAATAAATAAGGTGTCTAGTAAAATATATAAATTAATAAGATATAAAGGGTACATTAACCACACCAATGGCTGAAAATAAGTCAGAAGACATTCTTACCAATGATCCAATTGTTGAAGATAATACTTGTTGTTTTGTCCTAAAGCATTCTAATTCTGTGTCTTTTTCTTCAACTGTTTTATCATATTGGCGCTACAAATAGAAAGTAATACAGTACATATGTTAAATAACACACAGTATTCTACTTTCTGTATATTTTTCAAAATATGGTCAAGGGCTGAGTATACCTGATGGGCAGCTTATCCATTCATGTATAAAGTGGGTGGTGGGATTTATTTTATACATTGGAAAAGAACACATGGAATCATTTGAAGGAACATGTAAGAAAGCAGCACAGCTCCTTCCTGACTATTTTCTTTCACTGTGTATTGTTCTTTGAAACATTTTCCCATTATCCCATTGTATTACTAGAAGTGACTCAGGCTGGATATAAATACTGTGGTAATTAATGGAATGTTGGGCAGGGGATAAGAATTAGCTGTTTTCCCCTGCACATGCTATGTCAAGCGAAAAATGTAGTCCCTCTCAGTTTCTGTTTCACATCTCAATGGGGCAAGCCATGAATAATATATCCTGCGGTCTTTTCTTGTTCCTAAAATTCATGGGATTAGTCAAATATGCACCATTTTTATATGTTGTTACACTGCAAGTACTGTACATTATTTTTATGTAAGCTATCCTGGGAAACCTCTTGACTGAAGGATAATGGGAAATGCTTTAAATACTCCAACATACAAATAATTATTACTTGAGACATTTTATATCTTTTCAAGAACTCAAAGCAGCTCAGATAAAAGAACTCAAGATAAGATTTTGAAGAACTGATATTTATACAAATACATTTATATACATGACAATAACAATAATTAATATATCAGTCTACAGAATAAAATCATGTCAGCAGCAAAACTGAACTAAGCCAACATATTAAACAGACATTATTATAAACAGGGATAAACGTGAACTGTGATCAACCAAAATAAATCCAGTAGCCTCCACCAAAGTCATATTTGAAAGGGAACATTCTAATAAGACAATGAAAAGAATTAATTGTTGTGACCACCTCGACCTGGTCAATCACCTTTAAACTGTCCTTACTTTCTGTAGGCTTGCCTTAAGTTCAAAATATTAGAGTCAAAGCAATGCTAAGAATGAAACATAAAAATATGATCTTTATTGGAAAAAAACACAACTGTTTAAAACTAAACAAGGTTCAAATTACAGCTACACTGAATTGCATGCTAATTCTCAAACATCCCAGAGACAAAGTAATTCTCTCAAGTTATAGCCCACTCTTAAACATTACCTCCCTCCTGCAGATACAATTTAACTCTCCACTCTATTTATATCTTCCAGGATCTTCTTAATTAACTCTCCTCCTGTATTCTTTCAGCTATCAGCTTATTTCTTTAGTTACTGGGCAAACTTGGTGAGGGTTCCATCACAATTGTCAACAACAGCTCCTGTTGTTGTTATTTAGTCGTTAAGTTGTGTCCGACTCTTCATGACCCCATGGACCAAAGCACGCCAGGCCCTCCTGTCTTCCACTGCCTCCCAGAGTTGGGTCAAATTCATGTTGGTAGCTTCGGTGACACTGTCCAACCATCTCATCCTCTGTCATCCCCTTCTTCTCTTGCCTTCACACTTTCCAAACATCAGGGGCTTTTCTTTCTTTTTTTAAATTTTTTATTATTTTCTTCAAGGGTAGGGCAGGGTAGGAGGTAACTAGGACAAGAATTCATTTAGAGGAGGTGGATTTGAATAAACATAATACAAATCATTATTTTCATAATAATTCTAAATAATCCCTTCTAAGAGTAGTTTCAGATAACATATGAGAATATATACAATATATAAGGAAAATACAAATTCAGACCTATATTTAGTAATTCTAATTATTAATTATGTAGCTGTTAATATTTATTTACTATTATGATTCTATATCAGCCTACTATTCTAACAATTTTGTGATCATATATTAATGACCACCAAGTTTCCCAGAGCTCCTTTTTCTCTCTTTTTTCTTTTTTCTCTTTTTTGTTTCTTCTTAGTTTCTCTTTTCTTTCTTTTTTTTAATTCAGCTAGTCTGTTAACATATTGATTTCTTCAGTTCCCAGTATTCTTCCTATCAATTCCTGTACTTATGGTGTTCCAGACTCCTTCCAGTGTTTCACAAATACTAATCTTGGCACTATTGTTCCTTCCATCTTTTATATAATCATTTTTTCATAATAATTCTAAATAATTCCTTCTAAGAGTAGTTCCAGATATCATAACAAAGTATATACAATATATAAAGAGAATCCAAATTCAGACATATATTTTATAATTCCAGTTGTTTATTATATAACTGATAATATTTATCTAGCATTTAAAGTAACTCTTTCTAAGTTATGATTGTATATCAGTCTACCATTCTATCTATTTTGTGGTCATATATGTTGTTGTTGTTTAGTCGTTTAGTCATGTCCGACACTTCGTAACCCCATGGACCAGAGCACGCCAGGCCCTCCTGTCTTCCACTGCCTCCCGGAATTTGGTCAGATTCATGTTCATAGCTTCGATGACACTGTCCAAACATCTCATCCTCTGTCGTCCCCTTCTCCTCTTGCCTTCACACTTTCCCAACATCAGGATCTTTTCCAGGGAGTCTTCTCATGATATGGTCAAAGTATAGGAACCTCAGCTTCAGGATCTGTCCTTCCAGTGAGCACTCAGGGTTGATTGCCTTCAGAATGGAGAGGTTTGTTTTCCTTGCAGTCCAGGGGAGTCTCAAGAGTCTCCTCCAGCACCACAATTTGAAAGCATCAATTCTTCAGCGGTCAGCTTTCTTTATGGTCCAGCTCTCGATTCCATACATCACGACAGGAAAAACCATAGCTTTGACTATGTGGACCTTTGTCAGCAAGGTGATGTCTCTGCTTTCTAAGTTGCTGTCAAGGTTTATCGCTTTCCTCCCAAGAAGCAGAAGTCTTTTAATTTCGTGGCTGCTGTCATCATCTGCAGTGATCATGGAGCCCAAGAAAGTAAAATCTGTCACTGCCTCCATATCTTCCCCTTCTATTTCCCAGGAGGTGATGGGACCAGTGGCTATGATCTTAGTTTTTTTGATCTTGAGCTTTAGACCATTTTTTTGTGCTCTCCTCTTTCACCCTCATTAAGAGATTCTTTATTTCCTCCTAACTTTCTGCCATCAGAGTGGTATCATTTGCATATCTGAGGTTGTTGATATTTCTTCTGGAAATCTTGATTCCAGCTTGGGATTCCTCCAGTCCAGCCTTCCGCATGATGTATTCTGCATATAAATAAGCTGGGGGACAATATGGAACCTTGTCTTACTCCTTTCCCAATTTTGAACCAATCAGTGTTTCCATATCCAGTTCTAACTGTTGCTTCCTGTCCCACGTATAGGTTTCTCAGGAGATATATAAGGTGGTCAGGCACTCCCATTTCTTTAAGGACTTGCCATAGTTTGCTGTGGTCCACACAGTCAAAGGCTTTTGTGTAATCAATGAAGCAGAAGTAGATATTTTTCTGGAATTCTCTGGCTTTCTCCATAATCCAGCGCATGTTGGCAATTTGGTCTCTAATTTCTCTGCCCCTTCGAAATCCAGCTTGTACTTCTGGGAGTTCTCGGTCCACATACTGCTGAAACCTACCTTGTAGGATTTTGAGCATAACCTTGCTAGCGTGTGATATGAGTGCAATTGTACGGTAGTTGGAGCATTCTTTGGCACTGCCCTTCTTTGGGGTTGGGGTGTAGACTGATCTTTTCCAATCCTCTGGCCACTGCTGAGTTTTCCAAACTTGCTGGCATATCGAGTGTAGCACCTTAACAGCGTCATCTTTTAAGATTTTAAATAGTTCGACTGGAATGCCATCACCTCCACTGGCCTTGTGACTGAGTCAGGAGGTCAGTTAAGTATATAACTTTATGACATCATGTCTTTTAAATGTGGCAGCTCTAAACAATGACCAGTGGCCATGATCTTAGTTTTTTTGATGTTGAGCTTCAGGCTATTTTTGGCTCTCTCCTCTTTCACCATCATTAAGAGGTTCTTTAATTCCTCCTCACTTTCTGCCATCAGAGTGGTATCATTTGCATATAAGAGGTTGTTGATATTTCTTCCGGCAATCTTAATTCCAACTTGAGATTCATCCAGTCCAGCCTTTCGCATGATGTACTCTGCGTATATGTTAAATAAGCAGGGAGACAGTATACAGCCTTGTCGCACACTATCTGGGTTGTCCAGGACATCCAGATCTTTCTGGTATTATTTCTCTGTGTATTCTTGCCACCTCTTCCTGATGTGACGCCCCTGCTTCTGTGACATCCCTGCTATTTTTGTCCTTTATCATGTCCATCTTTGCATGAAATGTTCCTTTAAGAGCTCCAATTTTCTTGAACAGATCTCTGGTTTTTCCCTTTATATTATTTTCCTCTATTTCTTTGCACTGTTCCTTTAAGAAGGCCCTCTTGTCTCTCCTTGCTATTCTTTGGAAGTCTGCATTCTATTTTCTGTAACTTTCCCTATCTCCCTTGCATTTTGTTTCCCTTCCTTTCTCTGCTATTTGTAAACCCTCTTTGGACAGCTGCTTTGCTTTCTTGCATTTCCTTTTCTTTGGGATGGTTTTTGTTGCTGTCTCCTGTACAATATTACGGGCCTCCATCCATAGTTCTTCAGGCACTCTGTCCACCAAATCTAGTTCCTTAAATCTGTTCTTCACTTTCACTGTGTATTCATAAGGGATTTGGTTTAGATTATACCTGAGTAGCCCAGTGGGTTTTCCTACTTGCTTCAGTTTAAGCCTGAGTTTTGCTATAAGAAGCTGATGATCAGAGCCACAATCAGCTCCAGGTCTTCTTTTTGCTGAAGGTATGAAGCTTCTACATCTTTGACTCCAAAGAATATAATCAATCTGATTTCGGTACTGCCCATCTCGTGATGTCCATGTGTAGAGTTGCCTCTTGTGTTGTTGGAAAAGAGTGTTTGTGATGACCAGCTTGTTCTCTTGAGAAAATTCTATTAGCCTTTGCCTTGCTTCATTTTGAACTCCAAGGCCAAATTTACCTGTTGTTCCTTTTATCTCTTGACTCCCTGCTTTAGCATTCCAATCCCCTATGATGACAAGAACATCTTTCTTTGGTGTCAGTTCTAGAAGGTGTTGTAAGTCTTCATAGAATTGGTCAATTTCAGCCTCTTCAGCATCAGTGATTGGTGCATAAACTTGGATGACTGTGATGTTAAAAGATTTGCCTTGGATTGGTATTGAAATCCTTCTATCATTTTTGACATTGTATCCCAGTACAGCTTTTCCCACTCTTCTGCTGACTATGAGGGCTACTCCATTTCTTCTATGAAATTCTTGCCCACAATAGTAGATATGATAATTGTCTGAATTGAATTCCCCCGTTTCCGTCCATTTTATTTCACTGACGCCCAGGATGTCAATGTTTATTCTTGCCATCTCCTATTTCACCACATCCAATTACCAAGGTTCATAGATTTTACATTCCAGGTTCCTATGCAGTATTTTTCTTTGCAGCATCGGACTTCCCTTTCACTTCCATGCACATCCACAGCTGAGCGTCCTTTCGGCTTTGCCCCAACCACATCATTAGCTCTAGAGCTACTTGTCCTTGTTCTCCGCTCTTCCTCAGTAGCATGCTGCATGCCTTCCAACCTGTGGGGCTCATCTTCCAGCATCATATCTTTTAGCCTTTTGTTTCTGTTCCTGGGGTTTTCTTGGCAAAGATACTGGAGTGGCTTGCCAGTTCCTGCTCCAGGTGGATCGTATTTAGTCAGAACTCTCCACTATGACCTGTCCATCTTGGGTGTCCCTGCACAGCATAGCCCATAGCTTATCTGAATTGCTCAAGCCCCTTCGCCACGACAAGGCAGCAATCCATGAAGGAGAACAACAGCTCCTAGCTGTGATTATTCATGTGTATTATCAACAAGCTACAGTCCATTGTAATACTTCCCTCTCCAAAGCTTTGGGTGGCAGGCCTATGTTTGCTTAGAGATAGCCCCTCCAACCCCGACCCAGCTACTAGCACTGAACAGGCAACACAACATGGATACAGAAAAATGTATATGACAACTACATCCTCACATCTATTGGGGCTGCAACTTTAGAGTTTCTAACAATATCACCCAGAACATCACTTACTTGCTCAGCTTCTCATGTGATAGATACCATACTCTATTAGCACTGCTCTTTGCATTCTAGATAGTACAGAGTGCAATCTCCGTGCAAGATAGTAGTACATTGGATACTGCCTGTGAAGGTCCATTCTAATAGATTAAATTATTTTTAAAAACCCACTCCATTTTGTGAAAGTGGGATATTGTATTTCTATATCAACAATCCAAAATGCTACAAAATGGCCCTATACTGCTGCAAAATATTGTGCCTGAGTTGCCAGCAGGAAAAAGGATGGCAAGTTTTACACCGCAGAGGGCATCCTGAATGTTGACAGCACTAATGGCAGCAATCAAGATGGTCTACAGGATACCCTCTTGTGCTCGCTACCATTCACAAAGTGACACCAAGCAGGGCAAAAGTCCAAAAGCTGACTCCTTTTTTCATCAGTTAACCACTTCTTACCCAAACACAAAGCAATTGTCTGAGCTGTGCTTTGACAAGTGTGAATGGTAGACAGGATGAGAATTGAATTTCCTGGCTTTGTAAAATGTAGGTTTCAGTATACTTGCTATACACTACACACATATTCAAAAAGATATTTCCTTCATATAAAATTACCCAGTGCTGGAAGATCGCAGAGGACAGGCACATGATCTGTACTATAATTGCTGAGAGAGGTCAGAATAACAGCTGAGATGTGGCTGTAGTCCCCCTGTGCCAAACTACATTGAAGGGCTGTTTTGGGCTTAAAGCATATTAAAGTATACTTAAAATATATGAAAGTAATATATATATAACCAAATCAAGTAAATCCATCAACATTGTATTAAAATGTTCAAATATTAGAATGTTGGGAATCAACACTAAAACTTAAATAGTAAAAGCAAAAAATTTGGAAGAAGTTTTTATTTGGTGTGTTGAAAGTGCATTCCATAGACAAAGATCACTACCAGGAGCTCCGAGCTCTGAAGCGACATAGGAGAAGGCTAGAGCGTAAGTGGAGGAAGGACCCGACGGATTATAATTGGATAGCTGTCAGTGTCGCAACTAACCTTTACCTCTCTAAGGTAAAGGCTGCTTGTCGAACTTACTCCGCTAACCGGATAAGCGAAGCGTCCAATCAGCAGGCGGAGTTATTCTGTATAGTGCGCGACCTATCCAGAACTGGTCTTGGTGATAGGCCTCCCCCTAGTTTCTCACCTGACCAGTTTGCAGCCTTTTTAAAATCTAAAGTGGAGGCCATCCGCCGGGACCTCTCTCCTTTTTTGAACACAGTGAGTCGAGCAGAGATGTCCAGCGCTCCGTCTTGCCCGGTGATTTTCGACACCTTTCAGCCTGTCACGCCTGATTCGGTGGCCAAGGTGCTTGACCGCTGTCGAGCCACCACCTCCTCTCTTGACCCTTGCCCGGCCTGGCTAATCAAAGCAGCCAGGCCGATAACAACAGAATGGGCCACTGTAATAATAAATGGGTCTTTCCTTGAGGGCAGGTTTCCTTCTGCCTTCAAGGAAACACTCATTAGGCCCATAAGAAAGAAACCTAGTTTGGCGGCAAACGAAATTGGTAATTATAGGCCCATCGCCAACGTTTCTTTCATGAGCAAAGTGGTGGAGAGGGTGGTGGCTGACCAGCTGCAAGCTCACTTGGAAGAAACGGATGCCCTGGATCCATTTCAGTCGGGCTTCAGGCTGCGCCACGGAACAGAGACGGCATTGGTCGCCCTGTACGATGACCTATTGAGGGAGGCTGACAGGGGAAAAATTTCTCTGTTAGTCCTTCTCGACATCTCAGCGGCCTTTGATACTGTCGACCATGGTATTCTCCTGGGGAGGCTCTCCAAGCTGGGAATTGGTGGCCTGGCGCTTGCCTGGCTCCGTTCCTTCTTGGAGGACCATCCCCAGAGAGTATAGCTTGGAGAGAGTGTCTCGGCCCCGTGGAGCCTCAATTGTGGGGTTCCACAGGGGTCGATTATCTCCCCAATGCTGTTTAATATCTTCATGAGGCCGCTGGGTGGGGTCATCAGGGGATGTGGGTATGCGGATGACACCCAGCTCTACATCTCCTTTACACCAACTGCAGGTGATGCCATCCTGTCCCTCCAGCGCTGCCTGGGGACCGTACTGGAGTGGATGCAGGAGAATGGGCTGAGGCTGAACCCGGACAAGACGGAGGTCTTGAGGGTGGGTGCCCCCACTGTTGGCGGCTTGGGCGACTCCCTCTCATTTGGGGGGGTGACTCTTGCCACAAAGAGTGGGGTTCGCAGTCTGGGGATCCATCTGGACCCGGCGCTCTCCATGGAGACTCAGGTGGCGTCCCTGGTCCGCACCGCCTTTTTACATCTCTGGCGGATAGCCCGGCTGCGACCCTATCTCGATGTGGGGGCGCTCACCACCCTGGTCCATGCGCTCGTAATCTCAAGATTAGACCACTGTAACGCGCTCTACGTGGGGCTACCTTTGAGGCTGCCAGACTCCTAAGTGGCGGCCAGACTCCTAAGTGGAGCCCGAAGATACCATCGTATTTCTCCTATTCTGGCCGCGCTGCATTGGCTGCCCATTCGGTTCCGCGTTGACTTCAAAGTTTTGACGCTTACGTTTAAAGCCCTAAACGGTTTAGGGCCTCGATACTTGGTGGAACGCTTACTCCCACCCAGTTCTACCCGTGTCACCCATGCGAATCAGGAGGTGAGGCTGAGGAGCCTGACACCGAGGGAGGCCCGGAAGGAAAAAACAAGAAACTGGGCCTTCTCGGCGGTGGCTCCTCGCCATTGGAACAACTTACCTCCTGACATTCGCGCAGCTCCCTTGCTGGGTATTTTTAAGAAACAACTGAAAACATGGATGTTCAGGCAGGCCTTCCCCCTTTCCACCTAATACCTAATTATTCTTTTTTTTTCTGTTATAATATATCCTGTTTCTCGCCATCTTTGGGAAAAATTGTATTCTATCTTTTAATTTATGTAAACTATTTTTGTGATGTGGTATGTTATATGTTTAATTTTTTTTTAAGTGTATGTTGTAAGCCGCCTAGAGTGGTCACAATTGACTAGATAGGCGGGATATAAATGAAATAAATAAATAAATAAATACTTCAAAGACTATTTTTCTGATAACTACCTGTTGCACCATTGTGGTTGACAGCATCCAGAAAAGATATCTCAAAGGTGGCACATAGATCACACAACCCTTTGGGATTTTCACATATATAACCCAATCTTTATTACTTTTAAGACATAATTTCAAAACTAGATTACAGTTAATTTTAAAATGAAATTACATTTTAAAACAAACCATTCATGTAAAAAATAAAAAAGAAAATTATATATTTCATGCAAACTGCAAGAATTTAAACTGTCATAGCTGGAGCTATAGTTCCTGTTTGGCTTCAACAGATCTTGCCATTGAATGGAAAAGGTCAATATGAAAAAGCTTGCCTGGAAATGAAAATTGATTCAGCAACATCAAACGAAGCTCCAAATGCATGCACAGCTCTGTCCTTGTTTTTGCTGATTCTTCCTGATGGCTCTAGTCAATATGTAAACAAATGTTATATTTACCTTATGCTTTTCCATAAGTGCTACCATTTCAGTGATTTTGTGCTGACATCGGATGTCTATTTCCTTCTGCATTTTCACTGCTTCATCAGCTACCAATTTCATTGCTTCTAGCTATTAATAACACAACATATATGAATATATGAATGACGGAAATATTTTAAAGTTAAACTATATATGAGTCATTTCACAATACAGTGGTGCCTCGCTTTACGATCGCTCTGTTTAACGACGAAACCACATTATGACTAACTTTTTGCAATCGCTTTGGCCATCTCATGAGAAGAGAGGACTCCCTGGAAAAAAACCTGATGTTGGGAAAGTGTGAAGGCAAGAGGAGAAGGGGACGACAGAGGATGAGATGGTTGGACAGTGTCACCGAAGCTACCAACATGAATTTGACCCAAATCCGGGAGGCAGTGGAAGACAGGGGGGCCTGGCATGCTCTGTCCACGGGGTCACAAAGAGTCGTACATGACTTAATGACTAAACAACAACAAATATGTTATTTAGCTGAGATATGCTGAAAAAAGGAGCTAAGTGAAAGTACAGCAAAAACATATATTAGGATCTTAAGGACATCTATGGCAGATTTAGTTGCTTAATTATTGTGAGTCATATTTTAAAAGTTACTATTTATGCTGGATAACAACTGTTATCCAGCATTAACTTTAATATATTGTCACTTAGGGGTATACTCACTTTTGTTGACAGCAGTTTAGACATTCATGGCTGTGTATTGTGTTATTTTGAGGTGACTTTACATTTACACTGTTATACAAGCAGTATACTCGCTGTTTTACATTGTACCCAAGTATAATTTCTTCAATGTTGTCACATGAAAAGATATACTAAAATATTTATGAAATGTGAGGGGGCGTACTCACTTCTGTGATATACTGTACATATTCCTTTCTTTTTATCAATGTGGGAACAAACGACAGCCAAGAAGAGCTACCAAGAAATCACATCTGACTTTGAAGCTCTGGGAAGGAAACTCAAGGACTCTGGGGCCCAGATATTTTCATACATGCTACTGATGCTTCATGAGAAGAGAAGACTCCCTGGAAAAGACCCTACTGTTGGGAAAGTGTGAGGGCAAGAGGAGAAGGGGACAACAGAGGACAAGATGGTTGGACAGTGTCACTTAAGCTACCAACATGAATTTGACCAAACTCTGGGAGGCAGTGGAAGACAGGAGGGCCTGGCGTGCTCTGGTCATGAAGCATCAGACACAACTTAAGGACTAAACAACAACAACAACCGATGCTTGAAAGAGGAATTGGAAGAGAAAGGAAGATCCTCTGGGTGAATGAGTGGCTATGAAGGTGGTGTTGACTAGAGGGAGTTTTTTCGAGACCATGGGCTAAGTTTCCTGGAAGAAGGACTGCTACCAAGTGACGGCTTGCATCTAACAAGGACTGGGAAAATGTGTTTGCCCACAGCATGAAGAACTTCTTCAGGAGGGCTTTAAACTGAATTGGAAGCGGGAGGGAGACGCAAGCACAGAGTTAATGGGAGATGAAGCCTTACATATAATAAGAGAAATGGACCAAACTCATCAAAAGGGCAACAATAATAACATGAACAATAATAATCGCAATAATAATTATAACAAGAATCACCATAATAATCATAATAATATTCATAAAATGTACAGACAAACAGGCCACAAATCACACAACCTCCGGTGTCTGTATACGAATGCCAGGAGTATGGGAAACAAACAAGAAGAACTGGAAATTTTCATTCAGGGGGGTACTGTAACTATGACTTGACAGAAATACTGTAACTGAAACTTGGTGGGATGACTCCCATGACTGGAATACAGCAATTGAGGGATAAAACCTGATCAAAAAGAACAGAGAGAATAAAAAGGGAGGTGGAGTGGCAGTATATATCAAAAATACGCATTCTTTCAGAGAAATACAGGAGGAGGATTACACTAACAGATGATGGTATCACACTTGATGGGACCCATACACTAAGCTAAACTATATTATAATTTTTTAGCACGAGGAAGGATAGGAAGAACTATATACAAATGGTAGACAAAGAGGATGATGAGATGGTAAGTAACAGAAGAAAAACATGTCTAAAATCCTCAATAGGTGTTAACTTTTCAATGGAAAGAAAGAAATTGAGGAGTGTTCCTGAGGTGGGGGGCATGCATAGTGGTCAGAGTCCATGTCCAAAAACTTCCTTTCAGGCTCTAGAAGATTCTGAAAGTGTTTGTGCAGGTGCAGAATGAAGCCACGTGTGTGATTTCACAGACATGAAGAAATAACAACTAACAACTATAAAACGGAACTCATAAATAAGGAAGTGAAGAAGAGCTACCAGGAATGAAGTGAATTGAACAGAAATGGAAAGGTTCTAGAATGCTCTTGCTTTGATGGCAGGCAAAAAAGAAACCAAAGGGAATGGGAAACAGTTCAACATATCCATTACAGGGGAATGTGGCTCTTCCAAAACTCTAGCTTCAGTGTGAAAAAGTACTAGATTGTTCTGCACCGGAACAAAATAACTTTATTAATATGCAGAAGGACGAAAATACACCACCAGGTTGCATTAACCCCCTCCCCCCAAAAAACACATTGGAAAGCAAGTTTTTTCAACCCCTCTTTCACTCTGTTGACACTAGTTTCAGCATGGTGTCATGTGGACACCAGGCTGCAACATGGGTGCAAAAAAAGTTGAATTAATGCTCAGCGTGGATAGGTCTAGAAAGGACAGAATATGATGTGACATAATTTCAACTCTTACCTCTTTCAGAAGATTTTCTTCAGCTGCCCTAGCCATCTCAGTTTCCTTTTTGTAGTTATCAACTGTTTCATTATGTAATTTGTTTATATTTTCCAACTCTAATTGTAAATTGTTTACCTTTAAACAATAAAATATTTGTTTTAGTATTTTTCTGACAGTCATCTCAAATCTTTCTCATTTAACCTCTCTTGTTTCTCCACTATCTGTGTAACATGCCCACCCACCCACTTCTTTTTAAAGTTTTTCCTTTAAGTAATCTAAAACAAAAGTGAGCCATTCTCAAATGTGGCTGCAAAGCAGGCACAAATCCAGTAAAGTATTCAAAAATGTAACTCACTCTGCTTTCCTATCACTAGATGTAAAATAAAATAAACTTTTAAAAAATTGGTTCATTTGACTCTTTTGCTGTACCAAAAGCGTATACTAATTTTAGTGAATTAGGGCTCAACATCTGGTGGTTAGCACCTATATATAAGCAGATATATTGGCACATTTATATAAAATTGCTTCAGTAAGATTATTCAAAACACAATACTTTGGGGTAAGTGGGGTGGGGAGAAGCTGAAGCCTCCATACACATTATTCCCCTTCCCCCAGAACTGTTGCAGGATTTTCTTCCAGAAGGCCTCTGGTATCAGAGGAAATGTCTGCTGCAATAAAAGTTGCTTCTGAAGTTTTATTGCAGACTTGGATAGGAAAGAGTAGGTAGGGTCAAAGCCACAAGTTCAACTGGACTCACCTTGGCTTGTTTCATTATATGCTTGATGCACTTTGAGAAACACCATATAGTTCTAATTCTCCAACTTTTCTATCTCTGATCCCCACAATAATTATTTAAATAACACAAAGTTCAAAGTTATTCCTACCTTTCCTTCAGTAATACTGGTTTGCTTGCTTTCTGCTGCAATTTTCTTTCGCAACACTTTATTCTGTTAACAACAGTAAATATTATTTAAGTTTATTATACATTTTAAAAAACCATCAGAGATAGCCGTGTGGTCCCTTAAAAATCGGAAAGTAGAAGAGGAGATACCTTTATTTAGATCATTAAAAATTAAACATTAAGTGCAAGCTTTTATTCATGAAAACATCCACTGAATGGTTGTTGTGGGTTTTTCGGGCGTCTTGGCCACTTTCAGAACATGGCCAAGACACCCGAAAAACCCACAACAACCATTAGATCCCGGCCGTGAAAGCCTTCGCGAATACATCCACTGAATGTTTGATTTTAAGTACTTTAAATAAATATATCACCTCTTCCATTTTGTACCAGAACACTGGTCACATATGCTGAATGTTCAACTGTGGTTTAGCATGAAGAAGTAATCTACTATGGTATAACTCCCACTTCCATCTAGAAAAGGCAAGACTCACATGACCAGGATCTTTCCCCTTGTTATTGGTGTGACATTTAGGACCCTTTCTAGTTTATTACTTGACTTTAAGTAATGAAGTTGGGGGGGAGAAAGAGATGTGATCCACAGTAGATGCCGTCTCACGAGAGATGGGCACAAACTGCCAAAATGGTGGTTTGTCTTGGTTTGTCAAGGTTGACAAACCATGAATTTCCAGCTAGTTTACTGATGAACCAGAAAGCTGGTTCATTGGGGCTTTTTGTTAGACAAAAAGAATTGTGTCCCACCATACAGTCTGACCCCCACCCCTTCCCACTGCCATGTCACCTCCCTACACTGTCCTCCTCTGCTGTCGCCACTGCTTCAGCTTCCACCGCCACTGCTGCCTCCATCTTTGCAAACAGTGGCCAGCTTCCCTTCTGGCAGCCTAGCCTGCCCTGTCTGCCTATGGCCCACCAATCAGCTGATTGGCAGACACATAGGCAGACAGGGCAAGCTAGGCTGCCAGAAGGGAAGCTGGCTGCTGTTCGCAAAGATAGTGGAGGTGATGGAGGCAAAGGAGGACGAGGACAAGGTAGGGAGGCAACTAGGGCAGTAGGAAGGGGGTGGGAGAATTAGGAAGGCGTGGGTGAGTGGGAAGGGGTGGAGAGGCTGTGGAGGGGCAATGAACCAGGAAGTTCATAAATCACCCCAGAATTTGTTCATCCAGGAACTTTCACGTTCTCCATTTGGATGAACGCAAACTAATCCGAAGCAACGAATAGGCAGTTTTCCATGAATATCATGGTTGTTTTGGGGTTCGTGCCCATCTCTACTTCTCACACAAAAGTGTGACACTTTTGACGTTACTACTGTATATCCTCCTGTTTATTTATAATGTACACTTAGCTGATTAAATAATAATAATCTAGGAACATTTTTTTAATTTTTTAACATTTATTCCTTTAAACTTTAATGGGACATTTACATTAGATTTGCTTTGAATCAGAACAGGCATTGGCTACACAACAGCTTTGCATGTCATAGATGAACTATTTATTTCTTAGAGCAGAACTCATAACATTTCTTACTTCTTGCTGCAGGTCTTCAACAATCTTGGATTTTGTTTCAATCTGTTTCTTTAAACTATTGATCTAAAAAGTGTTGAAATATATTTCAAAAATATATATATACAGTAATGGTATTAATTACAGTTGTAATGATTTCAGTAGGACAGTTGATTTTAAGAAGCGGTTCTTACATAGATTTTTCCCTGTTGTTGCTGTGTTATGCCATCGAATCACAACCAATTTACAGAGATCCTAACAGGGCTTTCAAGGTAAGTGGGGTATTTAAGTAGTGTTTTTATCAGCTCCATTCCCCCAGTGAGTTTCCATGGCTGCGGGTGGTGGTTTGAACCCTGGTCTCCAGAGTACTAGTGTAACACTGTATCCATTACACCACATTGGGTATCTCTATACAGTATTTTATCTAGACTTGATAAGTCTCAAATTCTGCACACAGAGCCCATCCACACATCCTATTTGCTCTTGTTTAAGGTGTATGTGGGGGGGGGGGCTATGTTGCCCACTTATTCAGATTACTTGAACAGATACATGTGACATTACTGGCCTCTCTAATCAATCCCTCCCTTTCCCTTTCATTTGAGTTGTATTTTACTTCACTTGGTGTAGCGTTCACCTTTGTGGCACCTGTCTGTTTTACCCTCACAAAGGCTCACGTCACGTTTGCCTCTCGCTGCCACCAGTGGATTACCTCTATCCACAATATAAATTATGTTTGTCAGAACACTTGTCTTGTGAATACAAACAGAATTTATTTACTGAAGTGAAGCAGATTTAATAATAACAGTTCTTCAGATAAACATTGTACACAAGCAAATCATTAACAGTTCTCTTAGTACATACTGTACTTTTCTCTTGCAATTTCATTACCACCTTCTCTACCTATTTTCTTTACCAGCCTTATCACTCAGTATCTGTTCCCTCTCTCTCTGACTAAGCAGCCCTTATCTCTATCTGGATCTCATCCCAATCTCTATCTGGATTTCTGTCTCATCCCAATCTCTATCTGACCCCTCCTTCTCCTGCCAAATCTTCATATAGCTGCTGACTCCGCCTCTCCAGTCCTCTCATAGGCTCATGCAAATCAGTTCATGACTATGAATGGCCTGAATGATGTGGGGCGATCATCACACCTGGGAACTGGATTTTTTAAAATTAAGCTGAGTTTTTCCAGATCTGTTACCTCATCTGTCCCTTCTTCCCACAAAACATTGGTATTGTGGGGTTGTTTACAAGCAGAACCCCCCACACACACACACATATCAGCTGTCATGTCATGTGTGGAGATGTTCTCAGCGCAGAGCACAGCTGCCTCTGCCTGACTTTGTAAAGGTGAAGAGAGGGAGGAATGGAGTTTGCCTCCACAACCCAGCTGCCTCTTATCTTCTGCTTCCTGACTGACATAATGCTGTTTTACAAAAAGGAGGAGGAAGAGAGAGCTAATGATTCTAAGCTTTCCTTGAAACTGCAGACTTTTTTCCTTGTTATGAAGAAATCAACAGCCCTTCTTCACAAAAAGGAAATGCTCACTACCAAATCAGACTGCATCAAGAAAGGGAAACAAACAAGGGGTGAAGATAAGGAGTGAATGGGGAGAGGGACAAAGAAAGAAGAATGGAAAAGATTTTTGTCCATGTACAAACTCTGGGTATGACTACATTGGAGAGATGAATCAGTGTGATTCAGCTTTGCTGTGATTTGATTTGCAGCCTATATAACATATGATATCACAATCAGTGCTCACACAGGGGATGCGGATTGATTCGTGAGTTCACCATTTATACTCATTTTGATGTGAGTAGCATTCCAGCCCACAGCCCCCTTCCTTACTCTAGTCCTGCCTCTGCCCACCTTTCTTCCATTGGTCCTGCCTCTGCAATCCTTATGACATATGATATCACAATCAGTGCTCACACAGGGGATGCAGATTGATTCGTGAGTTCACCATTTATACTCATTTTGATGTGAGTAGCATTCCAGCCCACAGCCCCCTTCCTCCCTTCCTTACTCTAGTCCTGCCTCTGCCCACCTTTCTTCCATTGGTCCTGCCTCTGCAATCCTTATATGGTTTTCTGTGAGAAAACTAGAGCCAGGAAAGTGAGGGGAAATGGTGATAATCCTGTTATTGACCTCTTCTGATGTGCAAATTACTAGAGGGGGATATCGATGTGGAGTGTGTGTGTGTATGCATGCAAATTTCAAAGAATATTAGAAAAAATGTCCCACTAAGGGAAAACATTTGGGGCTTTGAAATGAACATGTACACACACACAAAACACACTGGGACTCTCCCCCCGCCCCAAGATCTTCCTCCATATTCATAGGCTCAGTGTCTTGGATATCTCTGTGTTCTTTCCATCTGAACCTCTGCCAAAGATACAAAGCAGTTAGAAAGGAGGGGGCTGTTTTCCAAGTATTTACATCACCATGTCCCCATCTTTACAAGAACATCCACATGGGAAAGAGCCCCACTGAATCCTTTCAGCTCAATAAATAGAACTCCCCTAGAGACAGAGAAGAAGCACCGCTTTGGGAGCAAAAAGGGCTGGAAAGAGTCAAATCAGCCTTCGCATCATGCATACAGTAAATTATATTTTGCATTCACCCATTTTATAAGTGGAGTAAATCCCATGGTATTTGACCATGTAGTCACTGTCACAGTTTGGATAACACTGAAGAAAAACTGACTACGGTATGGAATCTTGCAGTGAATAAATCCAGATCAATACAGGAAGAGACCACAATTCGAACTCGCATTCAATGCAAACCACAGTCTGTCTTGATGGGACCATAATCATCTCATTAAAAATCCATGGCAGGATTGTAATTAGAGCAGTTTCACCAAGTTTCACTCCAGTAGAATTTAAATTTGTGCACAAAATTTTTTTTAATGAAACATGAAGTCTGTAATAGTCTTCTTATTCATGAGATATCATTTTGCATTCATGATTCTAAGTACTGTACACAATTTGACAATAGTTCTAATGGCATAATATTAACAATGTATTTGCTTTTACAGCATGAAGACTGTATCGCGGAATGAAACAATGTAGGAAAACACTACTGTACTTTTAAAATGCATTTTACGCCATTGTTCATACCTTGTTTTCTAATGTTTTCAGCTGCTTTTCCTTTTTTGAGATTTCATTTTCAATGTTTCTAACCTGAAAATACATTGCAGAATCTAACAACTACTTTTTTAAAAATCAACATTATTTTTATTTAAGCTGCTTTATCTTACTGTGTTATACAGTCACCAAGAAGCCTTCATCTTGCTTTCAGTATGAACATTCACAGAATATGATATTGCCATTTAAGATGCATAACTAGCTTTCATGAACTTAGTTAATTTATGACCCAGCAGTAAGAGTCTCAGTGCATGAAAAATTTACATTAATTTAGTTGTCATGATTACTTGCCATACAAACACAATGATATAGTTATATAGTAAAGGTTGTAGTAACTAATCCAACATTCTCCACATTTTTACAACACTTAGTTCCTAAAGTTCTGGATAGGAGGAGGAAGTAGAATAATCATATTTCTTCCTTGCTAAACTCTTGGAAGATTTCAACTTTTAACAGCTTCCCCAGGAGACACCTTGGCATACAAACAGATGACTGTCCAATGTGGCACCAGAATGACTTCTAAAAGTGAGGATTATTGTGCAGATATTATCCTGCATTATCGTCTGGGCAGAGTTTCAAGGTGTATCTACTTATCTGGCCAATAGAATGGGTTTGTTGTTGCTACTAACCACATTATCTTCTCACTTTTTCTTTGATGCAGGCTTGTAATAAGATTGTTTCTGAAACAGGCCCAGATAAACTTTTTTACCTAGTAATTATTCAGCGACTGTGGAATGCTAAAGAGTCTCAGTTTGGAGCTTAATTGATCTTATTTATTAAAATACAGGCAGAATGTTTGTCCTATACTGAAAGTGCATCCTGGCATCAAGCTGTTCCTATTACTGCATGGGTGAAACACAATGAATGTACATGTCCATCCATCAGCCAGAATTGGACTCATATAGATGATTTCTATTTCACTGGAAAGACTATAATGAAACCAATAAACAAGACTGGAGATTGTCAGAACCCTCAGTAATACCACTACAAATCATAAATAAACTGTCACATCTGTCAGAGGGATTTGAACTATTATTTGACTTCCAATTGCAGCATAAAATTAATTCCCCTTGCAACCAGTCCCTTTACCCTATGGAGTTCCATCTTTCTCCGCAGCCTTAAAATAACAGGAATAAAGCCTATCATGATTTTGAGAAGGATAAACTTATTTTAGCACTTTTCTGAAGGTTTGTAATTTCCTCCAGAAGAATTCTTGAAAAGGGAGTTGAGCAGAAAATTCTGACTAGTGGGAGGGAGTCAAACTCCATAATATACACTTGGGCTATGATTGTAAGTGCCTAGGAGTTGGCGGTAATTGTGTGTCAGATTTTGAGGTAAGAGGTTAATGGACTGGTTGCAGAGATTCCTCGTAAGATTATGTGGTGCCTTGTAAAAGATGGTTTGAGAATACCATGTTAAAAAGTAAAAATGGAACTGATGTTTAGGACTACATGATCCCTTCTTTGATAACAAAAAAAAGTGATGTTTGCTTTGACATTGGCTAAAATTCTGTTGCTTAGTATAGTAAATCACACTAGAGTAGGCTCATAGATTCAAGAGGGATTTGGTAGGTCAACACTTCCATTAGTTTCATTGATTCAAATGGGCCTAATCAAACTGCAACTTACTTTATCATAAAATCATAGAATCATGAAGTTGGAAGGGGCCTATAAGGCCATTGAGTCTAACCCCCGTTCAATGCAGGAATACTCATCAAAGGATATCTGCCAGGTGGTTGTCTAAATTTCTCTTGAATGTCTCCAGGGTTGGAGCACTTAACACCTCTTGAGATAATTGGTTCCACTGTTGTACTGCTCTAACAGTTAGGAAGTTTTTCCTGATATTCAACTGAAATCTGGCTTCCTTTAACTTCAGTCCATTGTTGCATGTCCTGCACTCTGGGATGATCGAGAACAGATCTTGCCCCCCCCCCTCTGTATGACAGCCTTTCAAATATTTGAAAAGTGCTATCATATCACCCCTCAGCCTTTTTTTCTCAAGGCTAAACATGCCCAATTCTTTCATCCTTTCCTCGTAAGGTTTGGTTTCCAGCCCCTTATCATCCTTGTTGCCCTCCTCTGCATTTGTTCCAATTTGTTAGCATCCTTCTTGAAGTGTTGTGTCCAGAACTGGACACAATAGAGTGGTGCCTTGACTTACGAACGTCCTGACTTACAACCATTTCGAGTTGCAAACATCTGCGGCCACAAAATTTTGCTTTGACTTGCAGCCAGAGCTTCGAGTTGCAAACAAAAGAGGCAGGGAAAAAAGGCAGGGAATTCAAATTAGAGGGCTAACCATTGGTTGGGGAAGAGCTTCTTTGTAGCTCTTTCACCCCAACGGTTAGAGTGCGTCGGAGGAGGCTTTAGAACTGTCTGGAGCTGCTTTCTGCTCCTTAGTAAGTACATTTACTTTGTTTTGCAGGGTGGGTTTGGGTTGGGGGCGTTATATTCTGTGCTGTGATGTTTTTCATGTTTTGGTGGGTTTTTCCCCCCGAGCCCCATAGCGTTCAACTGGGGCTGGCTGTGTGCAGGGGGGTTGATTTTTTTTTTTTACCAGCCTTGTGGCATTCTTCTGGGACTGGCTGGGTGGGGGTTGATTTTGGTTTGCTTTGGAGTGTTTGTTTTTCGGCCCCAGCTCATTCCTATGGGGCTTGCAGTGTTTTATTTTTTTTTATTTTGGGGTTTTTTTTCCTGCTGGAAAGGATTAATGGGGTTTCAATGTATTCCTATGGGAAATGGTGTTTCGACGTATGATCATTTCAAGTTATGCTCATCTTCTGGAATGGATTATGGTCATTAAGTCGAGGCACCACTGTACTCGAGGTGAGGCCTAACCAGTGCTGAATAGAGGGGGACTAGCACCTCACGGAATTTGGGAACTATACTTCTATCAATGCAGCCTAAAATAGCATCTGCCTTTTTTGTAGCCACATCATACTGTTGGCTCATATTTAGTTTGTGATCTATGACAATTCCAAGTTCCTTCTCGCTCGTAGTTTTGCTGAGCCAGGTATCCCCCATCTTGTAACTGTGGAATTGGTTTCTTTTTCCGAGGTGCAGTACTTTGCACTTGTCCCTGTTGAATTTCATTCTGTTGCTTTCAACCCAGTGCTCCATCCTATCAAGGTTATTTTGATTTTTGTTTCTGTCTACAATCTAGTGTATTAGCTATTCCACCCAATTTGAGATCATCTGCAAATTTGACAAGCATTCCCTGCACTCCCTCATCCAAATCATTAATAAAAATATTGAAGAGCACCGGGCCGAGGACTGAGCCTTGGGGTACGCCACTTGTGACCTCCTCCCAGTTAGAGAAGGACCTATTAATCATCACCCTCTGAGTACGATTCTGTAGCCAATTGTGTATTCACCCGACACTTGATCTATCCAGCCCATACCTAGTTAGCTTCCTAATCAGGATATCATGTGGCGCTTTGTCAAAAGTCTTGCTGAAGTCAAGATATACAATGTCTACAGCTCTCCCTCTGTTTATCAGGGAGGTTACCTAATCAAAAAATGAAATCAGATCAGTCTGGCAGGATTTGTTATTGACAAATCTGTGTTGGCTTCAAGTTATTACTGTATTATTTTCTAGGTGCTTGCATAGTGACTGCTTTATAATCTGTTCCAGAATTTTGCCTGGGATTGATGTCAGGCTGACTGGTCTGTAGTTCCCAGGTTCCTTCTTTTTGCCCTTTTTTTTTTTTTTTTTTGGAAGATAGGGACAACAATAGCCCTCCTCCAATCATCTGAAACCTCATCAATTTCCCACTATTTCAAGAAAATAATGGACAGTGGTTCTGTGAGTTCTTCAGCCAGTTCCTTCAATATTCTTGAATGCAGTTCATCTGGCCCTGGAGATCTGAACTTGTTCAAAGTAATAAGGTATTCTTTGACTATCAGTCTCCAGCTTCAATCCTGTCCCCTCCGCTTGCACTTCACATTTCTCTGGAGGGTTATAGTCTGTCCTTTGGGGAAAGACTGAGCTAAAAAAAGGAATTGAACACTTCTGCCTTTCCTTTGCTGTCTGTTTTCAGTTTTCCATCTCCACTGAGTAGGTGGGCCACTGTTTCTTCTATTTTGCTTTGCACAAGACTTCCTAATGCCATCCTTGCAATTCCTTGCTACTTGTCTGTACTCTTTCTTTGTGGCCTAGCTTTCTTTCTATGTCATATGTGAGTCCTTTTTTGTTTTCAGGTCTTCTCTGGGCTTTTTGTGAAGCCATACTGTGTAAGGTGAAGTCAGAGTAGTAAACTGAAGTCAGAGTATGCCCATTTGAATCAACTGAACTTAAAGAAGAGTTGACTCACTAAATCCCCACTGACCCATTGGGCCTACTGCAGTGTGATTTACTATGCTTAGCAACAGAATTTTGGCCGCTGTTGCTGTTTTTCACAATTGTTTATCTGGAAAGTGATTTCAGCTTTGAATAAATAAGTGGACAATTCCATGTTATAAACTGCTCAGAAAACTGTGATTGTGATATACAGTTTTTAAAAAATAATCAAAGGCTTTATCTGTATGAGCACTGAATAGATATCCCCCATCAAATGGGAAAGTCTTGATCTTAGTTCCGGCATTTTCATGATTCTTGAAGAACAAATCCAAGCATACTTTCTCAGGACTACTGTAGCTTGAATTACTTTGTCTTCACAGTCCACCACACAGTGAATCAAGTAAATCTGCTATGCAACTATTTTACGAGCTCCTCTTTGGAAAGGGGCTGGAACATATTTGTGGTGACTGAGCATTCTTACTATGAATGGTTCCATCTATTACCCAACAAAATTGCTGATTTACAGCTACTGTAGTCCTCACTTCTTTCTATGATCAAAGCAGTCACTGAATAAAAATCCTTACACATAAGATCCTCTCTACTTTGTTGACTGGAGTACAGTGAAGTTTCTCCTTTCCCACTGAATAATCTCTACAATATTGAAGTTGGACACTAGATCACTAAATCCAAAATCTGCCTCATCTTGTTGAGTACTAACTAAATTTTCTGTTCTTCCAGATTTAGATGACATTGATGGTGGTTTTGTCTATGACTCAGACAGCACCAGAAGGAAAGAAAGCTGAAAAGGACCTGATATTTGCATCTGAACATGACTAAAGGCCAGGTCGAACACAGAAGGTGGTGAAGCCTTTACCTCCAGCAATATTTTGCCAGCATCAGCATCTGATCAACATAGGAATAGATATCCTTTGATGGAGATAATAGTTTAATATACTCAAGTACTCCAATCAAAGGCGAAGTAATGAAAGAGATTCTTCTGAATCTTCAGTTTTACACATGAAAAGACAGTGTTGCACTAGACGTTCTTTTAGTTTGCTCTGCTTGTTTTCAGTTGTAGGAGAAACAGAAAACAGAAAACAGATGCCTGTGTCAGAAGCTGCTGACACCAGGACTTATAATAGAATAGAGATGGATGAGTTTGTTATAGTTGGTACTGATATTTGGTACATAGGTAAGATAGCTGCAATACAATCTGACAAGTATGTATTTGACCAATGGTCATTACCATGTGTTCCACAGATGGTTAAATGTTTGCTATTTACAACAATGCTCAATGTTGATCACAACATACACATCTTGAAGACCGTGATCTCTCTCTATAGTACCTCAGTGCGAGAGGATGACTTTGGTATTCAGATTCAACTATGAGACCAAATTTGAAAATCCATTCTAGAAGATCTAACAGCTGGGCAACCATATCTTTCTGAAGAATGAAATCAATGCTCAGAATGTTCTTGGTGTCAAAAAGAAACATAGTATGTCAGAAAGCAGCAGTCAGTGTAAGAAGGTAGTCTGCAGAATGTTTTGTGCTGCTGATCTTGACCATGGAATTGAAGCCTTGGATACAGATGGGTAATCTAGTCAAAATGGATGGTGATAAAGAATTTTGAATACCAGGTTTTAAGAATGTTATCTCAAAGTTCTCTTTCTGAGTATGAAACGACACAAGTTTCATACTTTCTCAAGTTAATCAGAAATCGTATGTTTATTTATTTATTTATTTATTTACAATATTTTTTAGCCGCACCATTGCCAATGGCTTGTATCACTATCAGGACATTTTCCATGACTGGGGTTGGAGACTGTCATTCTGAAGATTGAAGAGCTCTCGATCTTGTGTTACTGTTGAAGAAAAAGTCTGTACAGAATTGCAGAAGAAAAGTCACAGTGAATTTGAAAGGTAATAAAGAAGAACTGTCTTTTTCTTCATCTCTTTTTATCCTAGCACTAGAATAATTGGAAGATTACATCAACTGTGGCTTCTGCATTGCCTCTTGAAATGCAGACATCAAGGCCAATGATGCTGACACCCAAACCTCTACAATAAAGAAAGGTCAAATTATTGTGATTCTACACTTGACTTTTTTGGAAATAAAAACACTCCAATTATCCTTTCTTCCACTAGATGGCAGCAATGACTCACAAATATTTTCTTACATTTGTTTTGTACCTTATGATCTTTATGTACTCATTTTTGAGTGCCTATCATATAGAGTACATTTATATGTCCTTAAGTCTGCCTGGACAGCAAGCATATAAAGGTAAACTGATTCTGTAAGCAAAATATCTGGTAATCATTTATATATATCCTGTTTCCCTGAAAATAAGACAGGGTCTTATTTAATACAGTATCCTTATCTATAATTACTGTATACAAGCATCTATAGTGATATTGGCAGATATGAGCAAAGGCCACAAGTAAACATACCTCAGTTTGTTAACTGAAGACAATGGTATAAATATAGCTTGTTTAAGAAGGAGAGGTGAGGAAAGGAAGGAGAAACCAACATGGACAACAACTGAAGATATTTATGTTGATTGGTTTAATTCCTTTGCCAAGAGTTTCTTTTTTTAGAATTTCTGATGTGTGTCAATGTTGTAGCTGTTTTAAGGCTATGAATTATACTCTTTACATTGTAAAATGTGGCTAAAATATCTTCTTCTGATTCTATTTTTTTATGATTATGGCCTTCTTACATTTTTGATGGCGTTCTAAACAGAGATTAAATAAAAGTGTATAAAACAGTATCAGCTTGGCTGATTCAATATTTTATGCAGAAATAGTAGAATAAAATGACAAAATGCCTGAAGAAAGTACTACTGCACTAAGAATACAAGAATCTGGTATCCACATAAACAACAAAGCTCTCCCAAGTGGAGAGGAATGTATGCTGTGGGAATTATAGATTTTTCTGGTTCAAATGTCAACAGGTTGCATGTGAAATATTCTCACAAACTGAAGAAGGTGTAGCATCAAGAGTTCTGTTCTTAACAGCAAGATCAGCTGCATGTAGTGACCTTGCCAGGAGTGAAGACGGAATTTCAGATTTTGACAGCTCTGACTTTGGTAAAATTATGGGAAATTGAACATAACTGGCTTAAGTATCCTTCGCATGGAGAGTAAAAACATTTGGCATGTCTGTCAGATGAAACTACTTATGATAGTTATGTGGAGGCCTAGAGGGAGGTTGATAATTTGAAATATGAAATTATAATAGAATGATGGTATTAAAAAGACTTCAGGAGACCTCCATACTAGTATGCCTCAGTTCATGCGTACTGTACGTCTGACCAATATACCAGCATTCCTTCATTCCAGATTTCACCTTATGATATTGAGCCTTGCAAAGCCCTGTCAAAAAAAGGGGGGCTTCAAGAGCATCCTGAGGAGGGAATGGTGGCAACTGCTCCAGGATTCACTCTTGTAAACAGGAGGGAATTGCTTGCATCTTCTCAATGCAAACTGCCAAGGAAATCAGTGTGATACTGTATGAGGCAACTCCCCACTCCCCCAGGATAATTGCACAGATAAGTCTCCCTGTCAGACTTATCTGTGCAATTATTTTATTTGATATGACACTGCAGAGAGTTTTCCCCTGCTGAATCAAATTTAATTTACAGGTCTCAGTAATGAAGTTGAAGCCTGCTGGGTTCAGCAAAACTGTAATGCAGAGGTAGCATTCAGTGAGAGGAGACCAGAAACAGGAGAACCTTGAGGACTTTGGTGAACTGACAAATAGAGAGGTTACTTACCTGTAACCATTGTTCTTCTAGTGGTACTCTGTGAATCCACACAAAAGGGTTAAACTGCGCCTGCGCAGGACTCTTTGGAATATTCTAGAGCTAAAAATGACAAGTGTAACATATCCCTGTATTGTGCATGCTCCGCCCCCCGGTACCTCACTTTTGAATATCTGCCATTGCAATGGCTCTGAAAAATTAAATGCCAAAAGACGTTGTGATGTACAGTGGTTAAACTGCTGTACTGCAGCCAAAACTGTGCTCACGACCTGGGGTTCAATCCCAGGTAGCCGGCTCAAGGTTGACTCAGCCTTCTATCCTTCCGAGGTCAGTAAAATGAGTACCCAGCTTGCTGGGGGGGGTGGCAATGTGTAGCCTGCATAACTAGCTTGTAAAATGCCCAGAGAGTGCTTGAAGCACTATGGGACGGTATATAAGCAACTTTGCTTACAGATCTCAGAGAGTTCAATGCCACGCAGCCATGCAGTGGAAATAGCCATGGTTCTGGTGGAATTCACCTTGATCACCTCTGGTAGAGTTTTGCAAACCAGGTCATAGGCTAAAGTAATGGCAGAGACCAACCATCTGGAAATGGATTGGGAATAAACTGGATGACCTTTTTGAGGTCCATGAAAGCATAGAAATAGTCTCGTTGATTTACGGAAGTCCTTAGTTCTTGAGATATAAAAAGCAAGAGCCCAACCAACATCAAGGGAGTAAAGCGTGCGCTCAACATCTGACCAAGGGTTGGGGGAAAAGGTTGGGAGAATCAAGGGCTGATTAACATGAAATTCTGAAATCACTTTAGGGAGGAATGAAACATCAGGATAGAGAACAACTTTCTCTGGGTAGAACTGGATATAAGGCTCATCAGCCCGTAGTGCAGCTAATTCACTTGCCCTTTGTGCAGACGTGATGGCCAGCAAGAACAAAGTTTTTAAAGACAATGACTTCAAAGAAGATGTAACCATTGGCTCAAACAGAGAACATGTGAGGACAATCTGAAGGGAGCATTGAGGAGTTGGAGGTCGAACAGGAGGACGAATATTCTGTAGACCTCGAAGGAACTTCTTAACAGTAGGGTGAGAAAACAAATGAGAGGATTCAGAGCCCACCGGCTGATATGATACAATGGCTGAAATATAAACTTTGAGCGTGGAATGAGCCAAACCCAAATCAAGTACTGTAAGTGGTGCAAGAAGGTAATCAGAGTTCTCAGAGAAACAAGAACTATAACAAAGCCTCTGAGCTCAGCAAATTTGGTAAAGGCAGACTATTTATGGGGATATAACAATTTGGTTTATGGTTTTCTGACATCGAGACTAATGAGGGAGAAAAATCACCTCTCAATGTCGAGGTCGGTGTTGGTCGAGAGATATGTGTCTGTGTTTAGATAGATGTTTCCTCAGAGGTGATTGTTGTGGCAATCCCTCTGGGTCCGACAATTGTACAACTTGTGCCTGCCTGATGGATATAGGGCTGCAATGGGCCGAGGCCTGGCTGGATATAATCTCAGCCTCAGAATGGCCTTGTGTCAGGGACAGGCTTGGGACCAATACTGATGCCTGTGTCTGTGGTCAAAGACCATCTTCATCCGAAGTTGAGTCTCGCATTTCCATGACAGGCTCCTCTAATATAGGTGATGGTAATGTTGCTCGAACCGGACAGGGTTTGGTACGATGAACAGCCTTAGGATGTTTTGACTTCTTTTGTTTAACGATTTCTTTTTTCTTCTTAGGGTCCTTGGTAGTGGCCTTTGGTACTGACATCAAGCTCATTGCTGAAGATTTTTTCGGCTTTGAAATTTTTAAAGAAGCTCGAGACAATGTGGAAGTTGGGGCCAGCGAAGCTGTGGGGTCCGGGCAAGGAGTCAGAGGAGCAGGTGACAAGGTAGGCTCCACAGTGACTGGGCCCGACAGTCTCAACGACGTTCCCCACAAATGGGAGCGAAGTTGTTGCAGATGTTGTTTTAAGGCTGGCTTGGTCAACTTTTTACAGTGTTGACAGGAGCCAGGCTGGTGTCTTTCCCCTAAACAAAAAAGGCAGCAATCATGGCCATCTGTGAAAGGAATCTTATTTGCACACGATGCACACCTTTTAAACGGGCCTGAAGAGACCATAAAATTTGGCAGGAATCTGACAGAAAGAAAAATGATTGCGAGAACTCACAGGAGATGTAAAGTGAAAATTGATTGCAGTCCAAGTCAAGCTAAAATATCAGTCCAATAAACAGAATCAAGTAAATCCAATAAATTAAGTCCAAATCGTAATACAAGACAACACGATTAATGATCCAAGTTCAAAACCAGATAATCACATAACAAAGCCCAAATTAGAGAGGATCGTAGGTCACGACAGTCCGGGTCGGTAAGCCAGATAATAATCATAGTCGAAGAACAGTCCGTAATCAATACCAGAAGATTTTAATAGAATAAGTAGCTCAAGTGATACAAAGTAGTCCGATTGTGACAGTGGCAAAATACCAGTGGGCAGAGCATGTGCGATACAGGGAGATGTTACACTTGTCACTTTTAGCTCTAGAATATTCCAAAGAGTCCTGCACAGGTGCAGTTTAACCCATTATGTGCATTCACAGAGACCACGAAGAAGAACATTTCCATGCTGGCCTTTGTTGTTAAAGCTGTCATTATGATGGTGGTAAATTCAAAAAGATTAGATTTCAGCTATGCATTCCTGTTTCTCCAAGACTGGGTGGTAAAAACTTTTTAAAAATCATAAGTGGCAGTTTTAGAGCAAAAGAGACACTTGTAAAGGAGGTCATAGATGGGAATTTCCCCTGACAACCCATGCAATATTTAAAGAAAACCCAGGGACCGTAAGTCCTGAGAGAAAAATATACTACTAACTACTTTTTCCTCAAAAAACAAAACAAAACACTATAACTATAAATACAAGTGAAGAATAATAAATTATATACAAGGAAAAAAACAATTTTTGAAATTGAGAGCTCTCAAAAGGGGTTAGTTAAGGGTATAAGGCCACTTAGGTGGATGAAACAAAACTGAGGGAAGGCATACTTGAACATGTGTTGTGGTGGAGGGGGTCAAAGATCAAGAACTCTCCATCTTGAGGATTCTGAAAAAGCTTGCTCTGTCCAGGCACAGACCCATCAGATGACCATACAGAGATGATGAAAAAAGAAGCAGCAGGTTTAAACCTCATAAAAATTCCTTGAAGCTTTAATGGTCTCTTTTCAGAGAATCTCCTATAAAAACTTATTTTTCTTGGGTAGTGCTCAGTAAGGTGATAGGTGATTTGTTTCCTACATTGCTATAATTGATTCTGTTCCTATGTTCTGAATTTTTAAAATCAATCAATGATTTTACAGCTGATTAGTTTCTTACTAAAATATTTTCATGGAAAGAACTAATAGCATACATTTTCTTTACTTTCTTCAAGTTTGTATGTTGTCTCTTCATCTTTACTCTTCATCTTCTCTTTCAGGCATTCCAATTCATTTCTATAAAACAAATTAATGAATATATACTAGCATGTAATTGCAGTAGAAAAGTCTACAGTAAACAAAAAAGTAAGTTCAGGTATAGAACATAAGAAATGTGATGGTATTAGTTGATTTACAATCAAAAATGTTGTGACTAGATCCAATTGTCCTCTGTAACCCTGTGCATGCAAGGTTTGCTTTTGCTTCTCCATCCTTCCTATTTGATGCCCTCTTATAAATGGACTGCTGCCTGTGAAATTTGACATCAGCCCCAGAAATAAGTTTTCAAGAATTTAGTAATCCTCACCTCAAATGAGAATGAGCACTAGAAACCCCTAAATTTTTCTCTACATTGGTTATATTCTTGTCCTGTACTTAGAACAACAAATCACATAATTCACAGCAGCTAACTGGCACTAACTAATGAGTCCCTGTTCAGCTTCATCATTGGGCACCAGTCAGGTGGCTTAGTGTGTGACCAAGAAACCAAGCAGCAACTCCTTAATTAGCTGCTGCAAGTTACACTACTTCCTTTCCAATGGCATAGATTTTGGGCACTAGTATAAAACTGAATCCAAAGGATACTTCCTAGCTTACTTCTCTTTTGAAGGCCTACCCACAGGAGAACAGAGGTTTTGAGGCAAAAGCCCATTCGCAAAGGTAAACCTTCTATCCTGGTAGGTGGTGGGATTTAAACTCTATACTGAACCAGCTTCCTAGCTCTTGAAAGTATATTCATAGAAAAGCAATGGAATAATTTATCCTTTGGCTTTGCAAACATTTGTGTTTAGAAGGAGCTGCTATGAACACTGGTCATAAAAGGCAAAAGCTTGCTACCATCTTGGGCTCCACTGGGAACTAAGGGGAACTATCACTGTCATGTCCACCACCATCAGGCTTCTGGGCAGCCTTTGAAAGCAGGTGCTCTTTGAGGAAATTTTATTTTGATGAATTTGAATTTTACCTAAAATGTGTTTGGCTTGGCTTGGCTTGGCTTAAAAGGTGCTTTTTTTTTTTTTTAAGGTTTTCTGTTTAGAAGGTGTTCCCCCCCTCCTTTTCCTGCCCTTTTTCTGACCTAAGTACATCTTAAGTCAAAAGAAGAAAAATTCTCCCCCTGGTGATAGAGTATGGATTAACAGGCTTTGCATTAGTTCCTATGGGAACTAATGCCTCTACCTAAGAACTAAAAACAGCAGATACGGATTAAATGGTTTTCAATGCATTCCTATGGGAAATGGTGTTTCGACTTAAGAATGTTTTGATTTAAGAATGCAGTCCCAATACAGATTAAATTCTTAAGTCGAGGTACCACTGTATATTGTCCCCCTGATTATTTAACTTATATGCAGAATACATCATGTGAAAGACAGGGCTGGATGAATCCCAAACCGGAATTAAGACTGCCAGAAGAACTATCAACAACCTCAGACATGCAGATGATACCACTCTGATGGCAGAAAGTGAGGAGGAATTAAAGAACCTCTTAATGAGTCTAAAAGAGGAGAGCGCAAAAAATGGTCTGAAGCTGAACATCAAAAAAACTAAGATCATGGCCACTGGTCCCATCACCTCATGGCAAATCAAAGGGGAAGATATGGAGGTAGTGACGGATTTTACTTTCTTGGGCTCCATGATAACTGCAGATGGTAACATGATAACTGCAGATGGTAACAGCAACCACAAAATTAAAAGATGCTCGCTTCTTGGGAGGAAAGTGCTGACAAACCTTGACAGCATCTTAAAAAGCAGAGACATCACCTTGCCAACAAAAGTATGCATAGTCAAAGCTATGGTTTTTCCTGTAGTGATGTATTGAAGTGAGAGCTGGGCCATAAAGAAGGTTGACTGCCCAAGAATTGATGCTTTTGAATTGTGGTGCTGGAGGAGAGTCTTGAGAGTCCCCTAGACTGCAAAGAGAACAAACCTATCAATTCTGAAGGAAATCAACCCTGAGCGCTCACTGGAAGGACAGATCCTGAAGCTGAGGCTCCAATACTTTGGCCATCTCATGAGAAGAAAAGACTCTGAGGAAAACACCCTGATGTTGGGAAAGTGTGAAGGCAAGAGGAGAAGGGGACGACAGAGGATGAGATGGTTGGACAGTGTTATTGAAGCTACCAACATGAATTTGACCCAACTCCGGGAGGCAGTGGAAGACGGGAGGGCCTGGCGTGCTCTGGTCCATGGGGTCACAAAGAGTCGGACACGACTTAACGACTAAACAACAACAACAATGCTTTTACATTTTTAAAGTAAACATGTATTACATTTTTAACATATAGTATAGACAGTACTGTTTTTGTTAGTCACACAGGTACATGTGATCAAGTTTTATATTTATAGATTTTGAAATAAATAATTATTCATTTCTTATATAAATACATGCTTGAAACTTTAAGGTTTTTATATACATGCTAGCTTGATAAATAAATTTTGGAAAAGAAGACTTATTTATGAACATTCAGTTATTTACAGATATCAAGGGGATATCTAGGAGAAAGAACTGAATTAATATAAAAATGGGTACAAAAATTTCTGAGACTATAAATAAATTCCTTGCCAGTTGTGTGCAAAACACAAGTCTATAAGTCACTCATAGGGAATCTGCACAATGCTGAAGCTATGTGAAAGCATTCAGATATTTCCCAGAGAAATCTGACAGATTTTGGAAAGAATTAATTCATAGGGCCATTGTAATTTGAAAGCAATCTGGTGGCACACATAAACAAGCTTTTGGTGGACTTGTTTTCCAAGCTTTATATTTGTTCAGATAATGAAGCAATTTTTGGAATACAATTTTATTTCTGATTCCAGGGATACTAAATGCTGACTTAGTGTATAATGGTATGTGTAATGGTACCACTGGATTATGACCTTAGTGTTTTATTGACCATATTAACAAGCAACTATTAAGCACATCTTATATTTCAAGAATAAAATTAATTTCAAAATTTAAAAGTGAATCAAAATTATTAATGAATCAGAGTTAAAAAGTGAATAAGAATAAACCCATTTGAAAAATTTATGCTAAATTATTTTGGCTAAAAGCATACTAGTATATAAGGATAAGTTCTATCATTAGCACATTTCCTGAAATCAGTAACATCTCTATAGAGTAAATATGTTCATTCTTTTCTTGCCTTAAGTCTGTATTTGTTTCTTTTAGGTTTTCTATCTGCTTTTCAGCTTCCTCTCCCATTTCACTCTTGTCCTAAACAAAAAAATACAAGCAATCATCTGCTGAAAATGCATTGATAATACAAAATGCAATGCATTTTACAATATTTAAATGGACACAAACTGCACATCTAGCTTGGGTAACCATCCATGACATATAAATTTCACATTTATTTATTTAGGCTGCAATACTATGTGTGCTTACTTAAGAGTGAGAGGCTGACTACATGGATGTGTAGCCAGCTGTTTGGTCTGCTATAGGGATTGGCTGATTTGCTCCTAAATGGCAATCAGAGGACATCTTTTGCTGAAGTGAACCAGCTCATCCCTAGAGCAGTGCTATATGCATCTTTCTGATACAGCTACTTTTTTTGGTACAGGTAGAATCACCATGTTTTGGTCTGTTTCCAGCATGTGTGATTGCTGGAAATAGACTAAAAGCAAAACTTATTTGAAGTTGCCAATATCGCTTCAAGATACTGGCAAATCAATAACTTCCTCATGGACGGGCTGAGGAAATTTTTTAAAAAACATTAAAGTGTGTATAAGGGCAGCAAATATTCACTGCACCCCTTAAAAAATAAAATACAAATAAAAAGCTTTGTCCTGGAGGCTTTTGTTTGCTTTTAGAGATTTAGACATGGTCCTTTAAAGAAAAGCAGAAGCCTCTGGAAGGAAGCTTCTCATTTGTCTTTTTTTTTTTTAAGTGGAGCAGTAAATATTCGCTGCCCTAATACATACTTACTTTTTTTCTTCTTCATTTCCTTTGCCTTTCCACTGAGCCAAGGAAGTTATTAATTTGTCAGTATCCTGAAATGGCTGTAAGTTGTAGGCCACTTCATGACATTAGCAAAAGCTGCAGACCAAATCGGGTCGCTTGAGGTCCATATGCCATTTGTATGTGAGGATTGCACCAAATGCCATTTCAGATCCCCTAGCAACCCTATTTAACCTGACCCAGATTGCTTCTTTTACAGTATGTAGACAAGTCCTGAGTTCCACTGAATTTTCTCGGTATTACACCTGAATAAAAATGTCTAAGATTGCAGACAAAAAGTATTCACAATCTGCCTTTTCAGGGCATTGTTTTCACAAAGAAGTACTGCATATGCAACAAGTCAATATATATCAACGACGTTTATTCATAATGTGGTTCAAAAGGTCAAAAACCAGGAGCATGAAAACAATGTTATAAAAATCAACACAGAAAAAGACAATTGTAAAGTATATTGAAAGCCTGATGCATATATTATAGTAAAAATTAAATTCAATGAAAATAATTTATAGATAAGAAATAAGACTAAAAATCAAGAAATAAAAAACTTGCCTTAATATCTTCTTGAAGCTTTCTAAATTCATTAACTATATTGTTCTTTTCTTGAATAATTTGTTCTTTGTCCAGTAACACTTTGTTCCAATCCAGATGTAGTTGCTCATTCTTTGATCTATAAAGTAATGGCATAATCTTATAAATATAATTAGACTATTCAAATGTTCTTAAATCTGTTTCAAAACAACACTGGAGGCATAGCAATCCTAAAACCAGGAGAATGCTGACTCATGGACTCATAGAACAAAAGTACTATTTTGTCAGAGCTCCTGTAGGAAGAGAAATTCCATCTGGTACATGTCCCCAAATTTGGCAGCTGCAAATGGATCATCATCACTCTGCATCCCAGGTATTTTTGTCAATAACTACCTAACTCTCCCACTGAAATCAGCATGTTTCTCACAAAATTTAACTTTAGTGAAATTGTGTCCTGTTGC
Organism: Pogona vitticeps; assembly: GCF_051106095.1. Lineage (NCBI taxonomy): Eukaryota > Metazoa > Chordata > Lepidosauria > Squamata > Agamidae > Pogona > Pogona vitticeps. The sequence continues at coordinate 39,843,533 of NC_135786.1, forward strand.
CTCATCAGTTACTATGCTCAATTCAAGATACTAGTTATGACCTCTAAAGCATTTAATGGTTTAGGATCTTGATATTTGTTGGAACATCGCTGTGGCAGAATGCCCATGTCACTCCTGTCTATCACAGCTGAAGCTCACACTGCAGAAAATTCCAATGACTGGGATCACAAATCGCAACCCTTATTGTATGTGTATCGATCGGTGCCCCAGAAAAGCACAGAATTCAGTCCATTTGAACTATTATTTGGAAGGAAAGTTTGGGGATCCCTAGATTTACTCCGGCAAAACTGGGAGGAACTTAGGGAAGAAGATCCTGAGTCAGTGATTCAATATATAGATACCCTAATGAAGTCTTTGCAGCAGTCTCTTAAGATAGCAGCAGAAAACTTAAAGAGGCATCAAGGGAAGCAAAAGCACTGGTATGATAAGAGGGCCAGGGAAAGAACATTCAATCTGGGAGATGAAGTACTAATATTGAAACCTATTAAAGGGAATAAACTTCAATTAAATTGGGCAGGTCCTTTTAGAATAGTCTCAAAAATCAGTGAAGTGAATTATTCAGGAGGAGGGAGAAGAAGGCTGAAGAGTGGTTCATGTAAATATGATCAAACCTTATTATAGGAAAGAAAACGTTGTCTTATATGCCATTAAACGTTGTCTTATATGCCATTAAAGAAGAAGACAACGAAAAACAGGAATTAAAATATTGGGAAGGAAAGGGTGAACCCCATTACAACCCTGAAGATGTTAAGATTAGTCACACGCTAACCCCAGAGCAACAAGATGATGCGAGAGCCTTGTTGCAGAAATACAAGCAAGTCTTCTCAAACAAGCCTGGTGTAGCAAAGGGAGTAGTACACAAAACAGATACAGGAGATGCACATCCTCAAGCTGTCACACCTTATAGAGTAACAGGCCAAGGTTTGCCAGGAACTAGATGAAATATTGATAGAAAAAAATCATTATTCCTTCATCTAGCCCGTGGGCAGCCCCAATAGTTTATATTTAGTCGTTTAGTCATGTCCGACTCTTTGTGTCCCCATGGACCAGAGCACGCCAGGCCCTCCTATCTTCCACTGCTTCCCGTAGTTGTGTCAAATTCATCTTGGTTGCTTCGATGACACTGTCCTGCCATCTCATCCTCTGTCATCCCTTCTCCTCTTGCCATCACACTTTTCTAACATTAAGGTCTTTTCCAAGGAGTCTTCTCTTCTCATGAGATGGCCAAAGTACTGGAGCCTCAGCTTCAGGATCTGTCCTGCCAGTGAGCACTCGGGGTTGATTTCCTTTAGAATTGATAGGTTTGTTCTCCTTGCAGTCCAGGGGACTCTCAAGACTCTCCTCCAGCACCACCATTCAAAGGCATCAATTCTTTGGCGGTCAGCTTTCTTTATGGTCCAGCTCTCACTTCCATACATCACAACAGGAAAAACCATAGCTTTGACTATTCGGACTTTTGTTGGCAAGGTGATGTCTCTGTTTTTTAAGATGCTGTCGAGGTTTGTCATCGCTTTCCTCCCAAGAAGCAGGCATCTTTTAATTTCGTGGCTGCTGTTTCCATCTGCAGTGATCATGGAGCACAAGAAAGTAAAATCTGTTACTGCCTCCATATCTTCCCCTTCAATTTCCCAGGAGGTGATGGGACCAGTGGCCATGATCTTAGTTTTTTTGATGTTGAGTTTCAGGCCATTTTTTGCGCTCTCCTCTTTCACCCTCATTACAAGGTTCTTTAATTCCTCCTCACTTTCTGCCATCAGAGTGGTATCATCTGCATATCGGAGGTTGTTGATATTTCTTCCGGCAATCTTAATTCCAGTTTGGGATTCCTCCAGTCCAGCCTTCCGCATGATGTATTCTGCATATAAGTTAAATAAGCTGGGGGACAATATGCAGTCTTGTCGTACTCCTTTCCCAATTTTGAACCAATCAGTTGTTCCATACCCAGTTCTAACTGTTGCTTCCTGTCCCACATATAGGTTTCTCAGGAGATAGACAACGTGGTCAGGCACTCCCATTTCTTTAAGAACTTGCCATAGTTTGCTATGGTCCACACAGTCAAAGGCTTTTGAATAGTCAATGAAGCAGAAGTAGATGTTTTTTGGAACTCTCTGGCTTTCTCTATAATCCAGCGCATGTTTGCAATTTGGTCTCTAGTTCCTCTGCCCCTTCGGAATCCAGCTTGTACTTCTGGGAGTTCTCGGTCCACATACTGCTGAAGCCTACCTTGTAGGATTTTGAGCATAACCTTGCTAGCGTGTGAAATGAGTGCAATTGTATGGTAGTTGGAGCATTCTTTGGCACTGCGCTTCTTTGGGATTGGGATGTAGACTGAACTTTTCCAGTCCTCTGGCCACTGCTAAGCTTTCCAAACTTGCTGGCATATTGAATGTAGCACCTTAACAGCATCATCTTTTAAGATTTTAAATAGTTCAACTGGAATGTCATCACCTCCACTGGCCTTGTTGTTAGCCAGGCTTTCTAAGGCCCACTTGACTTCACTCTCCAGGATGTCTAGCTCAAGGTCAGCAACTACATTGTCTGGGCTGTCCGGGATATCCAAATCTTTCTGATATAATTCCTCTGTGTATTCTTGCCACCTCTTCTTGATGTCTTCTACTTCTGTTAGGTCCCTCCCATTTTTGTCCTTTATCATGTTCATCTTTGCACAAAATGTTCCTCTAATATCTCCAATTTTCCTGAACAGATCTCTGGTTTTTCCTTTTCTGTTATTTTCCTCTGTTTCTTTGCATTATTCATTGTCTCTCCTTGCTATTCTTTGGAAGTCTGCATTCAATTTTCTGTAGCTTTCTCTATCTCCCTTGCATTTTGTTTCCCTTCTCCTCTCTGCTATTTCTAAGGCCTCATTGGACAGCCACTTTGCTTTCTTGCAGTTCCTTTTCTTTGGGATGGTTTTCGTTGCTGCCTCCTGGACAATGTTACGAGCCTCTATCCAAAGTTCTTCAGGCACTCTGTCCACCAAATCGAGTTCCTTAAATCTGTTCTTTACTTCCACTGTGTATTCATAAGGGATTTGGTTTAGATTATACCTGAGTAGCCCAATGGTTTTTCCTACTCTCTTCAGTTTAAGCTTGAAGCCCCAATCAGAGCCACAGTCAGCTCCAGGTCTTGTTTTTTGCTGACTGTATAGAGCTTCTCCATCTTTGGCTGCAGAGAATATAATCAATCTGATTTCGATATTGCTCATCTGGTGATTTCCATGTATAGAGTCGCCTCTTGTGTTGTTGGAAAAGAGTGTTTGTGATGACCAGCTTGTTCTCTTGACAAAACTCTATTAGCCTTTGCCCTGCTTCGTTTTGAACTCCAAGGCCAAACTTCCCTGTTGTTCCTTTTATCTCTTGGCTCCCTACTTTAGCATTCCAGTCCCCTAGAATGAGAAGAACATCTTTCTTTGGTGTCAGTTCTAGAAGGTGTTGTAAATCTTCATAAAATTGTTCAATTTCAGTCTCCTCAGCAATGGTGGCTGGTGCATAAACTTGGATTATTGTGATGTTGAAAGGTTTGCCTTGGATTCCTATTGACATCATTCTATCATTTTTGAGATTGTATCCCATTACAGCTTTTCCCACTCTTTTGTTGACTATGAAGACTACTCCATTCCTTCTACGGGATTCTTGCCCACAATAGTAGATATGATAATCATCTGAACTGAATTCGCCCATTCCTGTCCATTTTAGTTCACTGATGCCCAGGATGTCGATGTTTATTCTTGCCATCTCCTGTTTGACCACCTCCAGCTTCCCGAGGTTCATAGATCTTACATTCCAGGTTCCTATGCAGTATTTTTCTTTGCAGCATTGGACTTTCCTTTCACTTTCAGGCATGTCCACAGCTGAGCATCCTTTCGGCTTTGGCCCAACCACTTCATTAGCTCTGGAGCTACTTGTACTTGTCCTCCGCTCTTCCTCAGTAGCATGTTGAACGCCTTTCAACCTGAGGGGCCCATCTTCCAGCGTCATATCTTTTCGCCTTTTTTTTCTGATCATGGGGCATTCTTGGCAAAGATACTGGAGTGGCATTGCCATTTCCTACTCCAGGTGGATTGCGTTTAGTTGGAACTCTCCACTATGTCCTGTCCGTCTTGGGTGTCCCTGCACGGCACAGCCCATAGCTTCTCTGAGTTACTCAAGCCCCTTCACCACGACAAGGCAGCAATCCATGAAGGGCCCCAATAGTACTAGTGGATAAACCAGATGGAAGTATCCGCTTTGGCATGGATTATCGAAAACTGAACCACGTCACTAAGCCTGATGCTTACCCAATGCCTCGGCTAGATGACTTGATCGAGACTATAGGGGGATGTCAGTTCATATCCAGTTTAGATTTTACTAAGGGGTTCTGGCAAATGGGGTTAGACCCCAAAGATCAGGAAAAGACCACATTTTATAGCTCCTTTGGATTGTATGAATTCCGTGTCTTAAGCTTTGGATTGAGAAATGCTCTAGCAATGTTTCAAAGACTCATGGACCAAATAATACAAGGGCTTAGGGAATTCACTGTAGCATACATTGACAATATAGGGATCTATAGTTAGACGTGGGAAGATCACATGAGCCATATTGGAACAGTGTTACAGAGACTACATGAGATTGGGTTAACAGTAAAAGCTAGTAAATGCCAACTGGGTAGCTCAGAATTAAAATACTTAGGCCATGTAGTAGGGGGAGGCATAATCAAACCCCTAGAATCTAAAACAGAAGTAATCAGTAATAGGCCTAGACCGATGTCCAAGAAAAAAATCTTTCTTAGGGTTGGTTGGCTATTATGATTGCTTTATAAAAAAATTCAGTGAGATAGCCGCCCCATTATCTGATTTGACACACAAAAGAAAAGCTGAAAAGATCCAGTGGGCGGGCGACTGCGAGAAGGCCTTTAGTAAGTTGAAGACTGCGTTGATGACCGGTCCTGTCCTGAGAACTCCAGATTTCCGGAAAGAGTTCACCGTCTTCACGAATGCGTCCAACATCGGGCTGAGAGCTGTGTTGAGCCAAGCAGATGACAACAGAAACTATCATCCGGTAACTCTGAAGATGCCGGCCACAGAGACTGGCGAAACATTAGGAAGAACAACCTTCAGAACACAGCCAAAGAGCCCGAAAAACCCACAACAACTATTAGATCCAGGCCGTGAAAGCCTTCGCGAATACATACAATACATTGTTCATACTTTTCTTTCAAATATATTATTTAGCTTAGTACTGTAAGAAATCTAGTCACTAAAACTCGGTTATGAGCAAAAAAAATCAGACAGATCAGATGGGGGGCAGGGAATTATATGTGACATCCTGAAAAGTACAGAGCATGCAGAACCCAAAATATAATTAGAATATTTGTATTCAAACTTTAATTATATGTCAGTTCTTGACTAATTTCAAAGTAAAAGCTGAGTGTAATTAAGTAAATACATTGAAGTCTTGTGGCACATTAGCCATATTAAAGTTCTCTTCAATTTATTTAATAGATTCCAGTGTATAACATTATTTTAAAAGTGTTATCACATGTTTAGCTTTGCTAGAGTACGATTCTGCATCAAAAGTTAGTAAGAATCACAATAAATTAACAGTATAGTTGTATGTCATTGTACACACATACATTTCTTTCTCAAGCTCTGTTTTCATTGCTGTAAGCTGCTGTATACAATCTTCTTTATTTTCAAATGCTCCAGACAATTGTATTTCCAAATGATGTATTTCTTTCTGCAGACAAAATTAAGGTATATATATTATTCTGTACTTCTAGTTCTTTCAACAGAACTAAGCAGTATACAGTTGCTAAAATAAAAATTGACCTGGCAGACAGCATTATACAGAATACATTTCTGATACGTAATCTCTGTTTATATATAAATAGCAAAAACAGTTTTGACAAAACATGTCCAAATTCTCTTAGAAGACAGCTGAACATATTTCCTTTCACTTTGCAATGTAGCATCTTGAATCTATAAAAATATCTTTCTGATTTGGATTGAAACTTTCTACCAGGAATGTGATATAATGTGATCTGGGAAACCCATGATTGAGTTCTGCTGAAGTTTTAAAAAATTAATAACAGCTAGGACGAGATACTGAAATCAGACTGGGATCATGTCACCGCAGGAGCTTCACCTTTTATGCAATCGTGCTTTCAGAGTTTAAATTCCTTTTGAATCTTCTATTTCACCAACATAAAACAGCACATAGTGGCCAAAATAATGTTGCATAGCATAAGTCAAATTGTAACTTTTGGTCTTTTTCTCTCGTAAACAAAGTGCCCTTGCTTTCTTTCACCTATGCTAGTTTCCAAGTAACAAACTTGTGTTTTCATTAAGGATATGCACACCACATGCCTCCTTATGACACAATATGATCCATAAATACTGTATGACCTTACTAATCTATTCCCAGTTTGGAATTGGACTACATGACAGTTCTGACTATCAGGCTTTATGAAATTCAAAGCTTGTTAAATATATCTCATAGGAAAATATGCTAACCTAATTGTAAGCCACATACATTTTTGTCTATGTTTCAGTCAACCACATGATGAACCAAATAATTCCCTACATATGCAAGGTATCAGCAAATAAAAGATTAATTAAGATTTCTACAACCTATTTTTTCCTCTCTTTCTTAGGACTCATTCAAATGAGATGTCTTGTTCTGACTGATGTGGGATGGAACTGTGATCCCTCAATCCCCACAGATCTGAAATGAGTCATTCCAATCATCCATACCTGTTTCACGTTTTCTTGAATGTAATCCAAGTACAGTTTCCACACTAACATATCCTCTCCCTTTCTCCTCAACTCTCCCCTCATTCCCTTCCCATTCTCTGCCCTGTCTTTACACCTTGGAAGAGATGTGCACAAGCTCTACTCTTTTAGAGGAGGGATGGAGAAATCCATTAAGAATTCAAATGGAATTAGAAGTGCAGGAAACAAAAACCCCAAGAAAGATTGGCAAACAAGAAATATGAAGCAGATGTCAAGAGGCAGCCATTCTGAGACGTGCCACTTCTTGTTGCTTTCTTATAGAACTGATTAGCTGGCACCATGACAAGACAGGGGAAGGAGTTTTGCCTTTCTCCTATGCTCCATTCTGAGGAGAACATTCCTACAGCTGACTTCACAGCTGATCTTAGGGGAGTTCTAATTGCAAACACCCCCACAGGAACTAGAACGAAGGAAAAGATGTGGCTGACACATCCAAAGCAAACCAGGATGCCAAAAAAGCCCTGCATTTTCCAAGCAACACAAAATAATCCAAAAACAGAAACGAAGCACAAGGAATTGATCTGATTTTGCAGTAAAGTTATATGGATAATAATCCATCAAACTAATCCAAAATCAATGGGCTACAGAGCCAGTTCTTAAACAAGGTGAAATAGAATGTGCGGATGAACTCTTAGTGAACAAACATGAAATGTGTGGCGTCAGCATGCCAGGAATTGTCTTTTCTTGTCTCCCATGCCTTTACTCAGTTCTCCTCTGCTTAGTAAAGGTATTGGAACTCAGGAACTTTGCTAACTTGACTCAATGTAAGTAACAGTTTGGATAGGGACATAGGAAGTGCATGTATTCTCTGGACTGATCTCGCACATTATTACATATATGCACATCGAAGACAGAAAATAAGGTTTTGCTAGCTTCTTGATTGTTTTCCCATTGTCTTGTGTTTCTGCTCAGATGTCTCTTTAATACAATGGAACCTCTACTTACGAACGTCCCTACCTACGAACAACCCAACTTACGAACAGCTCCATTTGCAAAATTTTGCTTCTACTTGTGAACAAAGCTTCACCATACGAACGGAAAAATGTAGGGGAAGCAGGGAAAGCGCGAAATTTGAACTTTCAGTTGACCGTTGGCCAGTGAAGAGGCTGTTTATCTGCTACCTCGCTTGTCCCAGCAGTTAGAGAGTGGATAGGGAGAGAGTCTTCAGACTGCCTGGTACAGTACTGCCTGGTACTGCCTGGCAGTGTACTGTACGGACTGTATTTTTTGGCTTTTTTATTTTTATTTTTTTATTTTTGACTTTTTTTTAAACAGAGAGACTGCCTGTTCTGGGTGAGTACATACACTGTACAGTATTTACTGTACTGTACAGGGTTTTTGCAGCTTGGGGGGGTAGGGCTAGGTGGGGGGGTTATGTTTCTGTGCCCTGATGGGTGTTGCAGTGAGGATTTAAAATGTGAAAAGTAGACTGTAATATTAAATTAAAATTAAATGTGAAAATTAGACTGTAATTTTAAAATGTAAAATTTATTTATTTATTTTTGCATTCTGTGGCTTCTAGGGTTTGTGTACTGTGACCTCTCTGTTGTTTTAAAATGTGTGGGTTTAAAATGTGACTCCAAAGTCATTTTTTTTCTTTGGGGATCTGTTTGCTGTAATAATGGTTGCTGGTTGTTGATGCAGGCCGGCTGTAAAATGCAGTTTAGACTCCACAGTTTTTTCCCCCTTAAAATCAGAAAATATCCTGTGAGGGGCTGTGCTGGCTGTTGATGCAGGCAGGCTGTAAAATGCAATTTAGACTCTCTTTTTGTGATGAGGAGTTCTGTGCTGGAATAATGCTTGCTGGATTCTGTGGCTTCTAGGGTTTGTGTACTGTGACCTGTCTTTTGTTTTAAAATGTGTGTTAAATATAGCAGTTAAATATATTCCAAGGTACTTAACTTTTTTAACTATTTGTAAATCTGACATCTTTGAGAGTTGATTTTTTTTGCCTGGCTGTTAAGTTTTTCGCTATAACTTTAGTTTTTTCTTTATTTATCTTCAATCCTGCTACTTTCCAAAATTCATCAATTTTGTCCAGTAGTCTCAACGTTGTTTCCAGTGGGTCTTCCAATATAAACACCAAGTCGTCTGCAAATGCTTGTAGTTTGTAGCTCTCATCCTTTATTTTGGTACCTTTAATCTCTGGGTCGTTCTTCACATTCCTATTTAACACCTCCAGAGTTAATATAAATAGCAATGGAGAGAGCAGACATCCTTGTCTTGTGCCTTTTTTTATATTAATATTATCCGTCAGTTCACCATTTACAATTACTTTGGCTATTTGTTCATTGTAGATTGCCTCAATTACATTTGTAAATTTTTTGCCAAAATCCATAGCTTTTATTTGCTGTATCATAAATTGCCAGTTCACATTATCAAAGGCTTTTTGCACATCCAAGAAGATTAATGCCATTTGCTTCTCTGAGTGTACCTCATAATATTCTAATACTGTATGTCCAAAATTATCCTTAGGTTATACCTTAGTTGTCTTTTTGGCAAAAATCCATTTTGATCTGAATGGATGAACTCCATTAAAAGCTTTTTCAATCTTTCCGCTATAATTACTGCAAAGATTTTATAGTCCACATTCAACAGTTATATTGGTCTAAAATTTTTTATATGTGTGGAGTCCGTATCTTCTTTTGGTATTAACGTGATATATGCCTCTAGCCATGTCTTGGGTATTTTAGCTTCTACTGTAGTAGGACTTCATTGCAGACCTCTTTTATTGGTAAGCTTATTATATCTTGGAAGGATTTATAAAATTCCGCTGGTAATCCATCTGGTCCTGGAGTCTTATCATTTTTTTTGTTTTTTAATTGCTTCCATTACTTTCATCATTGTTATTTTCTCATTTAGGAGATTTTTCTGGTACTTTACGGAGATTTGCTTTTTTAGTATATTGTATTATCTTTTCAAGAGAAACTTCTTGAGTGTCATAGAGATTAGCATAATATTCTTTAGTTATTTTTTTATTTGCTCTTTTTTATATTGGAGGTCTCCATTTTGATCTTGTAGCTTCGTTATCAGTCTTTTTTGTTTTTCTTTTTTCAATCTATAGGATAGCCATCTGGACTGGTGCAGAGGCTGTTTTTTGGCAGTTTTAGATAGATTTGGTAGACTCATTATGAATACTTTTCCTCAAATATCAAACCAACCCTCCAAAGTTCTATTGATCTACTACACTACCTTTTCCACCCTTTAGTTATTCAATTATTGTCAATATATCATTATATCAGCAATACCTTATATTCGATGGTCATCAATAATACCTGATCATCACAGCTCTATATTCTAAGCAAACTATTAGCTTTACAATTTTACAATTTGATATAACGAAGTTTCAAGGATTATTCCCACTGTCCAGTTCTCGACGTATATATCCAAATCTGACCAGATGATCTGGAGTTTTTAATTGTAAATCCAGCTCGATCAAAAAGCCGTCAAGTTTATTATTTGTAATCCAAGAGTTAATTGTCTGTAATCATCTGTAATTAATCCAAGCTGCAGCTCCAAAAGGAAAACAGAAAAAAAAACAGGCTTTAAAAGTTTTAGCTAAGCCAAGGTCATTATAAGAGATATCTGTTGCTCTTCATCTGGGCTCACCGCCAGTTCCACCGTTTAGACACCATTTAGACACAACAAAGTTTCAGAGTTTTGCTTCCACTTTTTAATGCCTGGAAAAATGATTCCTGATCTCCATTTGCAATAATAAGCTCAAAAAACACCCATTATTTCCCCTCTTTTGCTTTCCGAAAGGTTCTAACAAATACAGATTAATGTTCCATAGGATAGACTTCCCGTGTCCTTCTTAGCCTCCCCTTCAGAGCAGCGGACCGCTCCTTTCTTTGTCGCCGCTTTCTTTTCTCCTGCCGGGGGACGGCTTAGAATCCTTCTTTCTTTTAAGGAGTTATTTTAGTCAGGAATGTTGATAGAGTTAGTAAAAGGAGAAGAAAAATAGTCTCACCCAGGTTGATAACACAGTGTAAAATATCCAGAATTTAGTGCTGTTTTTCTTCGGCAGCCGATGACTTGGATAACCCGCTAGCAAGCAAGTGGCTTGTTTTTCTCCTGCTGGTTTGAGGAGTTTCCTGGATCAAACAAAGATAATTGCCATTATCTTCGTGATCTACAGGTATCCCACCCTCGCTCGTCACCTCTCCGGGGTGACGTAAGCCCCTTGGGGCTCCCTAGCAGGCTGAAAAGCAGTCTCGGGGAGCAGAGCTCTGTCTCCCTGGTCTGTATCGTCACGATGTCAAGCTGGAAGTCTCAACTGCATTACTCTTATTGAGGACATAGATCAGGAGGGAAAAGAGGTGCTATGGCCTGGGGGGGCTCACGTTCAAGCATTGTCCTCTTGGAGTCCAGAGGCAGAGTTGAGGAATTAAAATTGTGGGCACCAGCACTATTAGAACAATTACTTTTCTTGCAGCTGGCAGGCAGGCACTTGCTTCAAAATAAAGTGGGCAAATCAATGAGCTGTGCAGGCGGCTTTAGCTACCAACAAGTTCCGAATGGTATTAACTTCTGACACTTGGCCTGTTTTCCCTGGATCACTTCTTGCGTCATTCAGACTTGGGATTACAGTTTTTTTAACAAATGTTGGTTAGGTTTACAACACAGAAGAGAAAAGGAGATGTTCATCATGAATACTTTTTCTCATTAGGTACATATTGAAATCCAATAGAAGTTACTTTGCCCTACTGTCCAAAGTAAAGTGGGATCAAATGGCAAAGAATTTTTGCCTTGTTCCTCAAGTCCCTTTCTATTCACGATTAAGCAGTAAAAATAATAGCTTTCAGTAGGCCATCAAAGAACAGGCATGGGTGATGGAAAAGGCAGAAAAAGAGAATTGCAAAGAAAAGCCTAACCCTATGTGAGTTAGAACAGGGTGAGACAACATAGACAATGCATGATTAGAGCTAAAAGCACATTAGTATTAGAGAGACAAAATCAGCAGACATACATTTTTGAGGAATCATATTTTAAAGAAATCCCATGCTTAAATCATGAATCATAAAATAAAGTAAATTAATTTGCAGGTCGCAAAGAGAGATAAAAGTTGCTGATTGTGTACCCAGATGACGTCAGGAGTCAAGAAATGCCTCTTCCCTTGATGATTTCTCTGTAATATGTTCCTAAGATTCTGACAAATTAAATTTATGAACACCACTCTCATCTGAGTCTAAATACCAGTTATAGCATTATTCTTCAACTGATGTTTATAAAGCAAACCAGCATTTCTTACTCAGCCATAGTCTGAATCATGCTTTGTTCTGAAATTGACCATAGTTTATTACAAAGTACAATCTCTGGTCCATATGACATAGCAAGTTGAAACTGAGTGAAGCTGCTGCTAAGTTGATGAAATGAAAAAGTGTCAGTATTGCAAAATTGGACTATTGAACAACAGAGAAAATCTGGAAACTACATTCCTGGTAAGCCAGAGAGGTGCAAGTGAATGTATACCTTGATACCCATATGAACTTTAATGCAATTGTTATGATTATCTGATTTCAAACTGGTTTTAACCCTTTCAAGAATAAAGGTTAGCTGTGACAGATGACCACAGACTCAAACTATCAAGGGATGTTATAAAGTTCTATAGTGCTCTGAAGCATTGTTCAAATGTCATATTTTTGACCTTGGCAAAAGTGTAACAGATTTCAGATAAGGAAAATCAAAGATTTGATAGTTTCCATCTTTGCAGTTTCTTGATCTGATTGCCATTTAAGCCTTGTTTGCCTGTCAGATGTGCCAGCTATTCATATTATAGATGTAACTGAATAATTGTCTTTACACAGTCAGAAATGGACACAAATACAATGTTGTGTTATTGAGACATTTAAATGCAAAGTAACATGCACAATTAGTATTGGCTTTTAAAACTTTGCAAATTACATTAGGTCAGATGACAGCAGGACAAGCTCTCCTCTGTCTCACATGGAAGATCAACTGCTATCACTGCCATCATCACAGAGAATAAACAGGCAGGCTTTGTAGAGAGCAGCAGCAGCAATACTAAATGGCTGCCCTTCCTCAAAACAGAGCACGGTGGGAAAATGCCTGTGCCACCCATAGTAGTTGGCCCTGAGAACCATTAGGGAGCCACACAAAAGTCATTCTGACCAACAAAGCTCACCAGAACACTAGGGTACATCCCAGTAGGGCTGGCAATGGCCTCATGTTTAATAAGTGAAGGGGCAGTCCTGCACATGAGATAGTGAGTGGCTAGGCAACTGAGGACTACTACACATAGCTTCAATCTACCACTCAGGAATCAACTGCTGCTCATCATAAATAAGAAGTCAAATAGCCAACTGTATGGTTATTTTTAAATACTGTAGTTGCATTATTGTTTTCTGTAAATTTGTAAAGAGGACAAAATACCAGTTTACTAACCAAATACTTTACATAAATACCAAACTCTACATACGTCTTTAATCTGAAGGGTGTCCTTTAGCTGTTTTTCACTTTCTTGTAATTTCTCAATGGTCTTCTCAAGAATGTGCTTTCCATCTAAAAGCTCTTTGACTTGCACCTATAATTTGAAATGGTAGCAGTAATGCTCAAAAATACAAAACTGAAAGTCAAACATAAAGGGATGTATCTCTGGTAATTCAGTCTCTAGATTAGGGGGTCATAAGGACCTTTATTATGCACCATACTGTATGGATTGTCAAGGCTATGAAAGAGAACCCCAATAGAGAAAATACTGTGAAATCCTGATATTACACCATTAAATATGTTATCATGATTACAGAAAAAGTTGTGAAATACATCAAGCTAGAAACAATAAATTTTTACTGGAGAAAACTGTCTAGATTTTGTGCATGACTTGTCAGGATATATGACAGAAGCAATCAAGAAAATCATGGAAAGGGTTGTGGGTATAGCAAAAAAACGGTATAGGGTAAAGGATTTCAAGATATGGATCTTGGAAAAATTAAAGAACTAATGGACACCACACCAGAGGAATTAACAGAAGACATCTTCATGGAGCAAAAGTTTTAAAAAGCAAAGCATGCTGCCTAGATACTGCTCCATAGCACTTAAAGCACTCACTAGGCAGTTTACAATTATGCAGGCTACACATTGCCCCTTCAGCAAGCTGGGTACTCATTTTACTGACCTCAGAAGGATAAAAGACTGAGTCAAAACTTTGAGCCAGCTACCTAGGATAAAACCCTGGGTTGTGAGCACAGTTTTGGCTGCTGTACAGCAGTTTAACTACTGTTCCGCAAGGCTCCTGGAGCTGAGTACTTCTGAACCAGTGCTGGATGATGAGGAAAAAGACATAGAAGCAACAGTGCCAGAAAACAAATTGACATTAGACAATCTTACAGAAGGGTTCTTATTATTCAAGCTCAAAAACTGATGAAATGATAGTCACCAGTGCATTGGTAACTCTGACCCTGATATAGCTTCTTTGGCTCATGGGTGATTGTTTCAAGTGGTCTCTCTGCAATTATACATTATAAGCTGCAATCACATTCACTCTCACTGTAGGACTGATTAGACGTGACATAAGTTTTATAGTTCCAAAGTAATTTTCAAAACAAAAACAAAACAAAAAAACCTTGAACTTTATTCTGATGAATTGGGCAATACTATGGTTTGTCCAGAATACTCTTACTACTCACAGTTGAAAGTCATTATACAACTATTCCATCTTTTTTGGCTTAATAGATTTTGGTTCTTATAGGTTTTTTGGTCATATGCAAATCTCTGTAACTTTCAATGCCTTGTAGCTGGCAGTGGGTGCATGGGTGCAAATCTGACCTCCTATTGGGACACAAGGTCTACAGAAAACCCACCAACACAGATGGGTACTGTAGCATTCAGCCCTGCCCTCACCTGTACGTCACAGCTGGGCAGTGGAACATCAGCCAATGAGGGGACAGAAGGTAGTGCAGAAGGGGGAGGAGCTGGAATATATAGAGGGATGTATGATGAGGGAGAGGGGAGACTAGAGAGAGATTTTGTGAGAGTGAGTGATGAGTGTGTCTATGGGCCTGTGAGCCAAACAGTCAGTGAGGGAAGAGTCTGTGTGTGTCAGTGAGTGAGAGACTTGATTAACATTTGGTGATTTACTTACTTTATTTTGTTAAACCAATAAAAAAGTTTAAGTTTTGAAGAAACACATGATTCAGTGATTTATTGGTATTGAAACAGCAATACCTGGTGGCAGCTACCTGAGAAGAAGAGTGAGCACTCCTGGAGGCCTGAGTTGGTAGAGGCTTCAGCGTGCCCGCTACAGGTACCTACACAAAAACTCCAACCACCACCCATGACAAAAAAGATGCATAGTCAAAACAAATCGGAACTGTGAAACTCAATTTCTCAGCACTGAACTCAACCACCTGAATTGTCCCAATAGGAGTTCAGATTTGCGTATGATCATGACATCTAAGAAAGGGAGTTGGCCCTCTATTTCTTTTTCCATGGTGAACTGTATATTTGGGTGGATGCTATTGAGATGGTTTAGAAATTCTTCTAGTTTTTCTTCACCATGGCTCCAAATTTCTCAGCACCTGAATTGGGCCCTACAGGCAAATAGCTATTCCAAAAATGAAATCACAAGAGCCATCAAACCGAGAAACAACAACAACACCGAACTGAAGAAGAAAAACAGCCACCCACAAATAAAGTATTTCTGCCATACATCAAAGGAGTCACAGATTACATGGAGAAACTTTTGAAAAAACACAACCTATAAACAGTATTCAAGCCCACCACAAAACTACAACAAATGTTACGGTCAGCAAAGGACAAAAGGGACCCCCTCACATCTGCAGGAGTATACTGGATACATTGCAGTTGTGGCCAGGTATATATTGGGACCACAAAATGCAGCATCCACACCGGAATCAAAAAACATGAAAGACATTGCAGATTAAAACAACTGGAAAAATTGGCAGTAGCTGAACATGCCCTGAAACAAGCTGGACATCAAATCCTATTTCAAAACCCAGCTGTACCACACCACACCAGCAATCATTATGTTAGACTACACAGATAAGCCACTGAAATCCATAAATATCAGCACAGCTTCAACAAAAATAAAAAATCTAAAATTCAACAAAGTCTGGCTCCCAGCACTGGAAAATACAGCCTGAAAAAAGGTCAACAAACTCTACCCAGCCACAAGGACAGGTGACCACTGCACACAATAGATTAGCTAATGATACCCATCAATCATAGCAACAGATCATTTCCCCCTTATCACAAAAATGCACCCATAACAAAAACAACCTGATCACCATAATCACCCAATCTCCTGAAAAGGACAAAAAGCTGATCCCCAGCTACAAATACTCAACTATTCCACACACTACACCAGAACACAGACAGTGTTCTAACTCCTGTTCTCTGAAGATGCCAGCCACAGAGACTGGTGACATGTTAGGAAGAAACACCTCCAAAATATGGCCAAACAGCCCAAAAAAACTACAACAACCATCCGATCCTGGCCATGAAAGCCTTCGAGAATACATTAATAGATTTTATTCAATAATAATAATAAAAAAGGGGGGAAACCCTTGGGGAAACCTGGAAAGACTCCAAATTGAAGATGATGTTTGGAAAAGACATAAATTGTCATTAATATGTAATCTGATTGCATAGATTGCACAGAAGCTTCTTTGAAGATACTGGCTGAAATGCTGTTTCTTAGTTACTTATCTAGAGGACAAACTGTAATTTTCAGTGCCTTGTAGCTGGCAGTGGGTGCATGTCTCCCAAGAATCTCAGCAACAACTTGTTATTTGCTAGCTAGAAATGACTATTTCCTTTACATGCATGAATAAGTAACAAGATTTTAGCCATTTGTGATTAAGATTAAACAAGAGAACACAAGAATCTTACCTGTATAATAGTGTCATCAGACTTTCTAGCTTCTTTTTCCTTTAGTAAAAGCATACATTCTGATTGTGCACACTCTAATTGATGCTTCAAATCTTTTTCAACATTAATAGAACTTCCCTAAAGTAAACAGTAAAATACTTAATACCATATTGTAAGTAGATATATTGAAAATATCAATGATATTTAAAAACAGTTCTATAAAATTAATACAGTGGTGCCCCGCATAGCGAGGTTAATCCGTTCCGGATTAACCTTCGCTATGCGAAAACATCGCTGTACGGGGCAGGAAAAGCCTATTGGAACGCATTAAACTTAGTTTAATGCGTTCCAATAGGCGCCAAAACTTACCCCTCCAGCAATGTTTTCGCGGTCCGGCGGCCATTTTAATGGCCGCGGATCACCCAAAATGGCCCCCCGCAGCGTTTTCGCGACCTCGGTAAGCAAGGGGAGGGTGCGAAAACACTGACAGGGGGCCATTTCGGGTCATCCGGCGGCCATTTTGGAGCCGCCGATCAGCTGTTCGGCGGCTCCAAAATGGCCACCGGACGCCCCAATCGTCGCAAAGCGGGATCCCAAAAAGGGATCGCTATACGGATTCTTCGTTATACGGTGCGCTCGTTAAGCGAGGCACCACTGTACATTGTATTACCAAGACATAGGTAACTGTTAATGTGGATACAGATCAGGGGCTATAAAGCTGTTGGAGAAACAGAGACAGTGGTGGCTCGACTTACAACCATAATCCATTCCAGAAGATGGACATAACTCAAAATGATTGTAAGTCGAAGCACCACTTCCCTTTGGAATGCATTGAAATGCAATTAATCCATTCCAGACGAAGAAAAACATCACCAAAAAAAAAATCACTGCAAGACTCATTGGAAATGTGATTAATCCCTTCCGGCCAAAGGGGGGGTAAGAAAAACAATCAAATGTGCAAGACCCATTGGAAATGCACAGAAAACAAATGGAGCAGATCGGAAATGCACAGAGAACAAAGGAGGCAGGTTGGAAGTGCAAAGAAAACAAAGAAAAAGCAAGGAAAGCATGCAGGACCAATCGGACATGGGGGAACCCCCCAAAAAGCAACCAACCCCCCTAAGACCAATGTGAAATGTGGGGGGAAGCCAAAAAACAAACAAACCCCCCAAGACCCATCAGAAATGGGGGGAAAACCCAAAAAAGCAAACAACCCCACAAGACCCATCAGAAATGGGGAAAGCCAACAAACAAACCCCCCAAAACCCATCGGAAATGGGGACACTTCCAAAAAAGCAACCAAACCCCCCCAAGACCCATCGGAAATGGGGGAAAGGTAAAAAAAAAAAACAGTCCCCCCAAGACCCTATCGGAAATGGGGGGGAAACCCCAACAGCAACAAAAAAACCCAAGACCCATCAGAAATGGGGGAAAAAACAAAAAACAACCCCCCACAACCCATTGGAAATGGGAAAACACACACCAAAAAGCAACAAAAAACCCCAAGACCCATCAGAAATGGGGGGAAACACCAACAAACAAACAAACCCCTCAAGACCCATCACAGCACAGAAACTTAACCCTCCCCCAGCTCAAAACCACGCTGCAAAAACACCCAGAACAGTTTTTAAAAAGCAGAAAACAGCACCTTACCTTACAAGGCAGCCCGAAGCCTCCCTGCAAACACACACACATGCTCTCAGAAGCAGAAGGAGGCAGTCCCAAGCCTCCCCCGATGCACACTCTCTAACTGCTGGGGCGAAAGAGCTACAAAGAAGCAGCCTCGTCGCCACCTTCAGTTAGAAATTTGAATTTCCCGCCTTTTCCCCCCTGCCTATTTCTGTTCGTAAGTTGAAGCTCCGGTCGCAAGTAGAAGCAAAATTTTGCAGCCGGAGCTGGTCCTAACTCGAAATGATCGTAAGTAGGGATGTTTGTAAGTAAAGGCACCATTGTACTGAAATTGCTATCCAGAGCAAGGGTTAAGATGAATAACATATCCCTATTCCTATCTAGGGCTGGCTGCGTAAGATGGAACAGGAATTAGAAGTTTGATTTCCACAGTGTACATTTAGGAGAACAGTCAACCTGTGTGGTCCTTTTTCCCATGTCAAACAGTGCCATCAGCAAGTCATATATCATAACTGCATGTCAGTGTAGACAGGCTCTTAGGCAAACTACATAGTCCTAGAAAAACATTAGAAGAAGGTAATGGTAAACCACTTTTTAGTATTCTGTATCAAATGCTGGAAAGGGGTTGCCATAAAATGGAACCAACTTCACAACAGACAATAATAATTGATATATCCCTTTCTACACAGAATTAATCCCACTGAGTTCAATTAGATTTGCTATCTAGTATATCTGTACAACTCACCAAGGCTTTTGCCATTTCTTCAACTTGTTTTTCTTTAGCATTTTTCACTTTAGCCATTATGTCTACAATAAACATAAATAATACAAGAGGGTTGAATATTTACTTTTTGTTTTCGGCTTACCAAGTTGCTGAACTCCACTCAAATCTTAAATATTTACATTTTGGCTAAAAGTAAAAACTTAGCATTGTCATTAATTGCATGCTTAAAATTATATTGCTCCATTGCAGCAAATATGTTTCAGTTGAGATATTCTTCATACATTTCATTTTAAAAGTATATTTGTACAGTATTTTTCATTTATGCCATGAATAAACTTGTAAGCACCAGATAGCCACAATAGGTATGATTATATAGAGAGAGAAAAGCTTTACAACTGTACAATGTATCAGGTAGCTATTGTTGGTTAATTTGCATTATAGTATTGGACATTGATTCAAATCCAGTGGTTCTGGCATGCAAGAGAAATTGCCAGAATCTGTGGGAGTACATGCACAATAAGGTAGACAAAAACAGATATGCCACTATCAAAGACTACTGGTTTTATGCAATTAAGACAGACTGGTGCTGAGCAGTGCAGGTATCACATCTGAAGAGTGGCTAATATTCACCTGGCAGGCCAGTAAGCCGATGTTCTAAAAATCTGTACCCTTAACACAGAATATAAAATAGTATCAAGCCCAAAAAGGAGGAGAAAACTTTAAGGGGAAAATTCTATTCAGTCCTTCAACTCTCATAGTGGTCTTTTACACCAGTAGTTGGACTCTTTCAATTTTTGGGTAATAAGGTACTTGTGACCTCCTTATACAAATATTAGTCCCATTTATTGGAACATGACTACCTCTGGCTTTTGCAACAGCAACTGAAACAATATGGGCAGAGAATGTACAATGTACTGCCTGCAGAGCAACAGAACATTGTTCTAGATTTTCTCAAACTATCTAGGTCTGTTTAAATCAGAATTACATCTGTGTGAGCCAATCCTGCTGCCTCCTCCATGATAAGAGGGTGAAACTTTGCAGAAGAAGAAGCTTTATTAAATTGGAGAGAGAGAAACCAACTTGTGCCAAAAGTCTTTTACAGAATTGGGTCCAGAATTGACCCTGAACAGAAACAACCTTTGGCAGGCCCAGACAGGCAGCGGGTACGTAGCCCTTTGAAAAGTCCTTAGCAGTACTGGGTCCCTTGTCAGACCCAGACTGGGAGCAGAAGAAGTCCTTGGGAACTCATGCCCCTCTGGGCAGGTAATAAATAAGTCCCCAGCTAGGTCCAGCTCCTGCAATGAGCCACAGACCCTAGTCCAAAGGATCAATACAGCTGTATGGGCACCAGGTAGCTACTTCACTCCCACAGTTAGTAAGTCTAGCTTGTTCAGAATGTCTCCTAAGGAAAACCACCAGGGGCTTTGCAGACAGCCCTTCTGCAGCCACCCCCTCCAGTTCTTGGTCACTGACAGGAGGAACATCCGTGCACATCCCCTCCTCGGCAGCATAACCTTAGGCAAGGCAGAAACTGCTTTGGGAAATGTCTGGGCATAGCACGTGGAGGCAGGAATCAGGCTGAGTGTGCTAGCTGGAGAATTCGGGTTCAAGGCAAGAGGGCAGGGGACTGGTCGTTTGCCTGCTTTGTTCCCAGGAGCACCCACCATCAATCTAACTTTCCAGGTGCCTTGGGTCTTGGAGCCTCACCACAACCTCATCTCACCCTGGCAGTTTCTTCAGGCGTTGCAGCCAGCCCTCTTTGCAGCAGTGGCTCAGCACAGACTTCTCCCTTGAGTGCAGCCCAGTCTTGTCAGTGTTTCTCTCGTCTTCCAGTTTGCCTTTTATCTCTAGCTCAGCCATCCCCACAAGTTGCAGCTGCGTTCTCCCTAGCCTTGCCCCAGGATCCAGGTGTAGCACACTGAGAAATAATGCCTGCCACATAAGATGAGGTGGTCTGGCCACTATGCCTGCCAGCCACAGCTGGGGCAGGCTCGCAATCTTTTTTTATGTCTTAATGCCATGGCTATGTAATGGCTGCAAATCAGCAGCCTATCTGGACTTATTTATGTCATGGTTGTGAATATTAAGGTTAAAACCTGAACTGAAGATAGGATATGTAGTTGTGGAGAATTATAGAATGAATCCATATTGGTTCTATGTTAGAGTGATTTTGTACGATGGGAATGTTTTCTCCAAGAGGCAATGGGAAAGTTCCATGTAAACAGCCATGTTATGAGATGATAAGGGGTAAAGACTGTTGTCTGGATCTAGACCCAAGACGAGGAGTTGGAAAACAACACCTGGACTTCTCATGGGAAAAGGAGGCGTGGTGTGAATGGACTGTCCTTTACGCCATTTGGTCAACACCTCGAATAGACGAAGAAGATAGGTGGCGCCAAGGAGAGAGAAAATGGGGGATGGTGCCACATGGACAGAGCTTAGAAAGCTTCCAGACTCAGATGCCTGATTCCAGTTTCTAGGGAGCCATTTTGTATGCTTTATGCCAAGATGTAGTATACCCTTAAAGAAGCTTTTTAGAATTTTGTTTTATTTTTGCTAGTTGAATTTTGTTATGATTTTAACTGCAATGTCTTTCGGAAATGTAACTTATGCTTTGCTTATGCAACAAACGGAATATCTTTAAAGACTTTATTTTCCAATAAAAATGTATTCTTAAAATCCTTAAGAATGGTCTTTTGATCAGGAAGTCTGCTGAGCCTGCTTCCAGAAGAGTTGTTAGGCCACGGAATGCTACAGAGTCCTTTTGCATGAGTTTTGTTCGTCCTGGCAGACTCCAAAGCTCATGAGTTTTCTCTTTTGTTTTTCTTGCTTAGCTTACCTAAGTACAAGCAAGGGTCTTTTTAAGAACAGATTTGTGATAAGGGGTTTGTGTTACATCCTGGCTGAGTCACCTGGACTCTGCTCAGTTGTTTGGGACTACACAAACACCCGGACACTCTATGTTCGGGAATCAAGCAATCCTTCATCGGATGCTGGGTTCTGACAATTTGATCTCTTTACACTAAACACCACTTCTACTCAGATAAAAACAGAAGCATCACATGAATATTCAAGTAATGAAATGAACAGTGTAATATAAAGTTAAAATGGTTTTAGAAACACAGCATACCTAATTCAGCTGACTTCTTCTGGAGTTCCAAAACCAACGCATCAGATTCATTCCTAAGTTCCTCCAGTCTAGTAAAGTAAGTGAATTAAAATTATTCAGCTTATTATTTAATAATGAACTTTAGCCAGCTGAATGAGTTGGAGTAACTGGTTGCAGATGAGGGTTGGGAGTTTGATTCCCTCATTGTGCCTTGTAGGTGAAAGCCAGCTTGTGTGACCTTGGACAAGTAAATGGGTCCCAGAATGCCCCAGAAGAAGGGAATGGCAAACCACCACCAAGGCTCATCTTCAGCTCACATCACCACCTTGTCCCCTGCCCAAAGGGAGCCCATCAGTGATGCTGGGGAAGGTGAATGGGCAGCAGCAGCAGCAGCAGTCAGTAGGCAGTTGCGAGAGGTAGCCAAGTGCAGCTGCTCCTTTGCCTCCACCTCTGACTCCTGCTGCTGCCACCTTTGCCCAATCGCTTCCTTCAGCGCCACTCAAGGGCTCCCTTCGGGCAGCAGACAAGGTGACGGCGTGAGCTGGAAGTGAGCCCTGGCAGTGGCGCTGGAGAAGGCAATTGAGCAAAGGTGGCAACAGCAGCAGCAGGTGGAGCCAAAGGACCAGCCATGCTCGGCCACCTCTCGTGGCTGCCTATTGCTGCTGATGCCGACGCCCAATCACCTCCTCCAGCATCATTTATGGGGCTCACCTCCAGCTCACATCGCTACCTTGCCCTTGCCCAAAGGGAGCCTGGAAGTGGTGCTGGAGGAGGCGATCAGGCAGCCATGGCAGCAGTCAATGGGCAGCTACGAGAGGTGGCTCCTTCGCCTCTGCCTCCTTCCATGTATAAGACAATCCTCATTTTTTCTGAGAATTTGATTGACCTCCAGGGAAAAATCAGAAATCTATGTCCTCATAGCTGGAGTATATTTCAAAAGAGGGTAACTCCACTGTGACCTAAATGAATATACTGCACCTTCTATAATCTTCCCTTCTTCTGAATATCCTTTTAATTTATTTGCCGCATGAAAGAGAATTGAATGTCCAAAAAGTTTCTACTTTTCTTCCTTTTATAGGTATATTCAATCAGGTATAAATGAGTATGTGGTTGTATATCTAATGAATATTCAATACCCAATACAATGATATAAAAATGTGAAAATTTAATGGACTTAATCAACTAAATAAAAATGTCAGTAACTATTATAATCAAAACTTGAAATATTCTACAAAAAGCAATAGAGTGGTTGAAATGGAATAATAAAACTGTAAATCAAAGTGTTATAAAATGCTTCAGAACAAAAGAATAAAAACTATTAAAAAGACTTATTCTTTAAGCTGTAAAGGTTTAACTTTGCATTAAGTCATATCTATGAAAAATAACAAGCTTTTATTAGTGAAAAACTATACTAGAGAATAAGCAATAATGAAATAACATCCGTATACCAAAATAAATAAATAATCATTAACTGTGAATATTCTCAGTCATCCAGGTGTGGTTATCTGGAAGCTGAGTCATGGCAACTGGACTTCTTTTTTGTTGGGTTGAAATGTTTCACTACTAATCCACTACCATATCCTCACAGATCTCCTACCAACTCTCCTAAGACTGAAGAAACTGCTTGGATGAGTAGCAAAACGTTTCAACCTAACAAGAAATAAGTCCAGTTGCCATGACTCAACTTCCAAATAATCCTTAACCCGCTCTATAGCAGATATCCCCCCCAAATGGCATTTTCCTCACACACTTTGCTCTTTGCCCTGGCTATCATTCCTGATAAATATTTATATTCTCAACAACATTTTTATAAGTTAAAACAATAATATTTGTAAGGCTTGGAAATCTAGGAGCTTAGAGGTCTAGGAATGATTTTTTAATAGAAATCTCAATTATTTCAGCAGAGTTTGTAGCTTCAGAGGTTTGTAACTTAATATCTGGCATGTTGCCATTCTACTACGGTAATAACATTTGCTGTTTTGACTAGGCCTTTTTCAAATCTTGGAGACCACTGCATTAAAGATCTAAAACCATACATTCTTAGAAAACTCTCTATAATATAAAAGCATTGAAACTTCAAAGAATGTAAATGATCATGTCTAAACATGTCACCTCTAAATTGTAATCAAAATCTCATTCAGCTGTCAGAATGTTATGGTAGAATGGCCTTGTTCAGCTTGAGAACTAGCCAATTATTTTGAATGACCTATAGTAAACAATAACCAATTTCCAGGCCATATTTTTAAAGGACCTTTCAATTTCAGGGTTGCTTCTCCTATACAACCCTATAATATTTTAATACACAATTTCAAACTACAACAGTCAGTGTTGCAGTCATTCATTGTGCAGTCACCATGGCTGGAGAAGCAGCACAGTGGTTAGGGGTGTTTAATCAACACACCCTTAATCCAGTTGAATTTTTTGCCTCCTTTCTCACCATGACTACACACAGTGTACAAAAACCCTAAAACATTTGGAGATCAACAGCAAATATCTCTGCACAATGAACTTTTGCCCTAATAGAATATACATTAAGCCAGTAGTTGTTTATGCTTTCTCCTAAAGGAATACCCTACCCTACAATGCAGAATTCTCACATTTAATAGCTACACACAAATGGATGATCCATTCACATTTCAGCTACCTATTAAGCCGATGGGTTTTTAAACTCTTATATGGCCAGATCCAGTTATATTTAATTATTTTTGTATAACAACTATTTGGAACTAAAGTAAGGGAAAATCTATTTTCTGCTCACCCAGCATCTGGTAAAAAATTCAATTTCTAAGAGGACTTCACATACACAGAACTGGATTCAGTCCCTTACCTGCAGGCAGAGTTTGTGATATACAACTGATTCCTAATGAGTTGAAGGTTTGGGAACATGTAGTCCTTTTAATATGATTAGACTGTCTTTCCATCATCTATTACCATGTCTATGCAAAGGTTGATGGAAGTTGCATTCCAACAGTATCTAGAGGGTCATAAAGTCCCCCTTCACGTTGTACATACTCTATCAAACTCACTTGTCACCACTATTTACAGCGTAATACTGTTTTTTTTACATGCAAACCATTTTTACCTCTTTTCTTTCCTCTCCAATAGTTCCTTCAAATAAGAAACTTCACTTTGGAGTTCACCAGTAACTGATGCATGCAGAATTTTAGTTTCTTTAAGTTCTTCTACTGTTGCTTCCTTTTGTTCAGTGACTTGAACTAATGTTTTCATGGCAGTCTGTAACTCCGTTTCTAACTTTTTACAAGTATCCTAATAAAAATAAAGATTAATATTAGATATGTTCTACTAAGAAGATGTGATATACTACTGTAGTTAAGATTCATTTTAAATTACAAAAATGGGCATGTTTACTATTTTATTTGTATTTCGTTTTATCTATTTATTCATTTCTCCAGAGGGCCTTCAGGCTCTCCATGCAAAATTTTCCTCCATAGAGTCCTCAAGCTTTTAAAATAGTTTACTGGTAGGAGAAAGAGAAGTGGGGAGAAGTCTGTTTCCCATTAAATGAGGGAAGACTGAAGGAAGAGAAAGAATGAATGAGTAGTGAGTGGGGAAAGAGAAAAACCAGCAAAAAGGGGGGGGGGAAAGAGTTCAGGAAAAGACGTAAAAGAGGAGAGAGAAAGAGAAAGAGCAGAGGTTGGAAGGTATTTCTGACACTTGAAAAGAAAGGCATGTGCAGCGACCGCCCATGTCACTCATGCCATTCATATTCATGAGCTGATTTGCATGAACCTATGAGAGGGCTGGAGAGGCGGAATCAGCAGCTACATGAGGCTTGGCAGGAGAAGGAGGAGTCAGATAGGGCTGGTTAGTCTGAGAGACGGAACAGATACTCAGAGAGATAGAGCTGGTTAGGAAAATAGGTAGAGAAGGTGGTAATGATATAGCAAGAGAAAAGAAGTATGTACTGATAGGACTGTTGATGATTTGCTTATGTATAATGTGTATCTGAGAAACTTCTGTTATTATTCAATCTGCTTCACTTCAATAAATAAGTTCTGTTTCTGTTCACAAGTCAAGTATTCAGCCAGATGTCATTTATATTGTGGATTGAGATAATCCACTGGTGGCAGTGAGAAGAAAATGCGACATGAACCTTTGTGAGGGAAAGACAAGTAGGGGCCACAAGGTCAAATGCCACAGCAGGTTTTAGACAAAGTATTCCACAGTCATACCTCTGTCTTTAGCAATGAACATTTCACTTCCTCCAGTTCTGTCAACAAGTCCTGTTCTTTGCTCTGTGCCCTTTTTAGTATATTGTCTTGTTGTTCTAAATTTTAAGTGTTAAATACAAACATTTTAGATATTTCTTACAAGCACATGGATAAAATGTACTTTATAGTCTACATAGTTAGACCAATTCTTGGTGGCAAAATTTCTCAATTCTAATTGTGAATAGAGATGGAGGTACTCATATTTCTATACAGTGGGGTCTCGACTTACGAACTTAATCCGTATTGGAAGGCAGTTCTCAGGTCGAAAAGTTCTTAAGTCGAATCTGCATTTCCCATAGGAATGCATTGAAAACCATTTAATCCGTATCTGCTCTTTTCATCCATAGAAACTAATGGGAAGCTGCTATTCCGCCTTCTGCCACTAGAGGGGATATTTTTTTCTTTTTTCCTTTCAACCTAAGATGACTTAGCTTTTAAAAAAAAGGAAAAAAAGTTCGTAACTCGAATCTAAGTTCGTAAGTCGAGTCCATATATTCCTATGAGAGCGGTTCGTAAGTCGAAATGTTCGTATGTCGAGCCGTTCGTAAGTCGAGACCCCACTGTACAAATATCCCTTTGTAGCTGGAGTTAACAAGGGTCCAGCCCCAGAGGCCAGACCAGGAACTCACATGTCCACTGCTACTGCTGGCCGTGCTCATCCTTCCAATTGTTCCTGAATGCCGTTCTCTTCTTTGTTTTCTAGCCACTCATAGCAGAGGGAGGGAGGACGAGTCTCCCTGCAAGGCTGCCAAGTGGCTAACCAAGCAGCAGTCTGGAGCAATTGGAAGGAAGAGTGTGGTTGCCACCAGATGTGTGAGTGGCTGGTCCAGCCCCAGAGGTCAGACCTTCGTTAACTCCAGTTGTGTAGGGATATTCATATTCACATACGAATACAAAAAAATCCATCTCTAATTTTGAGTCTTTGCAAAATGGATAGTGGATTTTGGGTTCTAAAATGCAGATACAGTACATCCTGTCTACCTCTGACTAAACTTAGGACTCATTCAAATATGGGGCATTTGTACTATTTTGTCATTTTCCCTTGTCATACCTTCACCAATTGCATTATACAGTTAAAACAAGTTGGAATCCCTTAAACTTAAAATAGGTTAAGAATTGCCAGATCCAGCAGACCCTGGACCTCCAAAGATCCAGGAAGACAAACCCCCAGAGAAGAGTGGGCCTGAAATTAATACAGTTCTGTGTCTGAATCAAAGAAGGCTGAGACCCCTGGCAGCTGATGTAAATCTTGAAGATTAAAGACAAAAGTCCAGAGACAAGCTACAAGATGAAGTGCTTGACTGCATAAACATGTTTCTTGGAGGACAACCATTCCTCCTAGGATGACCAGCAGGTCAAATTCTGCAAGTAAACTCTTATACCAACTGGACAAATGGCAGCAACTAAGCCTAGTGTGGCTTCAGACAGTTCTGCTATACAAACCTCAGCTTGGGACTGCATTTCATGGGAGATAATATCTCTTCTGGTTCCTGACTCTGTTTCCCTGAACAGTGATCCTTCCTATGGATGTTAGATTGCATTATTGTGCTTTTGGATTCTCCTTGTCTGGTTGCATAACTCTTGCAGTTGCTAATTTGGGCTGTTTTCTACTCTAGCTTGGGATTTCCAGCATCTAGTTTACCTTATACTATGGTAATTCTCTGTTTGTTGACTTAAAGGCTAACCCCACCACCCAAGCACAACACTCCCCTTTGTTCCATTTTGCCCTACTTGGTCCTCCAAAACTTCTTAAAAACAAAAACAAAGGCTGAAATACAGTAATGTAAATTATGCTATATTAATTGTGTCATCAGCTGTGGCAGTTTTCTAGAAATTAAAAATTTCAGATTCACCCCTTCACAAGGTCCAAATGTTCCTCTGGGATCCTTTTCGTTGTGGGGAAGCCTTTGGGAGACATGGAACGGGTGGGTGAAAAGTCAATGAAAAAGCCCAAGAGAGAACTGCTGCCACCAGGATGATTTTATTGCCAGTGGCAATTTTGGGAAATTTAAGAATCCCTCTCCTATGGCCGCAAATGGCTTCCCCATAATGAAAAGGATCACAAAGGAGCCTCAAGACCTTCAAGGATGGGGATCAGAAAATTTTGATTTCCAAAAAATTACCATGGCTGATAATATCATCAGTCTTATGTGGTAGAAGTTCATTACAAAATCCTTACAAAAACCAAAGTTTCTGACTGGAAATGAAACAAAATTCTAACCCCAAATAAATAGGAACAAAAATTAAAATAAAATAAATTAGGGGTTTGGAAGTTATTAAAAATGTCTGGAAAGCAGGATTTAGCAAGATAAGGAAAACAACATCAATGCTTGTGCAGCTTTATGACAGATTCATGCCTGAAGTGAAACTTAAAATGAGTACAAATGGAAAAGTACTCAAAATAACAATGGCCATGGAAACTGGGAACTATAAAGTTAGAAAGCACAAAGTTGCAAAAAGCTACTCTAGTTGGTTTAATTTCCTTTCCCAATAATGACATTTTTGAGTAGAGTTATAAACAATACCTACTTCTTATCTCTTCTAATTCAACACTTAGCTCTCTTGATGCTTGTAACTGATTATTCATGTGTTTCATTTTATTGTCTCTTTCACCAATTTGTGTAGTTAATGTTGATATCTAATAATACAAAGAACAATTGTTATATACAGTACAAACATTAAATCATGTCAAAGAAATGAAAGATGTATCATTTTCATTTTGTATTCTTCATTATGTATAAGCTTTACACTTGCCTCCATACAATGGAGAGAAAAAAACAAATCAGTCATAGAAAATACAGGACAAATCATCCTGTAATATAATTTTATATCCTTGAGAAAGATTGTATTCAGCAAAATACTGACAGCACAATCACAAACAATTCTTACAAAAATTAAATGTGGGAAATATTTAAAAAAACCCAGGGTGACTGCATGAAGAGGTATCAAATGAGCTACAATTTTAAAGAGACCGTGGAAGGAGATGCAAATCCCTAAGAAAAAGTACAATGAGGTAGCCAAATTTTATAGAGAGGTTTAGGAAAGCTAAAGCACAAAATAAGCTCTGACTCACAAGAGAGGCAAAAAAAGAACACAAAGGGATTTTTTTCAGCTATGATCAAATCAAAAGAATGCTAAGGAAACAGTAGGTCCACTGCACAGAGAGGATGATTAATTTCTATGGGATAACAGAGTGGAAACAGAAATATTGAACTACTTTGCCTCTGGTTCCTCACAAAAGGAGAATGGTGCTGATCCTAGCAAGCAGAAGAAAGGAGAAAATATGAGTGCTGATGTTCAGTACATAGAAAGACATGGTAGAGAAGAACCTAGCTACTTTGAATGAATTTAAGCCTTCAGGATCAGATGAACTCCAGCCATGGCTACTAAAGGAGATTTCAGATGTAAACTCAAAGCCTCTGTTTTTTATTACAAGAATTTTTGGAAAACAAGTAAGGTCCCTAAAAACTGTAGGCACACAAAAGAAAGTGTTATATTAGTTATAGGCCAAAGTCCCGTTGGTTAGCATAGTAAACTGTACTAGAGTAGGCCCATTGAATCAATAGGAATTTGGTGACTCAACTTTGTAAGTTCCTTGATTCTAACACACCTACTCTAACTACAGCTTACTGTGCTAAAGTATGTTGCAGCTAGAGTAGCACCATTTTAATCAATGGAACCTATGGAGCAGCTGACTAACCAAATCTGCTGTTGGGTCTACTACAATAAGCAACAGGGTTTTGGCCTATACAGTATCTAGTATAACAAAATAGTATGCAGATCAATAGTATCCAGATCAACAAGAGTAATAGTACCATTCTATTCTGCTTTGGTAATATGTCATCTAGAGTACTGTGTCCTCATTTGGGAACCATGGTTTAAAAAAAGATAATGAGAAGTTGGACTGTGTACAGAGGAAGCAGCCAAAATGGTAAGAAGCAAGAAACCAAGTCCTATTAGGAAAGGCTGAAATAATTTTACACATTTAGCTTGGAAAAGAGAATGCTGAGAGGCAGTATGATAGCAATCATCAAATATTTGAAGGGTTCTTTTTGTGGAAGATAAAGCCACGTTGTTTTTTTACAGATCAAGATGACAGGACCAGAAGTACAAGAAAAGAGATTTCAATTAAACATTAGGAAGAATGTCTTAATAATGAGAGCCTTTCAACAATAGAATCAAGTGCCTCAGAGGGTGGTGGCTTCTCCTTTACTAGAGATTTTTAAGCAAAATTTGGACAGTAACCTATCGCACATGATTTAGCTATGGATTTTCTGTACTGCAGGGGGCTAGACTCAGGGGGTTCCTTCTAGTTTTACTATTCTATGAAACTAACCAGGGTTCAGCAATACAGTGAACTTTTACAAGATATCTTTATCTTCCAGCAAAGCTTTGCTAGCAGAACTTCCACTTACATTTCATAAGAACAAAGTACCATGTGAAAACAAGTCAGGTAAACCAGCTTGGTACTGTATTTTCAAACTGGATTGTTTCAACTAGATGAAGAAAAGTATGCAAACCAGAGATTTGCTAATGTTCATTTTGATAACATTCGTTCGTTCGTTCGTTTAGTCGTTTAGTCGTGTCCGACTCTTCGTGACCCCATGGACCAGAGCACGCCAGGCCATCCTATCTTCCACTGCCTCCCAGAGTTGTGTCAGATTCATGTTGGTTGCTTCGATGACACTGTCCAACCATCTCATCCTCTGTTGTCCCCTTCTCCTCTTGCCTTCACACTTTCCCAACATCAAGGTCTTTTCCAGGGAGTCCTCTCTTCTCATGAGATGGCCAAAGTATTGGAGCTCAGTTTCAACATCTGTCCTTCCATTTGATAACATTAGTTTATGCTAAACTATAGTTTATGTTGATACAAGTGTAACAGTAAATTACACTTTGGAGCAGCGGTTCTCAGTCTTGGGTAACCCAGATGTTCTTGGTCTGCAATTCCCAGAAGCCTTCACACCCAGCTGTGGTGGCTGGAGTTTCTGGGAGTTGCAGTCCAAGAACACATAAGTTACCCAAGGCTGGGAACCACTGCTGTTTAGGAAGTACATAAAAATGTAGTTCTAAGCTACAGATGACATGATCCCACACTAGTGGGATGCTGGCTAGACCCAACTAGACTTACCCAGATATCCCTACATGGAATGACTATAACCAACCAACCACTGCAGTAATGCAACTGCAAAAAAGAGACTGAAGAATTTGTATTTATTTACATTTAATTAGTTGTCAAAATTGCAATGAGTTTTAACTTTGACTTATTCCAAGGGTGCCTTTTCCTGCTGAGGAAGGGGAAGGCAGGAGGTGAGCTGTCTCTGGGAAGACATTTTATTTGGTGTGGTATTTTTTTCTAGGCTTGTGGGTTTTTTAGCTCTTTTTTTAAAATTCATTGACCAGTCAGTCAAGATGGAGAGCACAGGATCTGCTGCACTTGTAACACCTGTGGCATGTTTGTCTTCTTGCCAAACGAGGTGCCTGGGTAAAATTCGTTGTTGTTCATGACTTTGTGTACGTTGGCTCAACAATCTCTGACAATCTCTGACACTACCCTTCCAAGGGTAGGAAACTTCAGAATGTTTGTAGACCAATCCTGATTCCTGGTCCTGCTATATGTCACTCTACTTCCTTCTTTCCATAGGAAAAGTGGATAACAATATACTTCTTTCAAAAAAAAATCTTATTTTTAACTTTTAAAAAACCAAGTAAACAAATAAAAGTTGTGGGATGGTTTATCTTGATTTAAAAGAAAATCACATTTCCTGGAATATGATTTCCATTTTTTAACAAAAATGACTAAGGAGAGATTTGAATGTTGTAAAAATAAGGGGGCTGAATGTTGCCTACCCTGATTAATTCAGAGAACTGAAAACTGCAGCTTGAATGAGTTGCAATAAAAACCAATCACAGATTTCCCAGTTTATACATAACACTAAACTGTGGACACTTTAAGAAAAAAGAAGCTTCTGGTCTCTTTACCACTGTATTACAGAAAAGGAAGGAAACATGCATACGCATGTAAAAGCAAACTATGATTTAGTGCCAGGATATGAAACTTTCAGCTCTCCAATCATCAGGGATGACAGGAGTTGTGGTATAGTTATGTTTGAAGATCACAGATTTCACACCCCTAAATGAGTATTAAATATGAACACTTCCTTTAGCTCTGATTATAACAGAATAGAACTGCCCATTAACCACAAGACTAGAGCACCTGCAAAGACGAAAGCCTCACAAGAAGCACTGGGGCAGTCTCCTTTTTACATAGGAGGTAGGCCCAAGAGAGCTTGGAAAATAGTCCTGTTCCAGGTAAGGAAAATATAGGCATTTGTCAGTGTGTCAGTAGATAGAAACTCTGCCTGCAGAATTCTTAGAGAATTCTGAGAGGTGATGGACGAAGAAAACAAATAATAAGCTCCAAAGTGCTGGAAGCGGAACAGTGCTAAGGAAGAAGGGGAAAATGGGGAAGGAGGTAAAAAAATAACAAACCAGTAAGGCATCGTCAAATGAAAGGAAACAGCACCTCCCTTGAACTCTTCAGGTTAACAGAAGTAGCTGAATCCAGCAACAATAGGGCTGGGTACCTCTAGAATTGAGAAGGATTAACTCTTCTCTCCAAGCCAAAATTCTCTCCACAAAAGGACAGGTTACTTACCTGTAAACATGGTTCTTCAAGTGGATCTCTATGAATACACACTAGTGGGTTAAGACAGCGCCTGCGCTGGCCTCTCAGAACTTTCTAGAGCTATAAGAAAAGTAACAAAGTTTGAGTTGCCCTGTATTGCACATGCTCCGCCCGCCAAACCCCAGTTCCATCTGCCCGCCACATAGTCAGAGTTGGACTCGACCATACAGTGACGGACAGTGGGGAGGTTGGGCAGGTTGTGTGTATTCATAGAGATCCACTTGAAGAACCATGTTTACAGGTAAGTAACCTGTCCTTCTTCAACGTGGTCTCTATGAATCCACACTAGTGGGTGACTAGCAAGCTCACTTACCGGAAGGAGGGCCGTCACTGCAGAAGCAATGTAAGCACAGCTCTCCCAAACTTGGTCTCATTCTTGGCCCGGAGGTCCAGCCTGTAATGTGTAACAAAGATAGACACATTGGACCAGGTTGCTGCTCTGCAAATGTCCTGGATGTCAACTCCTCACAGCAGGGCCGTAGATGTAGCGACAGCTCTGGTGGAATGAGCTCTAAGATCTTTAGGGAGAGGCTTGTTCTGCAATTCATAAGCAAGGGAAATGGTGGAGACCAACCATCTGGACAGAGTAGAAGAAGATGCAGCGGAACCTTTACGCTGACCATAGAAACAGAGGAACAGTCTTGGAACTTTCGTAAAGTCTTTAGTCTAAGTGACATAATAAGCCAATGCTCTTCGAAGATCTAAAGAGTGGAGCATGCTCTCAACATCGGTAACTGGGACAGGAAACAAAGTTGGTAACATTAAAGGCTGGTTAATGTGGAACTCGGAAACCACCTTAGGGAGGAAAGAAACATCAGGATGTAGAACCACCTTGTCCTTGAAGAAATGAAGGTATGGGGGTCTGCCAATTCACTAGCTCTGCGAGCAGAAGTGATGGCCACCAAGAATAAAGTCTTGAGTGAGAGTAGCCGAAGGTCACAGGAAGCCATGGGCTCAAAGGGATGGCAAGTGAGGCAATGAAGTACCAATTGCAATGACCATTGCAGTGCAGGCTTCTTTATGTTTGACAGACCCTTGAAGAAAGCTTTTAGTGTGGAATGCGAAAACCACCTGGATGATTCAGAGCCATGGGGCTGAATGGCAACAATGGCTGAGGTGTAAACTTTTAGGGTAGACTTGGAAAGACCCAGGTCAAAAAGATGCCTACGATAGAGGAGGAGCGTGGACAAGGACACAGGCGAAGACTGCAACTTGCGCTCCTCAGTAAACTTGAGAAAGCTTTGCCACTTATATTTATAAAGTAGTTTGGTAGCTGGCTTCCTTGCTTTCTCAATAATCTCTGTTATCGATGGGAAATCCTCCACGCTGTCAAGTAGAGGGATTCCAGGTCCGGATGAAGGATGTTCCCGGTATCCTGAGCGATTAGATGTAGAAGAAGAGGTAACCTTATCTTGTCCACTGCTGCCTGTAGGAGCATGGAGAACCACGGTTGTCGTGGCCACCAAGGAGCAATGAAGGTTGCCTCCGCTGCCATCTGAAGTGTCCTGATCAGGGCTCTTTGAATGATGGGTATCGGTGGAAAAAGATAGAGGAGCCCCCTGTTCCATGGAATCATAAAGGCATCCCCTAGAGACCCTTCGCCCTTTCCCACATGGAAAGCATATTTGTCGCACTTCTTGTTGGTCTGTGTTGCGAACATGTCTATGGATGGATGTCCCCACTTGTGGCACAGACTGAGAAACACCTCCTGATCGAGTTCCCAATCATGAGATTGAAACGAGTGGCGGCTCAACTCGTCTGCCAGCTGATTGTCTGTCGTGGATACATGGATGGCCACAGGGAAGATGTGTTGATGATAGCACCACTCCCATAGGTGAACTGCCAGGAACAGAAGGGACTTCGACTGTGTTCCTCCCTGCTTGTTTATATAGAACATGGTCGTAGTGTTGTCTGTGACGACCTGTACCGCTCTGCCCCTCACCAGAGGGAGAAATGCTCTGAGCGCCTTCATCACCGCTATCAGCTCCAGGTGACTGATGTGAAGCAAAGCTTCTTGAGGGGACCAAAGGGTGTGAATTTGGTGTCCCTTGCAGTGGGCTCCCCAACCTAGGGGACTGGCGTCTGTTGTGACTTGATGTGTGAACTGCAGGGGTCGAAAAAGTCATCCTTTGAGAAGATGTGGTGGGAATGTCCACCACTGAAGCTGTTGTGCTAGCTCTGGTGTGACTGTTAGGGGCTTGCGCTGACTGTCCTGCAGAGGATTGAATAGAGTGAGGAGCCAAGACTGAAGAGAGCGCATTTTGAGGTGAGTGTGGGATAAGGCACAAGTTGTTGATGCCATGAGACCCAGAAGATGTTGTGCATGTTTTGCTGACACTCTGCCCTGGGGCTTGAATTTCCGAACTGCCTTTCTTATTTTTCGTATGCGCTCTGGTGGTAAGAACATGCGAGCATGGACTGAGTCCAGTCTTGCCCCAATGTAGTCCATCACCTGAGATGGTTCCAGGTGGGACTTCTTGTAATTTATTGACAGGCCTAGTGCTTGTAGAGTGTGTAGAACATGTTGTGTATCCTTGATTGCTCTTGCTTTGGATCTGGACACGATCAACCAGTCGTCAATATAAGGGTAAATCTGTATTCCTTGTAGACGGAGGAAAGCTGCTACGGGGGCCATGCACTTGGTGAAGGTCCTGGGAGTTGTTGAGGGGCTGAATGGAAGAGCAACATATTGGTAAATGGTGTCCATGAAGATTAGACACAGGTATTTCCTGTACTTTCGATGGATGGTGATGTGGAAATACGCATCTTTTAGATGCGTATTTCTAAGGACTCCCCCCTTCAGATGGGCCAGGATCTAAAACTCTTGCCCAGAGTTGCTTCTGGTAGGCACCCATGGCTACCAAGTAATTGATTGTCCTTAAGACAAAAGTGGTCATGGTGTATTGCCGACGTCCCAACACCTCCAACTTCCTACCTTCTTTGTTAGAAGGTGTGGCATGACCCTTTGTAGGAATCTTTGAAGAACTGGATTCTACTACCAGTGAATTTGGGGCAGGGTGCTTCAGCAGGAAGGAGGTTTTAGGACCATGAATGCGATAAAGGTTTTCAGTCCTCCTGGATATGGAGGTGGAATTGGCAGGGTGTTCCCAGTATTGCATAATAAGGTCTAGTAACTCAGGTACATAAGAAAGGCTGATAGAGTGAGACCTTTCTTTGTTAATGTCTCTGAAGATTAAGTCATCCTCACATGTGGGAGATTTCTCAATCTCCATCCTTAAGGTGGTTGCCATTCTCAAAACCATCTGGGAGTAAGAAGAGAAGTCCTCAGATGGGGAGGACGGGTGGATGTCAGCAGCATCCTATCCTAAAGGCTCCCCTGGGAGAGTCGAGTCCAAGGAAGCTTCAGATGTCACCTCTTCCTCCTGTTCAGAAGAGTCCTCTGAAACTTGATGTTCCTCATCAGAGATAGGAAAAATGTTAGGGTGCTGACCCCTATCTGCTGTAGTCGTGGTTTTTTGAGGAACAGTAGGCTGAGCAGGTCGGGACCCTGTGGGATGACTATCAGATTTATGCCCCGTCGACGTGGAAGCTCCCTTTCCCGTTGATGTTGATGGTTCTTGTTTATCGACATCGAAGGATTTTCGATGTCGATGCTTTCTCGGTGGTGAGATAGATGGTGAAGATGAAGAAGAAGTGTATTGTGCCACTTCTTTCTTCTCCTTCTACAGTCTCTCGATGTCGAGAATGATTCCGAAGAGTAATCTCGTCTTCGACGTCGACAGTGGCACCTTCTTCTCTCGACACTATCGTCTGAGTCAGAAGAAGTGTAGTCTCGATGTTGATGCTTTTTTCGCCTGTCGACACCGGAGACATGTCTGTGCTTATGATGGGGTCAAGGCCGCTTAGATGGAGGCTCTCCATCCTGATCTGACGATGGATGTCGAGGGGAGGGGACATCCAAAGGCTTCTCTTCGATTTGGGTTTAACCAGCAGTTTTTTCTGTTTCAGTTGCCGAGAAGCCAGTGGGATAGATGTTGAAGGAGCCGACGAAGTGGCAAGTACTTTCTTAGCTGTAGATTTCTTCTTTGCTTTTTCTTTAGTAGACTCAGGAGGGAGTGAGGAAACTACCGTGACTTCTGAACAGACAGAAGATGCAGACTGGACATACTCCATATCTGACGGTTGTGAAGCAGATAGTGTTTGCTTCCACAAAGAATATTTAAGGTGCTGCTGGCGAGCTTTGAGGGTAGCCTTGTGTCACGTTCCCGGGGGTTACAATAGCCGAAGTCCGATAAACCAGTCCAAGGTCAGAGATACCAAGAATGCAAAGCCAAAGTCCCAAAACAAACTTACAGAGTGCAGTCCAATGTCAAAGTCCAGGGTCAGATACAGTCAGAGTCCAGAGTTCAGAGTACAATACCAACGTAGTCCAGGGCCAAGGTCCAAAGTCCAATACCAGCACAGTCCAGGGTCAAGGTCCATAGTTCAGAGACAGGAACAAGAGATATGGATGCCAGCCAAGGTTTTGACTCCTTGCTTCCACGAAGTTTCTGGCTTCACTGAAGCTTGTTTTATACTAAAACAGCTCCTTGAGCTGTTGGAAAGCTCTCTATTCTGCTAGTACTCAGGACTAGGTGAACGTAGGTCCCTGTGGAAAGCCTTAGAGCGATCCTCTGCTCTTCTTGCCCTGAGTCTTTTCCGAAGCCTGCCCCAAAGCCTGTCTGCTGTGGAGGAAGAATCTGGAGGCTGCTCAGCTGTTTCCGATCTCTCCACATTCTCCTCAGCCACAGTTAACCCTTCTGGGTCCAGATCTTCGGAAGCACTCATGACACTATCCCCCTCTCCAGGACTCCCCCCTTCAGATGGGCCAGGACGATCGGGGTAGGTAGCATGGAACTGCTGCACTAACTCAGGAGTGTGTAAATTACGGGCTGGTTCCCACGATCGATCCTCAGGACCATAACCCTTCCAATCCACAAAATACTGCAGGCCCCCTCGGTGGATTCGGGAGTCTAGCACCTGATGGGCCTCATATTCTTCTTCGCCATCGACCAAAACAGGTGGAGGTGGAGGCGGGGGCGAAGGTCAAGCAGGGTCTGGGGCTGAGACAGGAACAAGGAGGGATCGATGGAAGACCGGGTGGACACGGAGAGTATCTGGACGTCGTAGCTGGAAAGCAACAGGGTTGATTTGTTCTGTTATCTCATAGGGTCCTATAAATCGAGGGTCTAACTTACGGGTTCGGCCAGGTCAGCGAAGATGACGGGTAGAAAGCCAGACCTGGTCTCCTGGTTTGAGAGGTGGCCCGTCTTGTCGCTTCCGGTCAGCCGCTGTTTTATAGGCTTCTTTAGCCTGCTGAAGCTGTTCTCGGAGCAAATCTTGAATAGCCTGCAACTCTCGTATGTGGGCATCTGCAGCAGGAACCATGGTCGAGGGTAGAGTAGCCGGGAAAAAGCGAGGATGGTACCCATAGTTGGCTTCGAAGGATGTCTGTTCAGTGGATATATGTTTTGCATTGTTGTAAGCGAATTCCGCCAGAGGTAACAGGGTAGCCCAATTGTCTTGCTGGTAACACGTGTAACAACGAAGATACTGTTCCAGGGTGGCATTTGTACGCTCGGTCTGTCCATCTGTTTGCGGATGATAGGCGGACGACAAGTGCACCTGGGTGCCCAAAGTGGAGTGCAAGGCTTTCCAGAACCGGGAAGTGAACTGGGAACCACGATCAGAGATGAGGTGCATCAGGAGACCATGTAAACGGAAAACATGCTGGAGATATAATTGAGCGGTGTCAGGAGCTGTGGGAGGTTTGGAACATGGGACAAAATGAGTCATCTTGGTAAACAGATCTACAATCACTAGGATACAGGTATACCCTTGTGACCGCGGGAGAGCTGTGATGAAGTCCAAGGAGACTGTATCCCAAGGGCCGGCTGGTACGGGTAAAGGTTTCAGCAGACCTGCAGGTTTAGCTGGTACGTCCTTGGCTCGACAGCAAACCTCACAGGATCCAATATACGGGCGACGTCAGCTCGAACCTGGGGCCACCAGAACTCTCGTGTGAGCAAGTGCAGGGTTTTATGTTGACCAAAATATCCTGCAGGAAGGGAGTCATGGGTCCGATGGAGGACCTGAGCTCGGAGGGGTCCCGGAGGGATATATACACATCCACGATGTAATAGGAGGCCCTGGCGGTTGGTAAAGTCACTATCCGAGCCCTCTTGAAGTTCCTGCAGGCATTGCTCGGCCCAGGAATCTTGAGCTTGGCTAGCTCAAATCTCATTGGCCAGGGAGCAAGTGGTTACGGCTGCGAAGACTGAGGGAGGCAGGATCGGTGAAATTGGGGATTTTTCAGAAGCCGGAACAGCGTATTCTGGTTTGCAGGACAAGGCGTCAGCTTTCCGATTCTGGGTATGCGGGACATAAGTGATATGGAAGTCGAACCGGGAGAAGAAGAGACTCCATCAGATTTAGCGTTGGTTAAGGCGTCGGGCTGTCTGTAAGTGTTCCAGGTTTCGATGATCCGTCAAAACCTGGACTGGGTGACGGGCCCCTTCGAGGTAATGCCTCCAAACTTCGAACGCCGTTTTGATGGCCAAAAGTTCTCACTCCCAAATGGTGTAGTTACGCTCCGAGGGCGTGAACTGCCGGGAGTAGAATGCACAGGGTTGTAGTGGCTGTGAAGGGTCCTCCCGCTGGGACAGTATTGCCCCCAGGGCAACACTGGAGGCATCTGTTTCCACTGTAAACGGAAGCCGGGGATCTGGATAGCGTAGGATGGGCTCAGTGGTAAAATGGGTCTTTAGGGTGGTAAAGGCATGATCTGCCTCCGGAGTCCACAGGAACGGCTCCTTGGGCCAGAGGAGACAGGACAATGGCGTGGTTACATCCGCATAACCTGGTATA
The DNA here is from genome assembly GCF_051106095.1 of Pogona vitticeps. NCBI lineage: Eukaryota > Metazoa > Chordata > Lepidosauria > Squamata > Agamidae > Pogona > Pogona vitticeps. Next base: position 39,883,397 of record NC_135786.1, read on the forward strand.
AACTGACAATAGTAATTTGCAAAGCCAAGAAACTGTTGCACATCTTTACGGTTCCGAGGTTACTGCCATTTAATACCATCTCGATCTTCTTTGGGTCCATCTGGATTCCTTGGGGAGACATAATGTGACCCAGGAACTCAAGTTCACGCAGGTTAAATTCGCATTTCTCCAACTTGGCGTAGAGCCGATATTCACGTAGTCGTTGTAAAACCTGGCGAACATGTTCCTTATGCCGAGCGGGGTTTCTGGAATAAATCAAAATGTCGTCCAGGTAAACAATTACAAAGCGATCAAGCAAGTCCCGAAAGATGACATTCATAAATCGTTGGAACATCGCTGGTGCATTAGTTAATCCGAAAGGCATGACTAGATATTCATATTGACCATAACGTGTTCCAAAAGCTGTCTTCCACTCGTCACCATCACGAATTCGTACCAAATTATAGGCGCCACGAAGATCCAACTTGGTATAGACTTGGGCCCCTTTAAGATGATCCAGAAGCTCACCGATCAAGGGTAGAGGGTAGCGATCTCTGATAGTTATCTTATTCAAAGCCCTGTAGTCATTGCAGGGGCGGAGCTCCCCACCCTTCTTTTTGACAAAGATGACAGGGGCAGACAGAGGTGACGTGGATGGCCGGATGAACCCCCGTTTCAGGTTTTTATCCAGAAAGGCCCTCAAGGCTATGAGTTCAGGTTCCGACATGGGATAGATCCGTGCCACAGGAAGGAGTGCCCCCGACACCAAATTAATAGCACAGTCAAACGGTTGGTGTGGAGGTAGCTGGTCAGCCCCCTTCTCTTCAAAGACATCAGCAAAGTCCTCATACTCCAAGGGTATTGCAGACTTATCTGCTGATCCTGCTGCGGCCAATGTAGCTGGTGGATCCAGATGCGGACACGGATCCCTGAAACTTAACTCCCCTCATGTCCAGTCCATTAGGGGATTATGGGTTCTGAGCCAGGAAAGTCCCAAAATAAGTGGGAAACGGGGCATACGGGCAATGTTAAATTGTAGTTGTTCCTGATGTTGTTGAACCCGGAGGATGACCGGTTGGGTTTCTTGGGTCACAGGACCGGAACGGAGGAGACGTCCATCTATGGATTCGACGAGGATTGGAGTTTCTTTATCCTGTACAGGGATCCGGTGCTGTTTTACAAAAGCGGTGTTGATAAAACAGCGATCCGCCCCAGCGTCAACCATGGTGTGAACGAACAACCAACGTCCATCCGGCAGGCAAAGTTTAACGGGTACAAGGAATGGTCCTGGGATGTTAGGATAGGGTTCAGTCGACCCAGCTAAGTGCCCCACGTCTGAGGGTCCATTCAGATGTGAGACAATTCTTTTAACGGCTTCACAGAGTCGAGGTTACGCCGCTTAGCCATGCAGCCCGAAGCATAGTGTCCTGCTTCCCCACAATACAGACAAAGATTCTGGGAGCAGCGTCGTGTCTTTTCCTCAGGGCTGAGGCGGGGCCGAGCTGCTACCAATTGCATAGGTTTTGAGTCCTCTGGTCTGTTATTGGGAGCTGGCAAGGGTGACTGCAGGAGACGGGCACCACCTTGTTCTAAGCGTCGGCACTCTAAGTGACCATCAATACGTAGGCATAGAGTGATTAGCTCTTGCAACGTGTTGGGTCGATCTACACGTGCCAGCTCATCCAGGATCCTATCAGCTAACCCCTCCATATATTGGTCCATAAGAGCTGCCTCATTCCAAAGTAAGTCTTGAGCCAGAAGTCTGAACTCAGTAGAATACTGAGAAACTGAAGCCTCTCCCTGCTTCAGGGCCCGAATTTTCCTGTTAGCTGTGGCAGCTTGCAAGGGGTTAGCAAACGCGGCCGAGATATATTCCAGAAAACCCTGGTTAATTACCCTGGTTAACAGGGGTGAAGGAGCAAGAAGCAAAGGAGTAGCCCATTTAGCTGCCTGACCCTTGAGTAAACTGATTATGAAGCATACCTTGGTTTTGTCTGTGGGAAAGTCTCTGGCACGCAGCTCAATGTACAGCTTGCTTTGTGCCAAGAATGCTGGAAACACCTCCACATTGCCTTCAAATTTTTCAGGAGGAAGGACAGGACATTTCGCTGGAGCAGCAGCATCAGTTTGTAATTGTATTTGTTGTTGTTGGAGCTGGCCGACTGCCTGAGTTAGGAATTGCACCTGAGCAAGCACAGCATTCAGTGGACCTGAGTCGTCGTTTGCTTTTTCCTCCATGTTGGGAAAAGCATGGGGGTGGAAGCAATCTGCCACGTTCCCGGGGGTTACAATAGCTGAAGTCCGATAAACCAGTCCAAGGTCAGAGATACCAAGAATGCAAAGCCAAAGTCCCAAAACAAACTTACAGAGTGCAGTCCAATGTCAAATTCCAGGGTCAGATACACAGTCAGAGTCCAGAGTTCAGAGTACAATACCAACGTAGTCCAGGGCCAAGGTCCAAAGTCCAATACTAGCACAGTCCAGGGTCAAGGTCCAGAGTTCAGAGACACGAACAAGAGCCATGGATGCCAGCCAAGGTTTTGACTCCTTGCTTCCACGAAGTTTCTGGCTTCACTGAAGCTTGTTTTATACTAAAACAGCTCCTTGAGCTGTTGGAAAGCTCTCTATTCTGCTAGTACTCAGGACTAGGTGAACGTAGGTCCCTGTGGAAAGCCTTAGAGCGATCCTCTGCTCTTCTTGCCCCGAGTCTTTTCCGAAGCCTGCCCCGAAGCCTGTCTGCTGTGGAGGGAGAATCTGGAGGCTGCTCAGCTGTTTCCGATCTCTCCACATTCTCCTCAGCCACAGTTAACCCTTCTGGGTCCAGATCTTCGGAAGCACTCATGACACCTTGGTAAATTCTTTGCAATGCTTGCAATGGGTAGTCAAATGTGTTTCTCCTAAACAGAAGACACAGAAGGAATGGCCGTCTTGAAAAGGCAGCTTCCTGGAACAGGATGAGCAAAGTCTAAAAGGACCTCTTTTAGGATACGGTTTTCTTTTAGGTGGCATAAGCTAATAGAAGCAGGAAACCGTGATAATAGAAAGAGTCCGGTAGGCGCGTGGCGCCTCAGCGGGCGGTAAATAGGCGCCAATTAATCAATTTAGAGTACTTGCGCTATCACCAGAGGCAGAAGAGAAGTCAAAACAATCCATAGTCAGGGCAACAGAGAAAAGGAGGTTGATAAGCCAAATCCAGGTCAAATACACGATGAAAAAATAAGTTTTTAACACAGCTCTAACCGAGAGGTTCCGACTCCACTGGCGGAAAAAATGGAACTGGGGTTTAGCGGGCGGAGCATGCGCTGTACAGGGCAACTCAAACTTTGTTACTTTTCTTATAGATCTAGAAAGTTCTGAGAGGCCAGCGCAGGCACTGTCTTAACCCACTAGTGTGGATTCATAGAGACCACATTGAAGAAGGAAAATTAGTTCCTATTTACAGTCTGCATCGGCTTGATCCATCCCCAATTTACTTCAAAGATCCCGTCCTGTCTCAGTTTAGGGCTGCAGGAATCTAGTCTTGAATATACCATATTTTTCCGTGTGTAAGATGCCCCCCACATTTCTAATACAAAATTAAGAAATCAATATTTTAAGCATAAAACAATATATTTTTATTTAGTAATTAGGTAACATTTATATACCAGTACTCTCATAATATGCATCACACTTAGCTTTGAGCATATCACTTTATTCAGCCTCTGGGCTCAGAACAGTCGTACATTACCAGTCCCTGTTGCATCTGAGCACTGTCTACATACTCCACCTCCAATGAGGTGTATTCCAATTGGTTGTTCTGCATCAGCTGACGTCCGTAACAAGGCTCATGGTTGGACGAAGCTAAGTCTCTTGACTGTAGGAAGCTAAGCCTTTGTGATTCAAGGCAACTAAGCCTCATGACTGAAAGAAACCTGTTTGCAGAGGCAAGGTATGGGCAGTTTTGCAATCACACAGTCCTCTTGACTTACTTCTGTGTATAAGACGACTCAATTTTTAGTCTAAAGATTTTAGACAAAAATATTGTCTTATACACTGAAAAATGCAGTACTGTACCTACCTCAAAGCCTGATCCTGGCAATACTATAGAGAACCATAGAAGGCTCTGTTGCACTCCTTGATAAATAAATGAGGAAGCTAAATGAACCCTGTACCAAAACAATTTTCAAGTCTCTATGGAGTGTTATTTGTTTGACCTTATAATAAAAAAAAAGGAAAACTTATTTTTAATTATTATTGAGCCTCTCATTTTTGCTGGATAAAGGCAAAAGAGCTTAACTTCGTCCTTCCCATGGGAGAGGCCCAGTATCCAACAATGATTCACACACTTACAATTAATTTAACAGTAGTTACAATTAATTTAACAGTATTAATATTAGTAACAATTAAAACCTGTTTTTCCAAGGCATTGATCTCTCTTCCTTGTTCTTTTTCGAGTTGTGCTATTTTTTCTGCTGCTTCTTTTACTAAAAAGAAAAAGAAAGAGACAACTTCAGTAATTCAATTGGTAATGCAATAAAACAGACATTTGATCCTTCTACTAAACCCATTTTTTCTGATGGGGAGAAAATTCAAATATTTGAATGTATCACAAATGGTTGTTGTGGGTGTTTCGGGCTCTTTGGCTGTGTTCTGAAGGTTGTTCTTCCTAACGTTTCGCCAGTCTCTGTGGCCGGCATCTTCAGAGGACAGCATTCACAAATGTCCCAATTATTTATAGTTGTGTCTATTCCACAATGCATGTCTTTATGGGAAAATATTATGTCTGATAAGAACATGGTCTTCAGGATGTTTGATCTGTGATTGTACACCACAATCACAAAACTAAAGATTGTAATTTATAAACAATAATAGAAAAGGTGTGTAGAAAAATAATATGGGTCATAAAGAGATTCTGTCAACCAGTCATTCCTGAACCCTATCAGCAACAAGAAACTTCACTCCAAGATAAGAGGAAACCCCTCTAGGTATCCATTTCAGAAATTAGTGTATCACAGTAAAGTCCCAATATTTCAACTGACTGGTGAGTCTGCAATTTTCCATCAGTGGAAAATATTCTTCCCATGGGATGCAAAGAAGCATTTCCCACTAAAACTCCTGAGCTGGATAAGATTTAAACTATGCTCCTTGTCTCATTTGGGAGACCCTTGCCTCTGCAGTATTAGACTGAAACAAATAACAAGAGATTTTAGTCTTCCCTAGACCTTGGTCTAGTGTCCCCTTCATGGATTGCTGCCTTGTCATGGCGAAGGGGCTTGAGTAATTCAGAGAAGCTATGGGTTATGCCATGCAGGGACACCCAAGATGAATAGGTCATACTGGAGAGTTCTGACTAAATGTGATCCACCTGGAGCAGGAGCTGGCAAGCCACTCCAGTATCTGCACCAAGAAAACTCCATGAACAGAAACAAAAGGCTAAAAGATATGATGCTGGAAGATAAGCCCCTCAGGTTGGAAGGTGTGCAACGTGCTACTGAGGAAGAGCGGAGGACAAGGACAAGTAGCTCCAGAGCTAATGATGTGGTTGGGCCAAAGCTGAAATGAACTCAGCTCCAGACACGCCTGGAAGTGAAAGGAAAGTCTGATGCTGCAAAGAAAAATACTGCATAGGAACCTGGAATGTAAGATCTATGATCTATGAACCTTGGTAAGCTGGATGTGGTCAAACAGAAGATGGCAAGAATAAACATTGAACATCCTGAGCGTCACTGAACTAAAATGGATGGGAACAGGCAAATTCAATTCAGGTGATTATCATATTCTACTATTATGGGCAAGAATCCCACAGAAGAAATGGAGTAGCCCTCATAATCAACAACAAAAGTGTGGGAAAAGCTGTACTGGGATACAATCTCTAAAATGATAAAATGATTGCAATGCAAATCCAAGGCAGACCTTTCAACATCACAGTAATCCAAGTTTATGCACCAACCACCAATGCTGTAGAGGCTGAAATTGACCAATTCTATGAAGACTTACAACACCTTTGAGAACTGACACCAAAGAAAGATGTTCTTCTCATTAAAGGGGACTAGAATGCTAAAGTAGGGAGTCAGGAGATAAAAGGAACAACAGGTGAGTTTGGCCTTGGAGTTCAAAACAAAGCAGGGCAAAGGCTAATAGTTTTGTCAAGAGAACAAGCTGGTCATCACAAACACTCTTTTCCAACAACACAAGAGGCGACTCTATACATGGACATCACCAGATGGGCAATACTGAAATCAGACTGATTATATTCTCTGCAGCCAAAGATGGAGAAGCTCTATACAGTCAGCAAAAACAAGACCTGGAGCTGATTGTGGCTCTGATCATCAGCTTCTTATAGCAAAATTCAATCTTAAACTGAAGAAAGTAGGAAAACCCACTGGGTTAGTCAGGTATAATCTAAACCAAATCCTTTATGAATACACAGTGGAAGTGAAGAACAGATTTAAGGACCTAGATTTAGTGGACAGACTGCCTGAAGAACTATGGATGGAGATTCATAACATTGTACAGAAGATAGCAAAAAAACCATCCGAAAGAAAAGGAAATGCAAGAAAGCAAAGTGGCTGTCCAACAAGGTCTTACAAATAACAGAGAAGGGAAATAAAATGCAAGGGAGATAGGGAAAGTTACAGGAAATTGAATGCAGACTTCCAAAGAATAGCAAGGAGAGACAAGAAGGCCCTCTTAAATGAACACTGCAAAGAAATAGAGGAAAATAACAGAAAGGGAAAAAACCAGAGATCTGTTCAAGAAAATTGGAGATCTTAAAGGAACATTTTGTGCAAAGATGGACATGATAAAGGACGAAAATGGTAGGGACCTAACAGAAGCAGAAGACATCAAGAAGAGGTGGCAAGAAAACACAGAGGAATTATACCAGGAATATGTGGATGTCCTGGACAACCCAGATAGTGTCGTTGCTGACCTTGAGCCAGACATCCTGGAGAGTGAAGTCAAGTGGGCCTTAGAAAGCATGGCTAACAACAAAGCCAATGGAGGTGATGGCATTCCAATTGAACTACTTAAAATCTTAAAAGATGATGCTGTTAAGGTGCTACACTCAATATGCCAGCAAGTTTGGAAAACTCAGCAGTGGCCAGAAGTTTGGAAAAGATCCCAATCCCAAAGAAGGGTAATGCCAAAAAATACTCCAACTACCGTACAATTGCACTCATTTCACACGCTAGTAAAGTTATGCTCAAAATCCTACAAGGTAGACTTCAGCAGTATGTGGACAGAGAACTCCCAGAGGTACAAGCTGGATTTCGAAGGGGCAGAGGATCTAGAGACCAAATTGCTAACATGCGCTCGATTATGGAAAAATCCAGAGAGTTCCAGAAAAAACATCTATTTCTGCTTCATTGACTCTGCAAAAGCCTTTGACTGTGTTGACCACAACAAACTATGGCAAGTCCTTAAAGAAATGGGAGTGCCTGACCACCTTATCTATCTCTGGAGAAATCTGTATGTGGGACAGGAAGCAACAGTTAGAACTGGATATGGAACAACTGATTGGTTCAAAATTGAGAAAGGAGTACGACAAGGCTGTATATTGTCTCCCTGCTTATTTAAATTATATGCAGAATACATCATTCGAAAGGCAGGATTGGATGAATCCCAAGCCAGAATTCAGAGTGCTGGAAGAAATATCAACAACTTCAGATATGTAGATGATACCACTCTGATGGCAGAATGTGAGGAGGAATTAAAGAACCTGTTAATGAGTCTGAAAGAGGAGAGTGCAAAAAATGGTCTGAAGCTCAACATCAAAAAAACTAAGATCATGGCCACTGGTCCCATTACCTCCTGGCAAATAGAAGGGCAAGCTATGAAGGCAGTGACAGATTTTACTTTCTTGGGCTCCGTGATCACTGCAGATGGTGACAGCAGCCACAAAATTAAAAGACACCTGCTTCTTGGGAGGAAAGTGACGAGAAACCTAGGCAGCATGTTAAAAACCAGAGACATCACCTTGCCGACAAAGGTCCGCATACTTAAAGCTATTGTTTTTCCAGTAGTGATGTATGGAAGTGAGAGCTGGACCATGAAGAAGGCTGACTGCCGAAGCATTGATACTTTTGAACTGTGGTGCTGGAGGCGACTCTTGAAAGTCCCCTGGACTGAAAACAGAACAAACCTATCCATTTTGAAGGAAATCAACCCTGAGTACTCACTGAAAGGACAGATCCTGAAGCTGAGGATCCAGTACTTTGGCCACCTCATGAGAAGACTCCCTGCAAAAGACCCTGATATTGGGAAAGTGTGAAGGCAAGAGGAGAAGGGGATGACAGAGGACGAGATGGTTAGACAGTTCCATCAAAGCTATCAACATGAATTTGACCCGACTCTGGGAGGCAGTGGATAGGAGGGCCTGGTTTGTTCTGGTCCATGGGGTCATGAAGAGTCAGACACGACTTAACAACTAAACACAAAAGAGCTTGGTGTGTCTGAGCATATGTTTGATGTCCAATTTGTACTATTATTTTAATAGTTTTGCCTGGAGAAGGACAAAGAGGAGTCGCTATCAACTCTTTCACCCCCTAAAATGTTGACAGAAGTGCAGCAACATTGTATTTAAACTAATTATGGGTCTATGGGGTAGGGATGGCAGCCCAACAGATAGCCAGGTCAGATTGTGAATATTTCTTGCTTTTCTGTAAGTCACTGCTTGTACACTGTTGTCCCTAGATCACTTCCTCCTAAATCACTTCCTCTTTCTTCAAGGAAATAGTTTAGTTGTTTGTTCTTTTCTGCAGTGGATGGATGGCCATGAGGGTGCCTTCATTTTGTCTATCACCACACCTATACAAAGGGATGCTAGCTCTAAGGACCTCTGTGCTCAAGTCTAGGCTGTGTCTTGAATGGATTTCTTGGGGAAACAAATGTACTGTACATTTTTTTCAGTGAGTATCCTGAGTGATTACTTCTGCTTCATAGCTACACAGTCAACTTGCTGTCTTGCTGAACTCTAATATGAACTACAGAATCATCATAGTTAACTACGAGCATAAGCCTAATCCACAGTCAATGACACTAAGTCTAGGTAAGAAGCATGCATATGGGCAGTAATCTTCTAATTCCAGCACCCTGAGTATTGAAGCAATGGTTAGAAAAATAACTTTCCATAACAGAAGTTAACTGAAACCTTTTGCAATGGCTCAAAACCTAACCAGTGACTGGTTGGGTTCCTTAAGAAAGTGTTTAAGAGGTATCTGGAAAAATTGTTTCAAAAGCATAGTCATATTTTTGGGAACTGTACAGGTTCACTAGCACTTGATATAGGAGGCATATACTCCTTGTTAATGAGACAGACCCAAGGCAACAGCATTTTCCTTCCCTGAAGGCTTTATTAATGAGAACTCCAAAAGCCTCTGAATGGGACAAGCTAGTGAAAGAAATATTCATAAAGGAGTTCCAACCTCTGTAATACTCTCCCGTTTCCTTGTCAGAACAGCGGGAGAAGAGTTCCAAAGATGCTTGAAAAGAAGTCTGCCAAATTCCCCTCCTTGAATTTAACATAGTGATAGAACATTGGGTGGTCTATCCCTAGCCTTTATAAGAGGGAAAAGAGCTCTGACCGCCCTGCTCAGCACAGGTGTCACCAAAAACATTATGACTACATGATGCTCCAGTGTACTATCTTAAAGCAGCTTCCATGTCCGAACTACAATGGAAAAGTGTCTCCCTACACTGCACAGTTCCCACGGACTATGATGTAGGAAAGTTAAAATGGACTCGAGCAAATCCACCAGCTTGGAGGTTGTTTTTTCATGCCTGAAGCACCACAGTACAATTAATAAATAGATCAGATAATTTTCACCCAATTATGGGCAACATCAAGAGCATTTTGGGCAGCTAAATCTACTCATCAAGTCTTCCATAGTACATGTTGAAAGGCAGAGCACAAAGACACAGGTATGAAGTTACTTGGTTTTTTCTGCACTGACCAAGTACAGTATTGATGTCAAAACCCTGTTTTCTTAGGTAAACCTTGGTTCTACCAACTGTGGACTGTAGCCTATTAAGTGACTTCCAAGTAACCCAGTTATCTGCGTGACCAGAACTAGACGTTCCTGGGTTCCATCCATTTTAAGAGGTGAGTTCTTCCTTTCCACACTACAGTATAGTCCTTCAAGATTTACATGTTTTGAAAAACTTTTTCCCTTGATTCTAACCCATAGTGGGTAGCCAAAGAATGGATGATGCAGACACTTTCGAGTCTTTCATTATAGCTACCTCTTTTCATATGTCACTGGATACAATACTTGTTAGCCAATTGATTTTATCCAATCAAGGACTGGATTCAGGCACCCAGCAATAATTCTAAAGCTTTCATTGAGTATTCTATCTACCCATTTTGTATGGGCTCAGCTATATCACATTGGACTGGCATAGTCACCTCCTGCACAGGGCTAAGGCTGTAGCTTTTTGTGACTGTGTGCCCCAACTGATCCCTGATAGCTTCAAAGAATACTGTTACTTCCTGAGACCATCTGTTTTGTATTTTGGCAGTATTTGGTCAGCATATAATCCAAAGTACATGGGGGGGTGATCTAGTTGGACACCTTTCCAGGTAGCCTGATGTTTCTAAGATGCATGCTCTTTTTCACATGGAAGGCAGGTTTTTGAGTCTTGGTACTGTTGGGTTTAAGTTAATTTCTATCATAATTTGTGCCAAATTCTTCTAATGCATCTCTTAGAAGATGTTCTGTCATCTGAACGCTGTTTGACTTAGTAGCAAGTGCAAGATTGTCAGCATAATAAAACTGTTGGTGCCTTGAGGAAGCAGCTGGTTATTGGTATATAGATATAAAAATAAAGAGAAGCAGAAACAAAACACTAAGTTAATGGATACAAAGAAACACAGAGGCATAAGCAAGAAAATCCAAACACAGATGATTGGTTTGCTATGACTCCCTTTTAATCCATTCATCATGGCTGTTAGGAAGCTGTACCAGAAAACAACACATTAGCTTGCGGGCAGTACTTGGTGAGCATATGCTCCACACTAAAAAATTTTTGGGAAATGAAGCAACAATTTTTTTTTTTTAATCCATGTCATGTTTCTCATAATGGTTTTCTATTAGTATTACCAATAAAGTACAGAACACACTAGTTTTGCTTCATTTGTGTTTAAAACAGAGGGAACATAGTGCACAAAATAAAGAATAACAATTAGAAATCCTAAACCTATCTCTTCTAAATTTTATTTATTTAAAATATTTTACTTCTCCCTTTCAAATATTGTCTTACCACCATCTTGTATGAGATATGGTTGTACTGGATCAAATGAGAAAACAGATAAAAATAATCATTCGCATCATTTTTTTCAACCCATATTAGTCATTGTTATATATGTTTTTTGTACTATAGAAGAATGTATCAAAATGATTTATTTTACTGTATGTAAGACTGTGCTATAAACTTGAATTAAGATCCTCACATTTAAAATACATTTCCAGTCTGGTGTTCTCTGCTTGTACATGAAGTTCTTCAAAGTCTTGTATCAGTCTCTTAAAAATGCAAATAAATCTTTGAGAACAACAAAATCCTTAGATTGTCATTGAATATATGCAGAAATATTAAATATTTATATTTAGAATCAATGTCAATTTTCTCTATAGTTAGAACAGCCCATAAGATATCAAAGAATACCCATTAATTCAAAGTACCATATTTTTCCGTGTATAAAATGACACTTTTTCCTTAAAATAATTAGAGGAAAAATAGAAGGTTGTTTTTTACTTGGACGTAAGGAGGGGGAGGGATCAAAGCGTTTTGATCCCTGAGTTCCCCCTCCACTTACTTGTGAGGAAAGTGCTTTCCCCCTCCACTTTCTTTGCAAAAAGCTGCTTCCCCCCTCCGCTTTTTGCAAAGAGAGTGGAGGGGGGAAGCACTTTCCTCCTAAGAAAGTGGAGGGGGCAAACAGGAATCAAAGCACTTTGATCCCTGCCTTCCCCCTCCACATTCTTGCAAAGAAAGAAATTTGGGGTTAGAAAAGTGGGGGAATATCTTATACAAGGGAATGTCTTATACACGGAAAAATACGGTATCTAAAAGCAGGCAGATGGAGAAAATGATTTGGAGGAGAGAAGTTGTAGATGAAACAGGAAATGTGAAACCCCAACTGCTTTTTTTCAAGACATACTGTAGCAACGTCAGTGGAAACCAGGAGAAATGGTAGAAGGAAATGAAAAGAGCAGCATCAGGTAGAGAGCTATGTTCTCCTTCCCTACTATGGTGCTACATGTTCCCTCAAATTGTGCCCTCTGTGGCCACTTTTATAATACTTAAAAAAGACCCAGTGGGTTGCAGTTGGATTTTTTTATTATTATTATTATCACTTATTTTGCAAGTGTGATTTCTCTTGCACAAGGGTCTGCCAAATTTTTGCCTCTGGAACACAAATGTGATTTCAGGTTCTCATGATGCTATCTGATACATATAGTCCGAACCTAATGAGTTACTGAAATACAGTGGTAGATGTCGCTATTATATTGACTGCTTAATTGCAAAACTATGGGAACTTGACTTGGCTAGGCACCAAATTAGAGTGGGCTAAACCAGGTTGCTTAAGATCAGATAAGATCACATAGAGGCGAGGAAAGCAAACCATACTTCAAATGATGCTGCTTAGCATAATCAAGATTTTCTTTCCATTTAAAAGGAAAGATACTTTCCAAAGGAAAGATTTCTCAAGATTGTTAAGTTCTCTTTGGAGAAGCCTGTTAATGATCTTGAGAAAACGTTCACTTGGCTCTTGTTTTTCATTTTTGCTAACTGTTATTGCATATCAATAATACTTTGACAGGGCCTTTAAAAAAACATTCAAAGCATCCCTGATAGATTAACAATTTAAAAAATGTAAAACCTCTTGTTTGCTGCCCTCCAAAGGAGAGCCAAGAATTAAATTTTCCATTTCTCAAGATCATTAAGAGGCAAGATCATTAATAGGCTTCTCCAAAGATAGCTAGCCAGCTGCTTTAGTTTGATCCCAGCAATCACACATGCTGGAATCAAACTGAAATGGAGCCTACCCGCAGCTAAAAAAGAGTAATCCCTGAAAAGGGGTCAGAAATGTGAGGATATGAATGCTTTTGAGATGGGCTGTTTCATGCTGACACTTACGTTGCCTGATCACCAGCAAAAGGAGCAAAACAGTCCATCCCCAGAGTGGAACAAACAGTGGAACAAATGCCTGTGTGGTCATATACTTTCTCTCACCAAGTTCATATAGCTATTTAGAAAAACAGCAATGAAAATACAGTACACAGTTTCATGCACTGTGGCAATTGTCAGCCAGAGATAGATCCAGTTTCTGCCATCTGTCCACCACTACTCCTCTGAATGATTCATAGACTAACAGCCATACATCCTTTCCTTTCTTTTTAAAATTACATTTTCATATTTCATTTCTTCTAGTAATGATGAGATTCTGATTGAACAGAAACTGGGTAAAAGGAAAGTGACAAAGTGTGAGAAGATTTGGAGTGCACTCTAGAGTTATTCTTCTAATCACAGAATTCTCTGAGGTGAATCCCAATAAAGATGTTCACTTAGATTATTGCCAAGTGTTTTACCTTCATTTCATTACCTCAATATTATTGTTAAGATCCACATACATCTGTCTGGTTTCTTCACGTTCATGTTCATCTAAAGCAAAAGTAATTATGACAAATAATTTTTTTATTTAAAAATTAGCAGTGATCAATATAATTTGGACATTTATATTTAAAAATATTAATTAAAAATTAATTTAAAAATTTAATTTAATTAATTTAATATACAATATGATTTCTCAAAAGTTGGTTAGTCTTTAGAATTAGAATGTTTCATAACTAAGGAGTCATTACTCTTCTACCTATTCTTATTACAGGACAAACTTCCTCTACAAAATAAAGTACTGTATGTTGTATCAATCAAATAATGTACTCTTGCCTATTTTGAATGGAGCACAAGAAATTTGTTGTTTTATAAGTTAAAAATCAGCATGTAGAATTCTCTTTCCTATGGGGCTACAAGAAGTGCTACCAATTCTGGAAAACTGAGAGGAGATGTTATGAACTATTCTATTCAATGGTGATGACCATGATAAGGATGATGATGAAGATGATAATAACTTAAAACAGTAAAAAAAAAGGAGTCACTTCTTAAGGGATATTTACATTTGTTGACCTTCTCTATTGATTGCATAAACTTTTCTTTGAGCAAGTTGCACAAATGTCTTGTAGCATTGTTTCTGGGGGAAAATAATTATATCAGTATTACTTCAATAGCTTCAAAGGTTTTCAATATATTTTACAGAAAAAGGAAGTCTTAAATTGATATGTTCTGAAAGTGGGTTCCTTGAAAGTGAATCACTTCCTCTCCAGCCCCTCAAAGCACAGAAAGTATATGCATGACATAACACACAATGATGATGAAACTACAGTATATGATACATTTCATATGTAGCATTCACCTGAGTGTCTGCTTCTTTCCCTCTTGTTCAGCTGAGTCTTTGTTCCTTCCTTCCTTCCAAGTTCCACATGCATTTGCCTACAAGTAACTTCTGCAAACTGGTAGGGAAGTTTAAACTTTTCCCCAGCAAAAACTCTTTCCTCCCAAATCTCCACCTCCACCCTAAAAGGCAGAACTCTGCCTTGGGAGTATTCCATCTTGGTGACAATATTCTGCCCACCTCCCCAGATTCTAGCAGGTAAGTGATTAGGAAGACATAGCTTGAGGAAACAGTTTAACCTTTTTTCCCTGTGTATAAGGGTCCATATCTGGATCAGGTCCAGTCTGTTCATTTTGAAGAAAGAAAGAAAATAAGATCTAGCTGCATGCAATATATTTAACCCCAAGATCACATCAGCACTAGCATTCAAAGTTAGAAAGGGTACACTCTATCTTCTTTGCAGATGGACATAATGTTAACCATTCACAAATGAAACCATCACATTTCTTTCAAAAGCATCCTATTTCCTTTCTTTCAATTGTACCTTGAAATTATCCCAAATCTTCTAAAACTCCCAGAAATCCTGGCCAGCCCAGCAAGTGGTAAAGTTTTCTGGGAATTGTAGTCCAAGAACATCTGGGGACCCCAGTTTGAAAACCACTGTGCTAGATTATCATCCTCTCCATACATATGAATCACTAGTGCGAAGATCTGTCTGGTGATATCCCATTCCCACAGATGGACAGCAACAAGTAGTGAGAGGGAATGCATCCTTCCTTGTTTGTTTTTGTGGTTCATTGCTGTTATATTCTTGGTTATTATTATTCCTGCTAGCCTCATCTCAAAACACTTAATAGCTTTAAAAACTGCCAGTAATTCTAGATACTTTATGTCACAGGTGTGCTATTTGGTCCACACAGCATATACAGCTTTTTAAATTTAAATTGTCAAAACAACATCCAATTTTTTTAAATGTTGCTTCATTTAAAAGGATGCTGAAGAGAGAGCTCTAGAAGGAAGCGTTTAGAGACATCCTTCCCTGAAGTGATAGCCAGATTTGATTTTATTCCATCCTTACTGTCATCATCAGTGTTTTGGGGCTAACTCTTACATACGTGTTATATAATTTTTAGTTTGTTTAATTTTTCACTATTGGGTTGATTGGAATGGGGGAGGGGATGCCCTGGATTAAAATCATTGTTAACCATCCAGAGTAGTGCATTACACTAAAAGGATGACTGCATGGTCAAATACCATGGGATTTGCTCTGCTTATAAAATGGATTGATTCATATATTTTTTAACTGTCTGCATGATGTACAAGGTTGATTCAAAGTGGTCCAGCTTTTTTTCTGCCAAAGCAGATTTTTTTTTCTATGCCTCTAGAGGGCTACAACCTTTTCACCATGGGAGGGTTCAACTGGGCTTTTTCCCATGCACACGCTGTTTTAAAAATTGAGGGGGCATGTCTGTAGTGCTAGCATTAACCTCTCTCGACAGAGCCTCTTCTCCCACAAGTCACTAGCTGGGAGGGATAAAACTGTAAATAAATAAATAAATAAATAAATAAATAAATAAACAAACAAACAAACAAACAAACAAACAAACAAACAAACAACTTGCATAAAAATGGGGTGGACATGATATACCAGAGGGGAGGACATGCAAAATCAAAGCACTGTGAGTAAGGTTTGCTGTGAAGCTGCTTTATCATTTAAACCTTTGAAAAATATTTCTGTAGAAAAATAATATGGAAAAGGTACTTCATGACATCAGCATGCAGAGCAAGAAAAATTTAGAACAATAATTTTGCAAAATATATCTTAATTCAAAATTCAGAATGATTCCATTCAGCATCACCCCTTTGCCCTCAGACTACCTTAAAATTATAAAATCTTTTCAACATAGAAGCAACATTTTACTTTTACTTTTGTTTTGTAACAGTAACAGCTCATCTAGTTCCCCAGCATAAAATCGATTCCTAACTGCAGCAGCATTCATGCCGTTCTGTAGATTAGCCCTGCAATCATCAGATCCTCATCTGTAAAAAGACAGTGACTTATTGTACTGTTATCTTCTGAGGATGAATACAACGAGAATGGATTGTCCTTTCCCTCGATACATAGCAAGAATTATAAATTACATACATTGTGCTACTGAAGTCACTTACTCTTTTAGAAGATCTTTATTTTCATGCATTTCATCTTCTAGTTTTAGGCTTAGCTTTTCATTTTCAAACTAAATTTATAAAACAAAAAGGTGCAAAAGATATGCTTTTCTATAAATAAGCTATTATTCTCAAAGATATATAAAGAAACACACTATGTTTCTTGACCTTGGTTTTAACGGACTTGATTGCTACCTTACAAAATTAATTACATCAAAAGTATATCTGCAATTATGAAAGTTAGAAACAAGCTTTTTAAAAAAGAAGCCAGAATTCTCAAACTTCCAATAAGATCCATGGAAAAGAGTCTTCAGACTTGTATGCAATCTGAGGCAAAGAGTGATGTATGTGTTGAAGCTATTATCAGCATAGGGATTTACAGCATTTTATTCTGCCCTCCTTCTCCTAGTATGGGAACCAAAGGTGGCTCAAAATGGATCCAAAAGATATGCAAATAAAACACAATAAATCACAACATTTTAAAACTATTTTAGTAATATTAAAAAGACTAATAATGTTTAAATAATTTTATTGCATACTGTATGAGCTATAATGTCCAATTTAATTGTTCAAAGCCTGCATATAAAGGAAGGTTTTTAATCTGTCACTGGAAGGACAGCAGGAAGAGGACCAACCTGGCCTCATCATGGACGGCTCTGAAGAATTTGGAAGCAACCACTAAAAAAGTCCTGTCTCCTGTCCTCATCAAACACATCTGTGAAGACAGCAATACCAAGAGGACCTCCCCAAAATATCTTGAAACCTGGACCAGCTCATATAGGTAGATACAGTCCTTCAGACAACCTGGAACCAAGTCATGTAACACTTTATAAGCCATAACCAGTGCTTTGAATTGTGCTCAGAAAGAACCTCATAGCCCATGAAGTTGTTGTAACAAGGGGGTTATGTACTCCCTGTAACAGTCCTGATAAGCCCTCTGGTTGCAACACTTTGAATCAGCTGAAGCTCCTGAGCACTCTTTAAACTAAGGCAGTCCACATACAGTGTGTTGCAATAATCCAGAAAGAATGTAACTAAGGCACGTGTCACTGTAGCTAGATCTGCCATTTCAAGCAATAGGCACAGCTAATGCACTAGCTTTAACTGTGCAGAGGTACTGCTGCTGCACCTTGCTATTCTCCTATTCTCAATCATCTTCATGCTCACCAGGGAGAAAGGATACAACCCTTATGTGATCCCTCCAAAGGAGCAATCCTTCACAAAACTGCTTTAAGGGTTTTTTTAAATTTTAAAGTTATGCATTTCAAAGTGTTCCAAATACAGTACTTGCCTGTAACTCTTGGATGGCTTTACGCAATGCTTCTGTAATTTTTCTGTTTTCCTGTAAAATTCTTTCTTTTTCCTTTATTTCATATTCTACAGTAACCTTCCACCTCTTGATCTTTTCAGCTTCTTTGTAAAGTCTTGAATAAAGTTCATTCATTGTCTCCACATTCTACCAAGGCAAGTTTCAATAATTTAATCACAAACATACTTAAAATTTCAGATAAAAACATATTTCATTATCACTCCTTTTAATTATTAAAATGTTTTACTTAACTATGTTTTTATCTAAATTTCAGCAGCCACATTAGCCATTAAAATTTTCTCTAGTGTGTGCAGGGAAGAATATGGAATATACAAATAATACATAATGAGATGTCAGCAATATGTGTAGTATTAAATTTTAAATATAATAAAGTTATAAATCTAATGCATCAGTATATCTAACAATATGATAAAGCATAATACATTAATTCAAGGAAGATTTTACAGTGGCAGAATAAAGACAGAGCCTGGGAAATTGCTCTTTAAAAAAATAGATATAATGACATGTTGAAGTGGTCCACAAGTGAGTAGCAGCAGAATGGTATTCTGAGCCCTAGAGCATCATCCTCCCATTGCTCAGCTCTGGATTATTTCAGTATGTTATTGCATTCTTTCTTCTTAAAACTGAACTCTTTAGTGTTTCTTTTAACTGATTATTTCTTCCCAGTAACAGTTATTTCCTACTCTAGAGCAGTGGTCCCC
The DNA here is from genome assembly GCF_051106095.1 of Pogona vitticeps. Taxonomy (NCBI): domain Eukaryota; kingdom Metazoa; phylum Chordata; class Lepidosauria; order Squamata; family Agamidae; genus Pogona; species Pogona vitticeps. Next base: position 39,901,998 of record NC_135786.1, read on the forward strand.
AACTGTTTTTACACTGCAGACCAGTTGGGGGAGGATGGGTCCACCTGCGGGGAAGGTGGGGCACACATACCCCATGTTCACATGCATGTGCAAAGGGGAGGGGTGCTCACACAGGGGCACGTAAATGCACAAAAGGGCAGGGGCACTCGAAGGGGGCACACCGCACTTGCACACATGCTCAAGGGGGCTGTGCAGGGGGAGTGCATGCGGGATGGGTGGAAGATCTGTCTCCGCAGCCCAGTCTGGCCCAGGCCACAGACCGTCACAGGGACGCGGACCAGGGGTTGGGGACCCCTGCTGTAGAGAACTTCAGGCACTGAAGTTATTTTGCGATTTAATGTAAATATTCTTTTGAGAAAATTCAACACAGTGCACATGCCCTATGCTTTAAAAATGTTACATTTAGATTGCAAATTAGGACTTCAGCCAAAAATAGAAATAGTAAATCAGAGTTTGAATTTCTGAAAAGCAGGATTGTGCAATGATTTGACTCATAATACATTGACCAAAATTCTAGTGTAGTAAACCACACAAGATCAGACCCACTGAATCAAATATCCATCCATCCATCCATCCATCCATCCATCCATCCATCCATCCATCCATCCATCCATCCATCCATCCATCCATCCATCCATCCATCCATCCATCCATCCATCCATCCCTCTCTCTCTCTCTCTCTCTCTCTCTCTCTCTCTCTCTCTCTCTCTCTCTATCTATCTATCTATCTATCTATCTATCTATCTATCTATCTATCTATCTATCTATCTATCTATTTTATTTATTAGATTTTTATCTCACCCTTCTAGACACAGGTCTACTTAGGGCGGCTCACACTAAAATTATTCATTAAACAATTAAAACAACTATTTACATTGACAATATTAGTATTAATCAAGATGGAAAATATGAAACAAAAGATTAAGTAGCAAGTAAAAGTCAAGTATTTAGTGCAGTGGTCCCCAACCTCTTCCAAATCACGGACCGGTTGGGGTGATGGGGTCCATGTATGGGTGAGCGGGGCACCCCTTGCACTCGCGGGTGGGCAGGGTGCACACTTGTGCATGCATGAGTGGACAGGACTCTCTCACGGCATGCGCAGATGGGTGGGTGGGGCATATGCTCAAATGCACAGGTGGGCAAGGCCCATTCACGGGTGGGCAGGGGCATTCCCACACATGCACTGGTGGGTGGGCCATGCATGCAGCTGGCCCTGTGTGGGGGATTGCATGCGGGTGGGGGGATGACTGCACGCATGTGCAATTTGGCGGGGCTATCTCATGGGTGGGTGGGGGCGCTCTCACGCATGCATGGGTGGGCAGGCCGTGCATGTGGGTGGGCATGCGGGGGGGAGATCGGTCTCCAGAACCTGGTCCTGATAACAGGCTGCAGACCAGTGGATAGGGACCCCTGATTTAGTGAGTCAACTGCTCCATAAGTTCCAGTGATTCTAATAACCTAACTGATTTACTTTAGCATAGTATCGCAGTTAGAGTAGACCTGTTTGAATCAATGGAAATTATGGAGCAGTTGACTCACTAAATCCCCATTCATTTATTAGGACTACTCTAGTGTGATTTACTATGGTAAGTAACAGGATTTTGGCCGTTGTATTGCTACCCCATCTCTTCTTCCTCAATGGATCTTTCTGTGAAGAAGAAAAAGCAGCAGCAGTGAAAGTACATGAGGGAATAAAACATCAGCTGGTACCTCATATAAAAATTTTTGATTGAATCACGGACATTGCATAATAAAACCATGTCTGGAAGCACTCATCAGGGATGGCTAATTTTGTAGTCAAAGAAAGTATTATATTTTATGTAGACATAGTGTATCATTTTAAAAAGTAATACAGTGGTGCCTCGCTTAACAGGCACTCTGTTTAGCGACGACTTTTTCAGAGCGTTTTTGTGCTTCGTTTAGCAATGGTCCCTATGGGCGATTTTTGCTTAGCGATGGTTGGGACCATGCTTCGCATAGCAATTACATTTTGGGTCCCCTGTTTCGCTTAACGATGGTTTAAACAGCCTCATGTTTGCTGTTTTTTAAATGTTTTTCTGTTATTTATAAAGTTACAGTTTACTGTTTAAAATGTTTGAAATCATAAAGTGCACTTAATAAACCCTTTGTTAACCAAATTTGACTTTGTTCTGACTCTTTTTTAATTTGTTGTTGTATTTTCCCCCCCTTGAGATGCATTGAATAGGTTTCAATGCATTTCAATTCGGGAACCGCGTTTCGCTTAGTGATGTTTCCTATGGTGATTTTCGCTTAAGGACGGCAATTCGTTCCTATTGGAACAGATTATCCAGTTTAAAATTCATTTCAATGGGAAACCGTATTTCGCTTAGCGAGGCACCACTGTATAGAACTTTGAGGAGTGAGAATTTAGATCAGAGAGGGAACATGGGGTGTATAGAGAAAAAGCAACACAATAATGCATCCATGGCTTAACACGTGTGTTCTGTGTCATCAAACAGAACTGACTTACAGCAACCCTAACAGAGCTTTCAAAGTAAATCAGATATTTAAGGAGTGGTTTTATGAATTCCACTCAGTTTCAAAGGCTAGGTGGGGATTTGAACCCTGTTCTCCAGAGGTCTATTCTGTTACTCCTTCCAGCAGACCACACTGGGAATGCAGTGGCTTAACACAGATAACTATAAAGAAAACCCAAAACATTAGAAATGTGGATATATCAAAGAATTTCTTGAACTGAGGACTGACTAACAAGAAGGCAATTTTAAAAAAACAGGAAATCATAAAACAGAATACTCTGGTCATATAAAGAGAAATGCAAATAATTTGGATGCGACATCATTGTTTAGAGCTGCCATATTTAAAATCAGTATAGGCATGATGTCATAAAGATATATACTTAACTGACCTCCTGATCTATCTCAAGCACATGGCCAGTGGAGGTGATGGCATTCCAGTGGAACTATTTTAAATCTTAAAAGATGACGCTGTTAAGGTGCTACACTCAATATGCCAACAACTTTGGAAAACTCAGCAGTGGCCAGAGGATTGGAAAAGATCAGTCTACATCCCAATCCCAAAGAAGGACAGTGCCAAAGAATGCTCCAACTACACTCCAACTGCACTCATTTCACACGCTAGCAAGGTTATGCTCAAAATCCTACAAGGTAGGCTTCAGGAGTATGTGGACCGAGAACTGCCAGAAGTACTAGCTGGATTTCGAAGGGGCAGAGGAACTAGAGACCAAATTGCTAACATGTGCTGGATTATGGAGACAGCCAGAGAGTTCCAGAAAAACATCTACTTCTGCTTCATTGACTATGCAAAAGCCTTTGACTGTGTTGACCACAACAAACTATGGCAAGTCCTTAAAGAAATGGGAGTGCCTGACCACCTTATCTATCTCCGGAGAAATCTATATGTGGGACAGGAAGCAACAGTTAGAACTGGATATGGAACAACTGATTGGTTCAAAATTGGGAAAGGAGTACAACAAGGCTGTATATTGTCTCCCTGCTTATTTAACCTATATGCAGAATACATCATGCGAAAAGCTGGACTGGATGAATCCCAAGCCGGAGTTAAGATTGCCAGAAGAAATATCAACAACCTCAGATATACTGTAGAGATGATGCCACTCTGATGGCAGAATGTGAGGAGAAATTAAAGAACCTCTTAACGAGGGTGAAAGAGGAGAGGGCAAAAAATGGTCTGAAGCTCAACATCAAAAAAACTAAGATCATGGCCACTGGTCCCATTACCTCCTGGCAAATAGAAGGGGAAGATATGAAGGACAGATTTTAATTTCTCGGGCTCCGTGATCACTGCAGATGGTGACAGCAGCCACAAAATTAAAAGACACCTGCTTCTTGGGAGGAAAGTGACAAGAAACCTAGACAGCATCTTAAAAAGCAGAGAACATCACATTGCTGACAAAGGTCCACATACTTAAAGCTATCGTTTTTCCAGTAGCGATGCATGGAAGTGAGAGCTGGACCATAAAGAAGGCTAACTGCCGAAGAATTGATGCTTTTGAACTGTGGTGCTGGAGGAGAGGAGTCCCCTGGACTGCAAAGAGAACAAAGCTATCCATTTTGAAGGAAATCAACTCTGAGTGCTCACTGGAAGGACAGATTCTGAAGGTGAGGCTCCAATACCTTGCCATCTCATGAGAAGAAAAGACTCCCTGCAAAAAAAACTGATGTTGGGAAAGTGTGAAGGCAAGAGGAGAAGGGGACGACAGAGGATGAGATGATTGGACAGTGTAATAGAAGCTGCCAACATAAATTTGACCCGACTCCGGGAGGCAGTGGAAGACAGGAGAGCCTGGTGTGCTATGGTCCATGCGATCACGAAGAGTCGGACATGACTTAACGACTAAATAACAACAACAATAGACATACATCCGACTTGCAGTGCTAGAGGAACAAGAATGCATGTAATAAATAACCTGAACAAGTTAGGGTAGGCAGAAAAATAGACAAAATGAAAACAAGGTGTGTTTAGACATTGTTTCCTCAGACCTGTTCTAAACAAACATAGCTACACTCAAGCTTTACTTCATATGCCATAAAGATATATACTTAACTGACCTCCTGATCTATCTCAGGTACAAGTTTCACTCTCTGTGAATCAGGGTCTGAAAATGTAAGATTTTAAGATTGATTATTATAACATAACTATGTATAATAACAAACTAACATTAACAGTTTAGGAACTACAAATTACATATTTTATAATAAGAGCACAGCTGCACACTGTTATAATGGTTTTGCCATATGCTGTTCTGACTGGTATAAATACGTCCAACCAAATATCATAGAGTACAAATGAATATAAAACAGGTATATTGGATTCTAACTTTCCAAAGTACAAGTATTCCTACCTGTAAAATCTATATGCTTTGAGGTAGTTCTCTTTCCAAAAGGTAAATTATAATCATCTTCAGTTCTGTTGTTAAAATTCTGGTGGAGGAAAGTGTCAAACAATATTATTAAAATGAAAATACACTGTAATATATCCAGATGTACTAATATAGAAAATTCTAAACATTACTTGGAAATGCCTTACACTGAAACTGAAAGAACTTCTCATACATAATCGTGATGAAGTCATCATCAACAACAGACTGCCACTAATTAAAAGTTTTGTCCAACAATTTCAGGGCACATGTAACATCATCACATTGTGTGTGAGCCTCTTGCATGCTGAAATGTTTTTGATCAGCAGGAATTTGCTGCCAATGATAATATAATCACTGCTGCACATACAGAGCTGCACAACAGGACTTCAGACATTATTATTTTTATTTATACATGATTTCTCAGCCTGCCAGAGTCCCCATAATGACAGGCAATATGATCCCAATATGAAACCAAAAGCGAAACAAAACTTTATTTTCAAAACAAAGAAGCATTTTTTAAAAAACCAATAACCTAGCCAATGAGGATAATTTGAAAGCAGAGTCAGAGAACAAGACAGACAGACCTACTCAGTACAGTATCAACCTTTCTCTTGGGAAACAAAAAATTATCAGTCTGAATGCTTCTTGGCTAAATATTATATAGTGTGAAACTACATGTCAATGCATCCATTTTTGAAGAGCAAATAATGGAGACAAGGTTGCTAACAAAGGAGGAGGAAGGAAGGGGTAGCCTTAAAAACTCTGAAATATTGGAAGGAAGTTTAACTTCAGTGGAAGATACATAGCAGTTTCCAGACACCCAATATTGAAGAAGAAGAAGAATGCAAGATTGACTGAAATTATGTTGCTTAGCATAGTAAATCACAAGTAGAGCAGGCCTACTGAATCAGTGAGAATTTTGTGTGTCAGCTCCTTCATAACTTCCAATGATTTGATGGGCCTACTCTAATTGTAATTTACTATGCTGAGCAACAGGAATCCAGCTTTCATTTCTCTCCAACAGGAGAAACCTGATAAAGATCCAAAATCAAGTCAAGAAAAAGTGCGGAGTTCAGCCAGTTCAAAATGGTAAGAAGGCAGGGTTATTCTAGCAAGGAAGTAGGACAGGATGGCAGGCCCTGAAGCTCTCAATAGACTTCAGCAGCTCTGTTCATCCAGGACTGAGATTGTTGCTACCTATGACACACACACACATACCCATAATTCAGCCACATGCATTCTCATGGCTGGAATGCCAAAGAAGAAAAGACTTTCACTGAGGAGACACCTAATTTCTGAGGGAGTCTTCCAAGTATTTATCTGGTAAACCTGAGCACTTTGCTGTATAGCCTTGAGCTAAGTCTGTGCTTTCTTTTGCTATTATGCTCAAAGAACAGGAGGGGGTCCACCTTACTTTTCTAATTGTGGAGCTGAGCTGCATATATCTAGGGGCCAGATTCATGAACCCCAAGGATCCTGCATTGGTGGGGGCTGCTGGCTCCTAATCACACTCATGGAGATCAAATGTAAACTCCTAAATTAGTTTTCTGGAATTTTCATGACAATGCAGCAACTTACCTCACCCTCTAGGACCAGTACTGAGACAAACAGCCACCCATAAGCCTCAAGCCTAGTCCTCTAAAACAGGGGTCGTCAACCCCGGACCACAGCCTGGTGCAGCCCCATCGGCTTGCCAGAACTGGGCCATGGATACAGATCTCTGCCCCACCGCATGCTTGCATGGTGGGCATGTTGCACTCACAGGGGGCATGTCGCGCTCACGGTGGGTGTGTTGCACTCATGGTGGGTGTGTCATGCTTGGGCAGGGAGCGTCACACTCATGGTGGGCGTGTCACGCTCGTGGGTGTGTTGCACTCACGCAGTAGGCGTGTTGCACTTGTGGGTGGTGGGCGTGTCATGCTCACATGGGGGAGTGTCGTGCTTGTGGTGGGCGTGTCATGCTTGCAGGGGGGCATGTCACACCCACCGCAAGCATGACATGTTCCCCTGCACGAGCGCAACACCCCCTGCGAGTGTGACACGCCCACCACACTTGCGTCATGGTGTCCCTACCCCACACCATGGAAGCCGCTCCCCTCAACCAGTCCGTGGCCCCAAGAAGGTTGGGGACTGCTACTCACATGTGCGTGAGCGCAACACACCCACTGCACTCGCGTGACACACCCACCGCGCATGGAGCCCGCTCCTCCCAACCAGTCCGTGGCCCCAAAAAGGTTGGGGACCACTGCTGTAAAAGGAGAGCAACCTCATCCTAAAGCTATGACCTCAGTTCCAAGCTATCTTTTCTACTAATCAACTTAAAGTTAATTAGTCTACACAAAATCTCAATTTATTCATCTACTGTATATCCAATTCCTCACTGCATCCAAATAGCAACTGAAGACTTGTACAGACTACTTTGCATCAGTTGAAAGAGAGCTACACCATATTGATGACACTGGCCATTTTAAAAACAAATAAAGTACCGGTATGTTGAACTATTAACCCTTTATTATGCTCATTTTTTAAACATGACATTGTTATTACCTGAAAGAATCCTTCATCCCGTTTGTTTGTTTGTGGTTTGACTGCAGATATCTGGGTATTACTTGGCTTTGGTGGTACAAACAACTTAAATTTAAAAGATTTCTCCTGCTCCATTTTTTTTCTTAAAAAAGACACAAGAATCAAAATTTAAAAATAACATTGTAAATTTTGTTTTAGATTAAATATACTCAACGTGCAGTATTGTTTTTCCTATTCCCTAAGACTAATATCAATTATTATATTATCTTAATAATTATTATATTATCTTAGAATTGAGTGGAGATTAACTAACCCAAAACTTGTTAGCAAAATTAAAGACAAAAAGAAAATTTTTAAAATGCAGCACATTAAAGAGTAACAAATTTATTTCAGTATCAGCATTTGTGGATTGCAATCACCTTCTTCAGATACAGGGAGTGTAAATTCATGTGCCTTATATTTATTTCCATAGTGAGAATGTAACAGAATTATGGGAAGGCATAGGAAGGATTTGTGGGAAACGCACTACATGATATCAACCTGGAAATGTGTATAATGGGAAGAGCAAAGGGAGGAAATCAAACCTTTGAAGCATCCTCTGTAACTGTGATTGCCAGGAAGAATAGATCAGAATGCATTTCAAAGAGACTGGTCTATGTTTCTCCTATTTATTCAGTATATGGGTTAGTTCAAAGCAGTTCAGGCTAGCAAATAATAATATCATCAAAATGCCAAACAGCAATGGCATGAAGAGAGTCTTACAAGAGAGGAAAATTATAAATACTTTGGGATCTTGCAGGCAGAAAATATCAAACATTAAACAGTTAAAAGTAGGATTAGTAAGTTATATATAAGAAGAATAAGAAAAGCCCTAAAGTTGAAGCTAAATGGTGGAAAAACCATCAAAGCTATAAACCTCTGAGTGGTACCAGTTAGTGGGTATACTGCAGACATACTTGACTGAATGCAACCTGAACTGGGCACTTTAGATCAAAGAACTAAAAAATTAATGACCATCCATCACACATTGCATCCACAGAATGACATTGACTACTATATCTTCCATAGAATGAAGGTTTACAAGTCGATCAGTTGAACAAGAAAAGAGAGGTCAGAATATACCAGTAAAAATCAAGCAGGTTTACTGAAGACCAAAGAAACAAGGGAAGCCCACTGAAAACACAAGTTAACTATGCAACATAACTCAGTGGCCTATACCTTAAAAACATTCAGGGAAAAGCCAACAGAAATTGAAGGGTTTATTATCCTTGCAGCACAACAGAATGCAGTCCATACAAATGGAATTAAAATCTTAAGGCAGAATTTCCTCTATGATGCCATCTCTCTTGCTTCCTTCAAATTCAAATTTTTCTGTGCCTTTGGCACAATGTTGGTTCCCATTCCATATTGTAACTAAATTAAGTTGCAATCCAAGAAGCCTTACTTATCAGAAGGGTTGTATAGGAATGTGCTGCAAGCACACATGAATGAAATGACTGGCTATTATTTTCGGTTTACTCTTATCTCTATTGCCCCTTTTTCTATTTTCTCCCTTGTGCTGATTTCTAGATTGCAAACTTCTGGGCAGAGATTCATCCTCTTGTACAGAATCATATAATGTGTATTATAATGGGTGTAGAAACAATAACCTCCAGGTATTTTCGCAACAGCAGTTTCACACCAAGTTGTTTTTCATGCAGATTATCATTCTTCATTCATAACAGTCAAGCAGATTGCAGTCTACAAAGGTTATTCCAAATAAGTCTTAATCTTTAAAGTGACACAAGAATGTTGTTTTGTGTGAAACAAGAAACACAGCTGGCCCCTTACAAATGACTCCATTCTTAATGCTCCCTCTCTTTCCTCCCCCTTCTCCCACCACTTTTCTTATAGTAGAAAGTCCATTAAAAAGAAAAAAAGATGGAATCACTGCAAATGCCTTCTCACTGAAACTGTGGGAATACTGTGCCCCTCACCTGGAAAGAATGATTTTAAATGTAAAATTATTATTTATGTATTTATTTAAAATGTTGATGTAAACAATTGGCTTTCAATGAATGTACGTTTTGTATTCAAATGCTAATCACAGGAAACGGAAAAATCGACTTCATGGATGCTTAAGTGTCAAGACAGATTTTTTTACACGTGCCATTTCCGTGCATTTTTCATGAGTATGAACACTGAAGTCAGTCAATAGGAGGGAGTTCGCAATTATAATAACTCCATCCTTGCACTTTTTGCTACATAATAACGTCAACCCCCTCGTACAAGGTCATGAGGCTCTCTAGCTCCACGTGAAACAGCCACAGTTCAGACTGTATAGTGTTTTCCAGCCAGGGGGCTCCCTTCGCATCCCCTCAAACCGTCTACCCACGGTCGGCCTACACACTGAGGCATGAACAGCGCCTCACACCAAAGCGGAAATGTGTAACCCTCGGGTGTGGAGTTTCCAGGCTGGACGGCTAAGCCGGGCGAAAGTGACATGTATACTGAAAAGGCGAGGCGAGGGTAAGGCGCCGGAGGTGCACGCACCCTGGACGCCTCATTACCTCGAAGGGCAGCGCTGAGCTTAACGGCCCGAAAGAGACGAAAGAAACGGCGGGAAAGAGCCCGACCGCGAGACGTGTGCAAAAGCGCGAGCTCCGGCGTTGGCCGTTTAACGATTTTTCCTGGGCAGAGGCCGCAGAATGGAAGAGTGGCTTATAGAGACCCCCTCGGTGTGGGAGAGGGGAGGAAGTGAACGTTGAGGGGATTACCTCCGCCTTTGACAATAGGATCACTCTGAGTAATGACAGCCAGCAGCTACGATAAATCCCCAAACCTGTGTATTCTTTGCACGCAGTTGGCATGTCCGTTTTCTGTTCGATGCTGAAGGTGGGGGGGTGTTGAGAAAAAGAAGAGGCGTAGAAATATTTGTGTTGCTGTGCCTAGCGCCGAATTTCCTGAAAGTTGTGTTCTCTGGGAGCGAAAACTATATGATCAACAGCGTCCTGAGCTAACTCAAGGAAAGATGTAACTCTAAAAACCTGTCAGTTGTAAGCAATTCTGAGTTAAAGAAATCAATAATTAGAATGTGGACCTTTAAATTTAAACTTTTCAACCAACATCGTTGCCACTGAGGATAAAATAAGCATGCATGAATTGTCGAATCTGCCCCACTAGCATCCTTTTAAGACAGGTATAGGAAATGTGAACTTGCAGGGTTTCCCGGAAAATAAGACCTAACCTGAAAATAAGCCCTAGTATGATTTTTAGGATGCTCGTAATATAAGCCCGATCCTCAAAATAAGCCCCTATTAAATGAAATTCCACCCTCCACCATTGTGCAGCAACCAGAAGATGACATGACTGTATTTGAATAAATATAGATTGTTGTACATAAAAAAAATTCCCTGAAAATAAGCCCTAATGTGTTTTTGAAACAAAAATTAATATAAGACCCTGTCTTATTTTCGGGGAAACACAGTAATTTGTGGGTCCAATCAAATTTACAACTTGCACCATCTTTAATGTAAAATATAGCCTTGGAATTTGATCACAGATTTTTTGCATAATATGTAGCATATTTTATACAGGAGAGAAATCAAGGACACTATTTCAGATATTAGCTGGTTGGATAGTTCAGTGGTTGTGGTATCTGGCTTTGGAGCCAGAGGCTAGGAATTTTATTCCCCACTGTGCCTCCTGTGAAGTAGAGCCAGCCTGTGTAGCTTTGGGTAACACTCACAGTCCCAGGGGACCCCAGAGGAAAAGAATGGTAGCCACCTCTGAGTAATCTTTACCTGGCAAACTCTGAAACGTGTCACCATAAACCAGAATTGATTTGACGGCACATAATTATTTTATTTAAGATATTAAATGGGGAAGTGCTTCAGAATCTGTTTAAGGGGCAAACTAAATAAGACAAGGGAAAATATGCCATGTATGCACCCTGGAAAAGCAATTCAGTTCAGGGAAAAATTATACAGAGGGAAAGAACAAATTCCCACTTCCGTGCCACAAGAGGCTTCTTGCAGATGCCCTGTCTGCAACGTTCAATGAAATGGAGATGTATTCATCTTCACTGTTATGTTTGATTCGACCCTCGGAGAAGGATAAAGACATTCTTGAAGTTTGTTACATTATCTGACACATAGGCTTACTTCATTAACTCTCTTGAATCTAGATGGACACATTAAGATCCAGTCTTAATTAAACTTTAGTTTTTGCGTTGGTCTTAATTTTCCCTTCAGTTACAATGTATTTTCTACAATCCTTCTTTTTCTCAGATTATACACACAGAATACAGTATTCTTTAAACCAAAGGTATGCATACAATTACAATTTAGGAACAAAACTTTTAGTCCAGTTATAAATAGAAAATAAACTACAGAAGACTAGGTTGATTAGTCCATTTATTAGACTTAAATATATATCTGAAAAATATAGTACTATACAAAATAGGTTTCATGTATTAAAAATATTTCCTATATATTCACATGAGCAACTTATACCATAATATATTTCAGATATTGAGACCAATTCTTAAATGCCAAAGGTAACAAATTCTAACATAAAACAACATTTTGAGACATATTATATTATTTTTTAAAAAACTAGTTGATACTGTCCTAATATCAGACAGCAAAAACAGTTAAGTTGGGGGGTATTTATTACAAATATTATAAATCTTTAAGATAAAGTTGAGAAAGCAACTGGAACTAAATGAATGAAAATTATGTGTACGTCTTCTAGAAAATTACTGGAAATGTTACTTGTGCTTGTGACTGAAGTCCCACTGGTGGACATTTTAACATTGCTACTAAAGAATTGACTTGTGGATGTGCATCCTTACTATATTATGGACGCTTTGTACAAAAACAGATGGTAGTCGTGAACTGTATTATATTGTGACAAATCATAACATGAAAAATTGTCCAATAATGCCTTTCAAAAGGCAGGAGAACAACTGCAAAATTAAATTGCAACTATTTGCTTAGGGATAGAGGAAACCTACATTAAGGCAAAGGTTCCCCTTGACAAATGTCCAGTCGTGTCCAACTCTAGGGGGCAGTGCTCATCCCCATTTCCAAGCCGTAGAGCCAGCATTAGTCCGTAGACAGTTTCCATGGTCATGTGGCCTGCATGACTAGACATGCCATTACCTTCCCACCGAGGTGGTACCTTTTTATCTACTTGCATCTTTACATGCTTTTTATTTACTCGCATGCATTTTTGCATGCTATTTATTTACTCACATTTTTGCATGCTTGTCCCAGCTCCTGCTAGGTTGGCGGGAGCTGGGGCAAGCAACAGGAGCTCACTCCGCCATGTGGATTCAAACTGCTGATCTTTCAACCTTGCAGCCCAGAGGCTTTGCAGTTTAATCCACCGCGCCACCATGTCCCATCAAACCTACATTAATTAACAACAAATACAATAAAATGGTTATCTCCAGTAAATTTTATGTTGATGTTTTTATAGTAGATGAAAGATATAACTGAAAGGAGAAATGTGGAAATAGCAGGGAATGTTTGTGCATTTTCTCAGTTCAAGTAAATAGAAAAGATTAAAGACTTTACTATTAAGATTTTATCTGTAGCTGAAGTAAAAAAGATATACCTACTTTGAACAGCCATTCTAACAGAAATATGATATTGACTCTCATAGGAAACAAGGGTTTAAATTATTTAATCCATAATTTCATTATTTTGTTTTCTCATTTGCGGATACATAGAAACAAAACATCAAGAAATGTTTGTACTGTATTTAATTTCATGTGAATATGCGACTTTCGGATGTAGTGTGATGTTGATGACATGATGAGGAGACCATACATATATGCAAAAGAGAAACACTTTAATCAATAGCTCCACTTCAAGTTAATGAGATAGGATATGTTCTCATAATTCTTAGAATTACAGTGTTCAAAAGGACCACAAGGGTCATTTAATGCAACTCCCTACCAATGTAGGAAGTGTGAGGTCCATCTAAGCCTGGGTATGTTTCTTCATATGGGATATCAGCAGATAACAGCATGTGTTCTTTTGAATTATGAAGCATAGCAACATGAAATACCAGTCCCCAGGAGTTTTCACAGATTGACAACCTCCTGGACAAATAATACCATGTTTACCAAATATCTGAATATATATAATGGCACATGGAAAAAACCTGAATGGATCCAAATCTATAGCATATTAAATTTATATTCCACATAACTTTTCCAGCTGGGACGATAAGGTTAAGCAGATACTGTAAATTGTACATGTTCTCATATCTTTTCAACTACATAAAACATTACGTTTGTGTTTTTAGATTTAAAAATATTTTCAGCAAATCACAGCACAATATTTTTGAAATAATCCATAGCCATATAACAAATATTTTAATAAAACTACAAGCACTGGAAATTACTATTTTAGAAAAAGAGGCCTCTATAACAATTTAACGAATTAATTAACTGTTTAGTGCAAGTCCCAGATTTCACAAAATAACGAAGGCAGCTTAGGATCTCTTGTTCTCCAAGTTACTAGTACTTCTGAGTGGTTGTGATTGAGGGTTCTGAGTTCGGTGAGTCGTCCTATGAGACGGGCAAAGTGTTGTGGTTCATCAGGATGATAGATTTTTGAATATTTGTAGAGAAGTCCTAAAAAGGGTTCCTGGAGTTTCTCCACGTGTTGCTTGTTTTTTAGGAGTGGACGATCTGAAAAACATGAAAAGCAGAAACACATGATTTTGTACAGAATCCTTAAAAGCTGTCTGAGCCTTGTAATCAACTTCTGAGGTCAGCTCTTTGGATCTTCTTCAAGAGCCATTAGATTTGTGAGTCAATGGACAGGGCCTTTTCTGTAGTAATTGCCACTTTAATGCTCTCTTTCCACAGAGATATGTATCAGTCCTTGTTAATGTTTTTAAGGAGATACGCAAAAATATTTTTATTACATTCAGCTACTGATTTTAATAGTTTGTTTCATATAATTTTATATTCCGTTGTAATTTTAAATTTAATAAATTATTTCTATGCAGATCATTGAACCTATTAAATAAATCATAAATATGAAAAATGTATTTTTCAGGGTGTTCATGATGTCATAAAATAATCTAGTGTATAATATCAGGTCACTATAAACTTTCATATGTGTAAAATATTTAAAATCTAAATTTTTGGTATTAGAAATTATAAACAATGTAATCCTGTCTTCTGTGGCAGGAGAAACTGTTCTCATTTTATACCATATTATTACTAATTTCTTTCATCTGCTCCACTTTTGAGCCCGCTCTCTGGGGAAAAAATTCCATTTTATGGTTTTCTACATCTCTATCAAGGTAGCAAAATTAAGAATTTTCCTTTCTCTGTCATATTGGTTGGTTATTATTCTTCGGGCACATTATGAGAAAACAAGACTCACTAAAAAAAGACAATAATACCTGGAAAAGTTGAAGGCAATAGGGGAAAAAGACCAGATAAGAGGCAGATTAGCTAAATAAAGGATGCCACAGCCTTGTATTTATGAGAGCTCAGCAGGGCTATTGACAATAGGGCCTTTTGGAGATCACTATTTCATATAGTTGCAATAAGTCAGATGTTGATGGCACATAATACCAGATCACAGTGACTGGAATCCTCCTGGGCACTGGCAGAATGTAAAGTCCTGCTGGTCCAGTCATGCAGGATATGCCACTTGTGTAAGCACTGCTTTTATATAAGGTTTCTGGAGTGCCAGCTCACAAGGGATTAGTGAATACCTCCTTAGACAAGCATTGAAAATATCAGGTCACTTGCACTACATCTGTTCAGTGAGCAGTCTGACATAAGCAGGCTCCCAACAAATGTATTTTCTACAGTAAGCAGCAATGTTCTTATTTTATTTATTTATTTATTTATTTATTTATTTATTTATTTATTTATTTATTTATTTATTTATTTATTTAATTTATATGCCGCCTACACTACCCAGAGGTCTCTGGGTGGCTTATAACAAAATTCAATACAGTAAAGATTAAATAATTAAAATACAATTAAAATACAATTAAAATTTTGCTAAGCTCAGAGTATGACTGCTTTCCTTCTTCAGAGATTTTGCTATTTCATAGTCCAAATCCACTCATCACCACTACATTTTTACATTCTGCTAACAGTCTCAATCCCTCTTAGGCCTTACTGGCCAGGCTGAAAGTTCTGATAGTTTCACCAGGCTTTCACATTGGTTTACATCTCCCTCCCTTTAAAAACAAGAGGGAGAAATATCTTTGCTTGTTCAAGACTCAGTCATCATGTGAGGCTGCAGCAACTGAATCCAAAATCAGATTGTTCCCACAACTGACACATCTACTGAAAGTAAAATAAATAAATAGATCTTTCAGCAATTAAACATCACTCTAATATTTAACATGCATTTTATTCCTGCTCAAATATTACAGAATCTGGTGGTTTGAACACACTTAGAATGGAATGTCTAGGCTTGCTCCCTTAGTTGTAGCTTCCTTCCTGTCACTGAGTCTGAAAAATTCTCCATTGTGAATAAGAATCCGAGGGACAGGCATCTCTCCTTTTCAGATGTGGTGATGTTCAAAACAATACAGTAGTTAGGGGCAAGATGCTCCCCTCTAAGTATGTTCAAATCACTGTATTCTGTAATGCCCAAACAAAGCTAGAGAAAGTTGATTGAGAAATTTTTATCTAAAAGCATTTACTTTTAGTATTTGAACACTATTTTATATTGGAGCTTAATATACCTGAAAAAAACACAGTAGTTGCAACAAGCAAAGCATACTCTGTCTCAGTAACATTAAGTTCTCCCATGCTTCTGTAGAAGTAAAATAGAGCAGAGATAAACTCTTCAGTGATACCTGCAAAATCCAAAAAATGTCAGATGATAGCTAGACAAAACAATAGTTACTTATTGCTAAAAACAAACACCTTTACATAAACTAACATAGGACACAAACACAGACCTTAGATATGCTAAAATGATGCTCAAAGGAAAGGGAATACAGTATCAGTAACTGAAGCAAGATCAAATAAAAAATGGCAGAGTTACATTTTCTGAGGTGTTTAAACGTTAAAAGAAAAAAAATTACATGGATGTCAGGAGGTTAACAATCCCAGTGAAAACCATGGAGCAGAGAAATGAATAAGACAGTTTTGTCCAAAAGACATGGACAGAGAAAAGGCTAGATGTGGTGGTGGAGAGACTTTTATATGTTCGTGGAAAAAGTTTAAATAAATTTGTGAAGAAAAGTAGGCTGCATACAGAATGGAAGAATTTTAACATGGGTATATCAGTGAACAGAACAGATTGAGAGAAGAGATTGTATAGCAAAAGAATAGAAATAGGGTTAATTTAAAAAAATACAAGATGAAGAAGTGTAAGTAAAGTTTAATACTGTATCATGTCAGCAAGGTAAGATGCAAAGTTTGTACAGTTGAATTATAAGCAGGAATAGGAGAATATTTCTGCATGGAGAAACCAAAAGAGTCAGGATGAAAATTGAAATTCAGTATGAGAAAGGCAGATAGAAGAGAAAGAAAGGAAGATGGAAGCAATTAAAATGTAAGAGAGGGAGAGAATCAAGAGGAAAAATTACCAAAGGACATATTAAAAGGTATAAGTAAACAAATGTAATTGAACTAAAAATAAAATTATATGAAGAAGAGTAGTAAGATGAGAAAGAAAGAAAGAAAGAAAGAAAGAAAGAAAGAAAGAAAGAAAGAAAGAAAGAAAGAAAGAAAGAAAAAGAAAGAAAGAAAGAAAAGAAAAGAAAAGAAAAGAAAAGACCTTCAGGAAGGGTCAGCTACTCTAATAAAAGGAACTGTCTGTGTTTTCATAGGCATCCTTCAGTCTCGAGAGACTATGGTAACATGCTCTGAATCGAGGAGTTTTAGTAACATCAAAATAGTAATGTGTGTTTCAGAAAAGAAATAAGTACTGTATAGCTAACAGGAAATATAGCATAAAAAATCACAATAGACAAGATAATGAAAAGAAAGCAGCAGATCATGGAACACACTATGTGTGAAATCCAGTAGTAAGTTGCAACTAGTGTAAGCCCTTTGAATTAGTAGGGATTTAGTAAACTGACTCATCAGTAAATTCCATGGACCTATTCTAGTTGCAGCTTGGTACTGGATTTCAGCCATAAATTGAAGTGTGTGAAATAGAGAGGAACCACTTAACAAAAGGATGCAAAAAATACATAGCAAAGAAAGTGAATCAGGAGAGAGATGAAGCTAGAATACCTGGAAGGGTATCATCAGGGTTCTCACTCAGTCCAAGTAGTGTTCTGCTTGAATGAGTAATACCACACAAATGTATACTTTACTATCAATATTTTCATGAGTTAAGCACTTTTTAAATTTAGAACTTTTTAAAATGTCCAAAACTATTTAGTAACCCAAATCTTGCTGCTTACTTTAGCATAGCAACTTGCAGTTAGAGTAAGACTTAGTACAACTTAGAGGTATTGAATCACTATACCTCCACTGATTCAATGGGCCTACTTTAGTACAATTTGCTGTACTAAGCAGAAGGATTTTGGCAAATATCTGCAAAGTTCAACACTTTACTAGAAATATATACAGATACTTTTAGAAATACTCTTTACCTGTTGTACTAGTAGATGTTGGACTTTCTTCATTGCCAGATGCTTCTGTGGTGTAAGTAATTTTATCTTGGCTGCATATAGCATGGACAGATAACTTTACATGACCTAGAGTAAATTAAATGAAAGTCCACAACTTAATACAATTGGGGGGGGGGGGTGTCACATAAATTTAAATTGTTATCACTTGATAAAAAGTGGTAAGAGACAGAGTATTATTAATGCTAAGAATATATTATAGTTAAGAAATGTCTTATAGTAGGCAACAACTCATCACATATATAAAGTAAACTGATCAGATGGCATGCAATTGTTAAACTAACTGCCGTGTTTGCCCAAAAATAAGACCGGGTTTTATATTAATTTTTGCTCCAAAAACGCATTAGGGATTATTTTCAGAGGATGTTTTATTTTTTTTCATGTACAACAATCTACATTTATTCAAATCCAGTCATGTCATCTTCTTCTGGTTGCTGCACAAAGGTGGAAGATGGGGTTTCACTTAATTGGGGCTTATTTTTGGGGTCAGGCTTATATTACAAGCATCCTGAAAAATCATACTAGGTCTTATTTTCAGGTTAGGACATTTTTGGGGAAACGGTAATATCCAAACTTACTTTGCCTGAATGATGTTTGGCATTCAATCCCTTGTTCATTATATATTTGAGCTGAGCGTAAAAACATTGCTTCAATTGTGGAGCCTTTTAACAATGCAATCTGATCATCATCAGCTAAGCTTTCAAATCCTATACAGAAATGAGTAGATAACAGAAATTGACAGTGCACATATATATGAGATTTGACTTTTCTCAAATAACTTCTATGAAATAAATAATTCCTAAAATATTTTATATATAATATAAAATATATTCCTAAATATATTCCTAAAATATTTTATATATATATAATAACAGCTTTATTCTGTACAGATACTCCAGATAGGATTTTTTTCATAATAATGCATTAAAATTAAAACGTACAACACTGGATGTACTCATATAAATTACAATGTACAGGTTAAGAGAACAATCCTATACTAATATCTGCTGAATAAGAAGCCATTGGATTCAGCAGATGCTGCATTGTATCAGCAGCAGAACACAAAATACTCATTGCAGATATAAAATTCAGTAGAACCCTCCAAATATATCAACAGAATTGCTGAAATACTGTAGCATTAACAACTCTTAGCATTCCTGTGACAGCCAGGTCTACCTAATTGCCACCTTAACTAGGATCTGCTAATCAACAGTTTGACAGTTAATGTTAATGAAGCCTTGTCTCTTAACTGTTTACTCACCTGGACATCACCGTGGAATAAATATATCTCAGTATATTTGAATGTACTGTATTTGTGTCCAAAGAAGTTGATTTTAGTTCATAAGACCTCATACTGAAACAAAATCTACTCTTTAAAGTGCTACAATATTTGACTTTTCCCCCCTCCTGTTTGGTGACAGATTGAGGAAAACTTACATGGCTGCTTCTTTGGAAATTCTTATGGAACATGTTACCTGGGAGTCTTTTTGTAAAATCCACTAGAGTCTGTGTATGAACCATAGCTGTCTCTGAAAGATGTAGAAAGTTCTCTTCAGGATTGGCAGTTTCCTGTAGCTAATTTAAAATATTTGCATTAGCAATATATACCATTAGAAAGTCACAGTACTGCTTTTATCAAACATGTCATGATAACATGGACTATATTTTATGAATACATACAAACTTTCTTGCTTTTTCCAGGGGAATTGTGCAGTTTTGGTGGGCAACCAAGATATGGTCAATAAGCTCATGCTCTCCAGGAGTAAGTTCCACCCTCTCAAGGACCTTTGAAAGAAAGATGTGCATAACTGTAAGGAAATAACTAATACTGAAAATAAATTATTGAAATATGAAATATGGCCCTACTTTTAAAGGTTTGGTTGTAGAAGATACATGCTTGCTGTCCACTCCCTCATCTTCCATCTTGATGTTACAGAGGAAGCTACTCTTTTTTCTGAGTCTCTTTGATTTACATTGGACTTCAGTTAGCAGACCTTTAAGAAATTTATGCCAGAACAAAACAGTTAGCTACATTGGAAAACGGTAGCCAAAATAAACACACACACACACACACACACACACACACACACACACACACACCACACACACACACACAAGGACAGACACTCCAACAGTTTTCACTGTTGCTAGCAGCCCATCATGTGCCTGAGCACACAACCAATTGAGTGACCAGTTGTGCAACCTGACACATCTGAATACATGAGAGGCAGCTGGCAAGATTGGCCATGTTACTTGCACAGTTGCCAGTTTACACTTCACAGTTCCTACCGTATTCAAGCCACATTACTAAAGCATCTCTTTTTGTAGACCATATAAAGTTTGCAAAATCAAGGCATTCCACATGTGTACTGCCTTCTACTATCTGATTTTCCTGTCTGGCAGTGACTTTAATGGAAGGACAAATCATTGCTTAAGGGGTGGGATTCTCCCCATTCTTATTTCTATTAAAGTTGGCCCCTACAGAGTGGAAAAGGCAACTTCTGCAGTTAAAAAAAAAAGGTGTCAGGGTAAGTTCATGTGCCCTCCAAGGTTCAGAGATCAATGTGCACAACTTCTGGACGTCTTGACCACCAAAATAGAGCTGTGGGTGGTATTATCTGAGGTCACAACTCTGTGATGTATTTGGTGTCACTGGAAAGACAATCATGCTTGAAGGAGATAGAAAAAGAATACCTGAGATGGATTAACTTCATAAAAGATAGCAGGGCTGGCAATGACAAGAGGCGATTCAGCCATAAGGTTGTCATAAGTCAAAAAGGACTTGATGGTACATAACAACTTTCTAGTTACCTCTAGCTGTTAGTTTCTGATTGACATTAGGGTGCAATTCTTTATATATCTGAAGTCCCACAGAATAATAATCTGTGAGTAGTCCAATCTAAATGTGAGTTAGTCCTGGCTAGCTAAGAATGGAAGACAATCTGTCAGTGGGCTGGACGCTATACAAATAGAATTACTGTATTATACCAACCATTGAACTTCAGTGTAGCAAGCTGCTGGTTGGAGCACCTGGTTAGTGAGTTTTACAGATTTCACCTTCCCATGCTCTACCTCCAGCTTGCTATACCACAGCTCCAGCTCCCTGATTTTGCTGCTTTCATGACAGCCTCTTTGCTTCAGCCTCTCTTCAAATTGGGACAGGGCCGTGATGCACCACCTGCCTCCAGGCTGAACACTCAGATGTCAGGGTTTCCCTTCTGTTGAGGTCTATTTCCAAGGCCTTCAGATCCCGCTTGCAGATATCCTTGTATCACAGCTGTGGTCTCCCTCTGGGGCGCTTTCCCTGCACTAATTCTCCATACAGAAGATCTTTTAGAATCCGACCATCAGCCATTCTCAGAACATGCCCAAGCCAATGTAGACGTTGCTGTTTCAGTAATGTATACATGCTAAAAATTCCAGCTCATTTTAGGACTACTCTATTTGGAATTTTGTCCTGCCAGGTGATACCAAAAATCCATCGGAGACAACGCATATGGAACGTGTTCAGCTTCCTCTCCTGCCATGCACAAAGGGTCCAGGACTCACTGCAGTACAGGAGTGTACTCAGGACACAGGCTCTGTAGACCTGGATCTTGGTGTATGCCATCAGCTTCTTATTGAGCCATACTCTCTTTGTGAGTCTTGAGAACATGGTAGCTGCTTTGCCAATGTGTTTATCCAGCTCGACATCTAGGGAGATAGTGTCAGAGATCGTTGAGCCAAGGTGGAGATGGTAATAGAGGGAGGTGAGTCCACGCCCGGGCCCAAGACATGTGTTTTCTTCAGGCTGATTGTTAGTCCAAAGTCTTGGCAGGCCTTGCTAAAACAATTCATGACACTGTTCCGAGTCCTCCATACAGAGCACGATACCATAGTCTCTCAAGACTGAAGGATCTAAACCACAAAATAACCTGTAGATGGAGTAGAATAAAAGCTTCCTTTCCTCTTCCTTTCTCTAATCCAGGTCTCTGCCTGTCACGTCAACACCTTCAACCACAATTAGATCCTGGATTATTGATTTTGGTGTGAACTAACTATCCACATGGGCTTCTAAATGGGCTAATTAAGAGTGCTTCAAATCATGCCAAAAATTGTAGCTCTAGCACTGTGCCAAAAAGGAGTGGGGCAAATCTAAAAAGTCAAAACATACATGAGGATGCCATAATTTGATCCAAACCAAACAGCACCAAAAACAATCCAAATAGCAAGCTACCGTATTTTTTGCACCATAAGACGCACTTTTTTCCCACAAAACAGGGGGGTGGAAAGTCTGTGCGTCTTATGGAGCGAAGAAAACAGATTATATTTTCCTGTTTTCTTCTCCTAAAAAATTGGTGCGTCTTATGGAAAGGTGCATATATAATCATCTGAATGTGCTCTCGGTTACAATTTGTTTTGGAAGGGAATACCATTAAGGTGTCTTGAAGAGTTTTGCTTAGCTGAGCAGCATTTGTGAAACCAAAATATTGTAAGTAGGACACTCACATTCAGCCAACATTCCCACAGCTTTGCACTTCTTTAGGCGACACTCCTGACATTTCCTCCTCATATACATATCCATTTCACAGTGGCCGCCATTCTTGCATCTGTAGATTGCATTTTTGGTGATACTACGCCGAAAAAATCCTAGTGATAACACAATTTGAAGTAATGAGAATAAAAACAATGGAAAACTACATGGCTTTTATTAGCAGAGTGATGTGTTTTGACTGTCAAGAGTTATTTACACATATATGACACAGCATTGCGAAGGTACTTAAACAAATAAGACAGACTTTCAGACACACCACTCTATCCACTTATCTAGAACTAGATCCCTCAAAACTTAATAAGATTTATTTCTGAATAACTGGACTGTTAGCTAGGGTTTTTAGAAAATATTTCCACTGAGAGAACAGCTGAATTCAACAGATTGTAGACAGCCTAGCCTCTTTCCAATTGTACTGTTCCCACCCCTTTAGGATCTGTACACAGATGAGAATCTTAGTCTGAACTTCGCTGGGGAGAGGACAGAACAGCATGTTTGTACACAGAGAGCATGCAGACTTACTATCTCCATTTTGGTTAGGGTGGTCATATGGAAAAAGAAAGCAGAACTCCTTGCATGGCAAACTATACCTGTTGAAATTTCCTCTTCTGCAAAATTACTTGTGTGTATTAGCTTGTGTGATTGCTTATAACAGGTGAACAAGCCTTGTCCTCTTTTCCATATTACAACCTTAATCACTAGTTTCTATTGGTTTGTCTCCCTGGTTTCAAATAACCAGTAGGGGATTTCCTTTCTAATAGGAGCATTTTTATCACAAAATTCTTTTCCCATTACCTTTGCAGCCTTCACAGGTGAGTGCATTATAGTGGTATCCTGAAGCCTTGTCCCCACAAACCACACAGAGCTCTTCCTGTCCCTTTATTCGTGAGGCAGAATGACTAAGTCTGGGTCGTTTCTGTCCAGGATATCCTCCTCCATCATTATGAGCACCCATGCAGCTGGGTTTACTAAGTTCACAATTGCTGATAATGTATTGCCCATCACTGTATTGAGAGTCCAAGTTGTATGTACCATAATGAGACTGAGGAGACGGTGCTTGTAATACCGGAGGAAACTGAATTGGTGAATACTGACAGTAAGAACCAGGCTGGCAGTCGAAGTCTTGCAGTGGATAACCAATGTGTTCTGGCAAAACATCTAGATTATTAAGGAGGGGAAAATCACACAAAACAATATGATTTATGACTTGACTTTTCTTAATGCTACATTATTCCTAACATTTATTTAAAGCTGTTTTGTCAACCCTGCTCTCCAGTAAAAAAATATTCCCAACTCTTTTTACATAAATCAGTAAAGAAAAGACAAGTTTACATTCCAAAAACACATAATGTAGTACAGATTGAAGAAGGAAGAAGGAAGCAAGGAGATAAGTAGTGTAATCCAAAGGTGTGCCAGTTGTAATGAGTTTGGAATGGGCAGAAATTTTCTGTGATGACCCATCTCCGATCTGCCAGAACAACTGGATCTGCCTAAGTGATGTGCTGGCTGAGATCAGCTGACATAAGAGGCAAAGAAGGGGAAGAAGCAGGAAGTTACGCAGATTCAAACCCGTTTCAGTCCAGACTCACAGTCATTATGCTGGCACAAAATGACGCCAAGGTTCCTGCTGTGTTCCTGCCTCTTCTTTTACATATTTATTCTGTCAGCTACACAATGTTAGTACTAAGCATGGACAGATTTGACTTTTTGGCATGAGTGTGCAATATATTTTGTTCTTATGGTAGGGCTTGTGTTACTGTGTTGTTTTTGTAGCGCTTCTGCTTGCATGATTTTTCTCTTGTTTTTGTCTTGTCTGAATGTTTATAATGATCATTTGGGGCAATTGTTTGGTATTTTCAGATGATGCACAGAATGGGGCTTCGTAAGGAGGGAGCCCTACTCTTTTTGTGTAACTTTTGCCTGCATGTATAATAACTACAACTGCAATGCAATTTGTAAAATGTATTTTAAAAAATATTCCCCCCTAGTACTGTATAGCACTATAGTTTTAATCTAGCATAACACTGATTCAGATGGTTAGTGAGTATTGTCACTTGCTAAATTTGTTTTTTAAGAAAAATGAATTTGTATGCTGGCAAATGGGGGAGATAAAAGGACAGTGTTAACCTCAGTGTTTTGGGCTGCAATTTTATATTGCAACCCTGTGCATGTTTACTTTGGAGTAAGACCCACTGGATTCAACAGGGCTTACTTCTAAATAGACATGCACATGGTTGTGCTTTAAAGCCATGTAAGGATCACTTTTGCAAAACGTTCTGAAAGTATATTGCTGTGACATTTTTAGTTATTGCAGTGGTGTTGAAGATATACAGCATGCTTAAGAAATAATGCAGCACAATTTAAACAAAATTAAATTGCCCCCAAAAATCACCTTAAGCACACTGTTTGGAAGGAAAGTGAATGCATGCTGCAGTCCTGTCTCTGCCCACCAGAGGTTCTCACATACATACACGAATATGTTTGATTCTCTACATGTTTTCTCTTTGCTCAACTCACCATAATATTGGATTTGGTCACCAAGGCAGTACCCATCTGGTACTGTCACAAAAGTGTTTGCCATGCCGTGGTCCAGCTGCCACTGCTTCATTCACTTTGAGGTGTTCTGTGCTTTTTAATGAGAAAACCTGAGGAAAAGAAATACTGCTAGTTTTTTTTAAAATCAACTTTTCTTGCAAAAACCAAAGAGCTACTTGAAGCAAATTAAGGGAAAACAGAGGACCACACAGATTTCAACAAAAACACACCTAAATAGAAATTACATTAAGGTTACAAAATTGTGTAGTATGGCAATAATGGAAGTACCAAGGATTTGATTTATTGACCTACCTTTCCATTCATCTTCTGTTATATTAATGATGGAATCTATCTTCCCATATACTTTTCTTCAAATATGCTGTTTCCATACCAGTAATTAGCCTGGATCCTAATGGTCTCTAAAGACAGGGTTACCATATTACTTGGCTGATCATATTTTATCAGAATTTTAGACATGTGCCCACTTGGACAATTAGCTAGCTAGGATTCCATTTTTTTAAAAAAAACACAGTCTCTAGTTCTTAAAGAATTAGGGATATAGGGCAAAAGATCACTGTTTTTGCTGACTGCTTTGTAAGAAACAAGCTCTTCTGTTTGATTGAGTGAAGACATCCAGAGTTTGACAGGATATTATAGATTTAGAAATTAAAGGGTCATCCTCTCCCCCTTAATGGGTAAATGTTGCAATTGTCGGAAAGTCTGGCTTCAGCTGGTTTGCAAAAAATGTTTGCAGAGCTGGCTGCAAACACTGCATAAAAAGCAAGGAAGATATAGAAATGAATAGGGATGTTCAACAACACTAAGCAGTCATACAAACCAGGATAAAAGCTGCTAATATAATAATAATATGGACTTTGGTTTTTGTGGAAAGAAAATTCACACTATAGTATTATGGAAAGCTTGCGTTTTTGGATTACAGATCCCATGCTGCCTGGAATATTATGGGAGATGAAATCTAAAAAAACCAAACTTTTCCAAGCACTAATATTATGTATCTTGTGGGGCTTTAGGAGGTCCTGGAGGAGACTCTCAAGAGTCCCCTGGACTGCAAAGAGAACAAACCTATCCATTCTAAAGGATATCAACCCTGATTGTTCACTCGAAGGACAGATCCTGAAGGAGGCTCCAGTACTTTTGCCATCTCATGAGAAGAGAAGACTCCCTGGAAAAGACCCTGATGTTGGGAAAGTGTGACGGCAAGAGGAAAAGTGGACGACAGAGGACAATGACAGTGTCATCAAAGCTACCAACATGAATTTGATCAAACTCTGGGAGGCAGTGGAAGGCAGGAGGGCCTGGCGTGCTCTGGTCCATGGGGTCACCAAGAGTCGGAAACAACTTGACTAAACAACAACAACAATGGGGCTTTAAGAAGAATCAGGTTCAATTTTTTCTTCCACAGACTTGGAACTTATCTAAGTTCTATCCTGAAGAAAGGAAGAGTTGGGAAAAATAGAAGAAGGAAGATGAGGGGAAATGATTAGAAAACTGTATTCGCAAAGGCTTTCACGGCCGGGATCTAATGGTTGTTGTGGGTTTTTCGGGCTCTTTTGAAGATGCCGGCCACAGAGACTGGTGAAACGTTAGGAAGAACAACCTTCAGAACACAGCCAAGGAGCCCGAAAAACCCACAACGATTAGAAATTTGTTACTGCTTCTGTTGTGATGGTTGTTGCTGTATTGCACTTGTTACTTATCAACATTGCTGGTGCATGGGTGTGAGTAGAAAATTGCTGAGAGTTTGACTTCTTCACTAAAGGAAAAAGGGAGTAAAGGGCTATTGGTGCATAGCTTGTAAATTAATTTCCAGAAGCTGAGTGATGAGAATTTAACTCCTTCGCTAAGGAGTGTGTGTGTTATAATTAAATTCCTGAGTAACCTGGGCCGATAAGATATAGCTGACAGGGTAAAAAGGAAGTGCAAACTCCGTAAAAGCGAGGCTGCGCAGTAGAAATAGAATGTTTTTGTAACTTAATGAAATTGTAGTAAGTTTGTGAGCCGTAACGGACCGCCCGGACGGACAGCCTATATAATGTGTACTCTTCCTTCGTTCCTCAGAGAAACCAACGCCTTGCATGGCTTGGCTTGTTTTCTCTCCGCTTTCTGCAGCAAGCGAATAATAAAGAGCCTCCACTTTGTAGCCTTCGTGTCTCTGTCCATTTCTGTTGGGGGAATTCATAAGGGTCTTGAATTCCGATTAACAGATTGGTGTCAGAAGTGTGGGATAATAGAAGCCCCTATTGGGGTCGGGCTCAAGTCCGTTGAGGCTGTGGAGAACGGCGGCAGCCTTGCGGAGAACCGGAGGGCCCCCGTCTTGTTTTCGACGGCCGTTTCCCGCCTGGCGTCCCGGCTACACAGTCTCAAGAACTCACAGTGAGACACGAACGTGAGGAGGACGGGTGAGACGGCGCCTGGGTAATCGTGGTGAGTATTGAAATATTGAACTGTGGTTATTGGGGCGGGCGTTGTCAGAGTGATTGTGAATGAGTGGCTGAGCCTGCAGTTCTTCGTGGTGACCGTTGGAAGTTCCGGCGCCCGGAGTCAGGCTGCGTGTTTGAAGTCTGAAACCTTCTTTGTGTCTGTGTTGAAAGGACCCCTTACCTTTCACACACCTCCCTGATCCCTTTGTGTTTTGTTTTCCCGCGGGATGGGCAATCAGACGTCTAAGAAACGGTCCAGTGGGGGCCAAAAGGAAAAGGGGGATTCCGTTGGGGACGCCCAGACTTGTCGAGGGAAAGATGAGTTAGGAATCCCGGGGAACAGTCCGTTGGCGAGACTGCTCCTCCATTGGGAACAGGTAAAGGTGCAAGATTTTCAAACCCCGGGTGAGATGGTTAGAATGTGCACAGAGATTTGGCCCCAGCTTGACATCGACCCGAGGTGGCCAAAATTCGGGTCATGCATGTTTGAAGATATTAAAAGAGTGGATGATGAGTATGTAAAACATCCCCCGCGTTCCGCGTATGTGGATTCGTGGATGTGGTTTGTCATTAAAACTTGTGGTGGGGTTCGATTGGCCGTAAGAAGAACACTAGAAGAAGAAAAGCTTCAGGGCAGCGAGATGTCGAAGTTCAACCCCCTTGAGTTTTTGAGTCAGCCTCCACCGACCGCCCCACCCTTAGCGCCAGCCCAAGGTCCTTTAGATCCCCCTCCAAGATACGAGGATCGGGATGATGGGACGGTTGGTGAACGACGGGAGGGTGGAGAGAGAGGGTTAGGCGATGAAGAAGAACGACTATCCGAGGCCAGTACAGTCGCTTACCCAAGCCCCTCAAGGGTACTTGCGCCCTCTTTCAAAGGGGTAGAAGATAGGATAGATAGGCCGAATAAAGAGCTAAGAGAATTACTAAAAGATCAGGAAAGGTGGGGATCGGCTAGCACTCAAAAGAAAAATCCTGAAGCTGAAGGGGGAGGGGGTGCTACTAAAATGTTACCCCTCCGACAGGTCCCTATGGGGGACGGAATTGGCTACGTGGAGGTTCCCCTGACTAGCACTGACCTAAGAATAATTAAACAACAGCTACCCCAATTGAGTGAGGACCCCTTGGGATTTGTTCAAGGAATGGGAGATGCCTTAGGGCCGTCCGTTTATACCCCGTCGGAATTCTTGCATATTTGCCAACAATTGGCCGGGGTAACATATACCAACCAAGCTTTGATCAAAGCTCGGCAACTGTGGAAGGACGGAAATGGGCAGCGGACAGACGCTGAAGCGACAGCCGCGTTCCCTGAGCGGACCCCCGCGGATTGGAATATCCAGACGCTAGAAGGAAGGGAAAAATGTGACGAATTTAGGAAATATATGCTATTGGCATTTGAGAATATAGTTCCTAAAAATATAAGCGTCACCAAAGCATTTGGGCAGCCTCAGGGCAAAGATGAGAGCCCTGTAGAATATTTGGAAAGGTTACGGAAAAACATGCGACAATATACCGGGCTAGACCCAGACCAACCCAACAATGAACAAATCTTAAAGCTCCAGTTTGTAGCTGGAAGTTGCCCTGACATTAAAATAAAGCTACAAAAGTTTGATGGTATGCTGGTAAAGCCCATAGGGGAACTATTGACGGAAGCTCAGAGAGTGGTGCTGAGGCGAGAGGATGAGAAAGAGAAAAAGAAGGTGAAATTGATGGTCCAAACGGTCAACCAAGTGTTGACCCAGAAGGAACAGGGAAGGAGTTCCTCCAGACCACCATGGTCTGGACAAGGACAAGGTGGCTGGAGAGGCAGTAGGGCTAGAGGAAGAGGAGGATATGGAAATCAGGGAGACAGGCAGGCAAACTGGGGAGCTAAGGGAAGAGGGGCAAGCCAACAGGGGCAGAGGAGACCCCTGCCCCGGGATGTCTGCGCGGCCTGTGGCCAGTCCGGCCACTGGAAGAGAGAATGCCCACAGAGGAAAGGGAAGGAAACTGAGGAACTTGTACGCATGGCAGCATGTTATGAGGATAGCGAATAGGGAGGTCAGGGCTGTCTGGTAGAAAGACCCACTTTTTCCGAGCCCATGTTAACCCTAAAAGTGGGCACCCCTCCACACGAAGTACATTTTCTTGTAGATTCAGGGGCAACTCGCTCGAGTCTTGCATGTCCGGCTTGGACCGGGCCGTGCCCCCTCTCTGGGGCCTTTATTAGCATTATAGGTGTAGAAAATTGTGCCGCTCAGGTGCCCATACTTAAGCCCCTATCAGTTGAGAAGCCAGGCGAATCTGGACAACTGATGCATGATTTTTTGTGGACCCCCGAGTCAGGAATAAATTTGTTAGGACGGGACTTAATGGGAAAAATGGGCCTAGTGATCACTTTAAAGGACCAAGTGTGTAAGGTTACCCTAGCAGCTCTCCGGGAGGCAGATGAACGAGAAGTAAATTCAATAGTGTGGGCCAAGCCAGGTAATCCAGGGTTGATGAAAGTCACCCCCGTGAAAATGAATTTAAAAACCGAAGTGCCCGTGTATCGTCCTCAGTATCCCATCCGGCCCGAAGCTGAGGAAGGTCTTAGGCCAGTAGTGAAAGAGTTATTGGATGACGGTCTAATAGAACCCAGTGATTCCCCTTATTGCACCCCCATCCTGCCAGTAAGAAAACCAAACGGGACTTGGAGAATGGTGCAGGATTTGAGGGAAGTGAACAAAGTGGTTATCCCTAGGGCCCCCATTGTCCCAGATCCACATACCATATTGAAAAAGATCCCTGATTCGCACACCTGGTATACCGTAATTGATTTAAAATCAGCGTTCTTTTGTGTGCCGGTTGATCCAGTATCCCGGCCGATATTTGCATTCCAATGGCCACACCCAGATACAGGAAAACTCACGAGGTGGCAGTGGCGAGTCCTCGCGCAAGGTTATGTAGAATCTCCAACGATTTTTGGGGAAATCCTGGAAGAAATACTCCAAAACTGGGCACCACCTCCTGGAGTGTTGCTTACCCAATATGTGGATGATCTGTTATTGAGCACATCAGAAGGAAAGTTGGTAAGGAAAGCTAGCGTTGGTTTGCTCAATTTCCTAGGGCAACAAGGCCTTAGAGTGTCAAAGGAGAAACTTCAGTTTTGTGAGGCAGAAGTAAAGTATCTGGGATTAATATTGAAAGGAGGGAAGAAATACATTAACCCCAAGAGAATTGAAGGCATCCAAGCCCTGGAGATGCCCAAAACCAAGAGACAACTGCGAAGCCTATTGGGGACACTAAATTTCTGTAGACAATGGATAGAGGGATTTTCAGAGTTAGTTCAACCATTCTTGAAGAAATTAACAGGGGATCAACCGGAGGTGTTGGTCCTAGAAAGGCCTGATTATCAGCTATTGGAAAAACTGAAGAGAATTTTGGCCTCGGCCCCAGCACTAGGTCTATCAGATCCCAAGAAGCCGAGTCACCTGTTTGTCACCATAGGAAGTGGTGTGGCGAAGGGGGTATTGGCCCAAAAGAAGGCTGGGAGATACCAAGCGATTGGGTACTTTTCTAAACATCTGGACCCGGTGGTCCTGGGGTGGCCAGCTTGCTTGCAAGCCTGTGCTGCTGCCGCCTCAATGGTAAAGGTGGTGCGCAAATTATACCCCTTTGAGGTAATCATACTCCATTCACCACACCAGCTGAGGACAATCTTGACTCATACAGCAAGGCGGTGGATGACCGACAGTAGACTTATGCAGATAGAAGCTATTTTGTTAGAAAAACCAGATCTACTGTTGACCACCACCGATCATTGCAGTCCGGCCGAGGGCCTTTCAGAAAAAGTTTGTTTGGAATTCAAAGGAGAACATGACTGCGTGGCAGTTACAGACCTCCAAACCAAGTACAGAGAAGACTTACAGGAAGAACCTATTGAGGGAGGTAGAAACCTGTATACGGATGGGTCCTCCAGGGTGATGGATGGGAAAAGGAAAACTGGGTATGCAATAGTGGAGGACGGAGGGTTGGAAGTGGAATCGGGCCCCCTCCCTCCCGGTATGTCAGCACAGACAGCTGAGCTATATGCAGTAAAAAGAGCCCTAGAGATTTCAAAAGATGAGACGGTAAATATTTGGACGGATTCAAAATATGCTAGTGGAGTGGCACATGTATATGGAAAACTGTGGTGTGAAAGAGGATTGTTAACTTCACAAGGGAAGAACCTAGCCCATCATAAGCTTGTAGCGGAAACTTTAGAGGCTCTGAGTCTTCCCGCCCAGGTGGCCATAATACATGTGGCGGGCCATCAGAAGGGAAACAGCCCTGAAGCAGTAGGGAATAGGTTGGCAGATGAACTGGCGAAAAAGGCAGCCGATAAAGAACTGCAAGCAGCTTTACAGGCAGCACTAATTCCGCTGGGGCAAGAACCGGCACCCCCTTATAGATACAACCAGAAGGAGTTGGAACTAGCGGAGCAGCAAGGAGCAGTGATGAAAAACGGAGTGTTAACCTTGAAGGATGGCAGACAGTGGCTCCCCGAAGGGGTTGTAAGAGAAGTATTGAAAGCCCTACATGAGGGGGGGCATTGGGGAACTAAAGCCATGACTAGTGCATTCTTACAGCGATATGTGGGGAAGAAAGTCTGGTCTCACGCAAACACCATCCTAGCACACTGCATTCCATGTCAACGAGTTAACAAGAATAACCCAAGAAAGAGCGAGTGGGGGGGGAAACCTTTGGCAGTTCACCCATTCGAAAGCATTCAGTGTGATTTTATCGACATGCCAAGAATGGGAACCTTGAAACACTGTTTGGTCATTACGGACCAACTTACAGGATGGGTAGAGGCATACCCTACTTCCAGAGCAACGGCAAATGTTGTCTGCAAGTTAATATTGGAACAAATTATCCCTAGATATGGGATTATAGGGTCCATAGATAGTGATAGGGGGTCCCACTTCACCCAAAAGGTACTGCAACAGGTGATGGAGACATTGGGGATTAAGTGGAAACTACATACCCCCTGGCACCCGCAAAGTTCAGGAAAAACGGAAAGAATGAATCAAAGTCTAAAGAATCAGGTTATAAAGCTAATGCAGCAAACTCAGTTGCCCTGGACGAAGGTGTTGCCTCTGGCCTTGTATTCTCTCAGAACTAAGCCTAGCCAAGTAACTGGGTTATCTCCCTTCGAGAGTTTGTATGGGATGAGCATATGGGATGTAAGTCCTAGGAGAATAGACCCTAATTTGGATATGTTCAAAGATGCTTTTATTAGAAAACACTTGCTGGCACTATTCTCCATTTTATCAACCAACAGAGAGAAAGGCATTTCTACCCAAAGGACACCCTTGGAGACCCCGGTGCATTCATTCCAACCCGGTGACTGGGCCTACATTAAAGCATGGAAAACTGAACCGTTAACTCCCAAGTGGTCTGGACCATATCAGATACTGTTGACAACAGAGACTGCCATCCGAACTGAGGAAGCTGGTTGGACGCACCACACTAGGGCAAAACACTCTGCAAATCCCGAAGGACAGTGGGAAGCTGTGTCATCGGGAGAGAGACTAAAATTGGTGTTAAAAAGAAAAGTGTAAACTATTATGTCTTTGAGAATAATCTGTGACAAACCATGTCCTTTCTTTGAGATCCAGCTGACACGTAGATCATTAAGCAGGGACGTGGATAAGTGGGATGTGGATTTAGATGTTGACACTAATATAGATTGGGTTGTGTTTTCGGGATTTTCTATCAAGAACGAGGCTGTGCTGGTAGAAACAGGACCTGAAGGAACTGTAAAGGGGTTTGTTCACAAGGAGGTAGAGAGCTTGTGGGACCCCCGCTGGTGGCACACTAAATTTTGCAGAGGCTGCCCATTAACCACAAAACGAGCCCCTGAGTATTTGGAACCTGAATTAGAGGAAGGGGAAGAAACTGATTCCCACCGTGGTAGAAGCAATAGTGAATTCGACTCAGATAGTGAGGACCCCGAAGAATACTTTGAAAACCCTAATCCTTTCTACCCTGGTGGCACCCTAAACAGTGGGAACAATATAAGAAACTTGAGAGATCCCCTGCTTGGACTAGACCCATTTGAACCCCTTTGTCTACTACACTGTCATTTTTGCCCTTTCAACTGGTGTGCCCGACTTAGCAAATTTGACGAGGACCCTGACACTAGGTGGTACATACTGTATACGGGATACCAAACTGGACTGTGGGTGGAGAGCTTGTGGGCTGTAGACGCCAAGGCAGCGAGTTATTGGTGGAAACCGTGCCAAACAGAACCTGCAGGAGCAGTGACCATCCCCAGAGGATGGATCCGCAACGCATCTTCGGTGCACCACGAGACGTGCTGGAAGTGTCGGAAGGTAAGCCCTTGCTGTCCACCCGAGCCCGATCCAGCCGAAGAGGATTGGAATCCTCTGTACCAGTGAAAACCGTGCCCCTAGTGTCATGGAGAGGTATCATTGGAAGACTGGTCGGGAGAACCAAGGGAAAGGGTAAACTAATCCCCATCATAATCACATTGTTAGGTGTTATTACCCAGGTTAGCGGAACTACCTGCCCGTGCATCACACAAACCCGACAAGGAAGGAAGGAGACACAGACTCTTGAGTATAAATCAGCCTACCAGTGTCTCGGGAATATCAAAGAGTGCAGCTTCAACAATATAAATTACAAGGTGTGCTACGAAAAGGACAAACCTCCTATTTGCTATGACCCCACAAAAGAGCCAGAAAGGATATGGATAGAGATGAGGGCAGGGAAATCAGGATATGGAAGCATCATTGACAGGCAAATGCGCAAGTCTAATGGCCCGGTTTCTCTAACATTTGATGCCTGCAAACTGTTGTCCTATGATTATTGGGGAAATTGTGGGAACCTGGGCTGGGAAAGAACCTACCAAAAGAATGATAAGTACATTGGGTATGGAATCCCACAACAGAGGGTAAGGGCTTGGAGTTGTAACAAGGAACAATATTACTTGTCCCATTGGTCATGTGTAGTGTGGGCTACTTGGCCTGGAAAGTTTGACCCCTCAGCTGTACTTAAAAGCGGGAAAGGGTCGAATTCTTGTAAACGAGGGGAGTGTAATCCGGTTAACTTCACCATATTGAAACCAAAGGAATGGGATACAAAGGATCTATGGTCTAAAGTTTTTGGATTGCGGATCAATGGGAAAGGAAAGGACCCAGGGGGATATTTTGTATTAAAACAAGTCAAAGAAGGCATAGTAGGAGAGGATATGAGAACTTATAAGACATTTTGGAAAGAGTTGGAATCTGACCCCTGGGAACAATCCGTCACCACAAAAACAATAAATTTGTTCGTAGAGTTGGCCCAGACAGTAGCCACTACCATGAACGTCTCTAATTGTTACATCTGTGGGGGGACTCTGACAGGGGACCAATGGCCTTGGGAGGTCATAGGATGGAATCAGACAGCCCCCTATAACACATCAACATATCCAACTCATAAAGTATCCTCTAGATGGGAGTTAGCAAGTGAGTTGATAGGAGAAAGCTGTGTTCAACGAACAGAACAAGATATAGAATACCCTTCGTTTCTCGGGGATTCTACTTGTAAATTCATCAAAGTATTTAATGGGAGTAAGGTTAGTACATGGGGAAACTCTACTCTGGGGTTTGATTTAAGGAACCCCTGGGAAAATTTAACTGAGGTGGCAAGGATCATTTGGCACAATGGTACAGTTGTAGATGGCGGGGTTGCACCTGCTGGTTTGTATTGGGTTTGTGGGACCATGGCCTACTCTCATTTGAGGACAGATTGGACAGGGACTTGTTACTTGGGACATCTGCGACCCTCATTTTTCATGATTCCCTTGTCCAGGGGAATGAGACTAGGACAACCTGCTCAAAACCAAAGGAAGAAGAGAGAGTTGAAAATAGGCTCATGGAAAGATGATGAATGGCCGCCTGAAAGAATCATAGCATATTATGACCCAGCATCCTGGGCCCAGGATGGTTCCTATGGATATAGGACCCCTATTTATTTACTAAATAGGCTCATTAGACTGCAAGCCGTGGTAGAACTCCTCACTCGAGAGAATGAATTGGCTCTGGAGGTGTTAGCCAAACAAAACACAAAGATTAAAAATGCTATTTATCAAAATCGACTGGCACTCGACTACCTTCTGGCGACAGACGGCGGGGTTTGTGGAAAGTTCAATCTTACCAACTGTTGCCTTGAGATAGGAGATACTCAAGAGGTGATTGCAGAGATTACTGGCCGAATGAGAGAACTAGCCCATGTACCAGTCCAAACTTGGACTGGGATGTTAGATTCAACAGGCTGGCTGGGGGGGATCTTTAACAACTGGAAACAAGCCTTATTCTTTCTCTGCATGATACTGCTTGGCATGATGCTCCTACCTTGTCTCATTCCTCTAGTCCGCAATATGATAAACTCTGCGGTGCAGGCAGCTATGCCTAAATCTGTGCCAATGATGGTGATTAGAGCCCCGGAAGTACAATACAAGATACTCCCCATCCAGGAGGGAGAGTCAGGTGAATAAGTCAAAATTAGTAAGAAAAGAAAAAGGGGGAATTGTGAGTAGAAAATTGCTGAGAGTTTGACTTCTTCACTAAAGGAAAAAGGGAGTAAAGGGCTATTGGTGCATAGCTTGTAAATTAATTTCCAGAAGCTGAGTGATGAGAATTTAACTCCTTCGCTAAGGAGTGTGTGTGTTATAATTAAATTCCTGAGTAACCTGGGCCGATAAGATATAGCTGACAGGGTAAAAAGGAAGTGCAAACTCCGTAAAAGCGAGGCTGCGCAGTAGAAATAGAATGTTTTTGTAACTTAATGAAATTGTAGTAAGTTTGTGAGCCGTAACGGACCGCCCGGACGGACAGCCTATATAATGTGTACTCTTCCTTCGTTCCTCAGAGAAACCAACGCCTTGCATGGCTTGGCTTGTTTTCTCTCCGCTTTCTGCAGCAAGCGAATAATAAAGAGCCTCCACTTTGTAGCCTTCGTGTCTCTGTCCATTTCTGTTGGGGGAATTCATAAGGGTCTTGAATTCCGATTAACATGGGGGCAGACTGAAACCTAAACATTAGGAGTAAAGTCTTTAAAAATTGTAAGTTAGATTACATGTTTGCAAAATCACTGATTTCTGAAGTTCAGGATACAAATTAGCAGATATTAGCAGTTGTTTAAAGTTTTAATTATAGAACAATTAAATTGCTCATTAAAATAATAATAATAATAATAATAATAATAATAATAATAATAATAATAATAATAATAATAATAATAATAATAATAATAATAATAATAATAATAATAATTATTATTATTATTATTATTATTATTATTATTATTATTATTATTATTATTATTATTATTATTATTACTACTACTGCTGCTGCTGCTGCTGCTGCTGTTACTACCACTACTACTACTACTACTACTACTATTATTATTATTATTATTATTATTATTATTATTATTATTAAAAAACACCAAGCACAATCAATCAAAATTATAAAAACTTTGACTCGTACTATATAAAAGATGCAAGTTTTAATCAATAACCTAACTATCCATTAAATATCAGTGTAGGATGCATGCTGTTCCTAATATTGCTGTTTTTTTTGTAGCTCTAATTTTATTGTTTCTGAGACCTGCAACTGCTTATAGTACTGTGTGAAATTTCTTGATATTGTTCCCAAGGTCCCAATGGCTACGAGGACTACTGAAGTATGTTTCATCCACAAGTGAAATGTATCAATCACCAGATCTCTGTTAATTTTGTTAGTTTTCCCAGTTCTTTGTTTTCAACTCTGGCATCCCCTGGAACTGCAGTGTCAATGATCCACACATTTATTCATTCTATTTGTGCTATGTATGGTGTGTTATGTTCAAGATGTCTATCAGTTTGGATCGGGAAATCCCACAAGATCTTGTCTTCATTATTTTCTGATACCTTCTCTACCTGATGTTCCAATGGGTTTTTGGAGGCTG
This sequence comes from Pogona vitticeps, assembly GCF_051106095.1. Lineage (NCBI taxonomy): Eukaryota > Metazoa > Chordata > Lepidosauria > Squamata > Agamidae > Pogona > Pogona vitticeps. The sequence goes on from NC_135786.1 coordinate 39,939,496, forward strand.
GCAGGTTTTTTTTTTTTTCATAATGACCACTGCGCTAATTTTGCCACTCTATCATGTCTAATTTTGTAATCTATTTGTGCAGTATTTGGACATTTGCAGATGAGGTGTGACACAGTTTCATATTTTTCTTGGCAGAGTCAACATTTGCTGTTAGAATTAATTTCTTGAATCTTAGCTTTCATCACATTGGTTTGGAGCGATTATTCTTTTGCAGCAAAAACAAAGCCTTTGGTTTCTTTCTCAATGGTCCCTAGTTTTAGCCATGTTCATGTCAAATTATGATCATGCTTTACATCAATATGTTGTTGTTTCTGCTGCTGCTGTTGTTATTGTTGTTGTATTACACTACAGTGGTTCTCTTGGATAAGTGGATACTGTATTGTAGAAAAGATGCCAAGTTTGAAACATGCAGGTGGAAAAACTGTGCAACAATGTAATATGCTTACTTTGCATTCTGTGAAAAATATGAATGTGCGTAACATACACATTTACCCAGATTTAGTGAGAATACAGCAACCTAAGTTAAAGCCTTCCCTTTTAAATAGAGGGAAGAGTGATCAATAAAGCTCAAAGAAGGAATAGAATGTGGAGCAAGACCCGAACCTCTGGTAGTGGAGCAATGGGATCCAGCAAACAGAATTATGTTAAAACGTAATATGTTTCTCTCTCCTCCCTATTGCACTTTCCTCCACCCTAGCACTTTAATAATCTGCTCCAGAGGAATGGGAAACTGTCCAGATCCAAATGTTGGGCAGCTATTAGGGCTACAGGAAAAGGGGAAGGGACATTTGGTCATGCTTTTGTTGCAGTGCCAGCACAGTATTGGGTTTAGCTCATGCAGTCATCTAAAGCACAGTTACAAGATGGGAGATACTTGGCATAGTAACAGTATGAGTGAAAAGAATCTTGGAGTACCTGTAGATCAAAACCTGAATATGAGCCAACAGTGTGATGTGGCTGCAAAAAGAAAAAAAGAGGGGAAAAAAGCAAATGCTATTTTAGGATGTATTAACAGAAATATAGTCTCTAAATTCCATGAGGTAATTTCACTTTCTTGGGCTCCATGATCACTGCAGATGGTGACAACAGCCCCGAAATTAAAAGATGCCTGCTTCTTGGGAGGAAAGCGATGACAAACCTCGATAGCATCTTAAAAAGCAGAGACATCACCTTGCCAACAAAAGTCCGAATAGTCAAAGCTATGGTTTTCCCTGTAGTGATGTACGGAAGTGAGAGCTGGGCCATAAAGAAAGCTGACCGAATTGATGCTTTTGAATTGTGGTGTTGGAGGAGGCTCTTGAGAGTCCCCTGGACTGCAAGGAGAACAAACCTATCCATTCTAAAGGAAATCAAGCCTGAATGCTCACTGGAAGGACAGATCCTGAAGCTGAGGCTCCAATACTTTGGCCATCTCATGAGAAGAGAAGACTCCTTGGAAAAGACGCTGATGTTGGGGAAGTGTGAAGGCAGGAGGAGAAGGGGGCGACAGAGGATGGGATGGTTGGACAGTGTCATTGAAGTGACCAACATGAATTTAACCCAATTCTGTGAGGCAGTGAAAGACAGGAAGGCCTGGCGTGCTCTGGGCCATGGGGTCATGAAGAGTCGGACACGACTAAACAACTAAACAACAACAAAATTCAGCCACATCTAGAGTACTGTGTCCAGTTCTGGACACCACACTTTAAGATGGATGCCAACGAACTGGAGCAAGTTTAGAGGAGGGCAACAACAATGATCAGGGGACTGGAAACCAAGTCCTAGGAGGAAAGACTGAAAGGCCTGGGCATGTTTAGCTTTGAGAAAATAAGACTAAGTGGAGATATGATAGCAGTTTTCAAACACTTGAAAGTTAGTCATACAGAAGAGGGGCAGGATCTGCTCTTGATCATCCTAGAATGCAGGACATGTAACAATGGGCTCAAGCCACAGGAAGCCAGATTTAGGCTGAATATCAGGGAAAACTGTTAGAGTAGTATGGCAATGGAACCAATTGCCTTGGGTGGAATTCATTTCCTTGAAAGCATTCAAGAAAAAATTGGACAACCATCTTTTAGATCTGCTTTGATTTTTATTCCTGCATTGAGAAGGGGGCTGGACCTGATCGCCTTATAGGCTCCTTCCAGCTCTATGATTGTATGAAAGTAGAGAGCTTGTCCAGTTTGTTCAACTTTTTTATCCTTTCATGTCTAAATGCCACTAAAGTGAAAATATATTTTATTTGATTGCCACTGTGCAGAATTTTGCAAGAAAAATATCTGAACAGCAGATTAGATTGCTTGCTTTCCCTTTTTCATACCATCTATGACAATGTTGAATTCCACTGAGCATTTTCCATTTCCCACAAATATTCTTCAACAGAGAAAAATAATGATGTTATAATTGTCCCATTCATGGTCATAATTAACCATCCTACTTCCTTTTCATGCCCATTTTATCCTACCCTGGTGGTAGCAAGGCCTGGCTGAATTGGTGTAGCGGCACAAATTGTTCAGTTGCACAAGGACTTGAAAAGTTTTCCAGTCCATCTTCTCAGGGGGAAATGAAAATTGGCTGGCACAGACACACATAGCTGAGTGAGGAAGATAGCCATGGTATCAGCAAAACTATGGTTAAAAGGCTCGTGAACAAGAAGGCTGAAGGAAAGATACAGAATAGGGAATGAACTAAGGGAAGAGGACCCTGAAGGAATGATGTTGCTCGAGGTCAGAGGAAACAGGGAATGGAGTTGAGAAGAAAAACAATCAGAGGAACTGGATGGTGACTGTATGTTAGAGAAGATGTGAGAAGAAGATAGTAATGCTGAAGAAAGTGGCCACTAAATTTATAGCCTAGAGACCCTCATAGGTATATTCTGCTGATTGGCACTTCTACTATCATTCTGTGAGCTTGTGAAAGCCACTTATTCCACTGCTAATCTTTAGTATTTTAGATCCCATAAAACTTTCTTGTCTCCTGGCACTTTGTAACGGTGTAATAAAAAATGTTTTAATGGAAGTTGGATTTTAATTAATATCTTGAAGTTTGGAACAAAGGTTTCATACTTCTAATTTTAACAAACTTTCTACAGAACTCTACAGTAGATTTCATAAAACAAAAGGACACCCCACATATCTTTGCTTTTATTTTTTTAAAAACTAGAAAGTTTGAAAAACTACTCACTATTACATGGCAACTCTTCTTTACAGACTACTAAGGAGACACAACTTTCTGAAATGTTAACAACCCTCACTCATACAGATATGCCATTCTCTTTCCTGCCTCAGCCCCAAAGCAACAGACGTTGAAAAGATATGCCGTGGCTGGAATGCTGCTGCTTGCTATCTCAGCTTGTAAATATTTGTTCGAAAGAGAAGCAGCTTGATGAATCATGAAACTTTTATCAATGAGATCAATTGATCAGCCAGGCATGTACAAGGTCTATGTATTTTAATTAGGAAATACGTAATTCTTAAATGTTTGAATTGTGTGATCCTGAATTCCAGAGAACTTTTGAATATTACTTGAAGAGAAATACTGTTCATTCTCTGCTTAAGTAAACCTGGACTAATGATAGCCAAAGTTAATCTCCCCCCCTACTCATTGCAACTAAACAGCCATTGTTCTCAACTTTAATAAGGTATTAAAACCAGGCTGCCAAAAGTCCCAAAGGCTTCCATGAGAGGGTTGAAGCCAGACCCACTGGGGCAAGCCAGTTCCCTTTCCCTTACCTCTCCACGGCAGTCACTTGCCTTCCACCTCACGTCTTCCATGAAAGCCCTTGTCCTGCCCATTTCCATTTGGAGGCCATTTGTTTCTGTTGAGGGCACGTGGAGGGGCCAGTTGCTTTCTACCCCTACCCCCACGTGGCACCCACATCCACCATTGTCCATGTCCAGCAGCCCAGGTACAATGTGAGCACTTTTTATATGAATGTCTGCTTCCTCAGCTTCACCACCGTTGTCTTTTCTGTCAAGGTGAATGCCTCCCATACATACACACCCACACCCGAGGAAAGGAAGAAAGCCCTCCATCTTTAGGCCTAGCTTCCCCCTCTGCACACCTTGGTTCCAGTGAGGATCGTTTCTTAATAATTATAATATTAACCTTAGATGTGCAGAGCTGGAAGGGATCCTAGAATCTCCAAACTTTTCAGAGAGAAGCCTGTGGAAGGGCCGGAGCTTTGTTGTGTCCCTGCAGCGGATAGGCTGAGAGAGCGAGTGGGAGACCAATCCTGTTGCCAAGCGCTATTGGGGAAGGCAGGGAGGCAGAGGCGGGATGGAAAGGATCCTAGAATCTGGACTGGGCTGGATAAAAAGACAAGGCGGGCCAGATGTGGCCTGAAGACCAAAGTTTAGAGACCCCTTGTTTAGGGAAACATGGCAGCATCAAAATGTGCTTCTAATCTGATTCCTGACTTATTTCCAGAGCTGGCACAAGTTCTGCCACTTGAGAAGAACTCTCCTCCTGCAACACTGTGTCATAGTAGTGGGACATCCCTACCCCACTAAAGGAGAACTGGTGACCCTCTCTCTGTTTACCCAACTACCAAGAAGGAAGGTGGCAGCAGTGTGCCCATCTACCCTGGCAGAAAGGGAGGACCATATCCATGGCTACATATGTCCCTCTTCCTGAAAATATCACTAGTGAACATTCCATAGCAACTGTGTAGGAAATTTCCTAACAGGAACTCTCCAAATATATATGCATGCCCTACAAATAGACATCTACTGATTTATACTGATATGTTCTGATTTGGAAAATACAGTTTTTTTATATATGCAGAACTTATGGATTCAAAAGAGGGGGAGGGAGACAGATAGATAGATAGATAGATGCATTCAGAAACCTCAGAATATAAGAAATGAAGCATTAAAAAAAAAACTTTACTTTTGGCAAACCTCACACTTAACAGAGCAAACATATATACATATTCCTGGAAGTCATTTCTACTGAACACACTACTTTACTCCAAAGAGCAAATTCTGCTCCTGCTGATGGAAAAGGAGGGAATTCAATATTCACGGATTAGGGTTTCCCTCTCCGGTGAGTATCTTGTGTCCTTATATATATGTTTACATGGTTTAGGAAAGGAGGGGATATAAGTAGAAAGGAAATTGGTATGGACAGATGCAGAGAGGAAAAGGGAATTGAGGAGAACGATCTGTTATCTTTCTACTAGTAGGAGCTTCTCCTGGCTCAAAAGCCTTTCTGAAAACAGAAAGAGCTGTTCTATTCACAAAAAAGGGAGAAGGTAAGTCAGTGAAACTTATTTCTGATTAAACATGGTATCATTACACTCTCAGAATACCTCTACAGTAATGCAACACACAATGCAGAGCACAAAAGAATAGATATTGGTCTCTACTAGCTTATAATCTAAAATTCAACACAGCAGAAACTATAATGGAACAAATTCAAACCCTGCAAATAAACTGATTAAAATTAATAATCTATTCATTATATACATTAACTGTTAATACATGTTCCAAGACAAAATTTCAACATGTGACCTCAAAATCTCACTGGTGTCACTCAGCAGAAGTTATTTGTTGGTTTTAGTAAAGATGGTGCTCAGCTGTTAATATGTTATTAGTGGCAAAAAATGTGATGCTTGCTCTATTACACAACATAGAACATAGATCTTGAAAGAGACCCTCCAGGGAGTCCTTCAGAATGTCTGAACTAACCGTACATTAACATTTGTCGTAAATATTTTGACAGGAGTGTCAAAAGGGAAATTTCTTGAGCAGAGAGAATTTTAGGAATTCAGGCAGAAAGTCTTCTTGCATTTTTGTAATACTCTAATACCCTGAGAAAGAAAATGAAGTTGCTGATCTACCAGATTTGGGCAGCAGATTTTATTCTGGATTTGGATCATGTTCTAGCCATTTCCACAGATCCAGATGTGCACAGATTGCTAAAATTTTATGTAGCTGAATTGAGGCTGGGCCAATATTTACTAATTGATGCATTGCTATGTTCTAGATGTCCTTTTGCTACTATAAAAAATCAAATTACATTCAAATATTTAATTTCAGAGATAAACACTTCATTATCTCAAAAGCATCAAGCTCGTATTTTAACAAGTTGAAAACCTTTGAAAAGGTAACCATTTTAGTCTGTGCTACTATATCAGGCAAAACTGAAAAAAAGAAAAAATGAAGACAGAAATGTTGTGGCACCTGAAAGACTAACTGCTGTGTTTTAATCTGAGTTTTCATGGAGAAGTCCATTTCTTCTGATCAAGATTAAAGCTAATATTGCTTCTTCTTTTTTAACCACAACAAATATATCAAGCAGGATGATTTCTTTGATTTTGCTATAATTTTGTTATTATTGGTTTCTTTTATCTCGTTGTATGCTGTCTTAAGTACTTTATGGCTGAAAATATGACTTTGAAAGATGACTGAAATAAAGTAAATACATACGGTACCAAATTAAAATTGTAATTTTAAGAACACCAGCTTAGAAGTGAGCTTGTCTGTAATTTCAGGAGCACTTTAAGACAAAATATCCAGAAAAACTTACTTCTAGGGTACTTCTAGGATAAATCCGATGCATAAACTGCCATGTGTGAAAAACACATATGCAAATTCACATTTTTTATGTTACAGTACATTGGTTGAACGTGCTGCTAACTTCAATGTGTATGCTTGTCTGTGATTGTCACATAGGATAATCAATATATAGGATTTGTGTTGTTTTGTTATGGTTTGGGCATCTGGCTGTGGAACCAGAAGTTGGAAGTTTGATTCCCCACTGTGTCTCCTGCAAGAAGAGACAGCCTGTGTGGCCTTGGGTGAGCTGCACAGGGCCACGGTGCTCCCAGAAAAAGGAAATTGTAAACCATTTCTGTACTCTACTTTGAAATTGTAAACCATTTCATTCTCTACTTTGAAAATCCTGAAACGGTCTCCTTAAGTCCGAATTGATTTGGTGGCACATGATTATTTAGTTTGAACTAGCTTTTCACAGAGCTTATTCCCAACTAAACATGTTTATGATTAAGGATCCAGCTGAAACAGTCCAACAACTGCTCATAGTGTAACCATTGTATAAGATGTAAGGATGCTTATATGATGACTTTTATTGGGGGCAGCAGCCGTATTCACTTCCAATCCACATTGCAACAGTATAGATCTCTGTGCTGATCACTTCTAGGCTAAAAGTACTCCCAAGATTATAATGGACAATACAGCTGTGGTGGTGCAAATTTTTCTTTACATAATCCTATACACAGGCTATCCTTTTTAACAATAAATTCATGTGCTTCTTAGCAATTATTTCATGGAGATACAAAGCAAAACATCTGTGGGGTTCATTCTTAAAAGCAAAATTGTGAGTTAGGTAATCTTTTTACTGAATCACTCCCATCCAAAATTCTGATGGTGTCCCCTAGTGGTTTCATACCAAGAGAGCTATGCCGAATCTGGTTGGCAAACCTTTGGTGACTCCACAAAGGTGGCAAGCAGGCATTGAATGACAGAAGGGTCACCTGATACCAATATCTGCTCTTTCATGCTGCTCCAATATTATTCTGCTGCAGCCAATTGAAGCCATTGCCTGTCATTTATCCATAATCTATTTAATAAAGTGTTTTAAAATACAAGTTGGTGTGTTTCTTTGAAGGCAGGGAACAACACGGCCTGGGGTTCTCTTGCCTGGACCCACGAGTGAGCTTTTAAATTCCACAGAGCTCTTCATCACACTAAAATGATTTTTATGCCATGTTGGCCTGATGAAGAGTTCTATAGAACTCACCTAATTTACAACTTTTTAGTAATTCCAAACTTTGCTTCTTTCACAGAAGTACATTTTCTACTACAATTTCATCACTACTATTGCTAGGAGAAGCAGCCATTTAGGAAACACATTCAGAAGTGGACTGTAAGGTAAAGGTAAAGGTTCCCCTTGACATTTAGTCCAGTCGTGTCCAACTCTAGGCCACGGTGCTCATCCCCGTTTTCAAGCCATAGAGCCAGCCTTTGTCTGAAGATAGTTTCCGTGGTCACGTGGCCAGTGTGACTAGACACGGAACACCATTACCTTCCCGCAGAGGTGGTACCTATTTATTTGCATTTTTACACGCTTTTGAACTGCTAGGTTGGCAGTAGCTGGTACAAGTGACAAGGGCTAACTGCGTCACGTGGATTTGATCTTACAACTGCTCGTCTTCTGACCTTGCAGCACAGACACTTCTACAGTTTAACCCGCAGAGCCACCACATACCTTATAAAGTACCAATGTAAATCAAAGAGGTCTGATTTGGGGAGATTGGTTTGTTTTTGTTTTGTTTTTGTTTTTTTGCTCACACTTCCTAATAATATTTGCCTTCAATGGCTACTTTGTTAAGAATAACCTATAGATAACTATAACTACTTTAAAAGATCTTTGGCAAATGTATGGACATGCAACATGTGCACTTATGGACTCTCTCTTGCTCTCCCTTCCCTCCCTCCCTCCTTCTCTCTCTTTCACACACACAAACACACACACAGGTTTTCTGCTTAATGCAGCCACATTTTATTTATTTCATAAAACAAATTGGGTTACTTATGAGGAGAAATGTGGCATATAAGAGAGAGAGAGAGAGAGAAGGATGCAGAACTTTGCCCTCACATGAGAAATATTTTCATATAAAAAACAACTTATTTATGATACCCCATTCCAGTGAATTACCATTATATCTCTAGAGATATAACCAATGACAGGCAATTGCACAGTAAATTAATACCTGTAAAAAGCATATTAGATTTTGAAATACTCCTATAGCCATTCCATCAACAATCATGTAATCAGCAGCAGTTAACAGGTGATAACATGTTCATGCCATGCTCAAGCTAGAGTTAGGTACAGCAGCAAGAGTAGTTGAACTGTTTACATATCTGTGTATGTATATCAGAAAAAGACATGCTTTCAGTCCTTTATAGTAGAAGGGGTGACCACATAAAAAGAATAGAGAATAAGAACAAAGAATAGAAAGCATAAGGATTTTAAGAGTACATGTTTATCATAATTATGATAGACTAATTGACATATGTTGTACATAATTTCAATAGACAATATTCTCCTCAGAATCATATATCATAATGGCCTGCAAGCATAACACACTGCATGATCTCTGGCTTGCTCTTACACAAGCCAGAGATTTCCCCATTAAACAAGAAAGGGACTTTACACTTGTGCAAAGGGATAGTGGATAGTGAATGTCCCATTTTGCAATTTACTAAATTCCAACTGCTTGTGCAATTGTTGTTGCATGAGCAGGACAGGTGAAGAGGATACTGATCAATGAGTTCCGTGTAAATATGATTAAGAATCAAACAACTCAGTCTTCAACCTGGGAAAGGCCGGATATTATACAACATTCCTATCTCTCTGCTTTTTATTAACAAAGGACTCCTGTGGGGACCTAATTCCATGCCACAGTAATTGTTTTAATTGAACTTCATTTGCATGCAACTCAGGAGGCACCTATCTGTATTTAAATACCATATAAGTTAGCTACCAAAACTGCCATCCTTAAAATACAAAAATGTTTGCAATTTCTAAGTTTAAGACACATTAACTAAGTTCCAAGTCCAGTTTCCCATTAAAAATGATCATATGGCACCATCCATATAGATGGCATGGGCAGGTATTTTCCAGCACTGAGTACAAATTCACCCACTGCTTAAATGTGCTAAGAGAAAATAGACTCAGCTCCCATTAAATATAGTTAAAAGTCCTGTTCATGACTTTGAACACTGGGTCAAAAATACAACAATCAACTGAATGACCACATCTCCATTAGTATTAGCAATGCCTTTAAAAATTAAATGACAGTTCTGCAGTGTATCTCTAAAGTATATCACTGTGTCAGGGCTAGTGACTCATCAGGTGTCTGCAAAAGAGAGTAAAATACTACTTACACAGCTTAGTCGCAGGGAGCTGTCCTCTTATAGTTCCTCTTTGGGGTGCATCTGGAGCAAAGAGAACTTTTCCTGTATTTATCAGTGTCTTTGCATTCACTTTGGTTCCAAACACTTTACAGAGCAGTGCTTCACTGTATCGGAGAGACACAAACTTCCCACACAGCCGTTTGGAGGGTCAAAGCAAGGTCAGCAGCAAGACCACATAAATCAAATAATAACTGAATCATCAGGGACAGAGGCCACTAGGATCCACACGTCACATTTTCCCAGCAATCTCTCTAGCCAACTCTCTAAACTTTTCTGTTGTCCTCCTTTAGCGTTTGGCGCTTCCTCATTCTGATTGCTCCATACTGACAACATGGCACATTACCAGTACATATTGTCCACACCACTTAATGCAAAGACAAAATGCAATTACTTTGTAACATGAAGCAGTATTGCACTCATTGCTGCATCAGACTAGAATAAGAAGAACCTATGTTACAATAATTTTACAGCCATAAAATTCAGCAGGTGACGTTGAGCCAGTCTTAGTTAACCCAATTTTCAAGACAATTGTAAAGGTAAAGGGGAAAGAAAGACTGCGTATCTCCTATGGCTCATTAGATGGAAGGTGGGATAAAAAAAAAGTGATGAATAAATAGCTCTGTGCTGTTTCCAGATGAAGCTTTTATAATGCTTTTATAATCTTACAGCTATTTTATAATCTTTTATAATCTTACAATTCTTGGAACTTTACAGGGGACCCAGACAGTATCAGTTTCCACAACTGCTTCTTCCATCTTTTTTCCTTCCACAAAAGGCAAACAAAGAAATTACTAGGGAAGAATCTATGAATCTATGCATGTGATTGCATGATTGGCATAATTATTAGTTCTGCTTTTATTTAAAGACCAGCAATATTATGCTATAAGAGCTGATGCTCAATTCATTGTTCAAGATGCAAAGATAAAACAATGTTGCTCTTCAAACTGTAAGGATCAAGGGAAACTGTGAATTAAAAAATAATCATGTATATGTTTTTGTTGTTTACATTTATTTTGCTTTCTTTTATTTAATCGAAATAGGTAGTCCAATGTAAAATTTGACAAACCTGTATACTGCTGTTTTGCTTTTATGTTCAAGTTGCACTAGCCACAGTAACAGGTCCATAGAACTCATCTGTGTAGGCGTAGTTTGATGTAGTTTGATGTGTGGTACTCATTCTGTTAAAATTCTGTAATATGTACCCATTTCCATGATGGGCACATAGTACAGTATTTCCAGTCTGATTACATGTTACTGCTATTCCATGTATCACTAAACTAGGGGCCCATTTGCACAATGTGTTATTGCCAGAATGACATCTTGCTTCCTAGCAGCTCCCTTTACTTTATCTCTCATAGCTCAGGAGATGGTTTTTCTGATGCTTTTGGGGGGACATGAAGTCACCAGGGAAGGAGACAGAAAATCCCCCCCTCAAGTGAGATCTGATCAAACAAGTTATGATCCAGGCAAAATGCTGATGAGTTGATTTGAATCTGCAGATATTATAAAGAAAGTATAATAACTTTGGCATTAAAAATTGAAAGTGTTTATAATCATGTTCACATGCTTGCTTCAAAACAGACTATAGCATGTGAAAATTAAATTATAGTAATTATGTTGGATCAGTTCTAAATCAAAAGGTTTAAATGGTACCACCATTTTGTCAACTCAATTAGGCGCCCAATGATATTTCACATATGAACACCTGCTAGTGTTACTTAATGATACACTACAATATTCTGTAATGTTAAACAGTCTTTGGGACCTGCCGCTGCATGCATTTCTAGCTATATGTAACTCCCTAAACAAACCAAAACATCTGCTTTTGTCAGGCACAGTAATTGTAAAAGTACAACAGAGTTCTAAATCTTGTGGCACCTAAGTAATCTAGAAGCTGAAATTGCAAAGTTTCAGTTTCTAGATTACTTAGACACCACAATTGCAGAACACTAGATTGAAGTTCTTCACACTAGATTTAAGGGACGTGGTGGTGCTGCAGGTTAAAACACAAAGCCTCTGGGCTGCAAGGTCGAAAGACCAGCAGTTCGAATCAATTGATGGCGTGAGCTCCTGTCGCTTGTCCCAGCTCCTGCCAGCCTAGCAGTTTGAAAGCATGTAAACATGAGTAGATAAATAGGTACCACTACGGTACCTCACATAATTCCATTTCTCTTTGAAATCTGTTTTGGAAGTTCTTTTGTGGAAGGATTGGGACCACAAGTTTAGACACAAAATGTCCGACAATAAAATGGTGTCTAATATCAGCTTTTATGTTTACATCTTATTTTGCATGGAGACTGGCCCATTTGTCTAATGTAAAATGCTATGGAGACTTCTAGCAAAAGATGGTGAGCAGGTGTATGAACCCCTGATGTAGTGGATTACCTATTAAGCCCTTTACTAGTGTTTCCTAACCTAGGTAAAAGACAGTGGATAGTTTGCTGAGTTTTATAACACCAATCCTGTAGAAGAGTTCTGAATTACTTGAAAACTTGTCTTTTATATAATTTTTGGTGGTCCAATAGATGTATTACTTTATTTGTAGATCATATCTACATTTCTTTTTCATTTTTCTTTTAAAAAGAATTGGAGTCTAAGCTCATCACACATTATGACTTTTAGAAAGGGAGAAAAGAAAGGCATTAAACCCAGTGAGTACACTGGATGTTACATATGGGAGATACTGTATGCTTAGTTTGGTATTCAAATAGTTAATGAAATCTCCATTCAGTCCAGCTGGTTTTTCTCTACATAAGTGACCCTTCCTGCCTGATCGGGTAGTGGATTGTTTACACCACTTTGGTAATTAACCACTATCAGCCTCATTAATGAAACATAAACCACCTCTCCTGCTCATTTATAAAGCTCTTGTCAAACATTTAAACCAAGGGCAAAATCTCAGCAAAGTAGCTGCCCTTTCATAGCTACTGGGACTGTGATCATTGGTGGTCGCTTTGTTGTTGTTTTTTCATTAAAAATAAAAATTTGAATCATGTTGTAATCTATTGGTCTTGGCTAGCCCTCCATGAATCCATCTGTGAGCTGTCATTTAGAAGAGTTATGCTTCGGTTATTATGCTGTCCCCACCCCCCACCCCATGCAAAAGACTGACGTTTCAACCTTTTAACTATAAATCATTTGACTATAAAAGCAAAAAATGAGGCCCAAAGTCGGCACACTTTGCTTAGAAGACTCCCTCTTCACTTTCCTTCTATAACTTTTACATGCAGGATTAAGTTCATACGGAGATGCCACACTGTTTGTTATGTAGCATCTAGGAGCCCAGCCTGGAACTGGGCAGTCTTGTCACCCACATTTGCAAACCACACAAACAAAAGGCAGCCTTGTTCACATCGCAGGAGACAGGATGGCTTCCTTTAATTATAGAATTCATAACGTGATCTAGAGCAATTCCAAAGAAAAGCAACAAAGAAGAAAAAGGATGTGGAGACCATGCCCTCATGGGAAAGGCTGAAAGAGCTGGTAAAGTGGAAACAATTCAGAAGTAAAACAACAGCTATTTTCAAACACTTGAATGGTTATCATATGGATGAAGGAACAAATTTGTTTTCTATTACTCCAGAGGGTAAGAGCTAAAAAAATAACAACAAAGATGATTTTGACAAAATCCTAGGAAGAACTTCAGGATGATAAAAGCTGTTCCAACAGATAACTTTTCAGTCTCTTCCAGCACTATTAATTTATGAATGAAGGGTTTTATAACATATTGAGAGGTTAGTTTTGCACCAGAAAAGGTGCCACTGGACTGCTACATCATACTGATACTGCAAGTCAAAAATAACTTTGCTGAACTCTGTAATCCAAACTGGATTGAATCACAATCTATTTTCAGAGCCACGATTCAGCCCTGAAAGAAGAATTAATAATAAATAAGCTAATATCCATGGGTAAATATGAAGAGTATTATCCTAATCAGCATACCACTGCATAGCTGGAATTAAGCATAAGGCTTTCACAGTCAAATGGTACAAGATAGGGCAGATATAAGTCATATACCGTATTTTTCGCTCCATAAGACGCACCTTTCTATAAGACGCACCAAATTTTTAGGAGAAGAAAACAGGAAAAAAAATAATCTGCTTTCTTCTCCTAAAATTTGGTGAGCCTTATGGAGAGGTCCATCTTATGGAACACACCCTAGGGTCCTAGGGTCCTAGGGTGTGTTCCAGTACCCTTTGGAGACTCCTCCTACCTCCCCGGGGGCCAAAGGGGGTGAAATCGCCACCTTCTGGGACTCTTCTGAAGCTTCCCAAGCCTCAGAAGAGCCTCAAAAGGTGGCGATTTCGCCCTCTCTGGCCCCCAGGGGAGGCACGGTCAGTCTCCAAAGGGTCCTAGGGTGTGTTCCAGGACCCTTTGGAGACTCACCCTGCCTCCCCTGGGGGCCAGAGGGGGCAAAATCGCCACCTTTTGGGGCTCTTCTGAAGCTTCTCAAGCCTCAGAAGAGCCCCAAAAGGTGGCGATTTCGCCCCCGCTGGACCCGTGGGGGTGGGGGGAGCGTCGGAAGGGTCCTGGAAGGCTCACTGGGACCTTTCCGACACTCCCCCCCACCCCACCCCCCACAGGGCTGGCGAAATAGGCAGCTTCCAGGACCTTTTCTGAACCTTTCCAGGCTCAGAAAAGGTCCTGGAAGCTCCCGATTTCGCCCCCGCTGGACCCGTGGGGGGTGGGGGGGAGCGTTGGAAGGGTCCTGGAAGGCTCACTGGGACCCTTCCGACGCTGCCCCCCACCCCACCCCCCACGGGGCCGGCAAAATAGGCAGCTTCCAGGACCTTTTCTGAACCTTTCCAGGCTCAGAAAAGGTCCTGGAAACTCCCGATTTTGCCCCCGCTGGACCCGTGGGGGGTGGGGGGAGCGTTGGAAGGGTCCTGGAAGGCTCACTGGGACCCTTCCGACGCTCCCCCCCACGGGGCTGGGGGGGCAAAACCACCACCTTCGCTCCATAAGTCGCACAGGCTTTCTACCCCACTTTTTGGGGGAGAAAAAGTGCGTCTTATAGAGCAAAAAATACGGTATGTAATAGGCTGAAAGACACAGAATGAGAAGAGCTCATAAATATAACCAGAGACCACTGGTGAAATCATATTCTGACAATATTTATGAAGAAAAATATTGTCCATTTTCATCACGGTTAGTATCACTAAAACTAAGCTGTGCTGGAGCAGATTAAAGACCCATCAATTCTAGCATCGTGTCCCCCCCAAAGTCTAAACAGATGTAATTCCACTCTCCTATTTACTGTACAATTTCCAATAGCTAGTATTCAGAGGCAAACCTTGGAAAGTATCTTTTACAAAGTAATTTTTATGTACCGTATTAGCTCACTGCAGGTAAAGGTTAGAGATGCTTCTGTTGTGCACTCTGCTGGTTTTAGCAGTTAAGGAATTGTCCCTTCTAGTAATACCTATTTCTGCCTTGAACTGCCTGAAAACCAGCTCCAGATTATTTTGAAGCCCATTTCTCCAAGGAACCCAGGACAGCATCTATGGATTTGTTGGATCAAAGTTCTGCAGAATGTAACTCTATGAACTGTACACTCCGAACTCTGTGATCCCACTACATACGGTTGTTGGAGTGATTTGAAATTTGACTATTCCTTTTTTTGGTACAGAGAAAAGTGTGAAAAAATCTGCCAAGTCTCACCCCATTTCCTTGAGAAAGGAATTGTGATAACTTTGAATCCATCATGGTTAAAGGAAACAAAACTTTTTCTCACAATACACACTTCTGTTCTTTCCTTTTCCATAATGTGGAATTGCATTGCCACATGTGTGCTGGAGGACAAAAATGGAGGAGAGATGAAAGACAGCTAATAGAGGAGCAACAAGAAGGAGCAGTCTCAAAGACTAAGATGAGATGAAAAACCTACGTGCTTAAGTGAGTTGCACGTAGTACCTTGGAAATAAAAAAAGATAGAGTATACTTCCCACTGACACCCACTGTTAAAGGAGAAGCATGCAAGTTTGTATTTTCCAACAGGTCTCACTGGGTTACTCACTTGAGTTTCACAGCTTAATTGAGGTTTCAAGTCAGGACTCCCTGGCTCAGGCCCAGTACGCAGTCCAATACAGTACCATATTCCTTCCATCTGTTTAAAACAACTGTTTATTGTGAACATTAAAAGCATTCATTCATTCATTCATTCATTCATTCATTCATTCATTCATTCATTCATTCATTCATTCATTCATTCATTCATTCATTTTATTATACATTTTGACAGGTCTTAATTATAATTGTGTAGTAATTTAAGTACTTATTATTTAAGTATTTATATTCATTCATATCATTTGTACTCCCGAAGTGCTGAAAACTAGGCCATTATTATCCCTATACTGTAATGTTGGGGCTGGACCAAAACATTTTGCTACTTGAATGAGCAAGATTTTTTCCTCTCTTCCACATTCAGAAGTCAACTAGATTGGAAATTGATTCTTGTTTCAGTACTGTTAACAAGCATGGGCATCCACAGGAGTGGTAATGGGGACACTTGACACCCCCTGGAATCCTACATCTATGTACACACACACAAGAATCTGGCTGTCAGATTCAGACTCTATGGAGTGTTCTGGAGGAAAGTCTCCCTGGACCAGCAGGTAGTTCAGGTTAACACTGTTATTCCTGATAGAATGGTGCTGCTTGTACAGATTGCACAAGAGCTGGAAACCCTAGAATTACAATGATAATATAACAAGCAAAACCACAAAATGTTCTGTTTATATACTGGCCCATAGCATTCAAAGCACTCTCTGGCTGCTTTACATTTTAGTTATGTAAGCTACACATTGCCTCTCCCCTCCAATGAGCTGGATATTCGGTTTACTGACCTCAGGAGGATGGAAGACCGAGTCAACCTTGAGCTGGCTACCTAAATCTGCAGGGACCGAACTCAGGCTGTGAACAGAGTTTTCACTGCAGTACTGCTGTTTAACCACTGCACCATGAGGTTCAAGTCATTATTAGGTGGTTCATGTCATGGTTGAACAGTCACAGGGTTCACATTGCAGCTGTTGTGCAGAACACTTGCAGAATTGCCTTGGGGATATTACTTCTGCCCTGCTGTGATTTTTCTACCGATTCTGCAATCTCATATTATGCATGTGTAGATGTGCAACAAACATCAGTCATAAGATCTTTGTTTTGATTTAGAGGGATGGGATGATTTGCAGTAGCCTCCAGCCTTTCCTTCTTTTCCACTTTTACAATCTAGAAAGAACTGGGGGCAAACCTATGGTATCATAATCACTATATTTATTGAACATTTTTTCAGAGCATGCATGGGCTTCTGTAGTGAGGAGGGAAAGGAAACAGTGACTCTCAAAGCCATGACTCCCAGATCCCCAGCTTTCATTCAAAATGTTTCTAATCTAATGTTTGTGGATGTGATGGCAGTTCTATCCTGCAAGGTGGACATAATGGTTCAGAATGCCTAGCTTTGTGGCATTTTAGACGTCCTGGAAGTGCTGCCATGTCTGAGTAGATGGGACCAGTGACAGGAAGGTTCTGTAGTCATCACCACATCTCCTTGGTGCACTCTTTCCAGGACGAACAGAGTAGTGTCTAAGTAGCTATAGAAGGACCTCCTGAACCTTGTAAATGCCACAGGCTTCTTGATGTCATCTTTTAAAATCAAAATGTGAATGCCAAGTCAACTTTGTATTCTAAAGCCATGTTGTCGGGCTACTGCCATGGAAGTGTCATTTAGCATTGTGGGGTGGGGGGCAGTTTCTTCATTATATAACACAAGGAGACAGCTATGAAATGGGTTCAGGAGGCAGCACTGGCTAGAATTAAAGACTGACCATTCTTTTTCAGAGAATTGGCTAGGTAGTAAGTCTTCTGTTTTCTGTCAAGTATTTTGGAGAAGTATTACTAGGAACATTAGCAGAGAAATAAGCCAGTAGTAAACATGAATAAAGTTCGCATTTGCCTTGCTTGAATGAAGCAGAGAATATTTCATGAATTCTCTTATAAAGGAATGAGTTTATAATCTAGATTAATCTTGTCATTGTCTCTTCTGGAAACTAATGGTAACATCACTAAGTAATCAAAAATCAATACTGGGTTGTCTTTCATTAAGCCACCAAAAAGGCACAAAAATGTGCAAGCCAAAACTGGGGGTGAGGGGAGGGATTGAAACAAATATTGTAGCACTTTAAAAGCTAAAAGTGTTTATTTTTGTCAATCAAACTGCCCCCTCAATTTGTTGAAGGAGACTAACACATCTACTTCTTAGGAATTTGTTTATAACTAATATAATGTTTCCCCAAAAATAAGACAGGGTATTGTATTAATTTTTGCTCCCAAAATGCATTAGGGCTTATTTCCAGGGGATGTTTTATTTTTTCATGTACAACCATCTGCATTTATGCAAATACAGTCATGCCATCTTCTGGTTGCTGCACAATGGTGGAGGCGGGCTTTCACTTAACTAGGGCTTATTTTGGAGGTAGGGCTTATATTATGAGGATCCTGAAAAATCATGCTAGGGCTTATTTTCAGGTTAGATCTTGTTTTCAGGGAAACAGGGTACTACCTTTCTCCAGTGACAGGTATAAATGTGGCATCTCTAAACATGCCATTTCTAGCATTAAGGGAAAAGACTATGGAATATATGGTTCACAGCAGAAGATCCCAGGTTCAATCCCACAGCATTTCTAGGTAGAAATTTATGTATGTTTTGCCACCAGAGATAAAATACAAGATGGGATCCTTGTATTCCATGTACTGGCTGGACCAGCAATGTAACCTCTCATACTGTCCATGGTATAGTATCATCTATCACACTTGCACACAGCAAGCCTCTTGATTTGGGACAAGGATCTGGGACAAGCTTTGTGGTACCTACTGCTCCTGTCAATGTCGTCCAAGAGAGTAGGGAGGACAAGGGGGCTCAGGGACAGTAGCTGTACTGCTGGTCCCACCCCCAGCATTTGCAACCTGAGCCATTTGGCTCATTCTGCCCAGTGATTAAGCTAGCCTTTGCCGTGATAAAGTTGTGGCATTATTTGACTACTTCTTTTTGGAATTGCAATGGCTGACATTTGTTTCACTGCTTTAGTGCTTCTTTCAGTTTATAAGCCACACATAAGAATGAAAGTTTTGATTCAATGTCCTTCAGCAGTTTGTGCCAAATCCATGAGCCAACTTTATCTCTGAATTTTTAACTTGCCAAACTGTTTGCAAGCATATGTCTGGAATTCCGTACAGCATTTGTCAGATAACGACTGGTACTCAATCACAAAGAATTGCAAAGTTACTAATTCTGGAGTAGTCAGCTTTTAAAATCATCGATAGTGGCTTCTTGCAACTATTTGAAACATCACTGTAATTTCATACCTTCTTTCTCTTAAGACTGGTTATCTTACCATCCAGAAATAAGTGCAGCAAAAAGAAAAGTATAACAATAAATGTGAAATGTTTGTTAGCATTTTTTCTGAAGTAAAGTTTAGCTGGCAACAGAATAACTAGCTCTATTTCTAATTCCTTCATTTATCAAAGATAATGTACATGTGTGTATTTTCTTTCCTTCCAGGCTGGAATTCTTCTACTGCGGTGGCCATTAAGGACTCCTGTTGGCTTTATCAGAAGTTGTTAATTAACATGAACAATGGTGCTCCATTTTTAGGGGCTCTTTGTGTCAGATTTGTTCCCTCAACAGAACATAACCTTCATAATAAACATATGTATTATGGCTTCTGAAGAATGGGAAGGGGGCTGAAGGGTATACTTTCATTTTCTACTTCTCAAACACATGTATACGTTTTCTTTAAAGTACAGAGCTACACTACGCTCATGCATCTTTAAACTCTTCAGAGATGAGTTATGTCAGTAGCCACGGAACAGGAAAGATATCTTGGATCAGAAATAAAACTCCTCTTTGAAATCATGGGTTGGACGATATGTCTCTTGCAAGATACCTCATCCATTGCCTCTCCTCTAATGACCAGATAGACATAATTTATAAGAAACACAACATTCATCTGTACTTAGCTTCTGACAATTACCAAGGACTAGAATTCCACTACCTTTCCATTTCATTACATGTGCTGTATGAGGTAGTGAAAGAAGAAATTGTCTTATCCTTGGTGATCTGGCCCACTAATACTGACAGTAATTTATAGTAGCTGTCCAGAGTGTGACAAAGTTTTTCCAACTCTTTTTGAAAATGTAAGGAATTGAATTCAGAACCTTCTGCGTGGAAAGCATTCATTCTGCCACTAAGTCATAACTCTTCCTATGTACAGCCTAACAGTTCAATCACATGTATATTGAATTAATTGTAAATTCCACACTGTTCGCAATTACTTTCTTGGGAAAAAATATGCACAGAATTACAGTCTTTATTGCACAAATCAGTTAAGTGCCCACATGCATACAGATGTTACAGAAGTATGTTACTCTGAGCTGCTTTCATACATTCAAGTCCTGACTATATAAGGAAAACTGGCACTTTTAGCAGGTAAGGAGGCTGTATACACTAAATGGGTAGAGCTGTTGGAATAGTTGGCTATTGTGCAATGGCATTTTCAGGAGCTGAAAATGTCTGTTCCCCCTTGTCCCCTTGTTTAAACTGTAAGCTGTTCAGGAAAAGAACTTTGTTCTTCTGCTTATCTAGCTTACAAAAGGAAACCCTAAGCAATCAACCAAATGTGGCTGGCTTACAAGTAACCTGGAATGAAGTCAGTCATCATCCAACTGAATTAAAGCAGAAGCTCAAGTTCTTTATTAGATTCCTTCACTTTTGGAGTGTTCTACCATAAAGTTTTAGTGTACAGTATTTGCTCTGGTATCAGCAAATCTTACTGAATTCCAGGATCAATGCAAAAGGTTGTTACGCTGTTTTTTATAAATTAAGCCTAGAACATACAGTGGACCCTTGACTTACAGACGGCTTGACTTACAGACTTTTTGAGTTACAGACTTCTCTGGCCGCAAAATTTAGGTTTGACTTGCAGCCTGAGAATTGACTTACAGACCAGAAAAAAACCAAAATGGAACAAAAACGGCCTGTTACGGGATTAATCGGTTTTCAGTGCACCGTAGGTCAATGGAGACTTGACCTACAGACTTTTTGACTTGAGAACTGCCTTCCAATACAGATTAAGTTCTCAAGTCAAGACCCCACTGTGTTTTACTCTTCTGTTTCCCATAACTGAATGGTAAAACTATCCTAACTAGAATGGATGTTGTAGTGTTCCCCTTTATTTTGTCAATGGTTCATGTTTTATTATGTTAATTGTTTTTGCATATTCATGTTGCTGAGAGGCAGAGCCGAGAGAGAGGTGATAAGAGGCAGAGCCTGAGAGAGAATCAGTCAGAGAGTTGGAGTGGAGTGTGTGAGAGAGAAGTAGTTAGAGTGTGGAGTTTGGGGAATTCTGAGGTGTGCTTAGAGTTACGAGTGTACTATTATCAAATAGGTTGTTGTTAATAATTAATTTACTTAAAGAAGATATTCATGAATCAATTTCAATTTCTGTAATCAATAAACAAAAGTTATATTTAAAAGACTTTGAATGTGGACCTGAATCTTTATCTTCCAGAAGTAATGGCGATTTAGTGATCACCTGGTGGCAGCAGTGTAAAAGAGGGGATTGTTTGCCTTCGAGTGCTTTGTGTCTGGACAACAGAGCACTCAAGGGGCACGAGGAGTGAATGTCACAGATGTTTTACTTTAAAAATATTTCTTCAAATGCTATGCTAAAGTGTCATTTTCCAGATGCATAGATTAATACTCAGCAATAAACCCCATTGAATTCAATGAGACTTACTCTGAGGCAGAAGTGCACAGGGTTGAGGTTCCAAAGGAATTCCAGTAAACTGATCCTTTCCATGTTTGTTGTTGTTGTTGTTTAGTCATTTAGTTGTGTCCGACTCTTCGTGACCCCATGGACCAGAGCATGCCAGGCCCTCCTATCTTCCACTGCCTCCCGGAGTTACGAGTTTACTTGAAAATAATCCCACTGAGCCCATGGAGGTGTACTCTCAACTATGCCAGTGCATAGGATTCATTTTAATATGTACTGTATTTAAAAGATCACACAATGCAGTTGCAGTTGGCTGCTAACTACAGTACAGAATTTCTTAATGATATCTTCCAACAAAATTCAAACAAAAGGGTGGTTCATTTCTTCATTAGACTTCTGAAATATTAAAAGCAAGCAAAGGTTTCAAATCCAGGAGGACTCTTCTTCAGATTTGGCAGCACAGAGCTTGAGAGGGTGAAGAAAAATAAATGCCCAATAATTATCCTGACCAGATACTGTAGTGTCACAATCTGAGTTAAACTTCAGGTTTCAGACTCATCAAATCAGCTTTTGTCCAAAGGATAACTGAATATTGTGACAACTCCAATAAATGGACTTTAATGTTTAATGTTTTCATTAAATGCATTTAATTAGGCTTTTTCATTAATATTATCATTTTAATTATATCTTGGCACCATTAGTAAGCTATTTAAAAACACAAAATATTTATAAATTGTGATTTGCATAAAGGCATTGATGGATTTAGAATTATTTACCAGTTGTGCAATATGAACATAAACAAATTCTTTACATTTAAACAGTAACTTCTATACATGTTTCTTTTAGCTTAGCTCTACCTCTAAGTGACAGAGCTTTGTCAGGATAAAGACTAGCAATCAATTTTATTTATTTTATTTTATTTAGATAGTTCTGCTGTGTTTTTCTTCTTAAAAAGGACCTCAGGTGGCTTATATCATTAAAAGACACCATTAAAAATTGCTTCTTTGTTTACATATGATATATTTTAAAAAGTCTTCAATGAATAAATATTTTATTTAAATAATTATACCTCCAGAAATTCTGTCCTGCAGTGTTAATTTGTTGACCACTGTACCAATTCCTTGAACACCATCATAGTAGTAATTTAACAGTGCAATATTTTACATAACTAATCATATATCCCCTTCAAGTAAGAACTGATTTACAGCAATCCTAATAGAGTTTTCAAGGTAAATGAAGTATTTAAATAATGGTTTTATCAGTTCCAATCCCCAGTGAGTTTCCAGGGTGGAGCTGGGGAATTGAACCCAGGTTTTTTGAGTCCTGGTTCATTACTTTATCCACCCCACAATACTGGGTGCCCACAATCAGACATTACTCTGACTTTTAACTAAGCAAATGTGCCAAAGAATCAGCAAAATCAGTCATTGAAACTAGGTGGTGGTGGACTTCAAGAACTATTTCTCTTTGAATTACTTGGTGAACTTTGTCCATCTAGTTTTTTTTTTTTAATCAAACCATTGTTTTCCACCTGCCCTAGGATATGGAAATATCAGTGTATTTGTGGTATGATAAATAATTTATGTGTGATAAAAGTTGTTACGATATGAACCATATCAGATTGTCTGATTTGAGATTAATTTGGGACTAGGCCCACAAAAAAAATCACCAGATTGGATATGAGGCAGATGAGTGCTACTAAAATGCAATATATACCATGGTATATTGTGTTACTTGGCCTGCGGTGTAGATGTTTGTATTTTTAGTGGGGGACTTTTAGTGGGTGGGGAGTGTTTGGGGAATTTTATGTGTGTGCATGTGTCTGGTCTCTGGGTGTCTGTGAATTTTGTTGTATGTGTATATACTTACAATGACAATAAATTATTATTATTATTATTATTATTATTATTATTATTATTATTATTATTATTATTATTATTATTATTATTATTATTATTATTATTATTATATAATTGTTACTTTTCATTTACCTTTTTAGATGGGTCAAATGAGACTATGCATCTACATGTTAATATAGACTGAACAGTTTGTAACTAGTAATTCAGATCTTGAAAAAGTTACTGTTTGGGGATGAACTCCCAGAATTCCTCAAGCAACATGAACATTATCCCAAACTCTGGTAATTACGCATACATTATAGATATACATTTCACTTTGTCCATTGAAGTACTATATGGTAGATTTCGATGCCTCGGCAGTTGTTTACTAGATCAGTAGCTTTGTAAGTTATTTTTGTAAGATAATTACTTCTATAATGTATGAACTAAATATCTCAGCAGTAACTCTTAAGCCATTAGAATCTAGTATTGTGTTTCCCACCTGTCCCTCCACTTGGGTCCCTCATAACTTAACATGCGATGGACAATGGGATATATAAATTTAAAAAGTAGTTATCTCAGATTTGTCTTTACAATCATCTGATAGATTTTGTTTTCAAGAAAATAAAAATTAAACTAAATGAGCTGTCACATCTTGCTGATTTTACAAAAAAAGTAAAATGGATTAGCTAAATCAGGGATACTGTTGGACTGCTATTCCTGTAATCTCTTCTCACTGGCCCTGTTTGTGAAGACTGATGGGAGTTGTGCTCCAACAATATCTGGAGAGCCATAGCTGCTCCCTCTCCCAGTCTAGGTTAACTGGATTGTGTGAGCAAGGGAGACTGGACAGCCACTTTTTCTTTAACATTTTAGAAATACATACTTGAGTCTGTTATACAACTTTTCTGGCCAACATAATTAATAATCCATATTGGCTATATCTTTGCTAAATATGTTCAACTCATTACCAGCCTGCATAGTTTTGCCCAACACATAGCAGCTTTGCTCTTTGAGGGGAAGCATTAGTTAGCTTGTTCCTATCTGTATTTTCTCCTTCTGGGACAGCTTGGTGCTTTACTTGACAAAATGCAGCCATGTGGCTAAAACAGTTATTAAATGCATTAAAGCATTAACCTCTCATAACCCCATTTTTCACTTTGTACACATCCATAAGTGTTTAATCGAGCTAGCGTTAAACAGAGAAAATTTGGAGAAGTCAACTTTATACATTCCCTTCAGTTTACACAAAGCCAACATGATAAGAAGCCAAGAGAATGAGAAAGAAGACAGAAAACACTTGTCATTTCCTTGCCTCCTCTACACCTTCTAACACATCTAAAAGGGCTGTATAGATTATTGAACAACTTTACATTGGCAAAACAGCCCAATTTAGACTGCTTTAGGTGTCATAACGGCCAGATGCTTACAGCAATTTATACAATTTCATTAATAAGCAGCACTTTGCCACCAGACCTACAATTCCCTTATGCAAGTGTAAAGTGGCAGCATGATTTTTGCCACTGCACTGTTCCTCTTCAAAGATTCAAGAACGGATACATGCACAGAGGCTGAAAGGAACACATTTGTATGCCATCCTTAAGACTAAGATTCATTACAGTGTACTAGCTTTTGTGGCCATGCAGCCTACTTCTTTAGCTTCATGAAAATGACATCTGAGCTTCCAGATATGACTCGTAGAGCTGGAGGCAGAATATAGACAATGCAGTGAAGGTAAATTTGAATGCAGTCTATATATTTCCAATCCCAAACCTTTATTCTGCATATCTGAAGAAGTGCATTGTATGTCCACAAAAGTTGAGGCTATAATAAATCTGTCCATTTTAAAAATGCCACACAACTATTTGTATTCTGCTACAACAAACTAAGAGGGCTTCCCTCTGGGAAATGTACAAAGAACACATTATAAAAAATGAAATAACCAAGATTAGTTTCCCAACACGGCCTTTCAAGACGACTGTCACATCTCAGAATAAATATGAATATTACATTTTGGCAGGGGATCCATATGTCTTTGCTCAGACAAAGGCTTCTGTTATGAATAATAATGTACACAATAGTTTGCTTTTGAAGAAAAACACAGTCCCACTCCCTCCCAAGTTAGCACTTCGACTCTAACAATACTGTATTGGGTGTGTGATTGGACAAAATGTCATAGCCACCTACTTGAGAGGATTTCCCTGCCCCCTCAAGTATGGTAGAATATGCATAATACTGTTGTTCCTGAAGTATTACAATCATGAGCTAAATAACTATGAGCTCTCTGATATCTACAGTGAGTTATCTTTAATATCATAATATTTTTAAAATAGCAAAGTAGCAACGTCAGACACTGAGAAGGCAAATAACAGTTAATTTTTGTACACAAAGAATTTACAACCTAGAACAGATTGTAAAAAAAGTTGGAAAATCATGTTTTAGGCTTTAGTGGCATTACATTAGAACATCTGTAAATACTTTGCTATGAGGGCAATACATTTCTGTAGACAGTTTGAATGGTTGTTCAAATCTAAAGCTCGTAAAGGCATGTTCTCAAAATCATATAAAGAACTTTTAGGAAAACAAACTGAAGAACATAGATTCAAGCGGAAACAGGTTTTGAGTTTAGTCTTTCCACACACAAAAAAAGTCCCATTGAACAAAGTCAAATTAAGCCCCAAGGACATCAGGCATCACCAACAGTGCCTTCTCTTAGCAAATAAGTAACAAGGACTCCAGTCTGTGTAACAGAATGTCTCGTTTGGTTTGTGGGATTTTAAAAAAACTTGAGTAGAGGGTGTTTACTGTGAAAGGAACAAACAAGAATATTAGATAAGAAGGCATATTGACGAATTTCAGGCTGGAATTCATTAAACACTATTTAAGGTGGTATTTAAATAGATAACCATGGCCAGTCAGGTCATGGCCGGACATGTTCTGTACAAATACATTAGTTCAACTGTTGATAATACAGAAAGAATAGTGGGACATAACTATTGACAGCTGAAGCAGGAATGAATTTGATTTAATTTTAAATAAAACAAATGCATGATATGGTACAGTGTTGTTGGGCTCCAAGTTCCCATCATCCCTTCCTTAACAAAGCTGAAGAATGATGGGAGTTACAGTCCAAGCTTATGCCAAGAAAAACTTGTTTCTCTTAACATGCCTCAAGATTCTTTTTTGGTCCTCCAAAACATAGTTTTCTTCTACAATGTATGCATCTCATAAGTAAGATGAAAATATTTTAGCACTAAGACTCTTTTTCCCAAGTCTTGTTTTCCTGCTGGTCTCTCCTGCCCCAGTAAACCATTCCCTACTAACACTTGACGTGTTGACCACTTTTTGTGCCTTCCTCAAATCACCCAGACTTCCCTTGTTTCATTCTTTTACTGCCCCTGCCATGCCAGGATAGCTCCCATTCAAAGCAATAAAAGTGCTCTGCCATGAACTGAAAGAAAAACTGCCAAACCATAGCAACAGACTATTTTGTTACTCGAATCTCTGAAGTGACATTATCCGGAATGAATTCCTTACTGGAGGAAGTCCCTCAAATTCTTTTCTGAGAAGCAGTAGATAGTTTAGAAAATGCATTTTGGGGGGTCTGGAAAGTCATCTACAGAACATCATCTGTTTGTACACAATCTCTTACAGGGCCATCTTTTTTGCCAGATATTTTCCACATCAATTCCTCAGATGGTACTGCTCATGAAGGCACTGCATAGTGGGATTTGTTGATAAATCTTTGTTTACAGAAATATTTAATTTGCCAAATGCTTGTTTCTTGACATAATAACGGTTTAAAAACAACTGTCTTTACATCATCAAGCTTGCTCTATCCACAAATAGTTCATACTAATATAAATAGAGATGAAGGTTGGAAATAAGTCTCCCTGTAAGATGGGCAAAACACAGCACATTTATCTCAGTTTTCACTTAAGCGGAATCACCATCGTTTCTCCTTCATCCAGGGTGGTCACTGTGACAAACCCAGACCTACTGGGATCTGCCACACGTTAACTAAGCTGCCACCAACCATTCCCTATAAGAAGTCACACAGACCAGGGATGGATTTTCAACAAATAAAAGAATAAGGTTTATTTAAAACACCACACAGGGAAAATAAAACGATCAGGTGAATAAGATATAGTAACGTGGCTTAGTCTCATTCATACATGCACACAGTTTAGTTCACACAGAACACTTAACTTGAAGCACAGACCCTGAACCTATCAGTTCTGGCTAACCATACAGACACCTGAACCTATCAGGTTGGTACTGACTGACACACAGTAGTACCCTGTCTGACACACAGACTCCCACACCAGCTTCTTCTTCCCAGCTGCTGCTTCTTCACATCCCAGCGTCTTCTGAACTTCACCACACACGCTCCACATATATATACAGT
Organism: Pogona vitticeps; assembly: GCF_051106095.1. Classification (NCBI taxonomy): domain Eukaryota; kingdom Metazoa; phylum Chordata; class Lepidosauria; order Squamata; family Agamidae; genus Pogona; species Pogona vitticeps. Next base: position 39,967,430 of record NC_135786.1, read on the forward strand.
ACAGCCCCTCCTCCTGATGTCCCGCCTTCCACTCCCCATAGGATGGAACTTTCCCTCCAAACCCATGACAGACAGGTAACATCAGTGCTGTATGTAACACCTCCCCTCTTTATAAGTTGTTTTGTAGGGGGAAAGCTAAGGTGCTTTTTCCCAAAAAAACAACCTGGTTAAAACACACAACAACAGTTATACATACCATATCATACTTACTTATACTTACATTCTAAGTTAACCATAGCAATTAGGCATTTAAACATTTACCATATACATTACATCAATTTACCTTTATTCATACAAACCAAGTTCAAAAAACAGGTACATTTAACTTTTTGTCATCAATATATATACATAGTCCATGTTCTTTCGCCGTCTTCAATCTTCAGGTCTTCTTGACAAGGCGTCAGCAACACAGTTCACTGACCCTCTGACCACCTTCACTTCAAAGTCATAGTCCTGTAGGTTTAAAGCCCACCTCATAAGTTTGCTATTGTGGGTTTTCATTGTCTTTAACCATTGCAGTGGTGAATGGTCAGTGCACAGAACAAAATGTCTTCCCCAGATGTAAGGCTTGGCCTTCTGGATCGCGTAGACTATGGCCAAACACTCCTTCTCCACGGTTGCCAAATGTCTCTCACCTTTTTGAAGTTTCCTACTCAGGTAGGACACTGGATGCTGGTCACCATTCTCATCCTCCTGGCACAGAACTGCTCCTACCCCGCTGTTAGACGCATCGGTGTAGATGATGAACTCCCGGTCGAAGTCTGGAGCCCGCAGCACTGGATAATTGATTAACGCCTCCTTCAACCTCTGGAACGCCGCCTCACAGTCGCTGGTCCACGGGATGTGGTCATCAGCCTTCTTCCTTGTCAGATCGGTCAGCGGAGCCGCAATCTCGCTAAACCTCGGGATGAACTTTCTGTAGTAGCCCACCAACCCAAGAAATGATTTGACTTTTTTCTTGGTGTTGGGTCTGGGCCAATCACGAACTGCTTCTATCTTGGCCTCTAGGGGTTTGATCACTCCTCCCCCTACTATGTGACCCAAGTATTTTATTTCTGGGCTACCCAGCTGCAGTTTGTTCTCTTTGCAGGGCCTAGGCCAAAGCACTTCCTCCCCTGGATTAAAGTGCCTCTCCCTGCCTTCCTGGTCATCCCAAGCTTTCTTTCTGACCTTTTGAGCTTGCAGGGTCCCTGCTGCTAGCTCTAGGTTTCTCTTTAGGTCATGCCTTAAAGAGTCTATATATGTTACAACGTCTTGTGGGTCATCCTGGGTGATCTGCTCCCAATCTTGCTTGATTAAATCAAGGGGCCCTTTCACCCTTCTCCCAAATAAAAGTTCAAATGGACTGAACCCGGTACTGGCTTGTGGCACTGATCGATAAGCAAACAAAAGGGATTGCAGCTTCTGGTCCCAATTGTTTGGATTCTCTGCCAAGTAAGCCCTAATCATGCGCATTAGAGTCCCATTGAACTTCTCAGTTAACCCATTACTTTCAGGATGATAGGCAGTGGTTTCCTTGTGCTTAATTCCACAGATTTGCCATAAGCGTTTCATGAGCTTTGATGTGAACGATGCGCCCAAATCTGTGATTATTTCTGAGGCAAATCCCATCCTGGACATATACCCCACCAAGGCATCTGCCACTGTGTTAGTTTCAATGTTAGTCAAGGGTATGGCTTCAGGGTACCTCGTGGCATGGTCCACAATGGTGAGAATGAACCTGTTCCCCCTCTTTGTGGCCTTGGGCAAAGGTCCCACAATATCCACCCCTATGCATTTGAACGGAGTGTCAATCACAGGCAAAGGGCACAACTTTGCTTTGGTTCTGTCACGGCTATTCCCCTGCCTTTGACACACATCACATTGTTTACAGAACTCCCTGATCTGCTTCCCTATGTCAGGCCAGTAAAAATTCTGTGTGATTCTCTGCTGTGTTTTGTTCACCCCTAAGTGTGCAGCAAACATGTCAGAATGCCCCCTTTGTAAGATCATGGGGCGATACTTTTCAGGTACCACTAGCTGACTTCGGATCCCATCTCCCCCTTTTGAGATATTCCTCAGGGTCTCTCTATATAAAATCCCCTTTTCCTCCAGAAATCTCACTGGGGTTTCAGGTGTTAGCTGGGCGTCAGTCACCTGTTCAAAACACTTTTGGAGAGTGGCGTCTGCCTTTTGCTCTTGTCCAAATCTGCTGTCTGTGGTTAAGGTTTCCACCACAGCTTTTGAACTCCCCCCACCTGCTTCCGTCTCTGGCTCATCATTACCCCCCTGAACTGTCCCCGTGGTGGCTTGTGAACGTGTAATCACTAGCACCCGTTTCACATGTTCAGCCAGGTCATTTCCCACGAGCACGGCTGCTGGCAGAGTCGATGAAATTGCTAGCCGCCAAACTCCCCTCCAGCCTTGAAAGTTGACAGGTACCTCCGCGACTGGCAGAGAGATCACCTGCCCCTCAATCCCTGCCACCTTCATGCTCTCATTTGGGATTACATACTCCCTAGGAATAATATCTGGATGGCACAGGGTCACCTGAGAACAAGTGTCCCGCAGCCCCCGATACTGACGGTCAAGTATTCCTACGTCCACCCCTGCTGTCTCAAACAACTGAGAATCTGTTCTCACCAGCAGGCAGCGCCTGACCTCTACAAGAGGACCATTTTCCTCAGCCTGATCAGCAGATGTAGCTGTTCCAGATTGAGTAGCCATGGCAACAGGCTCCCTCAGTGACAAGGAGCTTTGCTCTTTCTGGACACAGAACACAGCTTTTGGCTTGGTTCCACTCGAATCATGAGGCACATTTCCCTTTATCTGCTTCCATTTCTCACACCCTGAGATTAGATGGCCCTTTCCCTGACAGAAATAACATTTTCTGCTATATTTTGAGTCTTTCTCATCCTGTTTTGGTTTTCCCTCCAAAATCTGAGGTCTTGGTTTCACGTCTGAGGGCTTCCCTTCACCATGGGCCCCTCCCCCTTGCTGGCTTTTCCCTGGTCCCTGAGAGTACTTGCTGTAGGTTTCTTTGGGTTTACCTACAGATTTCCCCTCACCCAAGGGCTTTCTTATTTGGGAAATAAAATCTGCGATCTCGGCTGCTTCTGCCACAGATTTCGGTTTCTTTTCTAGCTCCTTTTGCTTAGCCTCAAACTCAGCCCTGATCTGTAAACTTTCTTCCTCAGCCCTAGCTTTTATCTCTTTTACTTTTTCTTCAGTCTTATCTCTGATTTCTTTTAACTTAATGTCTTTTTGCTGATTATATTTTTCAAAATCTTGCTCACTTTGTCTGACCTGAGCCTCATACTTTTCTCTTTCCGAAATTTCTTCAACTGATAAATTGTTATTTTTCTTATTTAGGAATGTTAATTTTAATTGTGCCATTCTCATTCTGTGTTCCAGTTCCATCTCTTTCATCCTCATGGCCATTCCCCTTTTCTTGGCATCTGCCTCTGCCTGACTGATTTCAGATCTTTCTCTTAAGTCTACTTCCCTCATCCTCAGTTCATGCTGTTGCGCTAGGAGCATTTTTCTGAGTTCTGAGTTCTGCTCTCCTGTGCTGTCACCCTGCACTGAGCCAAATTCATCCTCAGAACCTTGGTCAACCTGGGGGTCTTTCACTTCACCCATTTCTGCCATTTGGCTTCGAGTCAAGGGCATAATCCCCCCCCCCCAGAACAGGCTGCTTTAAAAGTCAAGCCTCAAAATAAAGCGACCACTTTTTTTTTGTATTCTGCTACAACAAACTAAGAGGGCTTCCCTCTGGGAAATGTACAAAGAACACATTATAAAAAATGAAATAACCAAGATTAGTTTCCCAACACGGCCTTTCAAGACGACTGTCACATCTCAGAATAAACAGTCACATATGAAAGATGGCAGAGCTCCGGTACTTATAATAGTTGTTATGCAAGCTACTGCCTGCTAAAAATTCCTCTTCCACACAATCACACAGATACAGAATCCCAGAGCTTTTTTTTAAATGTGGCAATCCTAACCAAAATATATATTGATATATAGTTTTATTGGAAGTGCAGTAGTCCAGTCCATTTTTAGTCCATTGTGACTACCTTGGACCAAACTTGATGCTGTAACTCAGTTTACACAATTCAGTTTATTGTCCAAATGGATACCAAGCAGGGTGAATAAAAACCAATGATTAAAAAAAACAATTTACATTTTAAAAATCATTTAAAAAATTTTAATTGTCAAAAACTCATTTTAAAATTTAAATCATGGTTTAAATTGATTTGATTTAAATCAAATCCACACTGATATCAACGATGTTTTTTGTGGATATTTTGATTCTCAGCTCATCAGCTTTATCTTGTTCTGTGTGACATTTAAATTGAAGTGGTTTGGTTTTCTTGGAAGTTGATATTCCAAATTGTTTTAGCAGTATCCTCAAGATCACATTATGAAATACAGATTATGTGGAATGTTTAAGGCGTTCAGCATTGTTTCTATATTTTGTTCCTGTGTAACTTTGTAATTTGTTTGGTATAGAAAGTCAAAAGTTCTGTTCTAGTTCCTTCTCAAGGACATACTTCATTGGTCTGAATACATATTAGAATGTGATTTCCAATATTATTTTCTGAGTTATTATATCAGCTTTATTTAGCCACATATGATTGGTGAATTTTCTTGGTTTAGTTTGCATCCTAGGACATTCTAATTGGACTTTACATGGCTTCTGTGTTTGAAAGGTTAATAAAAATAGCATATTTGGTGGAAGTTGGAAGCAGAAGCATTGATGAAATGGAAAACTCTCCACACTGCTGGACATTCCACTACCATGGAAGTTCTCAGACTTAAGAAGCATATCCATCAGGACTGGTTTCATGAGAATGATGAATGAGGAAGTTTCTTGAGCAACTTCTTTAACAAAAATATCAGTTACATAAATTGATTTATGAACTCAAGAAATCACTTGTCAATAAAAGCTGGCTTCAAGAAAATCCATTGTGAGTGGCTGTTTAAATTACAAGAGATACAGAACTCACAGCTCATCAGGAAGGCTGAGGAGATCCAAGAATCTGCTGATTGTTGAGAAACTAAGGGTTTGATCTAACTGACAACAAAATCTGGGTTCTGCTGAAAACAACCTGGATTTAATTTTTAGCATACACAAAAGGCATGTGCACGCGCAACTACTGTGCCAAGGGAGCATGCTTTTCTGCTACTCTGGCAGGTGTCCATTTATTTTGAGATGCATGTGGAATTGATTCATTGTAATCAACTTCAAATGTGTGTATGCCCCATCAGTTTTTTAAAAAATTCCTGCTAACACAGCCCTATGCCAGCTAGCAGGGATAAAATAAAATAAAAACACAATGCTTGCAAAAAGCTGGTGCCTGCTCAATTGCCCCCAATCACCTGCCCAATCACCCACATCACAGGCATGATGACCCCCGCACCAGCCCCATCACCTGCCCTATAACCCCCATGTGTGCCCAACTGCCTTCCTAATCACCCCACTACTCCATCACCTTCTTGTTCCTGATTTTTACCATTCAACAAATACAGTACGGGGAAAGTGTCAAAAGCAGCATGACTAAAGCTGTTAACAAAGCATGCAGATGGTCTGTATGAAAATCATCAAGAAATTTGGATGTGCCAAAAAATTCATGTATATCACTTGAGAATTTCCATGATGGTGTACAAGCTTGCATCATTGATGATGGCATATTCTCTGACCCCTTTCCCATTACAAATGGTGTAATACAAAGCTGCCCCTTCACGGATTGCTGCCTTGTCGTAGCAAAGGGGCTTGAGTAATTCAGAGAAGCCATGGGGTATGCCATGCAGGGACACCCAAGATGGGCAGGTCATAGTGGAGAGTTCTGACTAAACGCGAGCCACCTGGACCAGGAATTGGCAAGCTGCTCCAGTATCTTTGCCAAGATACTTTCATAAACAGAAACAAAAGGCTAAAAGATATGACACTGGAAGAAGAGCCCCTCAGGTCAGAAGCCATCCAACATGCTACTGAGGACAAATAGCTCCAGAGCTAATGAAGTGGTTGAGTCAAAAGACACTCAGCTGCGGACGCGCCTGGAAATGAAATGAAAGTCTGATGCTGCAAAGAAAAATACTGCATAGGAACCTGGAATGTGAAATCTATGAAACTTAGTAAGCTTTTGTTATTGTTTGTTGTTTAGTCGTTACGTCGTGTCTAACTCTTTGTGACCCCATGAACCAGTGCATGCCAGGCCCTCCTGTCTTCCACTGCCTCACAGAGTTGGGTCAAATTCATGTTGGCAGCTTCGATGACACTGTCCAACCATCTCGTCCTCTGTCATCCCCTTCTTCTCTTGCCTTCACACTTTCCCAACACCAGGATCTTTTCCAGGGAGTCTTCTCTTCTCATCAGATGGCCAAAGTATTGAGCCTTAGTAAGCTAGATCTGGTCAAACAGGAGATGGCAGGAATAAACATTGACATCCTGGGCATCAGTGAACTAAAATGGACAGGAATGGATGAAATCAGTTCAGACAATTATCATATCTACTATTATGGGCAAGAATCCCATAGAAGAAATGGAGTAGCCCTCATAGTAAACAAAGGAGTGTGAAAGGATATACTGGGATACAGTCTCAAAAATGATAGAATGATTTCAATACGAATCCAAGGCAGACCTTTCAACATCAAAGTAATCCACGTTTATGCACCACCCACCCATGCTGAAGAGGTTGAAATTGACCAATTCTATGAAGACTTACAACACCTTCTAGAACTGACACCAAAGAAAGATGTTCTTCTCATTATAGGGCACTGGAATGTTAAAGTAGGGAATCAAGAGATAAAAGGAACAACGGGTAGGTTTGGCCTTGGAGTTCAAAACAAAGCAGGGCAAAAGCTAATAGAGTTTTGTCAAGAGAACAAGCTGGTCATCACAAATACTCTTTTCCAACAACACATGGACGTCATCAGATGGGCAATACCGAAATTAGATTGGTAATATTCTCTGTAGCCAAAGATGGAGAAGCTCTATGCAGTCAGCAAAAACAAGACCTGGAGCTGATTGTGCTCTGATCATCAGCTTCTTAGAGCAAATCTGAAGCTTAAAGTGAAGAAAGTAGGAAAAACCACTGGGCTAGTCAGGTATGATCTAAACCAAATCCCTTATGAATACACAGTGGAAGTGAAGAACAGATTTAAGGAACTAGATTTGGTGGACAGAGTGCCTGAAGAACTATGGATGGAAGCTCGTAACATTGTACAGGAGGCAGCAACAAAAAACATCCCAAGAAAAAGGAAATGCAAGAAAGCAAAGTGGCTGTCCAATGAGGCCTTACAAATAGCAGAGAAGGGAAGGGAAACAAAATGCAGGGGAGATAGGGAACGTTACAGAAAATTGAATGCAGACTTCCAAAGAATAGCAAGGAGAGACAAGAGAGCCTTCTTAAATGTACACTGCAAAGAAATAAAGCAAAATAATAGAAAGGGAAAAACCAGAAATCTGTTCAAGAAAATTAGAGCTCTTAAAGGAACATGTTGTTCAAAGATGGACATGATAAAGGACAAAACTGGTAGGGACCTAACAGAAGCAGAAGACAAGGTAGGCTTCAGCAGTATGTGGACCAAGAACTCCCAGAAGTACAAGCTGGATTTTGAAGGGGCAGAGGAACTACAGACCAAATTGCTAACATGCATTGGATTATGGAGAAAGCCAGAGAGTTCCAGAAAAATATCTACTTCTGTTTCATTGACTGCGCAAAAGCCTTTGACTATGTGGACCACAGCAAACTATGGCAAGTCCTTAAAGAAATGGGAGTGCCTGACCACTTTATCTCTCTCATAAGAAATCTATACGTGGGGCTGGAAGCAACAGTTAGAACTGGATATGGAACAACTGATTGGTTCAAAATTGGGAAAGGAGTACAAGGCTGTATATTGTCCCCATGCTTATTTAGCTTATATGCAGAATACATCATGTGGAAGGCTGGACTGCAGGAATCCCAAGCCGGAAGAAATATCAACAACCTCCGATATGCAGATGATACCTCTCTGGTGGCAGAAAGTGAGGAGGAATTAAAGAACCTCTTAATGAGGGTGAAAGAGGAGAGGGCAAAAAATGGTCTGAACCTCAACATCAAAAAAAACTAGGGTCATGGTCACTGGTCCCATCACCTCCTGGCAAATAGAAGGGGAAGATATGGAGGCAGTGACTGCTTTTACTTTCTTTGGGTCCATGATCACTGCAGATGGTGACAGCAGCCACGAAATTCAAAGACACTTGCTTCTTGGGAGGAAAGCGACAACAAACCTAGACAGCATCTTAAAATGCAGAGACATCACCTTGCCGAAAAAGGTCCAAATAGTCCAAGCTATGGTTTTTCCAGTAGTGATGTATGGAAGTGAGAGCTGGACCATAAAGAAGGCTGACCACCAAAGAATTGATGCTTTTGAATTGTGGTCTGGAGGAGACTCTTGAGAGTCCCCTGGACTGCAAGGAGAACAAACCTATCCATTTTGAAAGAAGCCAACCCTGAATGCTCACTGAAAGGACAAATCCTGAAGCTGAGGCTCTAATACTTTGGCCATCTCATGAGAAGCGAAGACTCCCTGGAAAAGACCCTGATGTTGGGAAAGTATGAAGGCAAGAGGAGAAGGGGACAACAGAGGATGAGATGGTTGGACAGTGTCATCAAAGCTATGAACATGAATCTGACCAAACTCCGGGAGGTAGTGGAAGACGGGAGGGCCTGGTGTGCTCTGGTCCATGGGGTCACAAAGAGTCGGATACGACTTAACGACATCAGTGGGGATCTGGTGAGTAAACACCTCCGTAACTCAATAGACCTACTTTAGCTGCAACTAGGATTTCAACTACTAACTATAAGAGTGCTAACTCTTAGGTAAGTACAGTGTTACCAATTACATAGAAATAATAAATTAAATGAACTCTTCCGGAACTTTGGATAAAATCGGATCCTCCGGTACGTATCTGAAAAGCTGTACCATGTCAAAGTGGGTCCTAGAATCACGATGACCGAAGAAATCCTAACTCTCATGTAATTTGGAGGAAAAATGCACGTTACATTTCTCATGTCTCAGGAAGTGGGCTTGGCCACGAAAGCTTTCAGGTGCCACCTCGTTTTGTTTTCTTTGTTCTTTATTATTGTTGCTGTTGTGTTTTTACCTATTATGCTACTAAGTGAGATAGCCTTCCCTAGTATCTGTTATTTTCATTAATGAGCAATGACTGCACGGTTTGGATTTCTGCCACGAAACGGAGCCTATTCCGTTTCGCAAGCTTTTACTTAAAATTCTCTTACATCCGATTTCTTGCCCAGCTCACGACGGCATCTATCGCTGGAAACCGGAAGTTCGTTTTAAAAACCACGGGACTGTATCTCTTTGACTCAGAAAAGGTCACTTCACACCGGAAACTACGGAAGGCGATGAGCGCCAGCTCTCGTTGTCTTTGACCTCTGCGCCCCCTAGCGTCTCTTCTACCCGAACCGGTAGCTTGTGAAATAAGAGAGCGGACCGACCGAAGTGAGAACCTTGTGTGTTCCTTTTGCTGGGGATCCACAGTGGACAGGCGAGCTCCTCGGGTCAGTGGCTGGAAACGACCTCATTGCTGTTTCTCTTTAACCCCCCCCTCTCCCCGTTTTTGTATTTCTCCTTTCCTGAGAGACTACACAGGCCACGGAACGGAAACGGGCGCTGCTCCGGGAAGTCCGGGGGACCTCTCCGGTTTTTCCGCATCACCTTCTTTCACTCCTCGGGTGAAAAGCCGGTTCTTCACCGCTGTGGCAGGGCCGGCACGAGGCATTTCCCTGCCTCAGGCGCGGTAGCAAATGATCACCCCTGCCCCGAATTAGGTCGCGAAGTCCCCAGACCAAGTAAAGTTATTTTTGGCAGGAAAGCTTTCCCAAGATTGCTCTCCCAATCTTTAGCAGCAAAGATGCAACAATGGCAAATTGTCACCTTCCGAGGCATTGTAAATTTACCATGGCAGCTGTCTCACTCTACACCGTGGATGATCCAGCGGTGCGCTTTAGAGCCCACTATTCCCCTAGGAGGAAAATACAAACCAGGACTTCACTCGTTCTCTCTTTGGGAGACTCTTGCTGGAGGCCATTTCAAAGCCCTGTGCCTTCTCCCCCCCCCCCCCCCGTGTTGCCCAGTGAGGCTTTGACAGCTCTGGAATCCTCACCCAATCCTTTCTCCTGCCTATCTTTCAGTTTTCTGATAATGGCCTGCACTATAGAGAAGATCCTCACTGATGCAAAGACCCTGCTGGAAAGGCTGAAAGACCATGACAATGCAGCAGAGTCCCTCATTGACCAGTCTACCATGCTGCACAAGAGGGTGGTGGCCATGAAAGAGGCTGGCACAGCTTTCTCACACAAGGTGGGTGAAGATCCCACAATGGCACAAACAAATTGGGGAGGTGGGGCAGTGCATTTTAGATTGCTGTGAACTTATGTGGAGCATCTCTTATTTGCAAGTACCAAGAAGATGCAGCTGAGCTGAAGGACATGTCAAAATACAAGCCTCACATTCTGCTATCTCAGGAGAACACTCAGATCCGAGACCTGCAACAGGAAAACAGAGGTGAGTGTTGGGCTAATCATAACAGCCGTGGGCCCCAAAGCAATAAGTGTCATTGTAAGGATTTAACTCCAGCACATAATCCTTCTGATTGTTCTTAGGCTTAATAGCCAGTATCCTGTTTGTATGTTTCTTCATTCCAGCAGCCCCCCCCCCCAATTGTATTCCCAATTACACAACATGTTGTATGAAAAATCGTGCAAACAATGTAAAAATTGGCAAGGAAAGAGGAGACTTGTGGAACAGATTTAAAACTATTTTAATCACCTTTCTATAACTGTATAACATACACTTTTAAGTGTGGCTCTAAAATGGACTGAGTGGCAGCTTTTAATTTCGTTATTTGTATCACAGTGTTGCACAATTTAGAATTAAATATATGGAATATAGGTAAAATTAAAAACAAATTAAAAATTTAAGGTAATAGACTATTTTTGACCAGCAACTGGCTACCTCAGGAGTGTTATCTCAGCCATTTGCTAGCAAAGTGTGCTGCTTATATACCGCCCCATAGTGCTTCAAGCACTCTCTGGACGGTTTTCAAGTTAATTATGCAGGCTGCACATTGCCCCCCCCCCAGCAAGCTGGGTACTCATTTTACCGACCTCGGAAGGATAGTCAACAAGTCAACCTTGAGCCGGCTACCTGGGATTGAACCCCAGGTCGTGAGCACAGTTTTGGCTGCAGTACAGCGGTTTAACCACTGCGCCACAAGGCTCTTTTGCTAGATCTTCTTTTGATGGGGCATAAATTGCATGGGCATAAATGTTTCATTGATTGAATTTCTCCACAGTCACAGAAAATTTCTCCTGTATCCAGGTAGCCCCATTTTACTTGATTATTCTTTGATCACTGCACTGTAAACTATTTGATTGTACTAATGGCTCATATCATTTGTATCCCAATTTTTGCATTGTCTTGTAATCAGTTGGCCTGGCTCCTCAGTAATGGCACTAATAATTAAAGTCTGACATCGTTCTAAAAGTAATCAACTTAAACTTGAATCTGACTGGGCAGTGCTGGAATATAAAGCCCCACTGGTGCAGTGATTCAGTATCTCCAATTAGTAAAAGTGTTATCCTGTAGGCATCCTTCAGTCTTGAGTATGGTAACGTGCTCTGAATAGAGGTCTTGGAGCAGCATCTAATGTGGCTGAGAAGGCCAATTCGAGAGTGACAATCCCTTCCACACTGAAGACAAATATAATCTGTCCCCTGTCCAGCTCCCTGATTTTGCTGGTTTCAGGACTACCTTTTTGCTTCGGCCTGCTGAACAAGTGTCTCTTCAAACTGGGAGAGGCCGTGCTGCACTGCCTGCCTCCAGGCTGAATGGTCAGATGTCAAAGTTTTGCATCTGTTGAGGTCCATTCCTAAGGCCTTCAGATTCTGCTTGCAGATATCCTTGTATCACAGCTTTGGTCTCCACCTGGGGTGCTTTCTCTGCACTAATTCTCCATACAGGATGTCTTTCAGAATCTAGCTGTCAGCCATTCTCATGACATGCCCGAGCCAACGTAGATGTCGCTGTTTCAGTAATGTATTTGTTGTTGTTGTTTAGTTGACCCCCTGGACCAGAATACACCAGGCCCTCCTGTCTTCCACTGCCTCCCGGAGTTGTGTCAAATTCATGTTGGTTGCTTTGCAGACACTGTCCAGCCATCTCATCCTCTGTCGTCCCCTTCTCCTCCTGCCTTCACACTTTCCTAACATCAGGGTCTTTTCCAGGGAGTCTTCTCTTCTCATGAGATGGCCAAAGTATTGGAGCCTCAGCTTCAGGATCTGTCCTTCCAGCGAGCACTCGGGGTTGATTTCCTTCAGAATTGATAGGTTTGTTTTCCTTGCAGTCCAGGGGACTCTCAAGAGCCTCCTCCAGCACCACAATTCAACAAGTGTGATGCTTCTGAAAGGAATAATGCTTTCAAAAGAGTGATGTATCAAGAGTTTCAAGACCATTCACTTGGCCTTAGGGTGTTTTTAATAATCTATGTAGATAAGGAAAAATGCTAAGGGTTTATGATGTGAAAGCTTAAAATAGGTTAACATCTTTTGAAATTATACAACTTTAATATGACTGTCTCTTTCAGTGTTTTCTTTTTTGTTTGTTTGTTTTTATGCTTCTCTGAATCCAAGATAATTTTCTTCATAATTGCAGACTGGAATGTATATTGTACCTTTCAGAGTTATGGATCTCTTTGGAAGAACACCAGGATGCTTTGGAGCTTATTATGAGCAAATATAGAAAGCACATGCTACAGCTTATGATGAAAAGAAAAGAAGTGGATGCTCAATCAATTCTGAAAGTCCACCAGTCTCAGTCTGTGGTAATGAATTTTATTAATTGTATTATATTTGAACAATCATTTCTAAAAAAACAAATTAACAATGGGAATAATGATGACACTCGAGGGAAATACTTGGTTATTATACACTGTTTCTATGGTGCTTCTTTCGACTTGTCTCTTTTATGTTTCCTTCAAAAGACTCTTCTCTAAAACACCTTCCTTCTGTTAGTGCCCCAGACTCAGAAGTAGCTTCTGTTTTTAAAATAAAATACAACAAATAGGTTGCAAAGCATGTTGTTCAAAATTTTCATGAAGAAAATTATTTTGTATTACCTGTAAGGCACATGAACAGTTTCTTCCCGAGTTCATTATTGCATAGTGTCAGTTTTGCAGTGCTCAAATGCAAGTGAGTGAGGAGATCCAAAAGATTTCCTAATCCACCCCCTTTTAAATATTACTGTACTGTAACTATTGCTATCCAATTGCAGCCTGAAAATTTGCCTGTCTTTTAAAACTTCAGACGCAGCAGGAAAACATGTGCCTACTTCCTGCCCTATTCCAGTGCTTGTCTATTTCTCTTGTCTCCTACAATAACCAAGAGTATGACTTTCTGCCATAGTCAGTTAATGTAACTGGAGGAGGTACGTTAAAAAAGGTGCAGTACAATAAAATGCAGACAGGCTCTTAGAGGTCCAGTGAAGCAATCCTTGATGTCAATTAGGGAAGAATAAGGACATGATCCCTTGACCCTATATTTTTTCACTTATTTTGAAAAAGTCCGGATTAGAATACAAAAGGCAGGACATTTCTCATCAGTCAAAATTTTGCTTGGCAAAGATTTTGATTGTAAACATGTCCTTAAATATCTCACTTACCTTGAAAGAGTCACTGTATGTCAATTACAACTTGACTGCATATAAAAACAGCAAGCTGTTGGCTCCCTAAAAGAAAAAACAACAACTGCAGAGTTCCAAAAACTAATCTGCTGTGGGCTCTATATGTAGAAATCTGGTATATAAACTGAAGTAATAAATAAGACACATTTTAAAAGAGAATTGAATTGATTAGGACTGTAAATATTTCTCAGTAGATGTCTCCTCTGGACATCCACTTTTTCTGACACATAACCATTTCCACTGCTACCTTGATGCACTGATTACTACCTCCCTCTGTGTATTATTTGTCTAGGGTACTTGACACACACCCCGGGCAGTTACAGTATTTGTGAATATTTTTCTAGTCTACATTTTGTAGCCTTCTGGGCACATATATCAAGTTGGTCTAGTTAGAAAGTTCACTGAAGCATAGCTCTATTACTCCATGTTCTTCTTGCTGATAATAACCCACTTAAAATGATCAGCTTTATATGGAGTGTTTTTATTTTCATTAGTCCTTTCTGCTGGAGATAATTTTGTTTTGAATTCTGTTTGCAGGAAATTGAGAGTCAGATAGACAAAATCTGTGAAATGGGAGAGGTGATGAGAACAGCCGTTCATGTAGACAATGATCAGTATTGTAAAATACAAGAAAAACTAGCACAGTTGGAGGTAAGGTGCTGAATACTGGTGATGTTTTGGATGGAGGGGGCAGAAGTGTGTGCTTTACATTTGCCAAAGGTTTTTCCATCTTCTAAGATTAAACAGCTATTCTATTAAAAGCTAATGCTTGCCTGCCTTGATGAAGTCCTTCTATAGCCCTCGCTGCATCTAAGGAGGGTAAGTAGCTGGACTAAATTCACATCGTGAAAGTAGAAATTGCACTTGCTCTACATAGCTTTGCACTAAAGCCCTGAAAAGTGCAAATTGGAAGGTGTAAATACTGAAAAAATAATTGAATCTGTTCAGATGTAATAGAAGTATTCTCTAGTCTTTATGTTTATATATAAGTAAAAAGATCTGTGTATACATTTAATAATAATTATGTTTTAGAACTGTAGAGGTGGAAGGGACCCTATGAATCAGAGTCCAGCCTCTGTCAAGGAGGCCCAGGGGGGGATCGAACTCCCAACCTCTGGCTCTGCAGCCAGATATCTAAGGACAGGATGACCATTAGCTTGTATTTTCCTACAGTTGTCGCTGTATCGTGCTGTTTGTTGATTTTACAGCTTGAAAATAAAGAATTGCGAAAACTACTATCAATCAGCAGAGAGTCTATTGAGATTAGACAAGAAGGACTACCTGATGAAGGATCTCAGTCCACAGAGCCAGTGCCTTTGAATAGTTATCTCTGAAACTGGTAACTGTATTGCAAAATGTTTGTATATGAATGTGTGTGTGTGTATGTGTGTGTCATGCACACTTATTTTCCACATTGTTTGGTGCCCGCCTGTCTCCCTTTGGGTATCATTCCAATCTTTTGCTATTTTGTAGACTGCTTTCTGTACAGCCGTTGAAGTGGCATTTTCTCTCAGCTAAGATTTGCCTTGTTTAAATATGCAGAAAAATATGTACACAACATATTTGTCAGCAAATGCTTTCTCTAGACTATACACGTATTCAGAAAACTCAATTGGATGAAGCAATTCCATCATTTTTGGCTTTTCCAATATAAACAAATACTCCAAGTCGTGGCTTTTTATCTAAAACACAGTGAAACAGGGATCTTTACTTGGAGGTCTCTTGATTTAATTGGAACCTACTTCCAAGCAAGCATATTTACAATAAATTTTCATATGAGGTGTAAGTTTCATTTAGTGGGCAAAATCCTGTTGGTGAAAAGTTATGCCAGTGCTGGAAATAATTAAATGAATTGAAAGCTTCCTATGCCCATCCTTTCACGTTGTGAGGCTCCCTAGGGCTCCCTTTTGCCCTGGGGAAGTCTTGGGAGCCTTAGGGGGAGGGGGGGAGGGTATGAGGAGGATGTCAGTAGCATTGGTGCTACTGTTGGTGGGCCAGCTGACCTGGCCCTGGGACCTACTGAATTGCCATTATTGAGCTCCTTAATAGACTTTGAAGTGACAGGTCTGGCGGATGCTGCATCTGGGGAACCTGGATCACAAGAACGTGGGCATGTCAAGGAGGGAACATAGATGAAAGGCCAGGAGGGAGGCACTCAGCCTAGAAGCCCGAGCCTAAGGGAGCAACCCCTACAAGAGCTGGGTGGTACCTAGGACTTGGGCAATATAAGGGAGGCATTGGTGGGAGAGGGGTATGGGATTTGGTGGAGCAGGGTGTTCAAACTGTGGACCTGCTCTCTGGCATCATCATAGAGGAGGAGGTGGAAGAGAAAAGCTCCTGGGGGTACCCTGGAGGGCTACCAAATAAAATAACTTCCCGAGGAACCCTGCTGTCACACTGTTTTGGAATATACACAAAGAGGACTCCTGGACAGGGATTGACCATACAGTTAAGGGTCAATAAGCACCTAAATCCCTGGGTGCCACTGAAGCCCTCTTACTGGGACAGTGTGAGTGACGGAAGAGAAGGTACTGCAAGGAACAGCCAGGACCCAGAGAGCCATCAGCAACCTACCGAAGATGCTGGCAGAGGCAATGTCAGTGAGCCTGCCAAAGTGAAGAGTCAGTGACCTGAGATGAGACCAGGGGGACACAGAGTTGCTGCCACTGCCTGCAGTGTGTGCATACCACCCTCTTACAACTCTGCTCTTTAAGCTCAAAGGAGTGCTACAAATGAAGGATCCCAAGAAATCTCTTCTCTCAGTGAAGGTAACTAGAGAAGACAAAAATGTGTCTAGTGGACATGGACTCTGAAACCCAGACAGTGAAGGAACTAGTTTGGGATTTGTTACTGTTATTTGGATGTTATCCCTGAACCGTTTTTAATAAAGAGTTTTGTTGCAATCACCAGTGTTGTCATTTATGGAGCAAGCAATGGAGAAAGGAGTAGCCGCCAACCCCACCTGGGCTGGTAGGGCTCACTCTGGCACCCAGTGTGGAGCCTCTCCCTTAGCTCCAGGCATGACTTAACAGTGGTGGGCCTTGGTCTCAGTGTGGCAGGAACTTTTGGTTTTACATATGGTGGAGCAACAGCAGGTGTTGGTCAAGCAAGTATTGATGGTTCAGCTGCTGACCAAGAAGTTCAGCAGCTCTGCCCCAGAAGAAGGGAAAGAGAGGATGAGCATGTTTCCACATCTCTGCCTCATGGTGAGGTGTGTGGGAGCTGTAGATTACAAGCTCCACATGTCAGACTGTTATGAACAGGGGCGATCCCCCAGTTGAGCATCCACCATAATGAGACTGATAAGCCCCTAAATCCCTGAGTGCCACTGAGGCCCTCTTACTGGGGCGAGAGTGAGCAATGGGAGAGAAACAGTGCTGCAAGGAACAGCCAGGACCTGGGGAGCCATCAGCAACCCAGCTAAGATGCTGATGAAGACAATGTCAGAGCTTTGTGGGAATCAGCAACCCCACTGCCCTCGGTGTGTGCATACCATCCATCCCTCTTACAACCCTTAAGCCCAGAAGGGCACTACAAGTGAATGTAACTAGAAAAGAAGAGAAAGAAACTTGTGTACATTGACTCTGAATCCTGAACAGTGAAGTCAAATAGTTCAGAAGTTATTATTATTTTGAATATTGTTCCTGAACCCCTTTTAATAAACTTCTTTGTTGCAATCATCAGTCTTATTTATGGAGCAAGCAATGGAGGAAGGAGCAGCCACTGATCCTGCCCAGGCCAGCAGGACTCACAGTAATAAACCTTTAATAGCCAAAAATTGCTGCTGGATCACTGGCATTCAGTCCTGATCCTTCCAGTGGTGATTTTTAAAAATGTTTTTGCTTTTTTACTATTAAAGGCTCCCCCTGCCCTCCCAAGGTTCCCAAAGTTTTCTTCAGGGCAAAAAGAAGCCCTAAGTAGCCTTGAAACCTGAAAGTGAGGTTGGGGGGAATAAGTTCCCAATACGTTGAAATCAGTTATTTCTAGTGCTGAATCTGGTTTACACTGGCATAACTTTTAAGTATTGAGCTGGCTGGATAGTTCATTGGTTTGTGTATCTGGCTGCAGAGCCCGAGGTTGGGAGTTTGATTCCCCACTGTGACTCCTACGAGTAGAGCCAGGCTATGTGGCCGTGGGTAAGCTATGTTGTCCCAGGTTATTCCCAGAAGAAGGGAATGGTAAACCACTTCTGTGTATTCTTTACCTGGAAAACTCTGAAAAGGGTCGCAGTAAGTCAGAATTCACTTCACAACAACAACAACAACAACATCAACATATTATTATTATTATTATTATTATTATTATTATTATTATTATTATTATTATTATTATTATTATTATTATTATTATTATTATTATTATTATTATTATTATTATTATTATTATTATTTTAAAGCAACAGGATTTTGTCCACTATATCATTTAAATATAAACTTCTAAATTACCTGCTATTAACATCATCAAATGCAGAGAACACAGTTTAAAGGTGTCAGGAGGTGAGGCTGAGGAGCCTGACGCTGAGAGAGGCCCGGAAGGAGAAGACACGAAACCGGGCCTTCTCGGCGGTGGCTCCTCGCCTCTGGAACAATCTCCCTCCGGCGATTCGCGCGGCCCCCACGCTGGACACCTTTAAAACCCAATTAAAAACATGGCTGTTTATTCAGGCCTTCCCTCCAGCCAACTCTTGATTTTTTCTTACTTTTCCTTTTTATCTTTACTGCTGTTCTTGTTTGATTATTATGTATTTGTCTATGTTTTATTATTTGATTTTATATTTGGAAGCCGCCTAGAGTGGTCCGGTGGGCCAGATAGGCGGGGTATAAATTAAATAAATAAATAAATAAATAAATAAATAAATCCTACACTAGCCTTTGGCACCCTCCAGAACTTTGCAGCTAGAACTCTCATTATCTCTGATAACTGACCCTGCTAGTTGGGGTTGATGGAGATTCTGGTCTGAAACACCTCAGGGTGCTAAGTTGAACAAGGATACACTGCAGGCGTGATCATTCCCTAAACGGTTCAGTGCATATACCCCATAAACAAAGCCTGGTATTTCCCTCTGCCCTAATACATGTCCATAACCATGAAGCATGTGAGACTGTGCATGCCTCATCGATCTAGTTCTCTTTCTGCTCCTCCTCCATTCTAACCTTTCCCCCCATATTCAATCAATAAATTTTCAGTCAAAGGTGAGAGATGGGAGAAAACAAATCTCATTTATGTGTTGTGAAGATTCTTCAGTATGCAGGGATTGCATCATGCTTATGTAGTATGTGGTTACAAACTGTTGAAATTAGATGACTAAAGTATCCTAAAAGCAGTATTCTTTGGAAACCTTTGCTAAGTATTTTACAAGTTACTCTTCAGGAAATATTAAACATGAAATACCACTGTTTTAAGTCTTCAAATTCATTTTGACAATCAGAGGCTTCAAATTGGTGCTGCTGTTTTCTTAAGGTTTGCATCTTCCATTGCAGCAATAAACTGTTTCCATTTTGTATATATCCAGGAAAACATTTGCTAGGCAAACTTGAATGAAAATGTAAATTGTAAACTGTAAGAATCTAGCCAAGCACTGTCTTTTATTTGTCTTGTGCGTCTAGCCACTTGCCTGCAGATTAGTGTATCGTTGTACTATAGATTCCATGACTGCTTCGCCACTGTGCTTGTGGCTGTAGAGAGAGGAACTGAGATGTGTCTGGCTTGTTTCCCTGTAAATGTCTTATTCCACTGAGCAGGCTCCTGACTTTTACAGTGTATTTTTTTTCTTCCAGCAGAGACATTATGAACCATATGTATTAGAAATAATGTCTTCATTCTAAAATCCCTGTTGGGAAAATATGTTATATGTTCTTGCTTTTATGCAGGTAAAATTTCAGAGTAGGATCTGTGAACATCAGAGGCATTACTGTGGCTTTTGCTGCTATCAGCATTGACCCGAGGTTGAGGCAGAAATGGAAAACATTTCCTTTTCCTGCACTTGGAAGTCATACGACTACAAGTTAACTGGTGTTTATAAATGCTTCATACTTAAAGTTTTGCCTTGAGGGGTAACTTTAACCAATTGCTGCTGCTTCTGTGCGTTATGCAATATAGCCCAACCAGCACATGTTGTCTCTCATCACTTTGTACTGTAATGCCTTAAATAATATGCCATCGGTGCCACCTTCAGAATCAACAAACTCTTGTGATGAGGAGCAACATTGGCTTGATCTGTGCATAGATTCTGGATTACTTTATAAATATCCATAGGACATTATGATGTATATATATGACTTAATGAGCTGTTGCTCACCTCCTTGTCATCCTGCTCTGACCAGTAAATTAAAAACTGTCTTTACTTCTCAGGTTAATAAATATATATATTGGCTCATTATTTTCTTGAAATAAATGTTTTAAGGCAATACTGCATGTTGTGGCACTTCTATACAAGAGATGTGTACATTTTAGTTTGGGGTAATACTATTGTTTTTTTCTGATTAACTGCTTAGATTTCACAGTCTATATATTGGGTTTAAGAAGAGAAATAATACAAATTCCACCTAATAGACTTGATATAGTGGCTATGAACAGCTGTCCTGGAAAAAAACGGTTTACCAACTAATTAAACTTTTGTTGCTTCCATAAATATCTGTGTTTAAGGAAGAAAAAATGAATTCTACCATAGTCATGATTTACAATTTAATTATACATTAAAATTATTATAAATAAAATGAACTGTGTTTTAGATATTATTTATAAAATTGCATTTTTTTTGTAAAATACACTCAGTACTACACAACATAAAATACAGTAATGAAAACAGTTCAAACAGCTGTTACTTTTAAAAGGCTGAAGCATCAGCAGCAAAATAAAAATGTAGTGGTTAGTATGTGACTCAATATGTAACAGGAAGCCTATCAGTGCCCACACCAAGCAATTCATATCATTTTAAAAAAAAAATGTCAACCAGAAGAATGATTTTGATCCATAATGAACATGTGGACCTTTTTTAGCCCAGTTGTTTCCAACTTTTTGAGTTGTGATCCCCCCTTTTTATAATAGCCATGTAATCTGCCATATTTACATACAAATGACATCATCATCACTCTGACACAGCAGCGCCATCAATGCTATTGCTGCTTGCCCTCCTACTTCTCCTGCCTACTCTACCACCACCACTTCAAAACTAGGAACAGGCTGTGGAGGTTACGATAGGGAGAAGAGAAGGCAAAGGGCTTCAAAGATCAGTGAGGGAGCAAAAGGACATTGTGGTACCCAGGGAGGGCACAAAATCTTCATGCAGAAACCAGTCCAAAGTTTTCCTTGCACCCAATGCAGGAGAGGTGGGCCATTTGTTTTTGTGCCCCACACCTTGGGAGTTTGTTGTGGGGGGACTCCTTCTTTTTCCTTTTCCTCCCTTTATTTAGGCTGTCCCAAAGTGATATGTCTCATAGTTAAAATCTCTTTCTTGCAGAAGTGACAACAAATATATCTACTGTAATTTCTTTTCTTTCTTTCTTTTTCTTTTTCTTTTCTTTTTCTTTTTCTTTTTTTTTTTTTTTTTTTTTGGTAAAAATAATCCAAACCATCCCTTCTTAGAAATTACAGGCTTCTTTCTCCCCCAAAAAGCCTGTTTCTCATACTGTACATAGACATACAAACTAACTTTAATATCCCACTCTGAAAGGTCAAGGAAGACATTCTTAAACAAGTGCTGCAACGCATATAAAGTTATTTATGCTCCCCAGAAAACACTTTGTGACCCCACTGAGGTCCTGACCCCTGGGTTGGGAAACACTGTTTTCAGCCAGAGGTGTTATTAAACATTTGGTTTTATCTTATACATATTGCAGTTTAAGATGGCACTGCAGATTAAGGAATAAAGACTGAGACATTATTATTTCAACTTATTATAATCTTCTAATAACATGATAGATTGATGTCATAAGGGAAGAGGAACCCGCCATACGTAGGTGGATGATAAATATATCCCCAACACGTTTCATTTAAGGCGTCATCAAGGAAATGTTATCTTTGAGGGGTTTGTATATTAAATTACTTTCCTCTTTCTTCCTAAGTCTGGACTAACCTTTTTCTTCCTAAGTCTGGACTTGTAAGCAATCTGTTTCTTCTTTCCCCCTTCCCACCTAGTCAACAATCAAGTATGTCTACATTTCTATCAGGAAGCTACCTATACCTGAACACAACTTTGAAATGGTTAGACACTGCCAGAACAAAATAACACTTATGTTTTGAAAACAGCAGTTCAGTTAATAGTCCAAAGTTGTACTGGTCTATTTTTACAATAATAGCCATAATAGTTCAAGATCATAGAATTTTGAATTTGGAAGGGACCTTCTTAATCTAGCTCAACCCACAACAATGTAGGAACACTAGAGCTAAAACATTCCTGATAGATGGTAATCCAAACTTTCTTTAAAAATCTCTGAAGAATACTCCACCTGGAAATGTTAAATGTTTCACTTGGAATCTTCTTTCTTCCTTGTAATTTCTATCCACTGCTTTGGGACCTGCCCTCTGGAACTACAGAAAACAAACGTGTTCCGTCTGTCTCATAACAGCCCATTAGATATCTAAAGATGGCTAGTATATCATCTTTTAATCTGTATTCTGAGATTACCTGTCCTTCACAGTTTGGTGTTATGAGAAAACTTGATGAGTATCTCCTCTCCTTCTTCAAGGCATTTATAAAGATGTTGAACAACACTGGACCCAGGGCAAAACCATGAACCACCCATAACTTCTCTCAAGAAACCACTGGCATCATCCATCAACCAGGTGCATATCTTCTTAGCCATCTAAATAGAATATAATTGCTTCTAATAAGGGTTTATTGCACACACACCCTAGTGGCAGTCCCTCATCCTCTCTTCAAAAGATATTGCTGAAATTGGGAACTTTGCAATTACTTCATGAAGCATAAAGGTCTGAGGAGGGTTGGGATAAACTGACATCTTCCCACTGCCAACTACCTTCTACCCGGCAGGGTCTGGAAAAAAAATTATTTTGTTTTCTAAAAACATTGCCTGTAAGTCATTATATAAGGAAATTATAGGATAGGGCACTATGTGTTGTATGAGATACCTGTGAGGTTTCACTGGAATTACAAGATGCCTCAAAATATCTTGTGATACAGTAAGATTGGCCAGCACTGAATCAACAGGAACCAATGCTGCTTGATAAAGTATGGCAATGCGATGCAAGGTGATCACAGTAATTTATGTGCTATCCTAAATCCAGTTTTAGTAGTTGCATACCACGGTGGAATACCATATGTGATAATTATTGTAATAGGTTTACAACTAAAATGTACTATAACAAGCTAAACTAGTCTGACTTGCCTTATTTATTCTGTTTACTTTAGGAATGTTTACCATATTAACCAGCAGAACTTTCAAAGCAGCTTTCTACATGCAGTCATTCTGTATACACAAACTACACTATGATGTCCCAGCTTGCATACCTTGAGGCACAGAGGTTTTGCTAACCAAAATGGAACAGATGGTGCATGCAGTTCCAGATGTTTATACAAAGTCTGTACTAGAATTGCATGCTGAGCAACAAATATTAGGACTAAAATGCTGAAAGTATCAGACAGATGCTAAGGAGGAATGAGATGCTTCTGACTTGGGGGCTGGGATATTCAACCACTTTTCTCTGAGGTGATGTACAAAGTGGGATTTAAAAGGTATTAAAAGATTAGTAATCCTAGGAATTATACCACTTGAAATCCTACCCCTTCATGGATTGCTGCCTTGTCGTGGCGAAGGGGCTTGAGTAATTCAGAGAAGCTATGGGCTATAGCTATGGACTCCCAAGACTGACAGGTCATAGTGGAGAGTTCTGACTAAATGCGATCCACCTGGAGCAGGAACTGGCAAGCCACTCCAGTATCTGCGCCAAGAAAACTCCATGGACAGAAACAAAAGGCTAAAAGATATGACACTGGAAGATAAGCCACTCAGGTTGGAAAGCATCCAACATGCTACTGAACTACTGAGGAAGAGTGGAGGACAAGGACAAGTAGCTCCAGAGCTAATGAAGTGGTTGGGCCAAAGCTGAAAGGACACTCAGCTGCAGATGCGCCTGGAAGTGAAAGGAAAGTCTGATGCTGCAAAGAAGAAAAATACTGCATAGGAACCTGGAATGTAAGATCTACGGACCTTGGTAAGCTGAATGTGGTCAAACAGGAAATAGCAAGAATAAACATTGACATCCTGGGCATCAGTGAACTAAAATGGACGGGAATGGGTGAATTCAATTAGGACGATTATCATATCTACTACTGTGGGCAAGAATCCCATAGAAGAAATGGAATAGCCCTCATAATCAACAACAAAAGAGTGGGGAAAGCTGTACTGGGATACAATCTCAAAATGATCAAATGATTTCAATACGAATCCAAGGCAGACCTTTCAACATCACAGTAATCCAAGTTTATGCACCAACCACCCATGCTGAAGAGGCTGAAATTGACCAATTCTATGAAGACTTACAACACCTAGAACGGACACCAAAGAAAGATGTTCTTCTCATTATAGGGGTCTGGAATGCTAAAGTAGGGAGCCAAGAGATAAAAGGAACAATAGGTAAGTTTGGCCTTGGAGTTCACTAGTACACCCTGGGATTCACCAATCAAAACTGAACACAGAACAGTGGTTCAAGCGGACGGATATCACTAAGAAAGGAGGCCTGTAAGCACAGGTTCAGCCTATGATTGTGTTCTAAGCACCAGAATTAAGCTCAAAGATCTTTTCATGCCAACATCTACCCATGCTTTTCTTCCCAGTTGTATTTTTCAGACAGCCAGGCTGTTGCTGAAGATAGTCTTAGTGTCAGATTAGGATTCCAGAGACACTGATTCAAATCCCCATTTAACCATGGAACACACTGATGGGTAACAATGGTTAACTACTCCTTGAAAATCTCATATTTCCCGAAAACCCTATTAAGGTTGCTAAAATTTGGAAGCAAATAGCAAACTATTATTTAGCAAGCTGATAGCAGGGTGTGTCTTAAATTGCTGCCCTTAAACTAAGAAAATCCTGAGTTATCTACATTGAGTTACTAGTAGGTCTAGTACAGGGGTCTCAAACTCAATTTGCCTGGGGGCCGCTGGAGGCAGAGTCTGGGTGAGGCTGGGCCGCATCAGATTTTCTGCCAAGTGGAGCAAAAGCCCGAGGAAGCTGTCCAGGAGTTTCCTTAGCCCGGCTGGGGTTCCGAGGAGGAGGAGGGGCGCGCAAGCCCTCGTCGCCGGCCACGACCCCCTCCAGCTCCTTCACTACCACCACCATCACCATCAGCAGGACGAAGAAGCGGAGAAGGGAGAGACCGCCAGCGAATGCCTAGCGGGGGGGGAGGAGAGCACAACATAAAATTTTTTAAAAAACCCTCACAGAATCGCCTTGCCAAAGGAGAAAAGCCCCAATTGGTACCCGTGAAATTAAACAGAATGGTGTATGGGGTGGGCCTCCCGCAGGTGCACACAAACAAACACACACACACACAGGTCCGGAAACCTTCCTCTGACGACCCCCCTCAAAAAAAGGCGCATTCAGCAGCAGCAGCAGCTACCCCTACCACGACAGAGGAACAAACTTTGCGAGGCAAGCCCAATCAGCGTCCAGAGCCAAGGCGGATGAAGCAAGATGAAGAGGAGAAGGAAACACCGCTGGGTGCTGAGGCGGCCGCAGGCCAGGCAGGTGCAGGGGCTGTCAAGAGAGAAAGAGAGCCAGAGAGCCGCTTTCCTGGAAGAGGCGGCGGCGGTAGCTGCTGTTGGCGGCACTCTTCGAGGACAGGCTGGGAGCAAGCTCTGCTGTCAGGCATCGCTCGATGGCAGCTCAGGTGCTCGGGAATAGGGTTGACAACATGCCTCGCTTGCCAGCTCTCCCCCAAGACAGCGCCTCTTGCACCCTCCATCTGGAATTGCAGCCAGCATACAGGCGGGCCGGCTGGCAGGCTGCAGTTCTGGATGGAGGGTGCAAGAGGCGCTGTTTTGGGAGAGAGCCAGTGAGCGAGCCAAGGCTTTTTTTGACTCTTGACAGCAGAGGACGGGGGGCGCTTCCGGGGGGGCAGGCAAGGCGGGGGCCGCAAACTGTTGTCTGACAGGCTGCCAATGGCCCCTGGGCCGCATGTTTGAGACCCCTGGTCTAGTATTTTCAACTGCTTTTTGCCATCCCTGCTTTAAGATGCAACCCTTATACATTGGAAATGGAGATAGCACATCTACTTGGTAGGAAAAAAAGGGGACTCATCTGCCTTACAACCGTTGAAATGAGACTGCCAAAACCTTTCTCAAATCGCTTGGTGCTTATTTTCTGAAGTAGCAGACCTAAAACCTGCATACTCTCAGTGTCCATTTATTTCAGTCATTCGTAATTATCAGTTAGCTGTTGATATTTCATGGTGGGAAAAAATGTAATATGCAAAACAATAGTATTTTCTTTCACCAGATAATAACAGAGCTATGAGGTCTAATGGAATATAGTCTGTGACTGCAGTCCAGCACACAGAAAATACTAGCATTTCATATTTCCTATAAAATAGCTTAGTAATCCTTACAGCAGCTCTGTAAGATATCAGTTGTACGAGGCTAGCTTAGACCCTAATAATAATGTTTCTGCTTTGGGTAGGTCCCATCTGAAGTCCGGTCTGAGCATCACAATTTAAGAATGATTTTGAAAGGCTGGAACTTGTCCAGAGATAGGCAACCAAATGGTAAAGTGTCTAGAAGCCAAGCCCTATTTTATTTTACACATATTCTGCTTTTCTTCCAGCAGATGGACATTGGGAAGTTTTAAAAGATTTTTTTTTAAACCCAACTACAAATATAATAGCTTCCAATGTTAAAAATAGTTTAACACATTACTATGAATGAAATATAACCCTATTAAAATAATTTTAAAACAAATTGAAAAAGATGGGGAGGGGATGCTCCTGTTAAAATTAATTCTTTAGCAGCAAATTATTTATTAAAGTCAGCCTAAAAAGAAAAGTCCTTGCCTTCCTGCGGAAGTGTAACAAAGAGGGGCCCAGTCTAGTTTGCCATGGAAAGGAGTGTCACAGTTCAGGAACCACCACCAAAAAGGTTTTCACTCATTCCTATGCCAAACATCATTCTGCAGGCTGTGAGAGCAGATCATCTTTGAATCTCATATACTGAGTCCCTCAGATATCCTGGACCCAAGTCATTTAGGGTTTTATAGATCAAAATCAGAACTTTTAAATGCACCCGGAAACAAACTGATAGCCAGTGAAGCTGTTGTAACAAGGAATTTCTATATTCCCTTTAACCAGGAGTCTAGCTGCAGCATCCTGGACACACTAAAGTTTTGGAACACTTGCCAAAGGCAGTTCCACACTGAGTGTATTACAGTAATTCCAAGCGGATTTAACCAAATCTTGTTTCCCTAGGCCAATCAGACATATCCAGAAACAAACACACTTTTGACCAATGCCAAGACTTGGGCATTTGCATTCAAATAAATCCAGGAGCAAGCCCAAGCTGCAAATCTGAGTTTTCAGGGAGTATACAATTCTATTCATCTTAGGTTGAATCCTGCTCCCTGATCTGACTTTTGACTGGCCAGGAACACCACGTATATGTTAAAGAGCATGAGGGACAGAACAGAGACCTGAGGCATCCCACAGGCCAGGATGATGAACGTATTGCCTTCTGATCTCACCCTCCTGTGATGAGCAGAGCCAATTTAAAACTTTACCTTCAGTTCCCATATTGAGAAGGATGCCATAGTCAGTGGTGTTTACAACCACTGGTAAGTCCAGCAGAACCAACAGGGCCACACTCCCTTGCCCAGTTCCTAGATAAATTGTCTGCGAAGGCAAACGATGCAGTCCCTGTCCCATAGTCAGGTGTGAAGCCAGATTACAATGCATCTAGAAAATCTGTCTCATCCAGGAACTCCTGGAACTGAGAAGCTACCACAAACTCCAGAACATTGCCTCAAAATGTAAGGTCTGAGCCTGAATAGTAATTATCCAAGACAGTGGGGTTCAGAGAGGGCTTTATCAAAAAAAAAAAGTCATATAAATGCCTCTTTGAAACAGGCTGGAACATTTCTTTGTTTTAGGGAGGCCTTCACCTTTACCCATTACCCATTCCTCTCTCCCTGGCTGCTTTTATGAGCCAGCAAAGACAACCCTTATGTTTTCAAAGATCCCATCCATATAGTTGAACTGCACAAACTAAAACTTATTCAGTAACACAGAACAAGCAGAGACCAAAGTTGCATTCAAAGACAAGTCTTACTACAGCATCCAAGTCAGAGCAATTCTAGTTGATTTTATCTGCAATTTGTCAAGCAAATTCTTTACAGTTGGTGAAAGAATGCCTCCTGTTCTCTTTTTGTGGACCATGACAGCCCTATAAGAAACAGTTCAATAAATTGGCATGTCTAGTGTTGAAAACAGAATGTTGAGAAGTGAGATGACAGCCCTCTTCAAACATTGGGAATGCTGTTGTATGGACGATGGGGCAAGTTTGATTTCCATAGCTCCAGAACATCAACCAATGGATTTCAAGAAACAAGGTTCCAACTGAGTATAAGATAGATTTCTTAAGAAGGAGCCAACTGCCTTGAAGGGTGGTAGTGGGCTCACTTTTGTTGCCGGTTTTTAAAGAGGCTTATTGCCATCTCTCAGGGTTGTTTTCAGGATGGATTTGTGCATTAGCTGAGGGTTGAGCTAGATGAGCCTTGTGTTGTTTCAACTCTACAGTTCTATGACAATAGCTGCTTTTGTCAAACATACCACTGGCAATTGTTGCCCTGACATGTGTGTATATGAAAACACAGATATGGTCTAAGGATGGCTATTAACATTTCAAATGCTATCAAAGGACAGCAAGCAAGAGGGAGCAAACCACAGGCAGTGACATGACCACATGGTGGATTCTTGTACTGAGCGTGGTTTGCTTGTGGCTGGAGGAAAATTAAAAAATGTGATTATAATAATTTGGCTTTATTATGAGTGGACTAAGGTTCTGAAATTAATATTGACCTCACAAAGTTATTAACGGAAGGGCGAAATTAACAGAAAGAGACCTGGCTTCTTTTCCCTTTTGGCTGCCAAGTCTTCTCTATCTTTAACAGCTGCATGACTTGCAAAAGCTCAACAGGTGACGTTTACGCCTGGGCAGAGAAGGGCGAAACATTTCCAGTTAAATAGCTCCCTATTGCGCCATTGCTTGTGAAGCGCGCAAGAAAAGAAAGTGGATTATAGCAGGCTACATACTCTGTGGAAGAACCGCACTGGTTATTTAAATAAAATAAAAAGATTTAAAAGACACACAGAGACACAGAGGGGGCGCCCCGTGCGCGTGCGCGTTCAATGCTTACTTAGCCAGAGTCTCAGGCGCGCCCGCCCTCCCTATTCCCCTCTCCGGCTTTTCTGCGCAGGCGCCAGCGCACCCGCCTCTGCCTGAGGTTCTCGCGAGAAGCCGGGATTTATTCCTACGTGCTGTGCCGTGCTGCTCATGGCGGCGCTGGAGCGGGGGCGCTGAGCTGTTGGGGTAAGTGGGGGTTCCTCCACGGAGGCCGACGGTCTACTCTGGCCGCCCGGCGCGACCTTGAGGGTGGTCGATAGAGCGGCTTCGAATGTCTCCTGTCACGGTCCCAGGGAACCAACGGTCCGGACGGGTAGGACCCCCCTCCCCCGCCCCCACCCTTCGTCCGTGTGCCTGCTGGTTTGACACACAGGCCAAGGGCGAAAAAGCCGGGCGAGAGAAGGAGCGTCGCTGGGACGACCGGGTTTCCTCGCCCGCTTCTTTTCCTCCCAAAGCCCTGTCTTGTCTTCAGTCAGGACGAGTGAGCAGGCGAGAGCGGGCCTGAACCCCCGACATCACTACGGGTCCCGAGGTGCACCGCGCTGCTCGTGTTCTCGCGGGGGCCGATGGGACATTGAGTTCAGGGGCGCGGTGTTGTCGACGGCAGTTGGGGCGGAAAGCACTCCAACTCCCGGCGTGATGCCTGTAAGAGACGGAGGCAGTACGCCTTCTGGGGGATGGAGTCTTGCCTTCTCATACTCAATGGAGCAAAGTTAGTGATGGAAACTACCTCTCCCAGCATGCAGCGTACGGATGTGAGGAGGGGAAGAGGAGGTCAATCTTCCTTTGTGTGAGGGGGAGCGGTCGCCATTTTCCTTCCTTTTCACCACCACCCCAGTTTTTTTCTCTCTCCTTGTGTAAGGGGGAAAATAACGGACACGCCCCAGGTGCCTGTGAGGCATAACTCCCGTTGGTATAACCGCTAATGGGGACGTTTGAGGCAGGGTTCCAATGTTGACCTTTCTCTCAGCAGTATTGAGAGTGGCAGTTTCTGCCTCTGCTGTCCGGATACAGACCCTCAGTCTTATCGCCCCTCAATTGCAGGAGCCACCATCTTGCTGCCCAAGCACCATGTGGTGGTCTTACATCTGATAATGTAGCAGAGCTTCTCTTCTGCTTCTGTGTGTAGTGTTGATGGAAACATTCAAAACATGGACGTGTTTGTCTTAAACCCCCAAATAGCGATTTGGAATCTGGCATTAACAGCAAAACTGCTACATACTTTAATATAGTGATGTACTTTAGTGGTTATTCTCCCAATATTGTGGAGTGGATTCTTGAGATTTATTACAGCTAATGGTTTTTTAAACTATATAAACTGGTCATATTAAAAAGCAAGATCCAGTTTGTTTTGTTGCAAATAGTGCATCATATCTATCTGAGTGCAATGTGATCATTTAGTCATTTGAAAAATCTTAAAATGTGAGCATAAAGCTTATTTTCACTATCCTTGGCTTGGTTTATCTTAAAAACCAATGACTAATTCACTTGCTCAATTTATTCTGTGGCAGAAGAATCTGGTGTTGTGCTTTCTGTAGCCATATTCTAATTTGATTACAACCCAGTCCTGTGAAGGTATACTTGGAATTAAATCCCCACTTAACCCATAGGATTAATTTTAGATTAATTTTGTTCACAATTAGAAAGTGTGATCCTGTGCATGGCTATTCAAAAACAAGCCCATTGGTTTAAATCAGAGTTATTTTATGTGGGCATAGGAGTACTCTTTCCCATATTACATCCCCAGTTCTATATACTATTGTTTTTAATTATTGCCATCTTTGGTTATTAAATGTATACCTTATTGTTCAACCAATACAAGACAAGCCTTCGCAAATACATTAATACAAGACAGCACATGCTGACCTACAAGGTGACTTTAGAAAAATTAAGGATATCAATTTTTACCAAGCAACTGTAGAAATTATATATGGATTATTGTTAGTGTTGCAGTTCTTCATGTAACTGACATTTATTCAGCTCACCAGATGTTTATAAAAGAAAAGCCCCACCTTGGCCTGTATGTTATAACAAAATGAAAAACCAGAAGACTCCCTAGGAGAGTATGCAACTATACTTTATTCTTATTATACATGAATTAAGTTACCCTATTGTAAATGTATGTTTTTGTAGTGTTGCATTGAAAGTTTGGCAGCCACACTGAATATTTACCATTGGGAGAAATATTTATAGCAACTGAGTAAGAAACTAAATTTAAAGGAAGGCATGTACACAGCTGATTTCATTGAATTTCTGTCTAAAGCTTTGCTTCACTGAAAAACATGTGACTTTACCATCACATGTAAAAAAAAAACTGCTTGACTATAGCCTGTGACACACGGCAACCTTTTCTTAGAAATTTCTTTGAATCTTGTCCATGTGAGCAGTGTATAGGTGTGTACTTCTGAGTAAATATATGAAAGCTGGAGCTTTCAGTTTCCCTTCAGTGGATTATAATGAATTAAAAGCCTTTTGTTAAAGTTCTGCTTTCTTTCAAGTAAATGTACATTTTGTTTAGTTGTGCCCGACTCTTCGTGACCCCATGGACCAGAACATGCCAGGCCCTCTTGTCTTCCACTGCCTCCCGGAGTTTGGTCAAATTCATGTTCGTAACTTCGATGACATTGTCCAGTCATCTCTGTCGTCCCCTTCACTTCTTACCATCACACTTTTCCAAGATCAGGGTCTTTTCCAGGGAGTCTTCTCTTCTCATGAGATAGCCAAATTATTGGAGCCTCAGCTTGAGGATTTGTCCTTCCAGTGAACACTCAGGGTTGATTTCCTTCAAAATAGATAGGTTTGTTCTTGCAGTCCAGGGGACTCTCAAGAGCCTCCTCCAGCATCACAATTCAGAAGCATTCTGCGGTCAGCCTTCTTTATGGATCAGCTCTCACTTCCATACATCACTACTGGAAAAACCATAGCATTGACTCTGCAGACTATGCTTAAAAAGTACAGTGGTGCCTCACTTGACGAGGATAATCCGTTCCAGCAAAATCGCTGTAGAATGAAATCGTCATCAAGCGAAAGTAAAAAACCCACTGAAATGCACTGAAAACCGGTTCAATGCGTTCCAATGGGCAAAATACCTCAGCATCCAGCGAAGATCCTCCATAGGGCGGCTATTTTCCGGTGCCTGTATAGTGATGAATCCATCCTAAGACACAGCGGGGAGCCATTTTGCACAGCAGGTGGCCATTTTGAAAACCCGACGATCAGCTGTTTTGATTGTCGTTAAGCGAAAAATTGGTTCCCAAAGCAGGGAACCGATCGTCATTAAACGAAAAAAAACCCCATACAAACATCGTTTTGTGATCACTATAGCGATTGCAAAATACTCATCGTTAAGAGATTTCCTTGTCTAACTAGGTAATTGTCAAGCAGGGCACCACTGTAAAGGCAAGGTGATGCCTTTACTTTTTAAGATGCTGTCTAGGTTTGTCATCTCTTTCCTCCCAAGAAGCAAGCGTCTTTTACTTTCGTGGCTGCTGTCACCATCTGCAGTGATCATGGAACCCAAGAAAGTCGAATCTGTCACTGCTTGCATATCTTCCCCTTATATATGCCAGGAAGTGATGGGACCCTTGGCCATGATCTTAGTTTTTTAGATGTTGAGCTTCAGACCATTTTTTGCGTTCTCCTCTTTCAGCCTCATTAAGAGGTTCTCTAATTTCTCCTCACTTTCTGCCATCAGAGTGGCATCGTCTGCATATCTGAGGTTGTTGATATGTCTTCTGGCAATCTTAATTCCATCTTGAGATTCATCCAGTCCTGCCTTTCTCATGATGTATTTTGCATATAAATTAAATAAGCAGGGGGACAGTATACTGTACAGCCTTGTTGCACTCCTTTCCCAATTTTGAACCAATCAGTTGTACTATATCCAGTTCTAACTGTTGCTTCCTGTCCCAGATATAGATTTCTCAGGAGATAGATAAGGTGGTCAGGGACTCCCATTTCTTTAAGAACTTGCCATAGTTTGTTGTGGTCCACATAGTCAAAGGCTTTTGCGTAGTCAGTGAAGCAGAAGTAGATGTTTTTCTGAAAGCTTTCTTCATAATCCAGCACATGTTAGCAATTTGGTCTCTAGTTCCTCTGCTCCTTCAAAATCCAGCTTGCACTTCTGGCAATTCTCGGTCCACATACTGCTGAAGCCTACCTTGTAGGATTTTGAGCATAACCTTGCTAGCGTGTGAAATGAGTGCAATTGTACGGTAGTTGGAGCATTCTTTAGCACTGCCCTTCTTTGGGATTGGGATGTACACTGATCTTTTCCAATCCTCTGGTCACTGCTGAGTTTTCCAAACTTGCTGGCATATTAAGTGTAGCATCTTAACAGCCTCTTCTTTTAAGATTTTAGGTAAACTGGAATTCCATCACCTCCACTGGCCTTGTTGTTAGCCATGCTTTCTAAAGCCCACTTGACTTCACTCTCCAGAATGTCGGCTCAACATCAGCAACTACACTATCTGGGTTGTATGGGACATCCAGATTTTTCTGGTATAATTCCTCTGTGTATTCTTGCCACCTCTTCTTGATGTTTTCTGTTAGGTCCCTACCATTTTTGTCCTTCATCATGTCCATATTTGCATAAAATGTTCCTTTAATATCTCTGATTTTCTTGAACACATCTCTGGTTTTTCCCTTTCTATTATTTTGCTTTATTTCTTTGCAGTGTACATTTAAGAAGGCTCTCTTGTCTCTCCTTGCTATTCTTTGGAAGTCTGCATTCAATTTTCTGTAACGTTCCCTATCTCCCCTGCATTTTGTTTCCCTTCCCTTCTCTGCTACTTGTAAGGCCTCATTGGACAGCCACTTTGCTTTCTTGCATTTCCTTTTTCTTGGGATGGTTTTTGTTGCTGCCTCCTGTACAATGTTATGAGCCTCCCTCCATAGTTCTTCAGGCACTCTGTCCACCAAATCTAGTTCCTTAAATCTGTTCTTCACTTCCACTGTGTATTCATGGGATTTGGTTTAGATTAGACCTTTCCTACTTTCTTCAATTTAAGCTTGAGTTTTGCTATAAGAAGCTGATGATCAGAGCTACAGTTGTGTTCAAAATTATTCAACCCCCAATGCTGTAAAGGGGTTTAGGGACTATAGTGTACATTTGGAATTGTATTCAGAATGAAATCCTACAAGGATGTTTTAAAGAACCAAATGCAACTAAAATAACATCAATTGTTTATGTAATACAGTAGTAAATGTTTCTTTTGTGGTTTCTTCATTGCCACAATTATTCAACCCCTTAAAGACTACCACTCTGAAGAAGAGAGGTTCATTCAGGTGTTTTCGATCAGGTATTGAAAACACCTGTGGATGTCACCGAGCACCAATCAAGCATAATAAGCACCAATTAGGCAGCTTTAAAATGACTGTGATACTCAGCTCCTTCTAGACATTTACTGGTGTGGTTACAAACATGGTGAAGTCAAGAGAATGGTCCAGGAAGACAAGAGAAGAGGTGATTTGTCTTCACAGGAAGGGCAATGGCTATAAGAAGATTGCAAAGAAGTTAAACATACCAAGAGACACCATAGGAAGCATCATTCGCAAATTCAAGGCAAAGGGCACTGTTGAAATGCTACCTGGTCGTGGAAGAAAGAAGATGCTGACTTCGACTGCTGTGCGCTACCTAAAGCGTAGAGTGGTGAAAAGTCCCCGTGTGACTGCTGAGGAACTGAAAAAAGATTTGTCAGATGTGGGTATAGAAGTTTTAGCTCAGACAATAAGGCGCACACTGCGTAATGAAGGTCTCCATGCCAGAACCCCCAGGCGCACCCCCTTGCTGTCTCCCAAGAATAAGAAGAGTCGACTGCAGTATGCCAAAAGTCATGTGGGCAAACCACAAAAGTTGTGGGATAGTGTTCTGTGGACTGATGAAACAAAATTAGAACTGTTTGGGCCCATGGATCAACGCTATGTTTGGAGGAGGAAGAACAAGGCATATGACGAAAAGAACACCTTGCCTACTGTGAAGCATGGCGGAGGGTCAATAATGCTTTGGGGCTGTTTTGCTTCTGCAGGTACAGGGAAGCTTCAGCGTGTACAAGGTACCATGAATTCTCTTCAGTACCAGGAGATATTGGATGAAAATGTGATGCAGTCCGTCACACACCTGAGGCTTGGGAGACGTTGGACCTTTCAACAGGACAATGATCCCAAGCATACCTCCAAGTCCACTAGAGCATGGTTGCAGAGGAAAGGCTGGAACATTTTGGAGTGGCCATCGCAGTCACCAGACTTAAATCCGATTGAGAACCTCTGGTGGGACTTAAAGAAAGCAGTTGCAGTGCGCAAGCCTAAGAATTTGACTGAACTGGAGGCTTTTGCCCATGAAGAATGGGCGAAGATACCCGTAGATCGCTGCAAGACACTTGTGTCAAGCTATGCTTCACGTTTAAAAGCTGTTATAACTGTAAAAGGATGTTTTACTAAGTACTAAGATTGAATGTCACTTGGGGGTTGAATAAAAACTAATAATGATGTGAGCACAGAAAAGACATTTGTGGTTATTTCATTATAAACTTAAGGTGATATTTCTCTGACCTACAAGTGCCTCTTTCATGTAAATGTAAGCAAGATGACTGAATGATCAAAATCAATGTCAAAATGGCCAAAACATTCAATTTCAGTGGGGGTTGAATAATTTTGAACACAACTGTACAATCAGCTCCAGGTCTTGTTTTTGCTGACTGTATAGAGTTTCTCGATCTTTGGCTGCAGAGAATATAATCAATCTGATTTTGGTATTGCCCATCTGGTGATATCTATGTGTAGAGTCGTTTCTTGTGCTGTTGGAAAAGAGTGTTTGTGATGAGCTGCTTGTTCGCTTGACAAAACTCTATTAGCTTTTGCCTTGCTTTGTTTTGAACTCCAAGGCCAAACTTACTTGTTGTCCCTTTTATATCTTGACTCCCTACTTTAGCATTCCAGTCCCCTATAATGAGAAGAACATCTTTCTTTGGTGTCAGTTCTAGAAGGTGTTGTAAGTCTTCATAGAATTGGTGAATTTCAGCCTCTTCAGCATGAGTGGTTGGTGCATAAACTTGGATTACTGTGATGTTGGAAGGTCTGCCTTGGATTTTTATTCAAATCATTCTGTCATTTTTGAGACTGTATCCCAGTACAGCTTTTCCCATTCCTTTGTTTACTATGAGGGCTACTCCATTTCTTCTATGGGATTCTTCCCCACAATAGTAGATATGA
The DNA here is from genome assembly GCF_051106095.1 of Pogona vitticeps. Lineage (NCBI taxonomy): Eukaryota > Metazoa > Chordata > Lepidosauria > Squamata > Agamidae > Pogona > Pogona vitticeps. The sequence continues at coordinate 40,003,722 of NC_135786.1, forward strand.
TAATTGTCTGAATTGAATTCGTCCATTCCCATCCATTTTAGTTCACTGATGCCCAGGATGTCGATGTGTATTCTTGCCATTTTCTATTTGACCATATCCAGCTTACCAAGGTTCATAGATCTTACATTCCAGTTTCCTATGCAGTATGCTCCTGGTGGATCGCATTTAGTCAGAACTCTCCACTATGACCTGTCTGTCTTGCGTGTCCCTGCACAGCATAGCCCATAGCTTCTCTGAATTACTCAAACCCCTTCGCCACGACAAGGCAGCAATCTGTGAAGGGGCACATAGCATACTAAATTAAAAGCTTTCTATGTCATTTAAACTAGGTGGTAAATTCTTAGGATGAAGAATGTATAACTTTGTCTTTTACTTAACTGAGCTGTATGCTTTGTTCTTAAAGGTTTTTAATTGTACTTATGGCATTTGTTTAATAATAAGGGGAAGTATTATTGAAGTGTTGCCATTCCTTTAAAAATGTGGGCCAGAGGGAACGACAGAGGTGTAAAAATGAATGTTATCAACCCCATAAAATGGTTCACTCTTCCTCCGTGCAACAAACCTGGGTTACTTTCCTTTATACAGTGGTGCCTCCCAAGACGATTGCCTCACGGGACGAAAAACCTGCAAGATGATTATTTTTGCGATCATTTTTCGCAAGACTTTTTTTCAAGACCGATGCCTCGCAAGACAAATAAATTTCATCATGCGAGGTTCCCATAGGGAACCTCACAAGATGATTTTTTCACAAGACTGCGATTCTCCCGGAACGAATTACAATCATCTTGTGAGGCACAACTGTATTAGATGTCTCAGCTGTTGCTCAACATCATTTTGCATTCCATACCTATTGGAAGTTGGATTCCTGAAAAATTTGCTCTGGAATGAGGATCATCTGTCCTTTACTCCATCCTGCTTTTCAGATATGAAGAAATAAACATAAATCCTTCACTAATGATAAAATATAAATATACACATTAAATGCAGTTACTGAATTTGTCTCCTGCTCTTACCTGAAGCTGAAAAATTAAAAACCATTGGAAAGAGAAATAAATTTACAGATCTTAAACTGCAGGAATTCGATTAGAGAAACCACTTCAAATTATGTGGTACCGTTGTGTTGGATTTTTGAGTTGTATAAAGATATAATATATTGAATAAAAATACAAATACAGTGGTGCTTCGCTTGACGAGGATAATACGTTCCAGCATAATTGCTGTAGAACGAAATCATCAAGCAAAAGTAAAAAAAAACATTGAAATGCATTGAAATGGGTGAAATACCTCAGCATCCAGTGAAGATGCTCCATAGGGTGGCCATTTTCCGGTGCCTGTAAAGCGAAAAGGCCTTCCTAAACACAGGGAGCCATTTTGAAACAGTGGGTGGCCATTTTGAAACCCAACGATCAGCTGTTTTGATTGTCGTAAAGCGAAAAATCGGTTCCCAAAGCAGGGAACCGATCATCGTCAAGCGATTTTTTCCTATTAAAACATTGTTTTGCAATCGCTATAGCGATCGCAAAATACTCATCATTAAGTGATTTCCTCGTCTAACGAGGTAATTGTCAAGCGGGGCACCACTGTACCCCCATCGCTCCTTATGAATATAAATATGTTTGCTTTTCAAAATTATAAATATTCTAAATAAGGTTTAGTGTATCATTATTCTTGCTTCTGCCTTCTGTACCTTGAAGCAAGAATATTTATTTTATTTATTTATTTGACTTTTATACTGCCCATCTGGCTACCAGGGCCACTCTGGGTGGTTTACATGTTAAAAAAGTATAACATAAAAGCAGTTAAAACAATTAAACACAATAATTATAAAATCAAAAATATACACACACAAATTTAACTGAAAATAATTAAAAAGACATGGAGGTAAGGCAGCAGGACTGATAATAGAAACATTAAAATAACCTCTGTATAAGGTCTGAAACGGCTTGTCTATACCAGTGGTTCTTAACCTTTTTGAAAGAAACGCCCCCTTGAGCCATTGAGGAAATTATCATCGCCCCCCTCCCCGCGGTGATGATATCTTATTTATTTATTTATTTATTTATTTATTTAATTTTTTAAAGACACTTAAATCCAATGACCCCTGAAAACACAATTAAATTCCAAGAAAATGAAATGCCCCCCAAAAAGTAACATTTAATGATTTAGTTGCAAGTGAATTTTAAGACGCAAAAAGAAATATAAAAGGGGCATAAAAACAAATGCAGGAACTAAAAATTTCAAGACAAAAAGTCTGAAACTAAATTAAAATTGGAGGAAAATATATATTCATGCACACTGTAAAAAGGCTGCAGCCATCTTCACAGGTTTGGCTTGCTCCAGCGCCCCCCTACCGCCCCCCTTCTGCTCCAGCGCCCCCACGCCGCCCCTTTTCGTTCTACCGCCCCCCTGAAAAATGAAATCGCCCCCTGGGGGGCATTATCGCCCACGTTAAGAACCACTGGTCTATACAACCATGTTTATCATTTTAGTTTAAGTGCCAAGTGTGAAAATGTTAGCAAAGTAAAATTATATTTTAAAACTATTGAAACTAGGTTGGAAGGTCTTATTAAAACTTGAGAAATTTATGGTACATTTTGATAATTCAACTGGAGTTTACCCTTAGCACAGTAAACATTTGTATCTACCAAAAAACCCCACACACAATGAAGTGCTGAAACCTGTATTTAAAAATGTTAAGATTTTGAAAACTGCAGGAAGTGTTTATGCATCACAGTGAAATCGTATCTGTAAACTGTACATGCCAAAATCCTCTTGCAGAGGCACAATGACATAACACTAATGGTATAACTTTTGGAGGGGAATTGCCCCAAATTAAGAACTCACCATAGAGAACTGAGTTGTATGATTTGGCAGGTAACAAGCAGTGGTGGGATTCAGCAGGCCAACAAACGGTTCTGCAGAATCAATAATACATTAGCTACCGGTTCTGTAGAACTGGTGCGAACCTGCTGAATCTCACCACTGGCCAGGATTAGTGGTGGGATTCAGCAGGCCAACAAACGGTTCTGCAGAACCAATAATACATTAGCTACTGGTTCTGTAGAACTGGTGCGATCCTGCTGAATCCCACCACTGGTAACAAGTAATGTCTTATAGTGATTTCTTAACTTGAGGTAATTCTGCTCCAGAAAGTCATGCTGTTAATGATACCTCTGCATAATAACTACACAAGAGGGGTTTGGCCGATGAATTTAAAATTTTAGCTTAATAAATTTCTTGTTTGTCTCTTTTCAGTATGAAGTGTAACAGAACAGAATTTACCACCTGAAACTGCTGCTTCAAGTTCAGATCAGGAAAGGAAAACACCGCATTGTAACAGCAAAATAAGACCAAAGAAGAGTAAACTTTACACTGAAGACACAACACTTGATCTGAAACAAGAAGTTTGTGCCTACTCAACAGCTTCAAAAGAGCACGTCCCAACGCTGCTAGTAGTCTTTGTTTTCTTCAGTACTGTGCTGAAACTGTCCAGTGCAGTACCAGTTATTCCTTATTAGCTTGATAGATCACTTGTCTCTTGCTATCTCTTTTTTTTAACAATAGCAATCTTCAAACTTTGAAACGTGTGCTGAAAAGAAGAATCGGCATATACTACTGAAAGTGCAATATTAAAATATCACTGCGAGGTTGGTGCATGTATTATTTTAAACAGCAATAAATACTTTGTATTAAACATACTATTTAACGTGAGTTAAACAATGCTTTTATTTAAATCTCTACTGCCTATATTGGTCAGAATATCAAAGCAGAGCTAACATCTAGCTATGGCGCTTCTTAAGTGATTCAATTTCTTTGGTATTGTCATTTGGTTATATCGCTGATCTAACCGTGGAATGCAATCTATTGTAGCTATTTCATTAAGCTTTCTGCTACTCTTTTCCAGTTCTGCACTTTTGAAATCAGTTTACTCTAAAGTTATAGATCTAAATCTCAAACTTTCTCCATATCCTTCTCCCAGTTACTGCTATGTGTCAGTGAGTCTCCATTTCATAAGCTGGTAGGTTTAAATGTGAATTGTCTACTATAAGAACAGCTGAATTAGTAGTAGCCATCAGTTCAGTTAGCAGCCAGCTTCTGCTCTCAATTTCAGAACCCCTCTAAAGTAAAATAAAGCTAATAAATGCTTCCTGAAGTACCATAATAATCCCTTCTTGTCAAATATGTTAGGAAGCTGCCAGAATGGCAGCTTTTTTATAACACTGGATAAGTGGCAGATATACATTGACAAGGTTGTCTTGTTTGATTTTGTTATATGCAGCATTATAAAATTAAGTTGAAACAGGAGTAAAAATATGGCAAGCACCTGGAAAGAATTTGTTGAATTTTCCATGCCGTCTTCTCCCCCTACTGCATACGTTAGTGCCAACCTGGGCAATGCATCTCCAGTCGGACTGAATTTATCACCTTATGGCCAATCAGTAAGTTCTTTTGCCATACTAGCAATATTCTTAAGGGTAAAGCCAAACTAGCTCAGATGGTGTGATGCAACAACCTCCTTTGAGCAAGAAGAGTGGCCAATTTGCAGATTCTTATCAGAAATGCCTGCTCTCATAACCTTGCCAGAGTACATTGAGCAGGCTAAAATATTCTTAAGTTGACAGTTTCAGTTCGAAAATCATTTCACACCCACCCCTCATTCCCAATCATTCTTTTCATTGGTCATTGTACCAGGCCTAGTTCCTGTTCCAGAGCAATTGGTTACCTCTCCAGCTGTTTAAGAGCAGAATTGTCCTGATGGATAAGATAATTCTAAGGGGAGAAATTGGACATTCTGTGGAAAACCCTACAACACAGAGGCCAAATCCTCTTACTGCTAAAGGGCAGCAGGTTGACATTTTGTGAATCTGTTGTTTACAATAGGCAGAGAATACATCTGCCAAACTTGCTTGTATATGAGAACTCTCTCTGAAGATTGATAGTCAGTTGATTGAGACACATCCAGCATGGTACTTTACTAGTGCAAAAATTTGTGGGTTCTGTAACCAACTTATATGATTAGCAAATAAATGCCTAAAAGTACAGCTTTTTTTTTTTGTTTAATCTGGCCTCTCTCAGGTAAAGGATATTGTCTTTTTGGTACTCTTAGCATGGAAGTGGCAGGGAGGGGACATTCTCAAAGTTTCTAAGGTCTAGTATATTAAATGACAAGTATGGTGGCAACACCAAAATATAGGAGTCTAATTTTATAAGATATCTGAAAGCAGTTGAGAACTGCTGCATCTGGCTGTTAAGTATAGTTTGGGTAAGGCTCATAGCTAAGAAGTAATTCCAGCAGGGCTGGGATAGTTGTGGACAGTTGCTGCTAGTCAGAGCTGTATCATCACACGCAAAGGCCTGTGGTCTCACACGGTATAAGGCAGCTTTATATTCCTAAACAGCGATCATACAAGCCTTAAAGATTTTGTACTCCTTACCATAAAAAATCTGAAAACTGCCTATACTTTATACAATAGCTAAATAATGGGCTTTTTTCACCTTATGCATTGTGACATAGAAAATCAGCAACTGTCTGTGAATACTATGCTACTGTAACCTGTTGAGTAGAATGTAAGCCATAAATAGTTGTTATAGTGTTTTCACTTGAGTTTATTTTTGTGCAGTAGTTATTTGCTTACTATATATTTAATAACTCTAGAGGAGATCTGAGACCTGCTGTTAATGTGCTGCCACTGTTATTGAGATCATATTAAATTCAGCTAAAGGCCAAATGCTGATGTACTCTTACCTGAAATTCAGGTTCTCTACTTATGTCTTCCAAATGATGGAAAATCTCTCAGGTCTTAGTGTTGCTATGTATCTTAAGTTCCAATGCTTAAACTGTCATTGTATTGAATATGGTCTCTAAGAGGCTTTGCTGAAACAAACCACAAGCATAAATCTTAGGACTTTTTATTCCAAATTTGAAGAAAGTTGCAAAAATAGTCTGTGCAACAGGAAGCAGTTGTTCTCTTGTCTCATCAAAGGACCAGTTTTTGTGTTCTCCTATCTCTTTCAAATGGAAAAGGAGAGAGAAAATAGTTTTCTAGACCTAACTCTTACAGCAATGCAAAAACATGCATAAAATGACTGCTGTTTGTTCAATCAGTGACTTAAATACATTTCCTTCTTGAGAGTATCTGCACAAGAGCTTGTCTGGTCCTAGGAGTTGAGCAACACAAACAGTGTTGGAGAGGAATTACTGACTTAGAATAGCACTTGTTTATACCATCTATGCTGTGATTCTACTTTAAAAAAAAGGAAATTTGAATCAACTGCTTTTGACTTCCAGCTAAGTCTCTTGAGACATGGAGTTTGATAGTTACTTGGATGTATTTAAAGATGTTCTAACTATTGACTAGTTACTGTGTACTATGTTATCACAGCTGTATGAGATGGAGAACCATTATACTGTGTCATCAGATCCTCTCCCCCCTCCTGCAGCTCCCCCTCCTTCTCATCCTTTACCTTTCTCTTCATCTTCTACTTCATCTGGGTCTAAAAAACAGAAGAGGACCCCTCTTTATCAGAGATCTGTAAGTCAGGGCAGCAGTTGACAGATATGTCATCTTAGCATGGGGATCCGTAGCAGTTAACTCTTCTCTGCATATATTCTCACTTCTAACGTGACTGGTATTAAATCTCAACAGGTTAAAGGACAAAATTCTACCTGAACCAGCTGGAAATCTTGCTGAGTTCTTAAATTCTGCTTTCCTGTATCTGTTTCAGAAACTTTAATGAAAAGTAGTGTGTATGCTCTCACATAGGGATTTTATATTAAGCATTCTGAAATATTGGTTGAATTTATTGTACCTATATATGTTTGTGAGCAAGCTCAATTAAATTCTCTTCTGTTGTTAAGTCTGCAGACTTAACTATCTAAATTCTGCTTGTAATAGGAAAGCATTTTTAACAAGCCAATGTGATAGTTGCAAGCACCCATCTCCAACACTGCAGTAGGGAGATGTTGCATGTAACTTATAATATTTGTGTGTTTGGCGTCTTTTGTTTGGTAGAGGCTTTTATGTATGTTTTTTTTCCTGTTCTTGAAATTTCTACCATGTCATATTTCACATGTCACTTCCTGCTTATAGGGAAGAGCAATACTGTTAGTGTTTGTTGCAGCTCATTTCTTCAAATGCTTGCTCAAAAACCCTCATTAACTAAAGGGTTAAGCAAATGTGTACAGGAGTGTTGCAGCTTTAGCATCTTCAAAAGCTGCATGTGGAATTTGCCTTTGAAGTAAGTAAAAATCCTACTCTGCCAGATAACAAAAATGTTGCATTGTTACCAGTACTGTAAGTGAATGGATGCTCTATTAAGTCAAAAATATTTGGTGTTATAATGAATATTTTGGAGACACTGGTTATTTTGAACAGTTGATGTCTGAAACCATGTTGCACAAGTTCATTTGTGCAGCAGTGATTATGTCATCTGCTTCAATCACAACTGATTAAAGTCTTCCTTTGACAATTTTGGGGTGCACAAAATTGCATTTTTTATCAGTGGTGATTTGTTGCTAATGATATCACTGTTGCACATGCAGAGCGATGCAATAGGATTTCAGCCAATGGATTCTTAAGAGTCACAGAAATATTAGTTTGCTTTCTTAAACAGATACACAGGAAACTGCAGCATGTGTAAAATACATAATCTAAAAATGCATGATTTGGCAGTGCCTTGCGTTAAACTTTTTGACTTGCATGATACATTCATTGATTCTTGTAACAGTAAATATTAAACCTAATACTAATTTCTCTCCAGATTTAATTTAATTTGTTATCTATGTAGATGTTTTGTTAATTTTGTCTAATTAAGAAGAGTGTCACAATGTTATTGAAAATTTAATGGGTCAGTTTTATCTCTGTTTTGTGAAACTTAAACTCATTTAGGAATTGAGAAGGTATTTTAAAAATATGGCAATGTGATAAAGTATTAGAGTGTGGGGAACTTAAGCTTGAGGATAAACTAGGAAATAAATTACTTGTGGAAATTGTCTTGAGATTAGTTTTAGTAACCTTTTGCCTTTGCTTTCTTTATTAGCTTTATTTGAAAAGTCCAGTTACCCTGTTGGATAATATTGGCTATAGCGCCAGTTTTATTCTGTATGTAATTAAGTGATGGAGTTTTGTGTACAGTTACAATAGAACAGATGCGGTATAACCCCTGGTGGATTTCAATTAAAAAAATGTCGTACAAATATTTAAATAGATAGAAGCCCACATGCTTTTCTAATGGCCTTTAAATACTGGCCTTCATTTAATATTTCTCTAAAGTTATCTAGTATAAAGATACAAGTCTTAATATATAAATATAATAAGGGACTCAAGGCAGAGAAGCATTGATTCTTAGAAGAGTTCACAAGTTTCCTTTTGATTTCAGATGAGCTTTGATCCAAACCTTCTCCATAACAATGGACACAACGGGTACCCCAATGGTACTTCTGCAGGACTGCGTGAAACTGGGGTTATTGAAAAACTGCTGACCTCCTATGGATTCATTCAGTGTTCAGAACGGCAAGCGAGACTGTTCTTCCACTGTTCACAGTATAATGGCAACCTACAGGAGCTTAAAGTAGGAGGTAATCAATTGGTAGAATTTTGTGGCTCTCTGTATTTGCCTGATGAGGTCTATTCAGAAGCATTTGCACCACCAATTAGATGTATAAGAGCATTGAAATAGTACTTGTTTGCCATACGTATTTAAAGCCTCCTCCTAAGGTTATGTCAGGCAATCTGCCAGAAGGCAGTTATTCACTTGACATTCAAGAGATGCCTGACCTTCATTGAACATTTATCTGGAGTTCATTTATGAAAGGATCAATAACAGCAGACAAAGCTTGTCCACTACTAGAACTTCTCCAGTGTACCGTGCAGCTACAGGAGGCCATGATGTACTGTATGTTCTAGAAGACACCACCAGGTCCTCTTGACAAAAAGGGGACTCGCTGGCTGAAATCCAGTAGTAAAGAGAAATAGAATAGGGCCATTGAATTAGTGGGGATTTAGTGAGTAAACTCTGTGAATTCCGGTTGTTGTGGGTTTTTCGGGCTCTTTGGCTGTGTTCTGAAGGTTCTTTCTAACGTCTCGCCAGTCTCTGTGGCTAGCATCTTCAGAAGACAGCACTCTGTGCTCTGGTGTAGTTGGCTTGGGAGTGGAGTATTTATGGCTGTGAGATAGGCTTTTGTCCTTTTCAGGAGATGGGTGATTAGTGTGTCTTGTTGTGGGTGTATTGTTGTGCTAAGGAGGAGAGATTATCTGTCACTGTGATTGATGGATGTCATTAGCTGGTCTTTTGTGTGTAATGATCCCCAGTCCTTGTGGTTGGGTAGAGTTCATTGACCTTTTGCACTCTGTATTTTTCATCAACGAACTCTACCCAGACACAACGACCGGGGAAATCTGTATGACTGTTGTGGAGAAAATATGTCTGTTTTGACAACTTCGTAAGTTGTATTCATTAATGCAAGAGAAAATAGTTAAATTTTATTAAGCTATTACTTTTGAATTGAGTATTTAGTTTGGGAGGTTTCTCTGAGGAAATGAGCAATTTGCATATCTAGTAATTAGTATATCCATTATATGTAAACAGACCTGTAAAGTCCTGTAGTATTAGTATTTCAGTTGCTACTTTGTTTCAGTACTTGAATTACAATTTTATTTTATTTTTAGTTTTAACTGCTTTCTCTTTCTCTTGTGTTGATCTTTTGTCTGTGATTGGAAGCTGCACATAGACAAGTATTAACCTGAAAAGTGACCTGTACACTCTTAAATTAAATCTGTTTTATAGATGATGTTGAATTTGAAGTATCTTCTGACCGGCGAACTGGAAAACCAATTGCTATTAAACTGGTGAAGATCAAAACAGAAACATTACCTGAAGAACGAATAAATGGACAAGTTAGTGGCTATGATCAGTTTTAAATATGCATGCCTTTTACATCTGCTGTGGTGAAAGACGAGGGCAGAGTTGAGGGTAGCATGCTTCTACTTAGTTGCATAGAAGTATTTTTCTCAAATTTGATTTTTTTTCCTTGGTTTTGGCAAGCATGTAGAAATTGCGGTTTTGCCTAACAGACAACAATTCTTACAATGAACAGAAGTACTGTAAGACATACATTTGCAGCATGGCATACGATTGTGGGTTACCTGTAAAGTGTATCCCTGAGTGTGTGACAGAAGATAACTAACAGTCTGATGCATAATGCTGCCTCTCAAAGTAATTAGCAATGGATTTTTTTTTGACTGGTAGGTTGTGTGTGCTGTTCCTCACAACTTAGAGAGTAAGTCTCCAGCTGCCCCGGGTCAAAGTCCAACAGGGAGTGTATGCTACGAACGTAATGGGGTAAAACTTATGTATTTACTTAAACTTTTTGATTGATCCTCCAGTATGATTTAAACTAAAATACTTGGCAGAGTATACAGCTAAAACTTTACGTGTTACGAAAACATAAATTTAAATTGCTATAAACATATGTTTTAATCGACAGAAATAGAAAAGCTTTAGATTTCATGTGTTGACTGTAATTCTGAAATGTTTTCACATCTGTAGTTTAGAATTGTATGGCTAGTTAAAACACTGAAGTGGAAAATGTAACTGCTCGATAATGTTTTCACTGTGGCGTTTCTTGCTTTTTTAAATCAAAATTTTAAGGATAATATTGCAAGTTGTAAAAATCAGAAATTTAACACAGACAAAATCTTTAAGAGTTTTAGTAAAATATTAATACCATAAAATTGTAATTCACAGGAAGTGTTCTACTTAACTTACACTCCAGAAGATGTTGAAGGAAATGTTCAGCTGGAAACTGGAGATAAAATAAACTTTATTATTGATACAAATAAACAGTAAGTTGGTATCTTATAGTGTACTGAATCAGTGGTAAAGAAGTGCAGATTTCAAAAATCTGTGTCGCTGTTTTGAATTGAGGCTTTGTTAGGAGACTGAAATGCCTTGTCACTCATTACTCAAAATGCAGTAATTTGGAATTGATATTTAAGTCAATAAAGCACATATGGTGCTTCTTTTTCTTTCATAGATGAATGGGACACTAATTGGAAGCATCTTTATTAGACCTAAAATTGGGATGTTTTTCAAAAAATAAAATACCCCGTTTTCCCTGAAAAGAAGACCGAGTCTTGTATTAATTTTTGCTCCAAAAATGCATTAGGGCTTATTTTCAAGGGATTTTTTTTCCATGTAGAATCTACATTTATTCAAATGCAGTCATGCCATCTTCTGTTGCTGCAGAATGGTGGAGGGCAGTGTTTCACTTAAGTGGGGCTTATATTACAAGCATCCTGAAAAATCATACTAGGGCTTATTTTCAGGTTAGGGCTTATTTTCGGGGAAACAGGGTAGAAGTGAAGCTTCCTTTCTAAAAATGCCCATGTCACATCAAATGAAGACTTGTAAGTTTTTTTCTTTTCACAAATTAAATACACACAGTTTCAGTCTTTTTAGCTGTTTCTGTTGTGGAAAGCCATTTAATTTGATTCACCTTGTGTCATCTTAGTCTACCTTCTTTCCTAGCACTGGTGCTGTAAGTGCTCGTAACATTATGCTTTTGAAAAAGAAACAGGCTCGGTGTCAAGGAGTAGTTTGTGCCATGAAGGTAAGGAACACTTCAGTATTTAATTTATTTCTGAAGTTAGGAACTTGAGAGATATAGATATAGTATCTGGATTTGTCAGCACACGTTGGGGTGAGTGCCTGCTCCACCAATCTCAGTTGCCACTTTTTTCAGTGGCAAGTATGAAAAAAAGCATAGGCTCTTACAAAGGCTTTTCTCTAAAGCAAAAACCTGGAAGATGGGCATTATGTAGCGCCTCCATATGAGCTGGAATCACTCCCCTTCAGACTCATTGTTGAGTGCATGAGGAAAGTGCCAGCATAGGGGGCAGGGCACTCCCCTCCGAGTGTGTTGATTGTAATGGTTGAATAAGACTTATGTCATCTTGTTATATTCCCCTGTCATTGTAAAGCAGTGAAATCACAGAGGTTTGGTAGAGAGGCTTTATAAACCATTTGATGTCTCACTATATATGTGTGCTTCCTGATAAATTTTGTTGAAACTAATCGCAGAAAGCATGAATTGTATTGGAGTACATTACTTTCACTCTTGTTTAATAATTTTCTCACTCTCACACATATTTTGTACAAGTAGATCTTGTTGAAATTGGTTTTCTTTTTGACTTCTTGCCATCTAAAACTTATTTTACCTTGAAGTTATTCGGGTGGGCTTCTGATAATATAGCTTTTCTTTGCTAAACAATTGTGTTCTTCTCTTAGGAAGCCTTTGGATTCATTGAAAGAGGTGATGTTGTGAAGGAGATATTCTTTCACTATAGTGAATTCAAAGGTGACCTGGAAGCCTTACAGCCTGGAGATGATGTGGAGTTTACAATCAAAGACAGAAATGTAAGGCCACATTTTGTAAACAAGACTTAAATTTTAAGTTCAGGCCACTAGAAAAACTTAAATATATTATGTTTTTGAATACATTGCTTGTCCTTATGGTATTTCTCTACTGTTTCACTTAATACTATATTTGTAGGGTAAAGAAGTTGCAACTGATGTAAGACTTTTGCCTCAAGGAACTGTTATTTTTGAAGATATCAGCATTGAACACTTTGAGGGAACAGTGACCAAAGTAATTCCAAAAGTACCCAACAAAAATCAGGTGATATCATCTTAAACTTTCAAAATTTTATACACTGTGTATGTAGATGTTTACAGCAATTTGACAGTGATACTGAATAAAGGGAAGAATTGAAGTAAACATTCATGGAGAAGTCAGTTCAGGAATGAGAAAATGCTTTGGAAGTCATTTTAAATGAATATTGATATCTAAAACTGGTGCAGCTCAAAAGAGCTCTAATCTATCTAAACTCTTTTTCCTTCTGTAATTAGAATGATCCTCTTCCTGGGCGCATAAAAGTTGACTTCGTGATTCCTAAAGAACTACCATTCGGAGATAAAGATACAAAATCAAAGGTGACACTGTTAGAAGGTGACCATGTTAGGTTCAATATTTCAACAGATCGGCGTGACAAATTGGAACGAGCCACTAACATTGAAGTTCTTCCCAATACGTTCCAATTCACTAATGAGGCTAGAGAAATGGTAAGTGATTAAGTATTCTGTACAGATGAGAGGTGGAATGTGACTGTTTATCTATGTTATTATATAGTTACAGTTTCTGCATTGCTAAAATTGTAGTGGTAAATACTGAGCCAGTGTTTTGATTTTTCAGTGGATTATAGTTTTCTGGGCTATGGGGAAATTATATAAATTCCAGATAAATTAAAAGTATTAACTTTCCCATTGATGTCTGTAGCTTCTTTGATTCCTGTCCTGGAGAATGTTTTTAGAAAAGTGTTTGTGTGAATTATGCTATGTGGTGCTTCCTTCTGTCCATATCTGTGCCCCTTCTCCTCCTGCTGCCACACATGTCTAGTTATTCGCCCCCACCTACTCGGCAGTTTTTTATCAGATGTCAATGTTTTGTGCCACGGTATTTGGTCTGTTTTGGAGGAGCCTCCCCCAGTTTGTTTGGGGTTTCTTGCTTTGTTGTTTAGTTGTTTGAGTTTTGGTTTTTGTGTTTTTAATCCTTCAAATTTTGGATTAACCTGAATCTCCTGATACCTTCATCTTGGATGTGAGTGGTTCTGAAAATGGGAAAAACCTCTGATCAGTGTTTAATGGAATGGTGCAGAGCATAGTACTGCTTTGCCTAATGCTATCCCGTTATCTCAAAATTTGGTTCCAGTCCAGTTCTTTATGATTTGAGGTTAAGAAACTTGTATCATTGTGTCACATTTGCCTTGCGGGAATTGCAATCATATAAAGGTTTTTCATGTAAATGTTCATGGAGATTTGGGAGGAAATACATGAAATAGTCTGGTGTGTTTCTGATTTATCTTTCTAAAGCAGTGGTCAGGGAACATGGGTAAATTGCCCCAAATGGGTAAAAGTGAAATTCCTGGAGGTAATGAGCAGAGCGCTATCCCCCATCCCCCCACCCCACCCCCTGCAGCCAAACCTCAACTTGTAAGCCACCTCTCCCTGTTACTTCCTTGGTTGCAGCAGGGCACTTGTAAATCTATTCTTTCAGAGATTGGAGATAAGCTTGCTTGATTGGTTGTTGTGGGTTTTTCGGGCTCTTTGGCCGTGTTCTGAAGGTTGTTCTTCCTAACGTTTCTCCAATCTCTGTGCCTGGCATCTTCAGAGGACAGCACTCTGTGCTCTGGTGTCCTCTGAAGATGCCGGCCACAGAGACTGGTGAAACGTTAGGAAGAACAACCTTCAGAACACGGCCAAAGAGCCCAAAAAACCCAAAACAACCATTAGATCCCGGCCGTGAAAGCCTTCGTGAATACTTGTTTGATTGGTTACAACTGTAGAATAGCCCCAGGCAGTCAATCAATCCGGGGCTTGTGAATGACTGCTTCTGCCAGATATGACTGCAAGCAAGCAGGAGGAGGGAAAGGATCCAGTTAACGAGGGAAGATGTGAGAGACTGAGGGCTTCATCAAGTTTGTGTGGATGTGTGTGTTCATGTGAGAGACTGACTCAAAACTATAAAAGAACAGGCAAGGCTTGAATTAAGGTGGGAAAAAGGGTGGCTTCATCAAGCAGCTTTCAAAGTAATTCTGAATAGATTCAATAAGATTTTGAATTCAAATACTGTATCATTTCCTTCCTTTCAAATCAAGGGGGTAATGTTGGCTTATATAAGTTTTTTGGGGGGTAAAAGGTAAAAAAGTTCCCTGACTCCTGTTCTAAAGATATGGTGGGGGGGGGACAGATTTACATGACCTACTTTAAAGGCACATTACAACATAATTGCATGAAAATCTTCCCTTTTTTATAAATGTACTCTTCACCCTATTCAGAAAGTCATTTCAGCTGACTTTAACAGCTTTCATGCATACAGTGGAGGTTTCTTCCTTTGAATAACAGATCCACTGTGTTGAGAAGTAATAGCATTTTTCAACTGGAATAGAGAGGATCTAAGTCTTGAATGCAGCTGGCTTAATATAATAACTTTGTATGTTATTATATGGACGTGGTGGCACTGTGGGTTAAACTGCATAAGCCTCTGTGCTGCAAGGTCAGAAGACCAGCAGTCGTAAGATTGAATCCATGCGACGGAGTAAGCTCCCGTCGCTTGTCCCAGCTCTTGCCAACCCAGCAGTTCAAAAGCATGTAAATGCGAGTAGATAAATAGGTACCACCACAGTGGGAAGGTAATGGCGTTCCATGCCTAGTCGTGCTGGCCACGTGACCATGGAAACTGTCTATGGACAAAAGCTGGCTGGCTCTACGGCTTGGAGACGGGGATAAGCACCGCTCCCTAGAGTCAGACATGACTGGACAAATTCTCAAGGGGAACCTTTACCTATGTGGGTTAAATTATCCTATTGCCTTACCAAATATATGGTACATTTTAAGGCTAAAAGACAGCATGTTCTTGCATAGCTGTTGTTTGCTGTTTTGGTGCTTGCTAAGAGTATAATTGTTACAATCAAAAAAGAATTTGGCCTTGTGAGTTATCGTGAGGAATAATATGGTATGCTTCTTTGTTGCAGTAAAACTTTTGGTTTCTTGCAGCTCTGCAGATTTCATACTAAGAATTCAGTAAACTGATTTTTCTAAGCATCATTCTTAGGAGGAATATTTTCTACTCAACAGTTGATAGAACTTACTCTATACATGGTAGATGTTACAACTAGCTGAAATAACTGTCCTATATGTTCCATCCATAGGGTGTGATTGCTGCAATGAGGGATGGTTTCGGTTTCATTAAATGTGTTGATAGAGATGCTCGCATGTTTTTTCACTTCAGTGAAATTCTTGATGGTAACCAGCTCCACATTTCAGATGAAGTGGAATTTACTGTGGTCCCTGTGAGTAAAACTTCAATGTTTTACAATTTTTGGCAGTCAAGTTTATGTTGTTTGCTTCAACTAACTGTTTGTGGCGGCCTTCATCTTTCAGGATATGCTCTCTGCTCAAAGAAATCATGCTATAAGAATTAAGAAACTTCCAAAGGGCACTGTTTCGTTCCATACCCAATCAGATCATCGTTTTGTGGGCACTATAGAAAAGGAAGCTACTTCTGCCAAATCCACTAGTCCAAATAAAGGCAAGGAGAAGGTATTGCTTATTCTATGTATTTCTCTTTATCTCTGCAAAATGTTAAAAAGCACCACAGATTAAATAGGAGGCATCTGTGACTGTAATACCCAAGGGGCCATCAGTTCAGCATTCACATTTTACTTCATATGCATAAAACAGGTGTGACTGCCCCACCCATCATAGTAAATTTGTCAGAAAATCTAGATAGAACTTTGTGTCTAAAGTTGGTAAACTGTCATTCATTAGTGTTAAGTTGGACTGTGACAGATAAAGAAAAATGAGTGTATGATGGCGGTTCATGGAACATTGCTTTGATTTCAAAGCACATTATCCAAAAAACACATTAATATTGCAGCTATTTTACAACCTGAACTACTGGTGAGCACATTTCGTGACTATTATCCATGTACAGATTTAAGCATAAGTTCATACTGTTTAAACTCCCTTTAATTACAGTAAATTAAGCCATTCTGCAACTAATTACTTGGTTGAGTGAAAGTACTATGTGCATGGTATGGTGTGACCTACAGATTTATTTACCAAAAAGTGCTAGTTTTAGTGCACAACAGGCTTTAAGAAGTATGCTTATAAGTGCATATTATAATTAATCAGGATTCACAATTGAGCATTGACAAAAAAAATCTCTGAATCAGATAAGGAAGAGCTTCCAAAGAAATGGATCCTGACAAGCCTAAATATAAATTAATATATTGTGTAATGTCAAGTTTTTATTTGGACTTCTCCATACAACCAACATCCCTATGTCTGACACACAAGTACAGTGGTGCCTCGCATAACGATTTTAATTGGTTCCCCAAAAAAAAGTTATGTGAAACATCGTTATGTGAAACACCATTTCTCATAGGAATGCATTGGAAACCGGTTAATCTGTTCCAGTAGGCACGGATTGCCATCCTTAAGCGAAAAAACCCATAGGAAACATGGTTAAACGATACAATGTTTCCTCCATTGGAATGTATTGAAGCTGACTCAATACATTTCAGTGGCTTTGCGAAGTCAATTTTTGCAAATTTAAGTGTGTCATAAAAGGGTCAAAAATGGTTTTAAATGCTTGGATTAGCTTCTGCACCCTCTAAAACAGATGCAAAAGTTAATTTGGCTTTGATCTGACTTTTCGTTAATTTATGGTGAATTTTTTTCCCCAACTTTTGACAGCTGTCAAAATCTGACAGCTCCATTGTTTCCTATGGGGGAAGAAAAAATTCACAATAAATTAACGAAGACTCAGCAACTGTTCTAAATGCTTGGGTTCGTTAGAGGACCCCCTAAGTCGTGTGCAAACCTGATTTGGCTTTGATCTGAACTTTCGTTAATTTATGGTGAATTGTTTTCTCCCCCATAGGAAAGCATGGATCTGTCAGATTTTGACAGGTCCATTGGTTCCTATGGGCCAAAAAAAATATTCACCATAAATTAACGAAAAGTCAGATCAAAGCCAAATCAGTTTTGCACACGACTTAGGGGGTCATCTAACGAATCCAAGCATTTAGAACCGTTTTTGACCCTTCTAAGACACTTTTTAAATTGAAAAAAGAAACATCGTTAAGTGAAGCAGGGGACCTAAAATCGCATTCGTTATGCGAAGCATGGTCCCAAACTTCGCTAAGCGAAAATCGCCCATAGGAAACATCGTTATACGGTGCATATTATTTTCTAAAAAAACACATCGTAATGCAAATTCATCGCTAAACGAGGCACTCGTTAAGCGAGGCACCACTGTACAATTAAATACTACAAGGATTACTTTTCTACTTTGGATTATACAGGAAATCTAGTATCAATTTCTAAGTGATTCATGCCTTTTGGGGTTGAGGATTATGACCTGCACAGGTTTTAGTACTATGTTTTTAATGTTTGAGTGCTTTCATTTTGTGTTGTTTAATTTTAAATTGTTTTAAATATCTTATGTTTTGAATTTGTTTTACAGTTTTGAGATCTTACAATACAGGGCAGGCTATAAATTTTTAAACAAATAAATAAATGACCAGCTTCTGAAATACAGATTACAAATTTTCTTTCGAACAACAGTGGTGCTTCTGAATAACTTTTTAAAAATTACATCTATATTTTCTTATTTCAAATACCCAATCGAAATATATATCTTATTATGTAATACTAAGAAATGTTCACTTTATCATGAAAATTAGTAGTGAAATGAAGAGACTTAGCCTAAAATTTTGGCCATGACAAAAAAACATCTATATTATGTTAATTGAAAACTTACAACCTATAATTCAGTTATGCAAATCAAGGGTACTACATTTGACACACTACAGCTTTTGGATCCCCTTGTGCTGGAATAATTCCAACCCATTGACAAGGCATGGTCGGGAAAACTTAAGCTTCTTTAACTTGATGGCTTCATCCACAGTCTAGTCTTGTTAAGTAGTAAAACTGGTAAGAGCCCTGCCATGTTTTTGACTTTGTTCTGGGGGTTACCAATTCAACTACAGTATTAAGGGTTAAGTAATATCTATGTAGGAAGTATATAGTTCAAATGGAACAGCTACCATTACCAGAATTCTAGTACCCTTGTAATCAAACAGTTTGTCATCCAATATTGTTTTCTGCTAGATTTATGCTTACCTAGGGGTGACTATTATGGACACATCAAACTATTCCATGAACTGTGATACAAATCATCTTATTTCTTGCAACTGAATACTATTAAGCCATATTTGTATGGACTGAACTCAAGCTAATTAAGTATGTTTTAATATCTTTTTCTTTGACTGTCTTTTTCCTCTTTTCAGGAAGGTGAAGAGGGCATAATTGCTTATGATGATTGTGGAGAGAAACTGACTATCCCTTATCAGGCTAAAGATGTGGAAGGATCTACTTCACCTCAAATAGGAGATAAGGTAATACTTTGATCTGATGTTTACTTCATATCAGTATTGCTATTTACCATAATCAGGATGTATTTTTCACTATCTGTATTATGATCAATAGTTCTTCAGCATGTACATAATTATTGCCTTCTAGATATTGATGGACAAGTATATAGAGAATGGTACTTAAATTTTTCCTCCTTCTAGAAGCTGATATTATTGTATGTAAATATTATAAGAACATTATTTTTCCCTATACTGTATATGGATTTATTTAAAGTTAGATTTCAGTAATTATTGAAACAAGTAATGTTTCAACAGAAAACAGGATCAGTCACTGTAAAAGACATTTACCAGTTAAGCTAAAGACCCCTTCTCTCCTATTTGGATAAAAGCAAAATGCTATTAGCTGCCATTTTAATAACTTTTTTATTGTATTGTGAGCAGGCACACTTTTGGTGGCTGGATAGATCAGTGAGTAAGGTATCTGGCTGTGGAGCTAGAGGTTCAGAGTTTGTTCCCCTGCTGTGACTCCCAAAAGCCAGCCTTTGTAGCCAAGGCAAACTGCACAGTCAGAGTGCCCCAGAAAGAAAAGAATGCTAAACCTCTTTTGTGTATTCTGTACCTAGAAAACTGGAAATGGTTGCCATAACTTGAAATTGACTTGGTGGCATGTAATTTGGCAACAACAGTAGTACCGTATTTGCCGGCGTACAAGACGACTGGGCCTATAAGACAACCCCCCAACATTTCCACTCATAGAGTGGATGGCTCTGCGGCGGCGGCAGCTGGCCAGGGCTCTGCCTGGGCCCGCCCTGGACATTCATGGCCAGCGAGGAGGAGGGAAAGCGCTGGACGGGCGGCGGAGGAGGAGGAAGAGGGGAAGTGGCTATCCGGCGGCGAGCAGGCAGCTGGCTCAGCTGCGAGGTGGGGAAGCAGGTGGGCGGTGGCGGCAGAGGAGGAGGAGGAAGAGGGGAAGCGGCTATCCAGCGGCACGCAGGCGAGCAGGCAGCTGGCTCAGCAGCGCAGGGCGGCAGGCAGCCCGGCGGTGGACTCTGGCCGCTCAGGCATGGCCTGCTCTGCTTCCCTCCCTCCAACCGGACTGCCCGCCTGCCTTCCTCCCCTGCAAGAGCGGCCCCGCATCACTCACTCGGCAGCGGCGGCTCCTTCTTGGCCCAACTGAAGTGCACCCGGCATACAAGACGACCCCCCCCCCCACTTGGAGGCATGTTTTGGGGGCCAAAAAAGTCATCTTGTACGCCGGCAAATACGGTATATGTTTGTGAATTAGGTATCTGAAGTGAGAGGACATTTGGATATGTCATGACCAGTTCTTGTGTCAGAAGATAAATAACAGAACATGCAATTGCTATAGTTAAACTATTTGAAGTGCATATAATCTCTAAGAATTCTTGAAGGGTAGTTTGCTTTTGTTACCCTTGACATGTATACTTTTCATACAGGTTGAGTTTACAGTCTGTGAAGTTAAAAGAACTGGGTTGCAAACAGCTACATCTGTCAGACTGCTTGGTAGAAATTACACTTCAAAGAGACTTTTGGGATATGTGGCAACTCTAAAGGATAACTTCGGATTTATTGAAACAGCCAATCATGATAAGGAGATCTTCTTCCATTACAGGCAAGTTGCATTAAAGCTAGCTATACAGCTGACATACAGATAGTACCTGGAACACCTTTTGTGTGTTGTCCATTCAGTGCCTTGCTTTGCTTGGATGCTCTGTGTAGGCTCTCCTAGTGGCTGTTGGCAGTGATGCAGAGATATAGGTAATCTATAAGGATGGAATACCTGAGGAAAATGCAAATTGAGTGTATAGGATTCTCTAGGTGGTGCTTGGAGGCATCCAGAAAAATGGGCTGTTTCCTGCTCATTTTCTGCAGGAACTGGAACTAACATTCTTTCAATTGAGTTTTCCTGCTCTGCTCCAATTTTGTATCTTCTCTTTATTTAGAAATACACTTTTGCTGTCGCTCAGCATTTGTCTTTTTGCTCTCTGCCTTTGTTTACTCTTTAATTCTTTTTCTTAGCATTAAGTGACTGCTTTGCAGCAAGTTAATTAAAAAAACTGAACTAGAAATTGTCCTCCACTTTTTGCTTTCATGGTATCTGCTTCCCTCAATGTCCCCAGAAGGAACTTAGCTGTTTCTTTATCAAAAACAAAAGACACTTGTGCATTAACTACCCAACCACTGAGCAACAGGCTTGACTATGAGATTGCTTGTAGTATGGCAGGATGCCATGCTTTTCCAGTCTTCAGGAGACTGGGGGGGAGGGAAGGCCTGAAATGGCACAGTTGGGTCTTTGTGCTGCTTGTCATTCCACCTAACAACAGTGCAGCATTATTCAGGTGGTCCCCAAGTCTGACCTCACAGTCATGTTTAGGGGCTTCACTTTTGCATCAGTCAGAAACCTCGGAGAGAATACAGTGGAGAACTTCCTTTCTTTCTTTAAAATATTTTTATCCTGCCTTTCTTCTTAAGAACCCTGTGGCCTGGTTAATGCAAACAGAAGACTGGAGTTGATTGAGTGATAATATTTTCATGCTGTCTTTCCCCCCCCTAGAAGACCCAAAGCATGAAGGAGAATATTTTGTGACCAAATCTGGTGGCTGTGCTTCATGGCTCCTTTTTCCTCACCAAATATTCTGCTTTTTCTTGGTGACCTCGGTGGAATTAACTTAAGGCCCTCTGAAACCAGGCTGCTTTCCTGCATCATCTACCACTGCCAAGCTATAGGCGGTGCTAGTATTTTCACTGGAGAGACATAAGCCTTGTTCAGTGAGGATTTTTTGTTGAGCTAATATGTTGAGCTAATATACAGTTTTTGAGCTACCTCTGGTTTACACAGATACATCTCAGGTGAATTATCTGTGAACAGTTATGTGAGAGAGAAGTATTCATATAAGATCCATTTTGTTGCCCTTTTGAAAAAGCATGGTGCACTGTGAATATATCATGGGGCTGCATTGTGTTGAATTTGATAAGTTGATGTAAAAGTGATATTCTTAAGGTCATTCTTGCACTTGTATTTTGATAAAATGAATATGGCTTAATTGCTAACTTTGGCTACTGTCTCATATTCATGCATCCTCAAGATTTCTGTGTAATTGTTTCCAGTGAATTCTGTGGTGATATTGATAGCTTGGAACTTGGAGACATGGTGGAATACAGCTTATCAAAAGGCAAAGGAAACAAAGTCAGTGCAGAGAAGGTGAACAAGACACATGCAGGTGAAGCTCCTTTTAAGTTTTTTCCCATCCAAACATTGATCCTAAAAGAGGTGTGCTTGATAGTAACTATTTGATGAATGTCTCCTTGAGATTCTGATTTAAATTACTGAACTACCTCCTGTACCAGCAAACCATGGTCCCAGTACAATCAGTGTATGCTTGCTGAAAAACATGTGTAAGTTATAAGTATGTTTTACTAGTTCTGCTTCTCACAAAGCAGCTTATCTTGCAGTGCAGTCCTCTTCTCAAAGGAAGTTTGAATTCTTGAGTTCAGTAGGACTTACTCCTAGAAGATTATGGATAGAATTGCAATGTTAATGTATTTAATACTGTACAGTGCTTTGGATCCACTTGGGTGAGGGTGGAGAGGTATATTGGCTGCAGTCTATTTTTGAGTGCCAGTGAAGGTTTCCCAGGCACTTTAAAAAACCTCTGTGTTCCCATCTCCCTATTTATTCTCTCTCTCTCTCACTCTCACTTTCTCACTCACTCACCACACACACACAGAGAGAGAGAGAGAGAGAGAGAGAGCTATTTCAGAAAAGGAAAGGGAGTAATTTCAGCCTTGAAAAGTACATACACGAGAAGCATTGCCATGCATCTCCAGGGCAGTGTGTGTGTGCATCTCCTGTTGTTCATTTGCTGCCTGCTGCTTGCCTAGAGAACTCACCTTTATGTGTTGCAGCCTAGTGTCTTTCTTCTATGAGTCACCTCTTGGGAAGCTGTAGTTACAATCTACCTCACCAAGAACTGTCTCACCTCTGGCAACAGGGGTGCAGTTTGGGCTGCTGAGGGGACAAGACCAATGGGGATTGCCCATTTGCAGGATCCACTTAGGAGGGTCATGAAGGCAAGGGTCAGCATAAAGAAGTGAGGAGGAAGAGTTTATTTATTTTTTATCTTTGCTTTTTGAAATTTTGGATCATAAAGATGTTTCTGGGAGAATGGAAGCATGGGAACCACTGTTCAAGGAATATCAGTAACATGGATATGGTAGAAGATTCCAATTTTACATTCCAGGGAAAGGAGGACAGGTTGTTGGCTGTCCTTCACTCCTTTCAAATTGGAATCTGTTTTTTTTTAATTTATTCTATTTATATCCCGCCTATCTGGTCATTGCGACCACTATCACAATCCATCTATCCAAAGAAGGTATGGCGGCAAGTGACCTACCAGCCTAAACATTCTTTTAAATGCTAGATCAGTTGTAAGAAATCCATCACTTATCGAGGATTTGATTTTGGATGAAATCTCTGATTTGGCTTGAGATAGAACGGTGAAGTCTGTTTCATCCACCAGGTTATTCTTTAGAGTACAAGGCTAAAGCTGAGGGTGAAGAGGTATATTGGCTGCAGTCTATTAAAAATACGAAGTCTCACTAACCAGATGTTTCATCCACAGTCTGCCACTTTTGAATGTATGCTGCTGTACTGTCTGCCCAACACTAGTCTTCCTTCTTAAACTGTCTGTGGCCGTCCCCAATGTGCTATTAGATTACCCAAGGTTTATTGTTTTGGTTGGTCTTCAATGTTTACACTGAGGTCACAAGTATCACAGGATTTCCTTTCTGCCATGATAACCATGGGCCTATTCCAATTAGTGGCTGTCCTCATACATGTAGCAGGATACATTTTGATTTGGATACTTTTTTCTGGTAGAGTTGGTGATCTGAAAGTATGAGTTACACATGATGTTGTTGTCCTAGATAGATCACTATTTGGTCAGTTTTAGACTGGCCACTGGGGTGAACCTCTGAAAAATGATTTAAAAAGTCTATCCCTTGTGGCTCCTAATGGTTTCCTGAGCACACTTGCGGAATTTCCTACTACTTCATCAATGGCAATATCAAAGTTCTGATATCAGAGTCATGATACAATCTGTGGAACCAGCAATAGGGTGATTGATAATGTTGCCCCCTTCCCATTGGTAGAGCTAGAAATAGGATGAGCTCACTGGAGACCTGAGGGTAATGAAACACAAGTACAAGATGCGAATGATGCCACTGTTAAGGGAGGTGATACTGTATGTGCCTCCTTAAAAGACCTGTCCCTTCTTATCTAAAGTATAAAACTCTTACCTAAATCAGAACCAAAGTTCTGACTAATAAGCCAGTCCAAAATTCACAATTTGTTGCTAAATTGTTTCAGAATATGATAGTTCTACAGTTCCAAGCATTTCTGGATTAATTTTAATGGCTTTAATGGAATAGGTTATTTTATTTGACTTCAGTGATTTTGTGCTTGAATTTGTTTTACCTGTTTTTATTGTTTTATGAAAATTGGAAGCTACTTTGATTACTACTTTTGTTGGATAGGTGGGATGTAAATGTAATAAATATTTATGATGATGCAGTTGAGAAGAGAGTATGGTCTTTTTAGACTGAGATCAGGTCCTAAAGAGCAAGTAAGAGGAAAGGACAGAGCAGTCAAGACAATTTTTAAATGAAATACAAGGAAAGTTACATTCACGGACTGGTACGGCAGAGCAGGCCCTAGGGCAGCAATGTCAAACCTATGACATGTGTGCCACATCTGGCACATAGAGACCTCTTTGTGGGCATGCGAGCCATAAGTTGCTGGATCACTACCCCTGGCGGCCAAACCTGAGGAGGCGGCTACAGCCGCAGTGCTAGCGCCCTGACAGGCAGCAGGAGCAGCTGGTGCTGGTGACGGCAGGCTGGCCAAGCTATAGGCACTGGCAGGGTTGGGCACGACTGGAGGTGGATCCGGAGTGGGGTCTGGAGGTACCTCCATACCCGGGATTCCCCCTTCCAGTGCTGCCGCCATCCACCGCTTGCTGGGTTGTTATTTTGTGTTTGTGTGGGGGGGTGGTGTTTTTTTTTCCAGTTTGGGCACTCGGGCTCAAAAAGATTTGCCATCACTGCCCTAGAGAGTGAGGGATGGCAGTGAAGCAAAGCATTTTGAGTTTAGAAGGGGAAGAAGCAGAGCTGCGTGCTTCACCTATGTGTCTTCCTCCTCCTTTTTTTCTCTAATCCACTTGCCCTTCCTTCCCCACTTCCCCCCCCCCCTCTCTTATGCTTTCTTATGTATCTTGGGGATGGCTAGAATGTATACAGGAAGACTGAATATGAAAGGGGCATATTAGGTAGATGTTAATAGCTATTCCAGGGTAAAAATGCTTGTGATTTTTAAAAAATCCATACTAAAGTTTTAAATCTAAGTTGCTATCTTAAGTTCCACAATTTTCTGAATCCTGCAGCCTTGAACTACTTTTTGGATTGTATAAGACATCATTTAATTCTATTAATAAGGTCTGCTTTAATCCTGTCACTCTCAGCACTCATATATCTTAATGAATGGTAGTAATATGCAGTGGGATTAATTTTGTTTTATAGTGAATGGCATTACAGATGAAGCTGATCCAACTGTTTACACGGGTAAAGTTATTCGTCCTCTCAGGAGTGTAGATCCAACCCAGACTGAATACCAAGGAATGATTGAAGTCATGGAGGATGGTGAGCTTGATGTGTCTTTGTACGGATAACATGTTATTTAATGGTGTGGTTTGATGACTGGATTTCTTTCTGTGTTTACTGAGGTGAAACTTAAATGTATACCATGCTGGAAATAAACCAGATAAACTTGTTTGATGAGTTCAAAACTTACTTTAGCTCTTCTGACAGTACTTTTTTGGTTTGCATTTCCTTCTCTAGGAGAAATGAAAGGTGAGGTCTATCCTTTTGGAATTGTTGGTATGGCGAATAAAGGGGATTGTCTACAAAAAGGAGAGACTGTGAAGTTCCAGCTTTGTGTCCTTGGTCAGAATGGACAAACAATGGCTTGTAACATTACAGCTTTTCGTAGAGCCACTGTGGAATGTGTGAAAGATCAGGTTAGTAGATGGCTTGCTGGTTGTTATATGTGAAAACTAGAGATGGGCACAAAGTAAACAACAAACCAAGAAATTTATCAAAAATCGCTCATTTGTTGATTCACATTAGTTCAGTTCCATCCACACTGGAGATCCCAAACTTCCCCAAACCAACATTTTTTTTTTGCAATTTCCGAACCTCGTTGTTCATTGACATCCCACCGCCTGCCCCCGCTCCCTTCCCACTGCCCCATCACTTCCGCATCTTTTCTTGCTGCTGCCTCCTCTTCCTCTGCTGCTACCGCCATTATGAGAGGCCCGCTGCAGGCCAACGGCCTCTGTGCACGTCCCTGCCTCTCAGCTGAGAGGTGAGGACATGCGCAGAGGCCCCCTGGCCAACTGACAGGTTGGATAACTAAAACACTTTTTTAATTATTATTTTTTTCAGATGAGAGGCCAGGACATGCACAGGCCAGCTAACTAAAAAAAATAACTAAGTTTTTGTATTTTTTTAAAAAATGAACCAACCAGGGGGCCTCTGCAAACATCCCCACATCTCAGCTGAGTGGTAGGGATATGTGCAGTGGTCTCCAAGCAGGCTGATAGGCCGGTTAACTAAATAATCATCATCATCAGCTCAGCCACACTAGACGTTGTTCCA
Source organism: Pogona vitticeps (assembly GCF_051106095.1). Classification (NCBI taxonomy): domain Eukaryota; kingdom Metazoa; phylum Chordata; class Lepidosauria; order Squamata; family Agamidae; genus Pogona; species Pogona vitticeps. Next base: position 40,030,454 of record NC_135786.1, read on the forward strand.
AGACCTCTATTCAGAGCACGTACCATAGTCTCTGGAGAGTGAAGGATGCCTACATCATCATCATAATTTGTTGTTTTTTAAATGTTAGCCAGCATATGAGCTGGCCAGGCATCCTCTGTATGTCATAAGAACATAAGAGCCCTGCTGGATCAGAACAAAGGGCCCATCTAGTCCAGCTTCCTGTATCTCACAGGGGCCCCACCAAGATGCCTCTGGGAGCACATGAGACAACTAGATACTGTCTCCTGATACCCCTCCTGCGTCTAGCATTTTGAGGTGCCTTCCTTTTAAGCCTGGAGATTATACATACCCATCATGGCTTGTAACGTGTGATGGATTTTTCCTCCAGAAATCTGTCCAATCTCCTTTTAAAGGCGTACAAGTCCTGCCTCTCAGCTGAGAGTGTGGCTATGTGCAAAGACCGGCCAGCCTGCAGAGCCAGTCACCTCTCAAAAAAGTAGTGGTGGAGGTTGAGGTAGGGAGACAACGGGGGCAGTGGGAAGCAAGGCCAACTGTGTGGTTGCGGAGGCAGCTCTGTGTGTCTAAAAAAAAAAAATTCCCGAACAGCTCAAAGTACCCTTACTCAGAAGGAAGATTATTTCATTGAAACTTTTTATTGTTGGCTTTGTAGTCATAGTTCTGAAACAGGGAGTTTTGTGTACACCTTTCTCAACTTCAGTCAAGATTATTTGTACTTTGATTATAATTCAAGTTTCTTTACTTGTATTAGCCATGTGGAAGGTTCTCTCCACGACCCCACCCCCCTATGTGTAGGGCTTCTCCTCTGCGCATCCAGAGCATTCATTTTCAGCCCCTTTGGTTCTGGTCGTGATGGAGCACCACACAGGCGGGTGGACTTGCATGTGGGCGGGGATGAAGTTGTGCAAGAGATGGAGTGTTAGAGGGAATGTTGGCCATGTGCCATTACTAATTATATAATAACAAAGAGTAAAACCATCACACTAAAAGCCAGGAAGAAAAATTGATCAGATACAAAACAACTAGATAAAGTCAAATCATTAAAATCTATACAAACAAATTCAGAGCATATTAGACCTTGTTTGGTAGCAGCTGTCAAAAAATGATTGTCTTGTATTTATGTGTTCTGATGTCAAGAATAATTTGAGCATTCTGCATGCTGAGCAGCTCCTGTTTCTTTTTCAGTTTGGTTTCATAAACTATGAAGTAGGAGACAGCAAAAAACTCTTTTTTCACGTGAAAGAAGTTCAGGATGGAGTGGAACTGCAGGCTGGTGATGAAGTAGAGTTTTCAGTCATCCTCAATCAACGCACAGGGAAATGCAGTGCCTGTAATGTGTGGCGTGTTAGGTAGGAAAATAGTATTATTTGGTGCACGCACGTATGTGTGTTAATAGAAGCAAATCAACTATAACCTGATTTCTTTGTAGGATGCTGGTTTGACTGGAATATGAGAAAAGGCCCTAAAAATAGAGAAAACTATTTTTAAAAAATAACCAAGCATTTCTGAATATTGTGACTTTTTGTTAGGCACTCTCGTGGTATTTTATTCATTGAGATAATTTAATTACTAATGTTAAAATATACTTTTTAATGTTAAGAAGATATTGTCTTGGCAGAACAGTTGTGTTAAACAGGCCCATTCCTTATATATTTACTCAGGCATAAATCCCCCTTAATACATTGACTTGGTATTAGGTAACTGTACTTACAATTACTATTTTTTATGAGGTTAAAGATGAATGCGGATGAATGAATGCTTTAAAAATGCTGCATCAATCTTTCAATCTTTGTGCTCTTCATAGACTTACAATCCAGTATATAACAGTAGCCTCACAGAAAATATGGCCCAGCATTCTGTGCCACCAGTCAGAGCAAATAAACTATAGAACTTGTGTTGAGCCAGTTGATTATTATTGTGTGTTCTGTTCTCTGGGACCAAGATGGTAATATCAAATATTCTAGTGAATAGACTGAACAGTTAAGTATTCATAGTACCTTGGATATAAAATGGTGGTATAATGCCACTGCTAAAAAATGTAGGTTGTCTACTACCTATATGATTGGCTGTGAAATGTAGCCAGCTACAAACAAGATTGGGTCTTCTGTATACTCTAGAGCAGCCATTCTCAATGAGGGCCCCTGGCACATTTGAAAGGGGCCACAGACCGGAATCAGTCCACACACACATACCTTATAAGGTTCATTATGCAATATATTCAAGTTTAGAGACTCCTTCAGTAAGCAGACATTGTTTGCAAGTTAAGAATGTTTTTAAAAATGAGGTGCAGCCACTTGGTGTCTTTTAAGGTTTAGTGAATGTTGGAGAGAGGGTGTTGAAAAGAAGGGAAACTAGAGAGAAGAAGAGAAAACATGAATTGACTTGGAGGTTTGGGGCCATGTGTTCCTTTCTAATGTTAGTTCTTCGGCAGCATTACAGAACAGATCCACTATTTGAGCAGACGGTGCGTCGTCCCACGATTTTCTGAATATATAAAAATATATTTTGTAAATTAATAGGAAATGTGTAAATGCTCATTGAGAACGGAGCACATTCATTGGCTTTTAAAATACCTCAAATGTTTAAGGATAACTGAGAAGAAATTACTGAAAGGAGTCGAGCAGCATGCTCAAACCTCTAAACATCAGGAGGGATGCACACTTGAGCTTAAAATTGCTGTCTCTAGAGTATGCAGAGTGGTCGAAGGAAGGAAAGAAGAAAAAAAGAAATATTCATCTTTGATGTTTCCCTGCCTCATACAAATTGACTTCTGTGCCTGCATAGAGGATCATTCAGAACATTCTAGAAATAGCACTTTAGGTAGCAATCCTAACCTTCCTACCTTGCCTAAACCAGCATGTCAAGTCCAAACTTCTCAGACCTCCATTCTCTGCTTCTTGCCTTCTGGAAGGTTTGATGGATCTACCGCACCCACCTGAGGTTGTCTCCATCTTTCAGGATTCTGGAAAGCTGTCTACAAATCTCTCTTACAGAAGGGAATAGTGGGGGAATCTTTGCTGCCTTTGCTACAACCCAAGGTTTCCAGTCCCTTATGTATGAGATCTCCCGGGTCCTCTTACTCAAACACAAAGGACTTTGTTTAAATAGTGTCCCCTTTGCATTTCTCTTCTTTTACATTTGTGCAATGGTGGAAAACATTTTTTGTGATATCCATAGGGAGTTGCCAAATCTGTAAGCTTATTTAGTAGTTACTTCGCGTGACTTCTTCTGATCCTCAAACAAAGCCTGAGCTGTGCTCCAGGGGCTGTGTTGAGGCGGGCAGATGCTACAAATCAGGTTGAGGGAGCTTGCATGAGCTTAACTTTGTACTATGGTTTGCTCTGGAGAAAGAGTAGGAAATCATTCTCTATGTGTTTGAATGTAACTAACCCATTTTCTGCAATTTTGTTTGTTTAAAAACACTTTTGCCAATGTTATTGTTATGTTAACTATAACTTTTGTTAACACTGAAAATTTAAATAGCTAAATTTCAAGTCAGTTATGCTTGTGATGAAGACTGTTAAACATAACTTCAAAGTCTGGTTTGCTGCACTAAACTTGGATTAACATTTGGAAATTTATCATAGAATGAAATAGCAACGAATTTTATTTGTCCTTTTTTAAAATTAAATTTAATGATCTTTCTAGAAATGTATAAGGAAAATATTTTTTTAATAAGGAACTGGATAGCTTTCTATGTATGTATGTTTATGTTTCTAATATACACCTCAGTCATCTTGTTGCATCTCTATTCACAGTGAAGGTGCTAAGGCCGTAGCTGCTCCACGTCCTGATAGACTTGTTAATCGTTTAAAAAGCATTAATTTGGATGATGCGAGTGCTCCTCGTCTTACTGTTCTTCGTCAGCCTAGGGGACCGGATAATTCAAAGGTATGCTATAAGAAACCTATCCAGATTTTCTTGTATTGAGTTGAACAATGATGTGCATAGGGTTGTAAAGGATAGATAGAAGCATGGTGTGAGGTTTTACTAGCGTTAAGTATTAAAACATTTATGATGCCTTTTTCCTGAGTATATATTTAAAATAAGTGATGTGCAGGAAGAAACAAAGAGAATGGGGAATCAGTAAAGAGATCTGAGGAGGAATGTCAATGTGAACTACAGGGTACATAGGAGAACTGAAGTTTGACAGGAGGGCAAGAAAGGAAGACTGTAGTTATCACAGAGGGAATGAAAGCTTTTATTAGGGGTATTGGAAATGATGGATTTTTGTAGGGTTGTATAGGAAGAAACAGTGCAACTGGGTAGCAGATGGTTTATGAGGAAGGAATCAAAAGAAAACCGGAGTTCCATGTCAGTCAGCAAGAAAAATAGTGCTGTCTCTTGATAGAGTAATCAAAGACAAGACAGACTGAGAGAAAGTTGCCTCTTTTCTTCTTCAAGTTTAACCCAGAGAGGTATTGGGCAAGCAGACATACTGACTGGGAAGGTTGCTATTTGAGTTGTGCAGAGATATAGGGATTTGTGCCAAATTTTGCTATTATTGATTTGCATTTATTTTCCAAGATGAAAACAGTAACACATTCTCATTATGTACAATAATGCGCAGTGGGACTGTTAGGAGGCTACAGTGAAGTATATTTCTCACTACTGTGATACATGTATCATATCAATGGATAAGTGATACAGAGGCATTTCATGAGGTTAACAGTAGAGAAAGATATAAATAGCAGCAGTTGAAAGAGTGAGGCCCAAGACATTTTCTACTTCCTATGTTGCGTGAGAAACTGAAACATAAAAAAATTAAGAACAAAACTTTGTATCCAGTTGGTGCTAGTCTGCCGCTGGAATGCTTTTTGGTTCAGTAGAGGTTTTGGACAATGAAAGAGTGGAAGGTGGTTGTTTCTTCCTACTGACCTTGCCACCACCCATGCTGTCCTGCCACATCATTGCATTCTTTTGTGTAAGACCCGATTACTGGCAGTCTTTCTGATTTATAGTCAAATGCAGTGTCAAGCTGTGCTAGCCTTGCCAGCATAGACAAGTAAAGTTTTTCAGGGCTCAGGTGCCTTTAATTAAAAGCTTTCTGTTTTTCAGTCAGCATTCTGTATTGTGAATGGAAATAATAAATAAATGAGAAGAGAAACTGACACAATTAAAGGTGCTGTTCACAGGGCTGGTATTGTCATTCTCCACCAGAGAGCAGTACACAGCACAGGATCTGCAAATCAGTTGTTCTGTTGAATATCTTAATTCCTTATGCATAATAGTGGGGAAATGTCTCTCCTGTACAAAAAGTCTGAAAAGGCAGTGGCAGAGAACAATTTCGACATAGTGGTATAAAGCTGTGATTTTTAGCAAGGTCAGTCAATGAAGTATAAAACCTGTATTCACTTTTTAGGGAATTAAAAATAGAATTGAAAAAGAAGGAACGTAGTACAGTGGTGCCCCGCATAGCGACGATAATCCATGCAGCAAAAATCGCTGCAAAGCAATTTCGTCGCTATGCGGTTTAAAAAAGCCCATAGGAATGCATTGAACCCCCTTCAATGCGTTTCTGTGGGCTGTAAACTCACCTTTAAGCGAAAATCCTCCATACGGCTGCCATTTTCGCTGCCCGATAAGCGAGGAATCCGGGCGAAAACACAGCGGGCAGCCATTTTTTTTAACCCGGCGGCCATTTTGGAACTGCCGATCAGCTGTTGGGAAATCATCACTATGCGATGATCAGTATGCGAAACAGGGTACCGATCATCGCAAAGCAATTTTTCCCTATCTAAATCATCGCAATGTGATCGCAAAAGCGATCGCAAAAAATTCATCGCGGATTCGTCATTAAAGGAGGCGCCCGTTAAGCGAGGCACCACTGTACAACTTGTTTAAACAAAACCTATATGACTTTGGAGGAAAGGGGGAAAAGAAGAAAACAGCTGAGGCTGTAGGATGGGTTTGAGAAGGTGTTTGAACATGCATGGATGGGGGCACAGGTGGAACGTTAATGAAGTACAGTAAAAGAAGGAATAGGTTACTATAAAAGATGCATGTGAAAATTTTGGATGTGCACAAATAAGTGGCACCTAAGACAAGCATGAATTAGTGTGGCTTCAGTAGCAAGACACTGCTTTTCAGCAGTGTACCATGATATGTAGACCTGCTTTAAACTCATGAACTTATTTTGCCATTTACAGGGATTTGGTGCAGAGAGAAAGATTCGTCAAGCTGGTGTTATCGACTAACTGGTTGCAAAGCAAATAACTATCTAGGAGCAAGTGGTGGGGTCTGGTGAAGGGCACTGAATATTCCTATGTTCATCCCTTCCAAATTCTAAGGAGTTATTACACCAGTTTTAACACCTTCCTTGTGTTATGTTTAAAAATAAATTTATGAAACAGTTTTAAAATATGCACAGTTGCATCCTGGAGAATCTAAGGTGGCGCCTTATAGTATCACGTTTTAGAAGCTTTTTGAATGGTGCATTTAACGCAACTGGTAACTGCAAATCTATTTTGCCTCTTTAAGTGAACATTATAGACAGTTCAACTCTGATAGACCTTGTGAAATTCTGCACTGAAAAGATAAATATATATAATATACATATATTTTCCTTTTTCATTTCTGCCAAGGTGTTACTATGCCTTAGCTCTCAGTTGCTTTTGCTTCTCCAAGATAGGGGAGGTTAACTTCCTCTTCATTCTCATCTAGTTTTGAGGACCATATGAGGATGAATATGCTCTCTATGTAGAATCCTGTGTGAGCACTCAAACAGGTTACTTAAGTTGATGGCCAAATATTAAAATGTTTTTTATGTCTCCTTTTAAACTCAAGTCCATATAGCAAGTGAAGTTTATTTCCTAGATCTCACTGACAGTATCTTCCAGAGTAGACTTATAGTTCTTTGCAATTATCTACAATTAGCATGCACAGTGCAGAATTTCATAAGGATAAGGTGTGCCATCAGTGTGATAACTAAAGATATTTAAAACAATGCACAAATTTGCTGCTGCTTAGAACACTGCAGCTTCTAAACCCAGTTTATTGTACTGAATACAAAGTTTAAAAAGTTGTGCCTGAAGTGAATACTTTTTTCTTTTTATTTCTTTCTTTTTTTATTTTTTTTTTCAGCAAGCACCCAGTGTACTGTAAAAGAATACTTAGGCTTTCCATAGCTGTATTGAGACTTCATCAAGGTGAAATAGTTGATGTCTGTGTGCTTTATTTTTTCTTCCTCCAGGCCCTTCTCCCTTCCCCTTCCTCAGCCACACTTTATCAAGAGAGCAAACTGAATGATTGGTCTAAGTATTACTTTAACCAAAAAGATCAGGAGTTATTTTCTTTGAATAGAGGGCAGTACTGTGTTTTTTTTCCCCCATGTTACCTCTATTCTCAATTTAGGGTTTTTCTTCTCTGGGAGATGCATTATCTTTGTAAAACAAACATTGCTTTCTCCAATTTTTCTGTTAATGGCGAAGAATGGAAATAGAATAAAGTTTTACTGATTTTGAAAAACTGCCTCAGTCTTGTAACTCCTTTATTAAACTAATCCAAGTTTCAAAATCTTCATCTGATGTACAGCAGGCATATGTAACAACTATATTCTCAAGGCCATTCCAGATAGTAGTCCACTTGATGCCAGAAGGAACCAACCCTGTAATGGATAAAGCAAAGCAAAGTGTGCTGCTTATATACCGCCCCATAGTGCTTCAAGCACTCTCTGGGCGGTTTACAAGTTAATTATGCAGGCTACACATTGCCCCCCCCCCCCCCCCCCCGCAAGCAAGCTGGGTACTCATTTTACCAACCTTGGAAGGATAGAAGGCTGAGTCAAGCTTGAGCCGGCTACCTGGGATTTGAACCCCAGGTCGTGAGCACAGTTTTGGCTGCAGTACAGCAGTTTGACCACTGCGCCATGAGGCTAGGATGATGCAAACCATTTGCTTCAAGTATTGACTGTGACATAACAGTTCAGAAGATGGACAGGACATGGTGAGGAACAAACATGTTGGTGAGATTCTTGCCCAAAGACCCGAAGCAGTCTTTTGCCTTTCCAGAATGATACAGTAGTGTGCAGTATAACAAAATTATTTAAAAGGTACGTAAGGTCTCATTGCTGCTTTCCTCACACATAGAACAGGCAACATTTTTTCCACTCCTGACTGAAAATTCAGGAGGGGCAGTGGGTCTACCTGAAGTTGCTTTGGGGGCCTAATTACGCACTTGATCTTTTTATTCAGAGGTTCCCAAACATGGAGTCAGATGCTTTTGGACTATAATTCCTAGAAGTAAAATAAAACAGTCATTTGATACCATGTATAAGCCATTCGTTTTTCCAACATTGTACTTTGATACAATGACAATTGTTTCTACAAATGTTTATTTGGCCCATATGTACACTGGGCCACTGTCTACAAACAGTGTAACTTCCACTTTTTAAAAGGCCACAACATTTTGTGGAACCTTGAGACCAACCACAAGCTATTTTATTCTGAGTCGGACTGTTGGCTTAAATGGCCATGTCTAGTGAACAATGACTGGCAGAGTTCTCAAGGGTTTCAGAGGTCAATTCCAATCAGTTCTGACAGTAAGGTTTAGCTATGCTGGACTAGATGGACCAATTAATGGTATGGAGTCACTGAGGCCTTTTGCGTGCATCACATACAGCTTAACACTGAGCTGGCATCTCCCCAAAGAATGTGAGGTTTGTGGATACATTCAGGCATCCTGTTGATAGAACTTGTCAGCTGATTCATCCTTCAAAAGCACCTTTGCTCCTGACACAAATGGGGAAAAATCACTGAGCTAGTATTTGTCGTGGATTGCAATCCACAAAAGCTTGTGCCAAATAAAATACATTTAGCCACAAATCTCGTTTTTGCTGTGTTGTAGTAACACAGCTACTCTTCCCAAGAACTTTATAAAAAGCAGTCAACACTCATCCTTCCCCCCCATGTGTAGTCTCAGGTTCAGTCCCCACACAGCTCTTTTAAGCAAGGATGCACCAGTCTCTTGCCCCAAACCTTGGAAAATTAATCCCATCACACTACTGGCTAATCTGAACCAGTGGGATATATCAAGTTGATTCTCAATTTACATTAACCCTTTCCAGTATTATCCAGGGAGACAGATCTTAGAAACAGGTTGTTGTTTCTCCCCACCATCACCCCGGCCCTTCTGGAAAGTGGCTGGCTGTTTTCCGTGGAGCTACGACGGGGAACTGAACTCTCAACCCCTTCGCCAGCAGCCAAATGCTTTACTGAGCTGTCCAGCCATCGCCCAGCCCAGATTAGCTCAAGAGAGGCTAGCAGACTTCAACCGGGCAGCATGAGCTCATCGTTGTACGTTCCTACAGTTAAACGTGGAGGGTGTCACGACTTGGCCCCGCTTCGGCCCCACCAGCTACCATGCGGACCTAGCCCCGTATCGCTCCTCAAAGGCACTCGGCCGCCTTTCCCTCCACCCGCGGCTCTCCGCAGCCCCCCCCCCGCGCGCGGAGCTTCCGACGCTGAGTGATGACGTTTGCGATACGGTGGGTCGGAGGAGTCGATCTTTGGAAGAGCGTTTCGTGGAGCTTGGAAGTGAGGTGAGAGGCGAGGCGTTCCAGCTAGGCTGGCTTGGCCGGCCACTGGGAGAGACAAGGGTGGGGAACGGGAGGTTCACGGAAGCACCCTCAGCTGGCTCTGGCTTTAGTATTATTGCTGCTCTTCTTCTTTAACGGGCGTGCGCGGGATCCCCCCCCTCCGGGCCCCCTCTTTCGCTCCCGCCCAGCAGAGGGAGGGAGGCGCTGCTTTGGAAAGTGGCCGCTCTGCCGGCTGGGTGTGTCCGGGGCCGGCCAGCGACATCGCGGTCCCTTCGGCTCGGTTCCCTCGCCCCTCGCTTCATATTTGCCGCAGCTTCGTGCGTACCTTTTCTTCTCCTTTCCGTCGAGCCGTTTCTTCGCTTCGTCCGCGCCGTGTTCTGTTTTTATTTTTGCGGGAGATAAGCAAACGCTTGGCTGTCTTGGTGCTTCAGCCCGGCTGGTCTCATTTCCTTCTCCCACGTTCGCCCTCCTAGTTCCTCTCCCACAGAAAGGGCCAAATATTTTGACATCAAATGAGGGCGGTTTGTCGGACCTGGTGCTGTCTGACCATTATTCGGTTGTGATGGTTGGTGGGGGCGAATCTACGGAGACCCCCTACTTTAATTAAGGGATGTGAGGCTGTTCCCCTAATGCTTCCGCCGTCGAAGAACTGGGCAAACAAATGAAAGCAAGGGAAAAAGCAGGAATACGAGTTGACCGCCTGTATGTGGTAGTGGTGGTCCTGCTGGCCTGGGACTGAGGAGATTCCGTTTCTGTTCCCTCCGAAACTCGTGGGTTGACCTCCAACCGGTCATTCTCTTTTCTATTTCACAATTTACGTCCCGCAGTTGTGAGGATTAAGTGAAGAAAAGGAAGGTCATGTACATCACTGTGAGTTCACTGGAAGAAAAGCAGGACATGAATGAGTAATGACGTTCTTGCACATATTCTGCTTTATCTTTCTTCAGTGAAGTTCAGAGTCGTTCATGGATTTGTCTCATTTTATTCTCAGAACAAGTCTGTGACACAGTTGGGGGCAGAAGCTGTTCAAGGCCATCTAGTAACTTTCACAGCAAAGTATAGATCTGAGCCAGAGACTCTGCCTTGAGTGCCGTTGAAGCGGAAATGTGGGGTGTAAGTCAAATAAGTATTATACAAAAATAACCCCTAGCTAACAATGTAACCCAGTACAGTACTTGTCTTTTTAAGAGTAAGCCAATTTCATTCCAGTGAAACTCATTCCCAGGTATCTACACTGGTTGCACTCTTATAAGTACTGTAGGATCTAAGCCAATGCTGTACACCAGTGATTTCCAGGCTGGGGTATGTGTATCCCCATGGAAGCAAACCAGGAAATTTAGGGGTGTGTGGGGAAAAATTGAATAATGGTTGGAAAAGGCACATGTTTCAAAGGTGTAAGACAAGATACTAGTCAAAAGTTGTGAAAATAATTGAATGTTACGGTGAGTGGCAGAAAGGTTGTTTAACCTTGAGAAAAGCCTTGTTCCGTTACTTTGTCATTTTGGTGAATGGTGGGGAGTCTTCCCTAAACAATGTATTACAAACTCACCACTGTAGCACATATACTCGGCAGCAGCCCCTGACAGGCAAACCTTTCACTTTTCCCTACTTTGTGAACATTCAAGTGCTGTTGCGCCAGTATCTGTCTGTCTGTCTGTCTGTCTGTCTGTCTGTCTGTCTGTCTGTCTGTCTGTCTGTCTGTCTGTCTGTCTGTCTGTCTGTCTATATCTCTCTATCTCTCTATATCTATCTATGTATCTATATATCTATCTATATAGATATAGATATACTGTAGATATCTATATATTTAAATATATAGATATATATAAAAGCGGGCACCTCAGTCAGTCCTATGAGTCCAGCAACCGTATTAATCGCAAACATTTTGCTAATATGAAGGGTACAATTTATGGAAATGGACTGCCAGGGGGTGCACAAGTAAAAAAAGGTTGGAAACCAGTGCTGTACAATGATGAGGATATAGTAGAGAAAATTGTCCAGAATAAATAGCCACAAAACACTTGACTGTGCTGTGGCTTGTTTGACTTACTTCATACCTTTCTTTCTAGCCTACAGTACAACTTTCAGGTTGGCTCAAAGGGTCATGCTGGGTTCTCTCCAGTTCTTGAATAAGTGCCTTTATAGTTTCTGTGGATGCTTTTTGAATTTTTTTATGCCTATATTGAAATACCAATTTTAAAGCTATTGATCTTTCTAATGCTTCATTTTGCTAACAGGTTCCTGAAGAGGGCAATGACTGAGTACAAGTTGGTAGTGGTGGGAGCTGGTGGTGTTGGAAAAAGTGCCCTGACGATCCAACTCATTCAGAATCACTTTGTTGATGAATATGATCCTACTATAGAGGTAAGGCCTCTATAGGTTTTGATTAGAGATGGGGGTATTATGAATACCCCCGCAGAAGTGGAGATAATGAGGGTCTGGCCCACTGTCCACTCACCCTTCCGCTGCTGCCATGGGTTCCGCATTCCCTTCCAGTTGCTCCGGAATGCCCAGTTGGCAAGCCACTCTTTGACCTGGCAGGGAGGCTCGTCATCCCACCTCCTGGCAGGGGTGGCTAGGTGACTGCGAGCTCCGGAGCAATAGGAAGGGAGTGCAGCACCCATGGCAACAACGGAAGGATGAGTGGACAGTCTGGCCCCTGGGGGCCAGACCCTTATTATCTCCACCTGTGTGGGGGTATTCATATTCGTATACAAACACTCCATGTCTAGTTTAGATATTTACATCCTCACTACCATATTGAATGTGGTTTATGTGTGAGCCTGTAATACAGCTATTCATGAGGTAAATGATTTACAAACTGTTGTAAATATTAAATAATAGAAGTTCAGAAGCTTCTTATTAGGCATTGTTCTCTCTTTTTTTCAATTTTTGGAAAAGTGTTTTTTGAAAAGCAAAATTTATGCATTTTTATCTCATCAGGAATATCAGAATGGTCATTCATAATTTACTGGATTTAATTCACATTTTCTCTCTCTCTCTCTCTCTCTCTCTCTCTCTCTCACACACACACACACACACACACACACACACACACACACAGAGAGAGAGAGAGAGCTTCAGATAGCCTGAAACCAAACCATGTAGAACTTTAGAAATTATATGGGTACTTTAAATTTTGCCAACAAATCTACCAGTACCCAGTGAAGGTGCTGTAGTAGAGAGTTTCTGTTTTCCCTTTAATGTATTCCTTTCAGTGGCATGGCTACATTTTGGACCCTCTGGAAATCTGAACATTTTTCAGAGGTAGCCGATATGTTTCAGTAATCCAAACATAAAGCATCTAAGACATGTATCACTATGACCAGATCAGAGTTCTCTAGGAATGGGTGCAGCTGGCATACTATGCAAATATTCTCCTCACTGTTGCTGACATCTGGGTTCAGAGCTGAATCCAGAAGTATACCCAAGATTTGGTTCTGTGTTTTTATGGGAATTGTAACCCATCCAGTAAAAACTGACTCTCTGTTCCCTGCTCTTCAACTGACCAGGAGCACTTGTGTTTTCTCTGAATTAATTTGGCCTTCCTCATCCAGTTCATTATTGATGACGGCCATTGCTTTGGAACCAAGACACCTTCCTCAAATTTAGATGGAAAAGAGAAATAGAGTTAGAAGTCATTCGCATATTGGTGACACTGAATCCACAATCTCTCAATTACTTTTCCCAGCAGACTCATGTTTTTGTTAAATAGTGTCACAGATTTTAAAAAAACCCTGAGGAAGCCCACAGGCCAATGGCCAGGGCTTTGGATATGTTTCCCAAGACCACCTCTGAGCTTGCCCCTCTAGGAAGAACTAGAGCCACTGTAAAACAGTGCCTCCAGCTCCCCTCCCAGAGAGATGGATCAGGAAAATACCATTGTTGGTGATATTGAAAACTGGCAAAAGAAATCCAAAATAACTAACAGTAACACACTCCCTTTGTCCAATTCCTTTGAAAGGTCATACATCAAGATGATAAAAACTATCTCTGCCCTATAACTTTTTAAAAGGAAAGAGACAAATAGTGGCAAACAGACATGGATTTATATAAATAAATAATAATACGTCCAACAGACTCAAAGATTAAAACTTTTCCTTTCACTGCAGGTATTGAATATACTTAGAGTAAAGCTATATACAGTGGTGCCTCGCATAGCGACGTTAATTTGTTCCGCAAAAATCGGTGCAGAACGAAAACGTCGCTATGCGATATTAAAAAGCCCATATAAATGCATTAAAACGCGATTAATGCGTTCCTATGGGCTTAAAACTCACCGTTCTGCGAAGATCCTCCATAGCACGTCCATTTCTGGTCCCTCGTAAACGAGGAATCCGTCCCAAAAAACAGTGGGCAGCCATTTTGTTTACCCGGCGGCCATTTTGAAACCACCAATCAGCTGTTAAACAGGGAACCGATCATCGCAAAGCGAAATTCCCCCATAGGGAACATCGCAAAGCGATCGCCTTTGCGATCGCAAAAAATGTGTCACAAAGAGATTTCGTCATAAAATGAAGCGATCGCTGTGCGAGGCACCACTGTATCTGAATATATACAGGGAAATCTCTTTGAAGTTGGGGCACCCAATATGGGAAGATAAAAATCTTCCCTTAGCCTTCCCCTTATGTCAGTGAGCAGGAATCATAAACATTTCTTACCACCTTCCTGCATGGGTAAAGCCCAGGAAATGCTTAGTCCTTGAGTCTCTTACTGGAAGTTGTCCTTGCTGTTTAATCATTCAGATTTGTCAAGCTCTAAGCTTTGATATTTGGGTATCAAGGTATCTACAGTTTTATATGAGATTATTCATCAGTATAACTTGCATTAAAGTACTTGAGGGTTTGGAATTATTTAGTGAAGGTTTGAGAGGGAAAAGCATGACGTGGAGGACACTGTAGAATTAAAGCAGATATTGGTAATATACAGGATCCATGCACCCATATTGTTTCTTATTGTGTGGACAGCAAAATTCTGTTGTTGCCACCATCAAAATTATAACTTTATCTCTGAAATGCCGTAGCATGGCTCTAGCAACCATAAAAGCCATATTTTTTAAAAAAAAGAATAAGGTTTGCAAGGAGAGGGTACCAAAATCTTGCAATGTGGCAGTGGTTTTCAAGTAGAAAATTGCATTTTTAGTGCATGAGAGCAGCAAGGTTTAGCCCCCCCAGGGGGTGATTCTATGCACCAGTCCCTCTTGTGAAGCTGCCCACCTTCAATTCAAAGAATGTGATCTCTATGGAGGTGTAATAGAGATTCCTCCATTGTTCTTGTCTGACAGCTTATCGGGCCATGTTTTACACACACAAAAACCTGGGAAAATTGTGGATGAAAGTTGTGGTCCTGTATGATTCTACATCTGTTACAAGATACACAGTGTACTGCAATAGTAGTATTTGTAGCACAATAGTAGCACAACACATTTGGACACATTATCAGCCCCATGGTTTCTGCAGTGGGAGCCTTCCTGGAATGATAATCACTGAATTTTAGCTGATATTTGTCATTGTTTGGCATTTGTAAGTGAATGAACCTATGACAATAAACAGGCCATAGGAAAGTATAGGGCATAGGAATACACAGATTATGTCAAGTCAATTTCCATTGTGGTCTTTCTTTTTCTACCCCAAGTCTATTCTGTGACAGTTGCATATGAGAGTTTTTTAATGTAAAGAAAACATATTCTTGTGCAAATCTGTCAATTGGATGCTGTCCACATCTGCAAAAGTGTGTCTGTATCTATTTTATATACAGTGGTTTTTGCACATGTGCAAATATATTTTTATGGAATGCATCACAAGCCCTGAAATGTATGTAGTTCCATCTTTAGAATTCTGCAATTTTGTTCATTTAGAGAAAGTTGCCCACCACAACTTCTAGTATGGCATCCCTAAGAATTTGTCCATTGTTTTAAAAATCCACTGCAAATATACTAAACATTAGGGAAGATTCTGATTTTGGAACTGCATCTACTCAGATGAACCTATTGAAAAGTGCTGTCAGGTGGGTGTAGACAACTGTTTTGGATTTTGCATTTGCTTTTCACAGGACTCTTACCGTAAGCAGGTAGTTATTGATGGAGAGACTTGTTTGCTAGACATCCTGGACACAGCAGGACAGGAGGAATATAGTGCTATGAGAGATCAGTACATGAGAACTGGTGAAGGCTTTCTTTGTGTGTTTGCCATTAACAACAGCAAATCATTTGCAGACATCAATCTGTACAGGTAAGCTTTGCTTAGAAGAGAGAACAAAAGGCACAGTTGGATACTAAAGCTGAACACCATCCACCAAAGTCTCAGAGTATGTTAAAAGCAATTACTAGTAACTGCTAGGATAATTGATTGACATATGTTTTGTTCTAAGTTAACAAATGTCCCTACATCATGAAAATCTAGAGAGCAGAAAATTTATGCAGCAGACTTGCTGCATAGAAAACAATTATTGTTTATAAGGTGCTCTGGCAAAGAATATGAAGTAACAGAAATGAATAAACATAGGCATGGAAGGTTTCTTTTCTTGCCCAGTTTATATAGCATCATTAATTTCAATTTGAAGTCTGTTTCAGTGAGTTACCCATTTCCCTGTTTTATAAAAAGATTGGCATATACATAGGTCAGAATTTAGCTGAAAACATAACACCAGCATAAATTCATTGGCATAAATCTCGGAGGCAAATTGCCACTAGTTAAGAAGTCTGTGTTGGCAATTGTTGTCATGTGTAGTCACAATGAATAGAAATCTGTCCATCAAAAAAAAAAGAGAGGATGTTATTGGAGCAACTTTGACTCCTCCCGCATGGGGACTTGCTTAGGGCAGCATCTCTACCCTTTCCCATAGGACTGCAAGTGTTTTTCCTATACGAAGGCAGGGAAACCAGGTGAGCTATTATTGCAGAGCAATGACAGTTTGAATGTTGTCACACTGAAGCATAGTCTGTGTTCTTTCTCTTCCCCCTTTCTACTGCCGTCTGGTCCTCTTTTCCAGAGAGCAGATTAAAAGAGTGAAAGATTCTGAAGATGTACCAATGGTATTAGTGGGAAACAAATGTGATTTGCCAACACGAACTGTAGATACCAAACAGGCCTATGAAGTAGCCAAGAGCTATGGGATCCCATTCATTGAAACATCTGCCAAAACCAGACAGGTACTGTAATGAGTTCTGTATCATTTTCACCTCTGTTCAGCTCTCAGGTGAATTTCCTGGATGCTGCCAAGTTTATAATTTGGAAGAATTGGAAACCTTTGATTTTACTTTATTTTCTGCCTTACTCTATTTGCATGTTTGTGTTTAGCTAGATTTTAAAGTGGTGAGGTCTTTACTAGAGAGATCATAAGATTTCACAGTTAGCTAGAATGCCTGTACTTACGTTTGATCTCCAGAATGTCTTATTTTTTATGTACTCCCAAGTTGATTTAGTTACATATACATCAAGAGTGTAGGCACCCAGCAGAAAGAGGCATTTCATGTATGCCTGAGTTGCATATGGTTAATTCTTATATAATTAAGGATTCAGACTTGGTGAGGAACGTGATAATTTTACAGTTGTCCTTACTAAACACTGTAAGTTTCACCTTACATTTTCAAGAGGGATGTGTGTAGAAAGGGCAGATAGGGTCTGGGAGAACAGCTGATATGCTGAAGAAGACTTTGATCTGAGTATGTATTCGCAAAGGCTTTCACGGCCGGGATCTAATGGTTGTTGTGGGTTTTTCGGGCTCTTAGGCCGTGTTCTGAAGGTTGTTCTTCCTAACGTTTCGCCAGTCTCTGTGGCCGGCATACTCAACTCCCAAGCAAACTACACCAGAGCACAGAGTGCTGTCCTCTGAAGATGCCGGCCACAGAGACTGGCGAAACGTTAGGAAGAACAAACTTCAGAACATGGCCTAAGAGCCCGAAAAACCCACAACAACCATTGATCTGAGTACTCTACCTTTTTAGGGTGTTGAAGATGCGTTTTATACACTGGTGAGGGAGATCCGTCAATATCGAATGAAAAGGCTCAACATCAATGAAGACAGAAACCAAGGCTGCATGGGACTCTCATGCCTTGTGATGTGACCAGGTAGGATATCACCTGTTGTGTTAATCTGTGTTTGCCAAGATGTTTTTGAAGGAAATTTCTTACTTAATAGTATATGTTTTGTAAAGTAGATATGAGATGTTATGAGTCAAAAAAATTGGCAATTATGTGCCTCGTGGGAGTGGTTGCAGGTTTCTGTTTTCAAAGTTAATAAAGGTATTGGGAAGACTTCTACAAAGCTCAAACCTTTAAGAAGAGTTTGGCAGAGACTTTGAGGCACTCTTTCCATGGGATATATAGGATGCTGCTTTATAGTGCTATAGACATTGGAGAACATGTAACTGAAGTCATACCTCTGCAGCATCTCTCTCTCTTTAAAATACTTGTGCCAATCTGTGCCTTTGAGATTACTTCACATGGTAGGGGTGATAGAATGCCTGCAACCTGTTGAACTTCTGGAATTCTGTCTAACCTAATTTTGTTATCTTGGTCATGGGTGCTTTAGATCATTTCTCTATAAATTAATATTGCCTGTTCAGCTTACCTTGGATTATATTGGGATATCCTGGACCATAATTGTGCTAAAATTGTGCAATGGCTGAAATCCTGTTACACAGTTAAGCAAACAGTGAAACTTTTAGATTTTAACTGTTCATAAATTAAGAACTCTCTGTAGGTATTATCTGTTGCACACCACACTGTGTGGTTTGGTGCGCAGTAGATAATGTCTACAGAGACTTTTTCACTTATGGCAATTTGTGTCTAAACTAATCTGTATAACTGTGCAACAGGATTTCAGCTAGGATGTAGAAGAGCAAAACTGTATTTATTTATTTATTTATTTATTTATTTATTTATTTATTTATTTATTTATTTCAGATGCTTGAAAAACTTGGTCAAACTACAGGCAGAAGTTGAATCTTTTTTCTAGTTTGTTGCATTTCATGGTGGTGCCTGGCCAGTATGCTGCTGCCTGTTGACAAGTGCTAAATGTTCCATCAGCACCAGAAGGGAATTATCTCCAGACATCTACCTCTTTGTTCTGCTAAACAAGCAAAGAAAGTCTCATCTTATATATGATGAAATTTTTCCTCCTCTCTTTCTCGAGTAGGTTCAAGCAGAGGACACTGATTATGTGTGAAATTGTAGAGGCCAAATACTATGAGAGGATACCTTTTTCTGGCAGAAAATCTGAAGCAAATGGTGATCAGACTGTACTGCAAAGTCATTCCTTAGCACTGTATGGCAATGCTGTGCTTGACTTCCTGTACAAAGTTTTCAGACAGGGAAGTACTTGCCATGTGCCTTTATACTGTGTACCTAAAATGGTCCTATAGCACATCAACTTACTGCACTTACCTTGGCCTGTTGAGCCCTTGGCTTCTTTATAAGAAAGTATACAATTGTTGGCAACCAAGTGCCTAGGAGCAAAGTAAGCCAGAACTTAGTCTTGTCCTAGCAAGTTGCAGTTCTGCTTCTTCGCTGGACCATCTCGAACATCTGAAGCTGCCCCAAACGGTTGTTCTGTCTAACCCAGTGCTGTCATCTCTTGACTGGAAGTGGTTCTCCTGTTTCCTAGCTATTCTGTGTGAACCTTACAAACTGGACTTGCCAGGGGTTTAATGTGGAATCTTCTGAATGTAGAGCATGAACTCCCCATTTCTAACCCCTCTCACTAGCCCCCCCCCCCCATTATTAATGCACAAGGACTTCTCTTCACAACTGACTGAAAAGCACTTTGATCTACAAGGCTCTATGTGGGAGACTAGCAGCCAACTGTTATTCGCCAGTGTTAAATACATTCCATTTAGCTTTTCAGCTGGGCTCGAAACCATTGGTGCCTCCCTATCAAGGCCAGTTGACAGCTGTGGATGCTACGAGTACCATCTTCTCCAGTGCTTAGTATAAATCCTGCCTCTGCGAGGGCCACGTAGGGAACAGTGAGCTGTCCCAGCTATCCACGCACTTCTGGTTTTTAATAAAATGTCTTTATATGTTTTTATCAGGCACAGCCTTTTTATTCTTAGTCTGTGAAAAAAGTGCACTTCATTACCATTATTGACTCTGAGTGCTCTCTCCAGGTCGCTGGTGTGTAACTAAGCTAGAGGTAAAGGCAGAACAAAATTGTGAGGGTAGGGAATGAATTCAATAGTTGATATCAGTTCAGGGAAAATGTTTATTTCCATTATACATTCAACTTTACAAACTTTGGAACTGGATTCTTCATTATACTGTGTTCTCCTAAGCTTTTATTCTCTGTTCAAATGACTATGAGCTGTGGGTTTTCCTGTATTGCTGGGATGTAACTGAATAAATAACCACTATTTATCGGAAATATGTAAGATTTACATATGTGTACCACTGTCTTATTACTGATGTAGAAATGAATGTGCAAACTGCCTCCATTCAAAATGGCAACGCTTAAAATGAAATGAGGCGACATAAAAGCTCTCTGTGATGAGCGTTTCACAAATTCTATCATTTGTTGTTGCAGTTACTAGCATTCATGATTCTTACTAAGCTGATCCCAGCTTGCAGCAGAAGCAGAGTTCAAGATCATATGTGCTTTACTGGTGATTTTGTTATAATACCATGTCATGTTCTAAGGCAGAAGAAAAACAGCTATGTAATCACCAACTGAAATTGATGATGGACCAATGGTGCCTAAACGATCTTTGCTCTTGCTTCATACGATTGTTATTTGAGACAAATCTTTGTCTGTTAGTTTCAAATGGTTTTACTTAGAGCAGTGCATTCTTAAGGAAGGGTTGTTATATGCCTTACCTCTTGTTAAACTGTTAGAAGCTGAATCCAGGCCTGGTTTCACAAAGCTCTCTATAGCAAGAATATGACCTGACTTGAGCAATAAAGTGGGTATGTATGTATGTCTATGTACTGTTTTAAGTGTCTTCCTTCATTTTGGTCAATTCTAAGCATCTTCCCACAATCTCAGTAATCTGTATTAGCTTGACATCTTTGCACATTAATAATTGAATGACAGATAAGACTATAACAGATGTATTGGTGGTTGGAGCAGCATTTCTGTCTGTCATGTAGCTGATCAACATACGGTAGTACTATCAGTGAAAAATGAGACTATCCTGGTGCTTCTGCATTGAATTTCTGTACCTAAAGTTCCCTGCGTTCTTAAGAAAACTACAACTCTGAGTTGGCACTTGCAGTGTAAAGGTGTCTGCAAAAGCTTGAGTATTAAATGTCATGTTTGGCTGTCTTTTCTGCATGTTGGCAAATGAAAATATAGCTGAGAAACACATGTTAAGGTATTAGCCAGTTTCACACCTGTTATACAGTCTGAATGCAGTATGGATGATACTCTTGCCATATCCTAATGCCGGGTGTAAGATGAATGTGAGTGCAGCCAAAAGACTTGCTGTTTTTGTGATGGGCAAACTACACATGGTCTCAAACTACACATGGTATATTAAATGTAGTCTCAAATGCACTTCCAAATGAATCCTACAGATCTATGAAACACAGGAAGGAAATTAATGTGGGTGACATTCATTCACCTGCGGCTGGAGCTTGTTTTTAGTTTTGGAATAACTTTGCCTGGGGAGTTATGTTCTTAGGGACAACAAGATGTTTCTTAATGTGTTCTACAAATAGCCTATTAAGAATTCACCTATCCTACTCAGTTGCAGATTGTATTGTCACATGTTAAAGGTCCTGGGCTACTCATAGCTAGAAAACAACTGGAATAATATATCTAGATCTTCCATTTTTATACTGGAGTTGTCAAAACTAGGCTAGATATACCTGAAAATATTGTTATGTTGGAACACAGAGAAACAGGACACAGCAAATCTCTTACGTAGGGCTGTTGTCTGTTGCTCTAACAAATGAATTAAAACTAATTTGGTTGAATCTTAATCTTCATATATTTGCATGTGCACTAAGCAAAAGCACATTCTCTTTTTAAGGATAGCATGTATGCACCTATCCATGGGTATGTACTGTATGTATACTATATTTTAGAAATATGTGTGAAGAGATAGTAATGCCCTACCAATGCAGCTTCTGTAAGCACTTTTTACAGTCTTTCAGAGGAACCTTGTATACCTTGGTTGCCTCTGTCTGCATTTACTTAGATGATTTAAAAAATCATTTTGATAGACCTGTAACATGTAATACATTCAAGCACATTAACCATTTAAAAATGTCCAGTTGATTAAAAGTATAACCCTTGATACTCAACTTGATACAGTGGGGTCTTGACTTGAGAACTTAATCCGTATTGGAAGGCGGTTCTCAAGTCAAAAAGTTCTCAGGTCAAATCTGCATTTCCCATAGGAATGCATTGAAAACCATTTGATCCGTATCTGCTCTTTTCCATCCATAGAAACTAATGGGAAGCTGCTATTCCGCCTTCGACCACTAGAGGGGGATATTTTGTTTCTTTTTTTCTTAGGTCAAGAAAGGTTCAGGGAAGGCAGGGAAGATACAGTCCAGGCAGTACAGTACCAGGCAGTCTGAAGACTGTCTCCCAATCCACTCTCTAAACGCTGGGAGGAGTGAGGAAGCAGACAGGCACCCTTTTCACTGGCCAACAGTTAACTGAAAGTTCAAATTTTGCACTTTCCCTGCCTCCCACGTGGTTTTTTTTCAGTTCTTAACTCAAATCTAAGTATGTAAGTCAAGTCAATATTTTCCTATGAGAGTGGTTCTTAAGTCAAAATGTTCTTAACTCAAGCCGTTCTTAAGTCAAGACCCCACTGTATAGCGATTTGAACCAGCTCTAGATGTTTTCAGAAATACCTAAGGATTCCTGAATTGTGATATGCAAATGAGTTTGTTTGATGTAGGCAATCAGAGTCCAGTACAAACAATATCTGCTTACGTTTACTGCTTCCTAAATATGCTCGCTGACAGCTTTCAGTGTCACTCAGGGGAAACTCAGTTGCCCAGTTATTTGATATTGTAAAGTGTGAATTAAACTTTAAAAGAGGTGTTGCAGAGCAAATCTTTTACCATGTCAACTGCAGAAATGCAGTACTTGTGGATGTATACTAATCTGGGCTTTGACATGATTGTGTAGTTCAACATTTCCAAAATGTCTGATTTGGATCAAAATTCTTGTTTTTCTGAATAAAAATGGGATAATTACCATTCATTCCTATAGAGCTAAGTTTTAATGTGGCTAAAAGTGAAATATATATATCTTGTCTTTCCTTAAAGGTGTTAAAAAAATGATAGGTGATTCTTCCCACACTACCTTTTGATTTTATTCTTGTTAACAATCAGTAGCATAAAAAGTTAAGCTGAGAGACATTATTTTCTAACCTAAGGTGATGATTACCCAGTGAATTTTCTGGCCTGGTGGAGATTTGAAATTTGTCCAAGTTTTGAAGCCTGAACTGTTCTAGTTACTAGTCCATCGCTCCTAACAGTAGAGACCACAATCTGTGTTCTTGTATGAATCGTGGATCTAGACATGCCTGTTTTTTGCAGAGATAATTCTTCTATTGGTAGTGGAGGTGTTTGAAGACGACCAATCAATCCGTTGGTAGAATTACATTTCCAAACAAACTGATCAGGAGACCAGAAGATAGCAGTAAATCTTGCAGAAATAAGGTAGAAGATCTGTATTTATGGTCAAATTATACAGAGACAGCTTTGCTTTTAACAGTGAATACCACATTTTTTCAGGTACTTCATTCTTTTCAAAGCTTATAGTCTGAATGATCAGGTTTACAAATCAAGCCTGTTTTTATCCTCCAGTGATTAATCACAAAGCAAAAGCAAGTTAATTTGCAACATGGGAAAGCTCATGCTAGGATCAGCAGACTTCTCAAGAAAGAAGGTTCTATACTGCCATTTGGCCCTTAGACACAGAATTGGAGAAGACGTGAGTAATCTAGTCCAGCTCTTTGCTCAGAGCAGGAAACCAGGAACATCCCAATTGGCTGTCCACTCTTCACTGAAAGACCTCAAGCAGGAGAGAACCCTCCATTCCTCTTAGTAATTAGTTGCATTGCTTTTACTGTCACTCAAATTTTCCTGATGATCAGCCAAACATCTACTCTGCCCCACCACCTGAGATTTAGCCCTGCCCTCCTAGGATCCAAAGAAGAATGTTGTTATAATTCCATATATGCTCTTCAAGAATGATATACAGTGGGGTCACTACTTAAGAACGTCCCTACTTAAGAACAATCCAACTTAAGAACAGCTCCATTTGCTAAATTTTGCTTCTACTTGAGAATAGAAATCCAAGATAAGAACAGGAAAAAAACCCTTTCCTGCTCTTTTTTTAACCTTAGGTCATCTTAGGTTAAAAAAAATTCTCCCCCTAGTGGTAGAGTACGTATTAACCAGCTTTGCATTAGTTCCTATGGGAACTAATGCTTCAATGTACGAACGCACCTCTACATATAAAAAAAAAAAAAAACAGCCAGAACGCATTAATTGGTTTTCAGTCCATTCCTATGGGAAATTTTGCTTCAACTTAAGAACGTTTCGACTTAAGAACACCATTTCAAAACGGATTAAGTTCTTAAGTAGAGGTTCCACTGGGTAGTTTCTATGGACGGAAAAGAGCAGATACGGATGAAATGGTTTTCAATGCATTCCTATGGGAAATGCAGATTCAACATAAGAACTTTTCAACTTGAGAACCACCTTCCAATACGGATTAAGTTCTTAAGTAGAGACCCCACTGTAATGCTACCCCTCAGCAGGGCTGCCCTAGTGATAGTTAGGGTGAGGTTCAGGTAAGCTATCTTGGCTGTCACAAAAAGGCACGAAATTTTTAAAAATCCTATATTTGTATCACAAGGAAGAGAGATCCCCTCTCCTGACCAGAATGATTTGGTTAGCCTTTCTCAGTATGAACATTGAATTGGCACTGGTATTACTGTTCTACCTCAGGCAGCAAAATGTATTGGGCTGATCCTACTTGTCTCTCTTTCCAGGCTCAATATACTCATTACTTCAACCTCTCATAATATGACTAATTTTTGACACTGCAAATCCGTATATCCTACTGCTTCTCTTCCAGTTTGTATCTGTAAAGTGCAACACTCAAGAACTGGATACAACACTCCAAGTCAAATGATATCTGATTACTGCAGAATAAATAAAATTTCAACCTTTTTTTAAAACTTTGAAATTATAATTCTATTTAAGCAGCCTAGAAAGGTAAATTAGTTTTTTCTGTGGCTGCCTTACATGGTCTCCTGTTCAGCTTGTAATTGATTACAATCCCAGGATTCTTTTTTGCATGTATTTCTTCTAACCCCTCTAAAAACAGAAAGAGCATTTTAAGCTATTTTTAATAGTTTAGAAAATTGGACCAGAATACATTAAGGTTCTTTTGATTTTTATTCCTGTTTTCTAATAGGCATATTGTTATGAAAAGTGGTCATAGAATTATACAATAATGGAATTGGAAGGGGCCTATAAGGCCATTGAGTCCAATTCCCTGCTCAATGGTCCCAGAAAATACCACTTTTTCAAGGGATTTTAAAAAAAGCACCACCATCCCCATTATTGCCTGGTACTGAATTACTGCTGAACTGAAAGAAGCAAATCCCTTTCTACCTGCTGGCTCTGCCATAAGAATACAGTACTGTACTACATAAAGCATTTCATTGGAAATGCCTGAGCTGAGAATGTCCTCAGCCACCTTCTTGTTGTCAACCAGGAACATGCACATCACATGATTAGCCCCAGCCAAAGGGAAATGTCTCAGGTCTATCTTCTTGCATTTGCAGCAGCTTCAGCCTATATTTATTCATAATGAAAAACTCAACACAATCATGATATAACTTATGCAATGGGAAGAAGCTCCTAATGAATGGGATTAAGAACTCTGCTGTTGAGCCTGCATGGCTCTTTACATATCAAGCTGCCTAGCTAAACAGATCAGTAATGAAGTGTAAAAAGTGCCCTCGTACAAAGGGTAAAACATGATTTTAATAGTGTTCTACTGCTGGGACAGAGCTGACTAGCATCCAAAGGCTCAAGGAGCTGTACCCCACACATTCTCTGCGAACTATTTTACTGGTGACCCTACTCCTGGAAGCTTAGTTGGTGAATTTGACCTTTAGGATAGAAGATGGCACAAGAGCTCAAAAGAGAATTAACTGCCATAAAGACTGAAGGTCATTCTTGGTTTCAGATGCAAATTTAATGCTGTTGACATTCAGTACAGAAAGATTAGAAGCAAATACAATCTTTATAGAGAGTTATACAGGACAAACTTGTAGTCAGAAGAGTACTCAAAAGAGGAATTGCCTAACTTACAAACCACAAAACCACGTAAACCTAAAACCTACAAGCCTAAAACCATGTATTCAGTTTGGCTGTATTGCTTGGCTAAATTAACACAAGATAGCATGTTATTTTTAAAACTACAGTATTAATTTGTTTTCTGCTTGCCAAAGAGCACAAAATGAAATGGATTCGTTTAAAAATAAGTTGAAAACATTTGCAAAAGCCAAATTTGAAATCAATATTGGGGGGGGGGGGATACCGTTTTGATCAACCTCTAGAAACTCAACAGAGATTGATGTCCATTCGCAAGGAGCATCTTGGAATTGACTGTCTTCATGACTAAACATAAGGAGCATGCTAGGAAATTAAGTTGTTTTGTTTCAGGGATAGAACATTCCATTCTCACATTGTCCATCCCATCCACTGAGGCTGCTTCCAGGCTAGGCTTCTATTTTGCAACCTGTTTCATTTACAGACTTTTATGGAATGTCCATACAATAACGTTTCCCATTTCTAACTCTCTCCTGTATTTGTAGCACTCTTGCCCCACCTTTTAATTTTTTTTAACTTAATTTTTTTTTTCATCTTTAAAAAAAACAGTTGAAAAGACAGAAGGATAGCTGTCAAATTCCTTTTCATTTGTAGCATTAGAAACCACATGTCTGGAAACACTCTGACTGTTCTCTTGTTTTCAAGTCTATTAGCACTCTTGACATAGTCGAGAGATTCTTATTGCATGAAGCTCAGCAGATGCGTGAGACAGCCAGGTCACAGGCAGGAGATGCCAGAGGAAGAGTAGCAGCAAAAAAGGCACTCTTCTTTTCCCCAGCAGAGAATCAGCTATGATAGTCTGGGAGCTTACTGGACCAACACATCAGACTATTCTTCACTTCTGTTAGCTATGTAATTGTATTACAGTGCCACTGCAAAAATGGAGGAAGGGTACAAAATCAGATTTCATTAGCCTAATCTACTTTTGGTTTTAGCTTTTATTCCATTGGCCACCTTGCTCTTTCATTTCTGGAAAAATGACTGTTTCCTAGGTACATAGAATCATGATTCCAAAACCAGCCATTCTACTCTGAGGGGAGGGAGGGATGCAGATCCCCAACGTTGTTGACCCATGTCTTTCAAAACAAAAATCTGCTACCAGAGGATGTGTATGTGGATGGGTTCTCAGTCGGATTTTCATCTGTGAAACTCACTGTATGCTGTATACCTGTTTCCTCTTGCCCCATTTATATTTACACCAGGCTTGCAGAAGTTGTGACCCACTAACCATTGAATATCAATAATGCTGTTTTTCAAGGAAAGCAAGTCTCCCAAGAGTTTGAGGGGATGTTTATCAGATTTGTTTGGGTTTAATATTATGATCCATACTAAACTTGGGGAAAGACAGGGTAAAACTATTTTGAATGCACAGATTTTAAAAAAAATCTGGGGGGAAAAACCCTGCCTCTTGTATGTGGAATAAAAGGTTTATTTGTGTTTGCAAATGCACTCGTGGTCCAAGGGGATGCAGTCCCCACTAGTTTTCTGGTCCAATATAGAGTATGAGGGAATAAAAATATCTGTTAAATAGGATTTGTGAGGGAAGGACCATTGCAAGGCATACACAAGGGGGAGTAGTGCAAATTCAGGGCAGAATGCTAATTGGGAAGCACTTTGTTACTCTGAAAGGGACGTGGTGGCGCTGCGGGTTAAACTGCAAAAGCCTCTGTATGCAACGTCATAAGACCTGCAGCTGTAAGGTCGAATCCACGTGATGGAGTGAGCCCCCGTCGCTTGTCCCAGCTCCCGCCAACCTAGCAGTTCGAAAACACTAAATGCAAAATGTGAGTAGATATGGTAAATAGGTACCACCACGGTGGGAAGGTAACGACGTTCTGTGTCTAGTCGCACTGACCATGTGACCACGGAAGATTGTCTTCGGACAAACACTAGCTCTATGGGTTGGAAATGGAGATGAGCACCGCCCCGTGGAGTCGGACATGACTGCACAAATTGTCAAGGGGAACTTTTACCTTGTTACTCTGAATTCCCTTCAAAGAGCCAGCTGGTCTGTTATCAAATTCAGAAGTGCCCCCTCCTAGTCAGGATTTGTTTGTTTGGTTTGTTCAAAATATTTTTACCCCGCCTTTCTCCTTAAAAAGCAGCCCAGGCGGCTTACATCATTAAAAGACAATATTAAATCTAGAAACAGCGAAGATACAAATACTTTTTTTTAAGCAACACCACACTAAAAAACAGTAAACAAAAGCAACACCAAACATACATTTTAAAAAGTAAGGTACAACAACCCATTAAAAAACCCGACTCAAGCGGCCAGTCACTGAGGGAAAGCTTGCCTGAAGAGAAAGGTCTTTGCTTGTTTGTGGAAGGACAGCAAAGATGGGGCCAGCCTGGCCTCCGGTGGGAGGATGATCTGGGCCATATTGCCTCCTGAGTGGGTTGAAGGTTAAGGGAGCTACATTTCCTGCCTATGCCTCTCTCAGTTCACCCCGAGCTGGCAGCTTCACCTGTTACAAAGACTTTGCATGGTTGCAGCTTTAAATAGTCTGCTGCTTACTTCTCCATTCCTTTTTGAGAAAGAGAGTTGGGTTACAGGAGCAGAGATAAATACAGTAGTAAAATGAATGCTGGCTTGTTGTGCAGCTTGACTCTTTCACTTGCCTACTCCACTCTCAGTTTCTCAGGACTCTTTCCCGAAGGTGGTAGGAAAAATGCCGCAGGTGAAAGTTCCAGGTAGGTCTGTGCCCCACAACTTAAACTAATAGTTAAGCAAATGTGGAGCCCTGGAGAGCCAGACAGCCGCCCTCTGGATAATGTCACAATGGCCAATAAGCAGCACTGAAGAACAGGGTGCACAAGATTGTCCCTTACTAGGTTTTAAAGGTGACAACAATCCAGAAGGTGTGGGGAGGGGAGAGATAAAATAATGGGCTAGTCAGGCTGGTAGCTTTCTTAAATGAGTGGTTTGGATGGGCTAATTTCCCACTTAATTCAGTTCACTAGAACCTAGCTACCCACCTTGGTGTTAAAAATGGTCAAGTAAAGGTATCATAGGAGCATGTCCAGGCATTGTTTTTCAGACATAGACTTTACTGAAGGGTTTCCAGAAACTTTTAAAAGTTGATGCAGTTACCATTTGGGAAGCACTATAATGAATCCTTGACTACACTGTTCAGATATGTGTAAAGGTGATATCTAAAGAGGGTTGGAACTCCTCCGCTCTCCTTTATCCAATTGTTAAAGCCCTTAATAACTGACTTGTCCATTTCTATATTGTTGATGCTCCATGGACAGGCTTTCTGTCATCAGGATATATTTTGCCACCTCTCACCCCCAACTTCCAAGAGAATGTTAATAGCGAAATAGTTTCCTTCTGAGTACGATAGTTAAATACAACTCAGTGTACTTATACCAGTGTTTTTGTAAAAGGAGAAGTCTAGGATGTGTTGTTGCTTTGGCTATTCTTGTACACTACGTTTTACTTCCTTCAAGCAAATAAAAAGTACAGTGATGCCTAAACTCTCGGAGTGCAAAGAAAAGCTTCGATAAGCCTGTGTTTTAGAAACAATAAAATGTCAAATCATTCCACCAACTTAAGATAACAATATGCTGAGGTTCAATTCTACAACTGTCTTAAATTTTGTGTAACATAGAGGCCTTTGATATATTACTTTTTTGAATGCCAGCTCCCAGAATGCCTCACCACTAGCCTTGTTGGCTGGGGAATTCTGGAATCCAAAAAAGCACTGATAAGAGACAGTACAAACAACTACTCTGTGGTGCTTCTGATTATGGCAAGAAATAGAAAACACTTCAGATGTTCAGAGTAGAAAATCTAGGATACAGTTTTGAAAGAATACATATTTTAAGATGAAAAAAGTTAAACGACTAGCAATGCCTGGAGAGAAATCGCACTGCTAGGACCGAGGTGGTTAAGTAGTTTTTATCTTTACATTTGGGGTGTAACAGTATGGTTGTTTTAAATATAGACACTGGTGAGCCATAATCATGATACTCCAGAGGGAATGGGTAGTAGGGATGGGATTTTTGGAATACAAGAACTCCCAGTCCTATAATTTGATGGGAACTGTCCAGGTTGGATTTTGGGACCTGAGCCCTCAATCTGGTAGGAGATAGAGCAGCCTCCTCACCTCTGTCATTCCAGCACTGCTTCTTCAAGCCATTAGAAAAAGTGTTCTGCATTGTGGGAGTTGCAAAGATTCCTCACGACTCGCAAAAATGTATGGGGAAAATGAGTTCCAATGGAGCTGGCTATATATTAAGTATGGGAATCCTTGAATTCCAAAAATCTCTTCCTTATTGGTTAATCAAGGGATCCTGAACAGCAGACAGGATCTGGAACAGTTATTTGTTGGAGGTACAACTCCAGTGACCATGCCGACTAGGAGATTATAGGAATTTAAATCCAAAATGTGATGTTTAGAAGCTTGAGTAATAGGATGCCATAAGCTGGGGGAAGACTGAAAGTAATGCACATGACAGCATTAAACATCTTTGTTAACTCACCCCAACTTTATCCCCTTGAAGGCAGCCAAGCCCCCGGAGAATGGAGTTTCGTTCCTTGTTAAGGCAGAATGGTAGTTTAGGTTTAACCAATGAAATCAAACAAGTCCTGATGGCCATCATTTAATCTGCCCATTGGATTATGTTGCCTTAGAGATTTTGTACATTTTGTAATCTTAAGCAAGTCTCCCACTGTCAGATAATGAGATTTTGAAAATTGTTTGGAACTATAACTTCTAGAGAAACAGAGTTCCAGGTTTTTGGGAACCACTGGCAAGCTCCTCCCTAGTGACTCCCACCGACCCACCCTTCCTGGCAATATGCTGCCATCTGTGACACTGGCAACGATGGCTTCTGTTGAAATCTGCCTATGGAAGAAAGGAAGGGTTAGACACAAGCAAAAGCCATGAGTCTTTGTCACTGGTAACTGAGTGGCCAGCAGCACCACCACCACCACCACACAAGAAGAGAGGGCAGGTAGTTCAGGATATAGATGCTGTTCCCACATACTTTGGTAGTTAGATGGTGAGCAGTTTGAAACTGTGACACAAGAAGGAGCAACAAAGTGGGTGAGGGCAGTCCTCAGTTAATTGCTAATAGCAAATAGGGCATATAGCACTGGCTGGTCCTCCTTTGTGGCTGAGGGTGGAGTTTGTAAGTGGACCTGTGTTGCCAACAGGTCTCAAGGATGTCAAAGCACTTCTAATCTGAAAGTACTCTTTTTAGGGCCAATGAGACAGGGTACTTCACGATTTGAAGTGGAGGTTACTTAAACAGTAAAGGATATGTGGTTGTTGTGTAATGCCTTTCACAGATTTTTCAAGTTATAAATTAGCTTCCTTTTTTTATTGACAGCAATCAGTGCACTCGGGCATTCTGCTGAAGTTTCATCTCATTCCTGATTTCTCATGATTGCTAAACTCTCTGTTTTGCCTCTGTTGACCTTCACTCCTTGATGCGTGAAGACTACTTACTCAAGAGTGAGAGAGAGGCAGGATGCTTTTTTCAGAATATCATCATATCTTAATTTATGTATTCCAGCTCCAATCCTTGTCATTCCAAATAACTCTACCAAATTCTGGCACAAATTAAGCCATATTTCATAAAGAGATACAAGTTTGTCCCAGTAGGGTATTGAGAAGAATTTTCCCTGTTATATCTAAATATGTGGCTGGCTTGCAGATAAGTGCATTACCCGTTTTTTTCCTGCATTCATAAACACAACGCAGTCACAAGAGGAGACCAATCCTGATCTGCAAATCATTACAATGTTTTGATGGCAGTTAGAGTGGAATCCCCTACCAAAGGTATCATTTGTTACATACCGTAAAGTCATATTTGACTTACTGCAACTCTATAAATGAGCAATCTCCAAAATGTCCTGCCACAACAGTCCTGCTCAGCTCTTGTAAATACAAGGCTGTGGCTTCCCTTTTGGAGTCAATCTATCCTATATTTGGCCTTCTTTTCCTGCTGCCTTCATTGTTTCCCTGCATTATTGTTTTTTCCAGTGAATCTTGTCTTCTTATGGTGCGTTCAAAGTATGACAATCTCAAGACAGAAGGCTAGCACCCAATCTAACATTTGTTGAATCTTTGTTCACTTGGTTACATGTGTCCATCAATAAGGATTTGCTTAAACTGAGCTTCAGATTCCTGATAAAGCCACATGATACCGTTAGGAACCATAAAAGCAAAACTTAATGACTATTGATACTTTTTGTCCTTGCTTTTCCTGTACTAGATTGTGCAGTATGTCTTGCCTGCTCCTGAAAGAATGCTTGACTCTGTGGTAAGAAAGAAAACCAGCACCTAGTTTTCCTGAACCATCTTCTGCTCTAGTTATTATAATAATATTTCTTTTAGAAAATTACTCCAGGGAGGCAGTGGAAGACAGGGGGGCCTGGCGTGCTCTGGTCTGTGGGGTCACGAAGAGTCAGACACGACTAAAAGGACTAAACAACTAAACAACAACAGAAAATTACCAGTCTGTTCCCTTTCAGTTCTAAGAGTGTCATTAATACATGAAATTCTTCATCTAGTCTAATTTCATTGTTAACAAATAACTTTCCCTTCTCTAAACAACCCATGGAACCATACATATAGGTTTTAGATTATTTACACATGGATTTTTCAGTATTATAATGTTTTTCAGATGCCATTTGGATGCAAATGAATACATAGAAATGGAGTCACATTTCTCATCTCTCAAATGTTCCCAGTTACTATTTCCATAGCACTTACATACATCTGAAGGCAAAAGTCTCTCACAACATGTACAGGAGCCAATGCAGCTTCAAGTGTATGTGTGCAGACTCTGTGTAAACAGTGTTTTTCAACACATGGGGGCTGAGGGCAGGGCAGGGAAGCCTCAGCTCTGTCTTTCCACCCCATACTCAATGTGTATGTGTACAAATGTGTGAAAATGGTTGTTCATGATGAGAATTCCATTGCAACTCTGTGGTAAGAAAGAAAATACTGTGTATCAGACTGGCTGGGCACACTATTCCAAACAAGGTTCTTCTCCTTATCGTTCTTTTACACTGTAAAGCTGTTCATGGACTGTGGAATCTAGAAGCAGACAGCAGGTAAAACTTTGATCAAGTGTTTCATCCTATGATCTGATCACATTTTTATTTATTTTAATCTCAAACAGCAAAGGAGAAACGTGAGTATTATTGGACCTTCTTTACGCTACCTGCTTTTTGTCAAGCAGTTGATCATTGAAATATCCAAAGAACAAATGATCAAAGCAGTCCTGAGACTGTCCATTTCTCAGTAGTCGTTACCTGCAACTATTGATGCCATTTGGGAAGAAGGGTCTTGACAGGGTGTAACGGCCAGCATGGAGTGTACTGTCCTCAGGAGTTTGGGTGAAATGTTACAAAACCCAGTGGGATTAACACACCACCAGTTTTTTTTCTTCAAAACAACTTTCTTTGTCTTTCCTTTGTTTTTATAACAGGAATAGTGAACATTTGACTCTCCAGATGTTTTAAACTACAGTTCCCATGATCCCTTTCCACTGATCATACTGTAATGAGATGTTATGGACATTTTAAGCCAAAAACATCTAGGAAGTCAAAAGTTCATCCTTCCTGTTCTATAAATCTGTAAAAAGGGGCTGTCCTATACAGCTCATACTTAACTTCAAGGTGATTGTCAGACAGAGATGAAAGAATCTTGTCATCCTTATTGAATTGTAACTCTGAATTAAAACTAGACTTCTCATGTCTATTAAATTCCTTGTCTTGTGTACTAGATGAAGATAAGTTAAAGGTAAACTTTTTCTGGAAGCTAAATTCCTAATAGCCCTCTTCAAGAAGAAAGATGCATGATTGAAGCTGTGTGATGTTGGGTTCATTCATATCTTGGGTTGATACATTGGGTTGATCATCTTCTCTACTCTTGGAGCTCCTGGCAGACTGTTGCATTTGGATGCAACCATGGATATTGGCAAAGGTTGCCTAACTGAGAAATGGCTGTCTTTTGACTCCCGCTAGGTGCGAGCTGAGCATGATCTACTTTGCCCAGCAGCTCCTGTGTGCCAAGGATATTTGTGCTGCTGGGAACAAAGCTGTCTTTCCCTCTCTGAGTTGTGAATCGGTGTCTGATTTGGCTAGACAGACTGAGAGAGAGAGAGAGAAAAACGTGTGAGAGAATGCAAAAATGCAAGAGCTGGTTGGTCAGTGCAGGATGATCCCTTTGTGCCCACTCTTCTGATTTGGGGTGGGTATGGATTCCCTTTCCTACTAGCTCCTTCCCCATGCACTTTGTCTCTCTAAGAAGTGGTACTGCATGCACCTGTCACTAGCATGGCCTTAAGCATTCCCATTTGTGGTAATGACATCCTCTGCTTATCCTGCTTATTCCATCTGCACATAAATCTTACTGAACCATATCATATTTACTGTTAAAGCAGTGCTTGTGCACCACAGTTGTCTTCAGATAGCAGATGCCCCATCTGGTTGGTCTTGCCTATCATCTCTTTAGTAGTAATAACAGTAGTAGCAGGAGAAGAACAGGAGATGTAGATGTAGAAAGCTATGTTTTTGTGGCTATATTTGCAGCCTTTTGTGTGCTCCTAAGCCAGCAATTCTGTGGCTGCTTAAGAGTAAGTCCTAATGGGGATTTGCTTCTGAGTAAGCATGCATAGGATAAGTCTGTTCTGGATGCTGCCTTGACGCAACCCACACAGAAGTGGCTGCTCCAAACTATGCCATATCTTGGTCTTACATGAATGCATACACAGGATAATCCATAATGCTGGACAGAAGTGTATTTTTGAGGATTTCCATGTGAATGTACATAATTATTACTGGCTGCAACAGAGAGCACAATGTAGTAGCCTACATGTCATAAACTGCTCTTTGGAGGTCTGACTCCACAGTTATCTGTGACCACGTGACTTTAACAGATGGAAGGGTGATATTTCACACCCAGGCACTTATCTGCAGACAAAGGAGCTAAGACTACCTTGGCAACGAGGGGTTCCAGTACAGGTAAGACCTATTTGTCTGCATCACCCCGTTTCTCATCACTAAAGTCCAGCCTCTTGTGAAGTTGATATTTAGCTTAGGTCCCTGAGAGGTTGGACACATACCGGTGGTGTCCCGTACAGTTAGTCAGTGAGAAAGCCAAACCCATTAGCTTCATTCTCATTCTCATGCCATCTTAAATAATTAGTTAACATTAAGAGATGCTTGCTAATCTTCATCTCCATGGATACATCTATTCACTCATTGTTTATCATGTATCCTGCTTCATCCTCCTTTGCTTCAGACCCTACCTTCTTCAGTTAAAATGATCTGGTTGGTGGATGAATCAATGGTATGCTTCCATATATAGCAGCTTCTTCTCTCTGTACTCTGTAGCCCTGTTGCTGCATTCTCTCTCATAAACATCATGTGGTGCAGGTAGGTCTTTAATCTCCTACCACATGTAATAGTGTTTTTAGCTGATAGTTCCCTGCCACATACCCAAAGACTGGAAGGGCCTGAGAGCATACAGGCCTGGCTTACTGAGATGGTTTTGAACAGAGTTTTAAAAATTCCTTACGTTGACTATTACTTTCTCAATTTTTCCATCAGAATGACCACTGGCCATGATGGTTCTAATATTCTAGGAGTTATAGTCCAAATAAAATAATTTTTTCAAGCTCTGCGATCCCCCCCCCCCCCGGTCTCTCCACAATAGCATGAGGACTGGCCTAATGACCTAATTTCTTCTTCTAACAGAAGTGGATGAGGCCATGCGCTCCTTCGCAGAGCAGGTTTTTGCCTCAGAGGTAAGGGATGAAGGAGGACGGCATGAAATCTCTCCTTTTGACGTTGAAGACGTCTGCCCCATCTCACACCAAGAAATGAAAGAGCACTTGATTACTGAAGAGACCACAGATGATTCTGAGAAAAAGTAAGAACTATGTATATGTACGTGCATGTACTGGAATCCTTTTAGTGAAAAAAGAGGATCCCTGAAAGACTAGGCAGGCAGCATAACAAGTTGTGTCTCCAAGAGGATTCATATGGAGTACATGCTGAACATATTGCTGAATGCATGCTTCAGATGTACGCTCAGGCAAGTTCACAAAGAATTATGAAAGGCTTGGGTTCTAAGTCAAGAAAAGTTTGCAGCTGCACAATGACTTGTTTTTTATTTTATTTTATTTTAGATTAAAAAATTACAATCACAGTTCAATTATTCTCCCATGGAGAAAAGGCACTGCACAGGAATACTTCTATATGACAACTAGGATGAAATATATTCTGATGTAACAACTGGGATGTCATATAGGTACCTTATTACCACAAACAAGCTTCAAATAAATTGTCTTATTTGAATTTTGATTTACAAAAGCTGAGCTTGTTGTGTTTATAGTACCTGAGCACAAGGATTCTGTCCTGATTCCAGTGCATGACTTATAATTTATGTATCTTGCTTCCCCATGGAAGTGTCTTTGAATATATATGAGAAGAGTAGTGAGGAAACCAGAAGAAGTTTCAGATGACATTCAAAAGATACTAGAACTTAGTAAGGAAATAAGGATGATACTTCTGTTCCTTTGCCAGCTCTCTAAGATCTTGATATAACATTTGACAATTTATGCTGAATTTAATTATAGCCAGAGCCAAGAAATACTTGCCATGGGAAATACATCTTCAATACAATTATTAAACTGTATGATACAGTACAGATTGTTCCTGCCACACCATGGATCAAACTGTGCAAAATACAGGAAACACAGAAATTTTGCAGCTTCCCTCTTAATCTCATTCATTCTAGGAAGAAGAGAAGCTTGAAGCTGAAGACCATTGCATTGGTGGTTCCTCTTGTAGGAAAGTCTTCAACCAAACTGTCCACCTTAGATGAGGTCATTTCTACGAGCACTCAGTATCAAGCGGTGCCCAAATTCCAACGTGTGCAGATCACAGGGGACTATGCGGCAGGGGTCAGTAACCGGAGGAGCCATAATCTTTTATCAGGGCATGTTCTTCTCACTAGCCCACCCAGATGACTGAGACATGGTGCTCACACCTAGTTTCTTTGCTGCGATGGTAATGTAATGTCCTTTTTGTGTTTGGGAGAATCCGTGTATTCCTGCACCATGAAACATAAATTGTGGAGGGGAGGGTTTTGAAAGTAAAAGACTTGTAAACAAGCTAAAATCCTGAAGCAAAAGTTCTACGAAACAGCAAAAGAGTTACTGCAGAGTAGATGTTAGCAGAAGAATGGTCATGTTTCTGCTTAACAGGAGCTATGTAATAGAGAACCTCACAGTTCCCAATGAATTTCATGAGGTTCTGGGAGTTATAATGCAGAAATGTAAAAATTTTTGTGGTCTAATAATCCAGAACCCATAACACCCCTGCAAGAACAGGGTTCCAGAAGAGTAGTGCAAGTTGCTTCACTTGTCTGTAATTACAGCACAACTAATA
Source organism: Pogona vitticeps (assembly GCF_051106095.1). NCBI lineage: Eukaryota > Metazoa > Chordata > Lepidosauria > Squamata > Agamidae > Pogona > Pogona vitticeps. The sequence goes on from NC_135786.1 coordinate 40,067,700, forward strand.
TTTTCTAGGTGACTGTTCCCTGAGAGAGAAAACAGCTTTGTTCTATGTACAAAACGCTGTTCACAGAGCATTTGGAAACTATAATCACACACACCCAAATACTGAGAATCTGTGATGTGTGGATTATGCAAAACAAATAGGATCGGAAAGCATAGGTCCTGGACTGAAAGCCTGAATGTGGAATAAGCCTCGGCAAAATATGACTACATTTGACAAGGGCTGGACTCGGTGATCCATAGAATCCCCTCTAGTTCTGCAGTTCTAAGAGTATGATGATGATTCCAGCCTCTGTGCAACATTTTGAGCTACAGACTAGAGAGAAGATGTACAAATGGTTTCTTATTATTCACCCTGGCTGTACTGGTTAATAGGTTACTGTGGCTATATTTTAGGTAACCTAACATAAACTCCAAAAGAAATAAATCAAAGCTGGGAGATGTTTTTGCTGGGTAAAGACATATTGGTGAAATTGAAGTGGGACTGTTTTGGTGCTCAAAATAGCTTCAGCATTTGGGTCTCCTGTCGTGGCCCCTGATCGCCTTTCACTAGCAGCCTCAGGCAATGCAATCATTGGGAGAAAGAGATGACTGCTGGGGAAATATACTGCTCTACCCATCATCTCCATTTGAGCAGTCTTGCTTCCCCAAGACTCCATTCCAGGAATGGCTGCAGATTTTAATATTCCTTTAGGAAAGTCCCCCATGCCATCTGGATAAGGTTGCCTCCTACAAAGTTTAGAAGCAGGTCCTTACTGGGTAGAATTGCAGAATGGTTGGCACCTTACTTCCTTCTGAAGTTGCAGCTGTAAAATTCCTGCAACTCTGCCAGGAGTCATTTTAACCATTTTATTTCAGTCACCAATGTGTATGCAAAATGACAACTTCATTCATCAAACGATCATTTTGCTCTTAATTGCCAGCCCTATCACCAAATCTAGGACCTGAAAGTCAAATCCCAAATTCTATCACATTTTGTGACTACAGCAATCAACTGCATGATTCCAGAGTGACTTGAGAAGCATTCACTCGTTTTGTTTTCCCAGCAGTTTCCGAGATGTAGTCTCAATGCTTTGAGTGTTGGTTGGGAATGACAGATGTCTGCAGAATTGCATCTACCAGAACTCAGTACTGTACTCCTGGTTGAGGTCAAACAGGCTGTCAATGCATTAGACCCTACCAGAGAACAGGGTCTCTGATATTTGCTGATGCTGTCCCTACTCCATCCTCGTTTCTATCAATACTCAACCCAATCCCACCCTAAACCAGACAAGCTATAATAGCACATTGCATAAAGATTTCATGTTACCCCTTGGGAGTTTTTGCCATATACATTTTTACACCTTCCTTACCAGTGCTAGAAAGTTAGTGATTTTAACAAATGCTTCTATAGGTGACAGTGGAGGACTTTGAACTGGTCTGCAAAGGACTGTACCGTGCTCTATGTATCAGAGAGAAGTATATGCAGAAGTCCTTCCAGCGTTTTCCTAAGACCCCTTCCCAGTTCCTACGTACCATTGAGAATGAGATGTGGAAGCCCAATGATGAACTGTTGCCAGGTAACTATATAGACTCTCTGTGAAGGCTGAACTGAGTGGTACCAGCCCCTGCAGAATGGCTCTGGAAGCCTAACTTGTCCTTTCTGTGGGGTCTCTCAAAACAAACTACCAGGTGTTTGGGGAACTAAGGAAATTCTGTGGGTGTGATCACTACTTTAACCTAATAAAAACTTATCTGTGCAGAAAATGAGTGACAATGACTTCCATCACTTTCAAGTGTGAGGCAGTGAGAAGGCCTTTCTGCTAGGGCCTTTTGGAGCTAGACCGAGCAGAGGAACCTTTCAAATAGTGTTGTATAGGTTTGACTCCACACTCAGTCAGTACTCACACTTTTATCTGAGCAGATACCAATTCTAGTATTAAACACAGGGGCTAAAATCTTATTGCTTAACATCATTGGGGATTTGGTGAGTCAACTTCTCTATCACTTCCATTGATTCAAATAGATCTATTTTATTTGCGATAGTAAGTTGCAATTGGATAAGGCATTTGAATCAAGGGAATGTATGGAGGAGCTGACTCACCAAATCCTCACTGCTTCAATGGACCTATTCCATCAAAACTTGCTACACTAAGCAGCAGGATTTCATCCAGTGTCACCTGCCAGTGTATACTTGGATTTACTATCCACAGGCAAATGGTTAAAGAATTTGTGTGGCATGCTTTCTTGACTCTCTCTTGCTTGTGCTGAACCATTTCTCCATGTTTTTCAACAGTACAAAATGCATCCTGCTCTATACAAAATGCCTGTGCTTCTACCACAAAGGTTCAAGTTTCCTCATCGAAGACAGCAAATGTAGTTGCTGCTTCTCCATGTCCATTGAGCCCTGGATTTTCTACTCTAGTTGGCAGTGGCTCTCCAAGGTCTTAGGCACAGGCCTTCCACATGAAATCTAGTTGATTCTTTTTTAATTGGAAAAAGGTTTAGGACTGAACCAGCAACCTCCTGTGGGTAATCTGCCACTTTTCTACACTCCCTGTCCAATTCAAATGTGTTATATTGTCCATCACTGACTCTGGATACTGGGTTCTTTTAATTATGATTCACAGACATTTTCAGAGGCTGATGCTGAGAAATAGGCTAGCATAAGAAAATGATAAACAATTATTATACTTTTATAGTATCTTAGGGTCAGACTAGATGATAGGAAAAATACATATTTCCCATAATTAGTCCCCTTTTGGTTTCCCAGAGTGATTTTTTTTAAAAAAACTAAGTGACTTGATAATCAAACTAGCAAATTAACCTTGTGTTTACTTTTGAATGATCAGTCACCAAAAATGAAATTCATTGGGGTTCTTTTAGAATGCAAGATATGGATATGAAGGAAAGCGCATGTAATGACTAACAAATGTCTTTTGCCATTCAAAGAGTGTTATGATTAAACAATAAGCAGAAAAAGAAGCATAAACATTGCTTTATATTGTACCAGATTTGTCAGAGATGTAAAAAGTTACTTTTTAGACTACAATTCCCCAGCATTCCACATGGAGCTTTAGTGTAGAAGAGAGCTTTCCCAATCTCTGTTTGTCCATCTAGCCTTGAATTGCTTTTCTCAGTAGCAGTGGCACTCGCTGGCTGTCTTCCCAAGCTTCTGGTGACTGATCCATTTAACTCGAGATGCCAAGGGATTCAAGCTAGTCTGCATTTCAGTGAGATCTTAATCCTCTAGGTTAGATGTTTTCATAACTGTATGTACTGCCACACCCATATGTCCTTAGACATAGTTACCATGAATTCCATATGAGTGAAATTTCATTGCCAGTTGCAAGTTCATTGTAACTAGAACTTGGGTTTCTTTAAGTCAGGGTATGGGGTAGAAAAACAGCAGAGCTGCTTCTCTCTACCCAGCCTTTCTGTCTCATGGGGGGGCTAAAGTTCCTATTAACACCCCCACCCCGACAATGTTCATTCTACTTGTCTCCCAGTTAGCTCCACTGAAGTTGACTCATTCTAAGTCCCAGATAGGCACACTGGTGCTAACATAGTCCCAGTTTGTCCGGCTCTCTCCATGGATGTTTTGTATAGCTGGCTGGTGGGTAATTTCTGTAGCTCCCTAGTTCCTCCTGGAGCTACTGCCATCTTTCTTCCTGGCATTTGTGCCTCCAGTACCACTGCTGTGTTGGGATTGCAGCTGTCAGTGCTGACAGGCACTGAGACACCAGGGAAAGTGATCTGGGGAGGGGATGTACAAGGGCTGAGGATGGGCCACTCTCTACCCCAGCTGCATTCCTTCACCACTGCTGCCTTGACCAGGACACCTCTCCAGGGGTCTTCCTCCAGGTGGTATTACATGTCATCTGCTATGCAAAGACTGAGTCTCAGGGCTCCAATGTTTCTCTCCAGATTTCTTTCTTGTTGGTGATGTCCTCACTGGCGCTCATTCCACCAGATGCTGCCATCACCTTCTCTTCTGTCTCAGTAACCTTCTGTTTCTCCCTCTTCATCCCAGTGTGTGACTGGCTCCCTTCCACCCCACCTCTTCTCCCAGCTGTTATTCATCACTGGGCCCTGTGGTTGAAGCCTGCCTTCCCTCCTCTATGCCTTTTGGAGGCCCAGGAGTTGGACTTCCCCCAACAGGTCCTCCACAGGGCTGTGAGGCAAGGGCAAACGGCCACCAAGGGCACTAGTCTTCTCCCTTCTGTATTACTATAATGTAATTGGGTTACATTATGAGAATGAGGCAGAACTTCCAAATTTCTAGGATATATTTTATTACAAAGCAATTCACTTCACACAACAAAAAATATGTATGTGTGTAAATAGGACATACTTAGTGGATACTAAGAATAGAATGTATTATAAATAGCAGCATCCAGTTAAGATATGTTCAGATACAAAGATATATAGTCAGTAGGCAAAGTTATCAAGCTCAAAAACAAAAGTAAGCACAAGTACTTTTGTTAAAGCAACCATATGTGGTAGAATTGGTAATCATGGAGGTGGTTATATTCACTCTGGAGATTTCAGCCAGTCTCCTTCCTAAAGTCATGTGGTTTTCTAGCCATTTCTGAGAAGTGTAGAATTTCAGGCTCATGAACTGTCAAGGTGCAACAAAATCATATTTTAGAGACTATGCATGTTTTCCTTCCTTAGCTCACCACTTAAGTGCTCATTTTCTTCATTTTAGTCTTCACTCAACCTGTGAAGAAAGATGAAGATCCTTTCCAATCTGACAATCTCCCTGAGAATTTGGGCTACCATACAGAAATGAAAGATGGTGTGGTATACATCTATGCTGACAAAGCAGCAGCTGCCAGAGGTGAGCCCAAGGACCTGCCTTACCCTGACCTGGAGGTCTTTGTTGATGACATGAACTTCCTGCTGGCCCTTATAGCTCAGGGGCCTGTGTAAGTATCCTAGAGTGCCTTACTTGTGATATAGTCCATCTACACAGAAACCAGGTCAATTGGGCATCTAACCTGTGATTTAAATAATTTTAAATTAAAAAACAGACACAAACATTGCTGGATAGCTAAGTGTTTTAGATATCAGGCTGCAGAGTTAGAGGTTGGGAGTTTGATTCCTCACTGTGCCTTCTTGACAGGGGCACAATGAGGAAGGAAGATGCTCCATTTGGTCTATTCCATCTCTGCTATTCTAAGATTATTACCATTGTGGTCCCTTTATTGATACTCAGAATCTGCTACCTAAATTGGCAGTTACACTCAATCTCATGGCAATATCCACCCTGCAGAAAAATAGATTGAAGGCTGAGTTGTTCCACGACAACTTGTAAAACGTGGTTGCTGTGAATTCTGCTGGCTTCAGTCACCCTGGAATATGACCTTTCTTCTGCTGCCATGTGACACTAGCAAGCATAATTCCACCTGGCAGATGTTGGTTGCAAGTGTTTTGGTGTTTGTGAACGTGTGCTTTATTTCTTATTCAGTGAAAAGTTTATTTGAGACCAAGTTCTTTCCTTTGACTGTTGCAGTAAAACCTATTCGCATCGACGCCTTAAATTCCTCTCCTCCAAGTTCAGTGTTCATGAGATGCTAAATGAAATGGAAGAAATGAAAGAGCTGAAGAAGAACCCCCATCGAGACTTCTACAATTGTCGGAAGGTGAGAGAGACATTAGGGTAGAAGACATAGTCATATCCTGTCATGTGGGTAAGTTTGTTTATTTTTCTTAAACTGTCGTCCTATGATAGAAAGATCTCAGGGTGGCTTATCTCCAGTTTCAGTGAATGTCAGGAAAGGAGAATAGACTACATATCACTTAAAGAAGGAAGAACAAATTTGATGAATCAGGGCAGAGGCTTCTCCAGCTATAAGTGTAGGTGACCATGGAACAAAGGAAGGCAATTAGCTTTAGAGAAAAATCAAAGACATCAGCCAGAGATGTCTGAACCAGCATGTCTGGACCAGTGGAGCCTCAAGCAATGCCTTGAGAACTTTTTTTATTAACTTAGCAGGATTACACAGAATGTTGTGAGAATTCAGATAGGATACTAGTTACCTAATTGCCACTAGGATTGACCAGAGAACCCTTTGATCTTATGATCTATCTCTAAGGGAAAAGGCAGAATGAGAGGTCACCTCACCCACTAGGAGCTGCTGCTTCTCTGCCAGGAGTGTTTGCACTCACTGTAACAGATAACAATTAACAGCCTTGGGCAGGATTTTCCCACATATAAGCATTGTTAAAAGTATCAGAGCTACATTCACAGGAATATTTTTATGCTGCACAATAATTGATGTTTAGTGTATCTCTCAAGAACTTGACACTAAATCTAATACTTTAAGTGGCGACTTTTACCATGTGGTCAATACTGTTATGCCATTACCTAAACACAACAATTTATACAGATTGTTACATATCCACCAAAACACCTCCAGTTATTTTCCACTTTTCAGGGCACAGAGAATGTGTGCCTTTGAATATTGTTGGATTCCAGTCTCTGTTAGCTTGGACAATGCTGAGGAATAAAAAGAGCAATGGTTGATCAACATCTTGAAGATCCACAGCCCTTCTACTCTGTTCCAATCTATTATTTGATATGGGTTTTAGAAAATAGATCAGATACAACCTTTTTAGACTGAATGAATTAGACTGTTAATGTACTGAACCAGGTAGCACCCACACAGTCAGGTAGCGAATTCTCCTACTTGAAATCTCTAATCTTGATCACGTAATTCCATTGATGCTTTTTAAAATAAATATATTTATTTATTTCCCACCTTTCCACTACAAAGTATTGCTCAAGTTGGCTTATAAATTCCATAAAGCAATAAGAGAAGTAAAATAAATTTAGCTGTACAATAATTAAAATCAAATAAAAAACAGTCTACCATAAAAGCTATTAAAAGCTATAAAAATCAATTAAGTGATTAACAATTCTTTTATAGTTAAAAAGAACACAGTTGATTAAACGTTATATTCCCATTTTGAAAGATACATTTTGTACCCTTCCTAAAAGCAGGAAGAGAAGAAACTGGTCATAACAATTCTAAAGGAAATGCATTGTGCAGCCATGAAGAATATATAACATGCTTCATTCTCTTGGTTGTTTACAAAATTCCTAGTTCTTCTTTTCTTCTAAATAAAAAGTAGATTGCGTCATGCTAAGTATACGTGGCTCATGGTTCTCATGGTTCTCTGAGTAGCACAACTATATTTTCTAGGACAGAAATCAATGTATAATTCCTCTGTGCCTTCCTAGTAGAACTGCTCCAATGAGTTTTCGGGGATAGAGTTGTCTGAAATATTTATCACAATCTGGGCTGACTACTGCCTTCTCTTACAGATAGACACACATATCCATGCTGCAGCATGTATGAATCAGAAGCACTTGCTACGATTCATTAAGAAGTCCTATCGTATTGATGCTGAAAGAGTGGTGTACAAATCCAAGGACAAGTCATTGACACTCAAGCAATTGTTTAAGGAGCTCAAACTTGACCCATATGACTTGACCGTGGACTCGCTTGATGTACACGCAGTAAGTTCTCCCTTTTCCATCCCACTGTGAGAGACCTGACTAATGTCTCTATCAGTTTCTGTGTTCAACAAGTGTTCTTTGCTGTGTGTGTTGGTTAACGAGAACTACTCCATGCCACAGGGTCGCCAGACTTTTCAGCGCTTTGACAAATTCAATGCCAAGTATAACCCAGTAGGGGCCAGTGAGCTGCGTGATCTCTACCTCAAGACTGAAAATGCCATCAATGGTGACTACTTTGCTACCATCATCAAGGTTAGATAATATGGTATGCAATTATTTGTGTCTGAGTGGCTGGTAATTTGAGGATGAGGCCAGCTTCTGATAGCAGAGCATCATACACAGATTGTTTCTTTCCCCTCTGATTTCTTCTAGGAGGTTGGCTCTGACCTGGAGGATGCCAAATACCAGTATGCAGAGCCACGACTCTCTATCTATGGCCGTTCACCAGAAGAATGGCCCAAATTAGCCAACTGGTTCAACCACCACCGTGTTTATTCACCCCATATGAAGTGGATGATCCAGGTGCCCAGAATCTAGTAAGTACAATGGGGTGCGTGGATGGGTAGTCATGACATGGCATTTATTACATAGTGAATGGAAATATGACTATGGGCCTGTCCAGACTGGAAGAGGATAAAATTAAAATTAAAATTAAAAATTGCTGCTGGGACAGAAAGGTATGCAACACCTCTTAAAGAGGAAGGATGCCTTGATCTAAATATAATCACAAGTGGGCATAGAGTTGTTTTTTCAAGCCAAACCATGCCCTCAGTGATCCATAGACCATATCTATATGGTAGTATAGTATGTCAGCACTGGCTAAATTTCAGTAGTTTTGACTTACAATTGAAATTCAGAGACAGGTTCAAACAAATTCACAAAGCAGCGTATAAAGAATTTAAAGGTACACATGAAATAATTATATACATGTGATACATTTTATACATGTGATATGTAGAATGAATTCTATGCATCACCTGAGTAAAAGCTAATTGCCCAGTGTCACTTCCTTGCACTGTCTTATAATAAAGAAACAGGGCAAGATTACGCAGATGAAAGAACAAGCTTATATACATATGAGAGACTATGTTGACCAATCTAAATAGCATTTCCTGATACTGAGGAGCCTAACGCTGAGGGAGGCTGGAAGGAAAAAACAAGAAACCGGGCCTTCTCGGCAGTGGCTCCTCGCCTTTGGAATATCCTCCCTTCTGAGATTCGTATGGCCCCTTCACTGGGCATTTTCAAAGGCCAAATGAAAACCAGGCTATTTTGGCAAGCCTTCCCTCCAGCCACCTCTTGATTTATTTTGTTTTCTCATCTTGAGTCCTTGTCTACTGATGTATTATTTGTTTCATATTTTAATTGGTTTATTTTATATGTTGTTAGCTGCCCAGAGTAGTCAGTTGACTAAATGGGTGGGGTACAAATTCAATAAATAAATAAATAAATACTGTACATGGAGACAAGACAGTCCATTTAGCAGAATTACAGACAGCTTCAGCTTAGCAACTTTTTGCAACAAAGCCTGAGGAAATGGACTGCAGCTGATGGGTTCCTTCATCTAGTTTCCTCCTTCTAAGCAACACCCTGCTGCCTCAGAATAGAGCTGATGGCCAATTCCTTTTCTTCTTCTAGTTGCATTGATAATGAACAGCCATCAGGCACAGTGAAAGACATAGCACTTGAGTCCTAAAGGGGGAATGTCCACTTGAGCTCATTTCCAGAGATTCAGTTAATTTCCTCAGCTAGTAAGGCAGCACCTTTGGACTCAGACAGCTCCGTCTTCTCTGCCTCTAAGATGGGGCCATGATATTGGCTTGATTCCTAATGGCTTCCTTTGATTTCTATATTGTAAAGTAAATAGGGAGCAAACAGGATGAGGTAAAATCCCATTTGTACATATATTGAGTGGGATAAACATCCATCTTGCCCATACAGTACATTGGGTTCATCCTATGCTTCTTCTTGGCCATGTTCCCAGTTATAGTTTTGTTTTCTCCCAAATATTCCACATCAGTGATATGAAAATTGATCTGAGCTCTCTTTCCTGCCTCCTCTCCAGTGATGTTTTCCGGATGAAGAATTTTCTGCCACACTTTGGGAAAATGCTGGAGAACATCTTTATGCCTATATTTCAGGCCACAATCAATCCACAGGACAATAAGGAGCTCAGTGTTTTTCTACGCCATGTGAGTAGTACTTGTTATGCTGACTTGGGTTTCTGGGAGTTGTTTCTAAAATTACTTTTCCCACCTCTTGAGACTTATTCCTAGCACCAACACTGAATTGAACTCACATGTTTCTTTTTCTTCCACATCGACACCCACTCATTACTCCCCCCCACCAAGCTTTCTTAATTTTTGTTGTCTTATGTAGGTGAGGAAAAAGCTAGGTTGTTGCTAAAGCTGTTAAGCAAACAGCAAATGCTGATCTACTGCAGATCTCCCAGATATATATCAGTATACTGTATCCCAATCTACAGTACCTTGTGGCCACACTTGCTACACCAAAGGCTATGAATTAATGCCAGCCCCCACAAAGCTGCACCTTCATCAAAAGTCATTACTGTGTCCAACGGCTGTGGGATGTGATGCAAACTCTTGGGTGATGGGAGTAAGATATCCTTCATATAGTTGATTGGTGATGATGGGGAATAAATTCTGAGCTTGTGTTTGGGGTGAAACCCTTTCTCAGAATGAACTGTATGATTTGCAGATTACTGGCTTTGACAGTGTGGATGATGAATCTAAGCACAGTGGGCACATGTTCTCCACCAAGAGCCCCAAGCCAAACGAGTGGAACCACGAGAAAAATCCATCTTACACATATTATGTGTACTATATGTATGCCAACATCATGGTGCTAAATAATCTTAGACGGTGAGTAACTATCTGGGTAGGAAGGTTACTTTGGGATGGAAGGCTCTGATGCTCAGCTGTCCTGCAGCAGTCTGTGGCAGAAACCACATTATAAGCTTTTTCTGGTTCTAGTTAGATAATCCGGTAAAAACATATTGTATTTCAATAACTTGTTTTTTTCAGTCCTTTGTCTTTCTGAATTCCAGCCCAAGGCTTTCCTGGATTTATAGCATAGAAAAATCACAGAAGAAAGGAATGCATGCAAGGTCAAGACTGCTGTTGTAGAATCTGTAGGAGGAATGGATGTTTAATCCCTCCTTTAGTTTTCTGATCCAAATTGCTCCTCAAATTTATTTTCAAGCCACCTATGGAATTCTAAGTGTGTCTTCCCAAGCATTTGGAATTCTGTGTGGAGAAAAGCAACTTGGAGAGGGTCGTATGGAGTGGAGAAACAGCAGCACAAGGAGTGTTATGATCACCCTTCTGAGATATCCTACACAACCTTCCTCTTATCTTTCCATTTTGATGTTCCATCTCCTGAAATAGTTTTTTTTTTAAGTGTTCGCTGAGATTAATCACACACATAAAACAGCAGTGAGCAACCTGGTGTCTTCTATATGTTTTGACAACTTCCACAAATCCAAACCAGGAAGGGCAAATGTCCAGAGGGCACCAGCTTGACTATTTGTGATGTAACATCTACATCTCACATTTCTCTGTGTTAAATTAGTGTTGAAGCCCTTATATATTTCTTGTTGCTCTTGTGTCAATACCTTTTTTAAAAGGAAGGAAAAGCAGGATAAGGGGATACTTCTAGCCAAGTGTTTTATCATTCAATAGCTGAAATACTTCTGTTCAAGTTTACATGTATACAAGCTGATGACATCATCAATTGTGGACTTTTATCTGAATGTATTTATGAGAGGGACGTGGTGGCACTGTGGGCTAAACCGCAGAAGCCTGTGCTGCAGGGTCAGAAGACCAGCAGATCATAAGATCAAATCCACGCGACGGAGTGAGCGCCCGTCACTTGTTGCAGCTCCCGCCAACCTAGTGGTTCGAAAGCATGCAAATGCAAGCAGATAAATAGGGACCATCTCGGCGTTCTGTGTCTAAGTCGCACTGGCCATGTGACCATGGAAGATTGTCTTTGGACAAAACGCTGGCTCTATGGCTTGGAAACGGGGATGAGCACCGCCCCCTAGAGTCGAACACGACTGGACAAAAATTGTCAAGGGGAACCTTTACCTTTAACTTTAATTTATTTATTAATTATTTGAATTTATATCTCACACCATCTGGCAACCAGGCCACTCTGAGCAGCTAACAACAATATAAGGCATAATATTAAAAACACAATAAAAATAAATTAGTACATAACAAATAGGGAAATTAAAACAGATGGCAATGAAGCTGGTAAAAGGGGTGATGGACAGGATGGTAAAAAGGATGGTAAAAATGGAGGGCAAGATCCTAGTGCTCTGGGAAAGCCTGGTGGAAGAGCCAGGTCTTCAGTGCTCTTTTGAACCCACTCAGCGATGGTGCCAGGTGGATCTCAATAGGCAGGTTGTTCCATAGGTGGGGGGCAACCACTGAGAAGGCCCGGTTTCTTGTTCTTTCCCTCTGGGTCTCCTTCGGAGGTTATGTAAAACTTTTTATTCAACCTTGATAAGGTTCTGAGGTTGCTTAGGGATCCCTTTTGCCCTATGGATGTCTTTGGGAGTCTCTGAATGGTGTGTGCGGGAGGAACTTTCAATTTCCAAAAACTGCCACTGTTAGTCCTACCACTCGGATCAGAAACAATGACAGTGATTTTCTAATTTCCTAAAATTAAAGTTCATATTTTCTTTTCTTTTTTGAATTTCTAAATAACCAATATTAATTAATATATACATCCCAAGGCTTCCAAAGGTTCCCCTTGGCAAATGGGATCCCTAGGGAGCCTTTCAACTAGAGAGGAGAGTGGGAATGTTTAAAGTAGGGATAAAAGTTCTGCCAACTGGATTCTGGCCAGTGGAATTTTACTGACAGGAGGGTATGTTGGGTCATGGATTCTAATATCTATGTTCATCACATTTATCCCAGTTAAGGGTTAATTCCAGAATGAAACCAAACAATATTTTCCAATCATATCAAATTCATCTGAGTATCGGTCTTTTAACTGTTGCTGTGATTCCAAGCAACATCCAATTCTACAAGGTTTCTTTCTACATTGCTTCCATGTTCCATATGCACAAAAATAAAACCCAAAATACTGAAATCATCCAAAAGTCTTACAACCATGAAAAGCCTTACAACTATGAAAAACTATAGGCACAAATGCTTAAACATGTATGAAAACTAAAGTAAGTTGCAAATAAATGCTTGTCAGGATTGAATCCAAAATCCAGTGAAATATCTTTTACGAGTACAAAAGAACAATTATACTGTTTCAATTACATTCTAAAGTTCCAAGAGTTTATAGCTTTAAAAGGTGCACTTCAATACAGAGAATGCAACTCTTAAAATCATGAAGTTGTCAAAATGAAAAATCTGTGAAAGTAAAATATAGACACACATGAAAATTATTGTCAAAGTTCAACCAGCTAAACTAATTTCAATCTGTGAAGGACAATCCATGTTGATTGTTGTTTCTGGGTTCTGGAAATAAAACCTGCTGCTGGGCTGTGTTACATGATTGTTGTTGATATCTGGTATGTGTGGTGATGTGTGTGATGATGAGTTGAACTCGTGTGTGTGTCTGTGTGTGTGTGTGATCACGTGTGTGTGTGTGTGTGATCTTTCTATATTTATGGTTCTTTTAGTTGTTTTCCTTTCCCTTCCAACTATAAACAACCCTTTCTCCCTGGGTGTGGAGGACCAAGGGAAAAAAAAGGAAACTCTGTTGTCCCTACAGTCTTTTTAACTCCAATGGTCTGTTACTTAGAATCAGGCAAGCTACCACTATTATGAACACATCATTGTTTTGACAAGAGTGTTGCACAGCTTGAAAGAATAAAGACCTGTAGCACAAGACCTTTCTTGCACCTGAGTCGTGGAACCTTAGAATCCTGGAACACCAGAATATTGTAACACCAAGGTATTGGAACTACAAAAAGTACTAATTGCTGTATAGTCTCATTAAAGCAAAGTGCAGAAGTGTAGTAAACACTCCTCTTCTACTTGCTAATTTTCTGTGAATATATTCTATTATCTGTATACGTCAGCACTATATCAGTTGAGTTCGTGCAAGGGGCAAACTTCCTATGACCATCTGATGGGCTTCTTCCCTTTAAAAAAATTAGCTATATAAAAGCTGTTTTGTCATCCTCAGTGAGCGTGGCATGAACACCTTCCTCTTCCGTCCTCACTGTGGAGAAGCTGGTGCTATCACGCATCTGCTGGCTGCCTTCATGACTGCAGATAACATCTCACATGGCTTGAACCTGAAGAAGGTGAGTTGTAGCATGCATAGAAAAAGTACCTTGTTCTGCATGGGTATGCTGTGTGCTCTTTAGATGCCTATGTCGGTTTTTCCCCCATGTTCATGGTGGCGAATCATGTGGAGAAGGTCAATGATTCTGCTGTAGCCCTCATCAAAGCAGAATTAAGCACTGACCCCACCACCCATGAAATACGGAAAATATTGATTCAGCCAGTCAATTCTGTGGGCCCTAATGATACCAGAGAGCCTCTGAGCTATAGAACTTGATGCAGCCTCTTCCATGGGGTGCTTCTATCTCCTTGGTGTTAAGATTCTATCATGGATGTTTGAGTGGGATGATACATGGAAAAGTTAGGACTTTGTATTTGCTGGTGGTATAGAGAAGGTGCCAATAAATGGCATAGGCAGTTAATGGGATCTACCCTGAGCGGAAACATACAATTATTAAACTCTCACTTGGAAAGAATCTGGAAAAACATTCCAACTTTACTTAACTCAGGTCTAATGTTGCTTTCTTTGCAGAGTTCTGTACTGCAGTACCTCTATTATCTAACCCAGATCCCCATTGCCATGTCCCCACTCAGCAACAACAGTCTTTTCCTGGAGTATGCCAAGAACCCACTTCTTGATTTCCACCAGAAGGGACTGATGGTGTCACTGTCTACTGATGACCCAATGCAGTTCCATTACACCAAGGTAGGGTGATGGATCCTTTCCTAGGACAAATGTTTGATCTCAGTAGTTTCTGCTGCTGCTTGAGCAATATGCTGCAGTAATCATCTTTGCATTTCTCAGGAACCTCTTATGGAAGAATATGCCATTGCTGCCCAGGTCTTCAAGCTCAGCACCTGTGACATGTGTGAAATTGCACGAAACAGCGTCTTGCAAAGTGGCCTGTCTCATGAGGTATGATGTTCACCTGGGAACTGTACTGTACTACTGAAACAAGCTGTATAACTTGAAAAGTGTTTGAAAGCAAATGCAGTGGCCAGACTATGGCCTTCATATGTTGAATTAATGCCATCATTTTCCAGATTATTCCTGAGCTCAGTTCAAGGTGATTCTCTTTACTGCAGAGTCCTAAATAGCATGGGATCAGGATATGTAAAAGATTGCCACCTCACCTATGAGTCTGGCAGACATTTAGGCTCTTCAACAGATTCCCTTAAGACTAGGTTGGTAGGTAGGCTTATTAGACTGCTGAAGAAAAAGACAAGGCGTTTTCTTCAGCAGCACCTTGAATTTTGAACTCTCTCTCAAAAGAAGGCAAGCTAGTTTCTACCCATGTTGGTTTTAGAACATAATGTTGGACCTGTTATTTTGTCAGCTTTGGGGGCTTTCACAATTAGTTTCAGCTTGTTTTTAAGGTTGTTAACCCACATTTGGGGGAAAAGATAGAATGTAAGTTATTTGGGGCACCCTGGTGGGAAGAAAAATGATGCATAAACACATGAACAGATAATGATAATGACTGACGGCTGTGGAAGTCAGTGGCTGGGAGTATGAGAAGGGCTGAGAATTAGCAAATGGAGAGGAAGAAAATAGGGTATAGAACAGAATACTGCTTCAAAGGAGACATGAAGAGGATGAATGTGCAAAATTATTCACCACCTTCTTTTCCATAGGAAAAACTCCATTTCCTGGGCAAGAATTACCAAGAGGAAGGTCCGCAAGGAAATGACATCCTCAAGACCAATGTGGCTCAGATTCGCATGGCCTACCGCTATGAGACATGGTGCTACGAGTTTGATCTAATAGCAGAAGGGTTGAAATCCACAGAATAAGCAGCTTATGGGACAACTTCTTGCATTAGATCTCTGCCAAAATCCCATAAGAGGGGCAAATAGGATAAACAACACTTAGAGGGGTGGAAAGCTTTTCTTTCAGATTCCCTATATGTGACTTTTTAAAAAGTGCCATGTGTATACTACAGTCTTAGTGCTTTTCAGTTCTACAACCAGGAATTTTACTAACTTCTGAATAAAAAGCTCGTAGCACCTTTCATTAATTTATCAAAGATGTATATCTGGAAAGGATTCCAAAGGTCCTTCATCCTATTTCACAGCACTGATGTTAGGAAGGCTTAAACTGGCCAGCAGCAGAAGTACTACAGTGTTCAAGTCTTTATAAAACTACTCCTGAATGTGGGATAAATTCAGTACCATCAAGCACAGCTTCAAGCCATTATACTAACAGTCCTTGGAGGACAAGGATGTCACAAAATCCACAACAAAGCAAAGCTGTAGTCTAATAAGCCTATGGTTTAGAAGCTATTAAAGGCTGGCTATTAACGCCTAGAGGATCCGTATTTTCCTAGGACTTTGGGCTTTTAATATACTCCTTTGAACAAGAGTGCAGACATTCAGGAAGGAGCTGAATGCTTTGCCCTATGCTTTGAAAGGATGCATAAGAAATCCTTACAAACAAGACAGAAGGAAAAGGAGTCAAAAGGCTTGCCATGTTCTTTGAACTACATTTCTGAGCTTTAAGAGTCAAAACAAGAGTTTAGAAAAGTTCCTTCATTTGGACAACAATTCTCAGAATCCACAGCTAACATGGCCACTGGAATTCTGGGAGTTGCACCCCTTACAAATGCCTGTGCTAACTTCTGAAGCTGTGCCAGTCTAGCCATGAGATTGACACCAGTTGTGTTATGCCAGTATGAAAATTCAAAAGAATTTAGGTCACTGCTTATATTTATAAAATGTAAGTGATTTCAGGATTGTCAATCACGCTAGAGTTGATCAGATAATATTTATGTGAATCTTCCACAGAAAATAGTTTTAAAAAGGCTTTTGTGCCCTTCTAAAGCTTAGATTCCAACACTCAATGGACATCCAAGTCTTACAGGCCTGTTCAAGAGAGGTGGTCTGCATTACTAGTCATTACCAATATCAGGCGTTTCTAACACTATTTGATCATCTGTGACATCTGACTACTGGAATACTAATAACAGTAATGTAGAATTGTACTGAACATAGAGTTGGTTTGAAGGTTATGAAGGGCAATTGCCTTTTCTTCAAGTTGCTGCACTGAGGAATCTGTGAATGAGGCTAAAAAACACCCCAGAAGTGACCATTATGATTATATCCTATGTTATCTCCCATTTGCTTATTAATGTCCTCATGTCCTGGTCTCCATTTTCTTTTTCTAGCTCCTAGATTCAGATTGCACAGTCTGGAACTATATTCTTCACAGAATTAACCTTTATCCTTCTTTCCTTTTCCTAAAAGAAAACAAACAAACAAAGAAGCAAACAAAAAAGCAGTAAAATAAAGAGCTCAGCAGCCCCTTTTGTCATGAAACACAACTATTTATACTCCAGAGAAAATAGGAGCCTTCCTCAGACTAAAATATTTTATTTTGTGTGTTCTTTCTCTCTTGCCTTTTTAAAAATGGCTGCCATCTTCTCTAAATGAGCTCCATGTCCACAGGTGCATCTGAAAGGAAGAGGGG
Source organism: Pogona vitticeps (assembly GCF_051106095.1). Lineage (NCBI taxonomy): Eukaryota > Metazoa > Chordata > Lepidosauria > Squamata > Agamidae > Pogona > Pogona vitticeps. The sequence continues at coordinate 40,084,944 of NC_135786.1, forward strand.
AAGGCAGGCACAAAAGCTGTGTCCTGATCCCTAGTGTGGATAGAATCTGTTCAGATGTAAATACAGGAAAAACTCCATGTTTCTTGTAGTACATGAAGTCACCTTTTAATAATGCACCCCCTCCCATACCTTACAGCAGAAATGATACTATTCAGGAACACTATGAGGGACCTGTCTGGAAATTCTCTAATTTGCTACAACATGGATATTTATGGAGCAGACCCCACTCCACTGGACATATGATTTACTATTGTTCTCTCTCTAAGAAATCATACAAATTGCAAGCTTTCATGAAGGAAACCCACTTCCTCTGGCTGAGTACAATTCCTTCAGGGATAATGCTGAAAAACTGTATACTACAGTAAAAAAACTGTTTTTCTGCACTGTCTGTGAAGAGTACTTTGTTGTTTCCTTTAATCATGTTACTGCTCACAGTTGGTCTTTAAAGTACTACAAACATATTTTCCCTTTTTCTTTTATTTTGTGTTTCTTGTTCAAATGTTTATAGAACCAGACTTGAAAAGAATTGAATACTGAGCACAGGTCATAAGTCATTACAAGGTGTGAAATGCAACCACTCATCACTTTCTTTTAGAGCCTTGCGTAAGACTCTGTATTCTATCTAACTCATATGTCTAAGGAAGTGGACAATGTTCCAGGAAAGCTTACATTAAAATATAGCAGTTAGTCTTTAAAGTGCCACAGTGTCTTTTTTCTTTTTACTTTTGTTTTGCTTTTCTTGTTAAAATGTTTGCACAGACTAATACAGATACAAATTCAAAAACTCTTACATTTCTGTATTCTTGGGGATCACATGGCCTTTTCTGTGTTCTTTCTGGCATTTTATAGTTACACATTGCCACCTACTGACTGTGGTTGCCGTTATTTACACAGGAGACAGATTAGATTAGATTAGATTAGATTAGATTAGATTAGATTAGATTAGATTAGATTAGGCATCCTTCAATCTCGAAAGACTATGGTAACGTGCTCTGTATGGAGGACTTGGAACAACATCTAGGTTAGATTCTGCTGGTGCTGAATGTAACTGTAGCCATAAATGAGCAACTCACAATTATGTAATCAGAAACCAGAAACTGGCAGTAGAAAGCTGCTAATGTGATTAGTAACTTATTAATGTCATTGATCTTTATATTCATTCATTCCAAAAGGAGACATTCTAAACTCTCTCAGTGACTGAAGGCAACAAAGCAGGAAGATTCCAGGCAGACATTTTGACGCATGGAAAGAGAAGCATTTCATCCTCCACCCACAAGAGTTTTGTTTTCAAAGCTTGGCCACGATGAGCTTCCTATGTAATTAAAGAAAATCTTCCCTCTCAAAGTGTAGCCCAAACCAAAAAAGGGAGGAGGGGTAGGAAGAAGGAAGAAAATAAGGGGGGGAGCGCACTGTAGTTAAGAGATTGAAGGCAGAAGGTTCAAAATAGCATTCATTGTGGATTTACAGTGTGTTGAAGGCACAACTAGTAGCCACATTTTTCACATGTGTTCGGGCAGGCAAACGAACTGACAACTGTCCATACACTCAAATTTTTAAAGAAGTTTTTCAAGCCCGAGATGGGATCAACTGAATGAAAAAGGCAGAAAAAGGAAATTGTCACCAACGTTGAGGAACATCATGTCAAATCCCAGTTCTGTTCATGAGTCAAATGTTATTGTTTGGATAGTTAGGATGCCAGAACTTGGCTAGGTCACTTTATTGGACTAACTCATAGACAGGGTACTTTCTGATCCAATTAAAAAGACAAGATAAAACCATTCTATATTTCTAAACTGTTCTTTAGAAAGGACCAAACAAAGAGATCTGAAGTGAAGGGACACCTCAGAGACAAATGGTTTATTGTGTTTCTCTGCAGGTAAAACCAAAATTCATCTGATACAAGAAGTCTGATGACTGGGTTGTTGTCTAAAAAAAAAAAAAAGATGGCACATTGTTTCTAATGTACAAAAGCAACAACTTTCCTCAGCCCTGAAATTTAGTTTGTGAAGGAGAACAGCCCTTTCCCAGGGCTGAAACTGCCTACACCTTTACAGGTCTGCTTTTGTGACTCATTGTTTTGCAAAACAACTTGGAGATAAGCCAGGGCCATCATTACTTCAGAGAAATAAGACTCTGCAGACTAGTCACATGCTTTGCATTATGTTGTGACATCTTACATCCTTATTCTAAACAGCCATCCTGGTACCACAACATCCAAGTGTTAAGAACAGCTTGCAGCCATTTGCTTCTAATTGTTTTTCCCATTTGCTGACTCTAGCACAAAGTGAAATAATAATGTATCTCTCTTTACCTAATAGTTCTATTCTGAGTATATGAAAGCATATAAAAGACTTATCAGTCATACAGAACCTGCCTCTCTCACAGGTAAGCAGGCATCCAAGGTTGAAGCACTAGATCCCTACTGGCTGGTGTCTGTAGGTGCCACTGCATCACCTGAGGATGAGTGAGCAGTGGATGAGTTTGCAAAACATGTCACCTATGGGTGTGGAGAAGAGGACTGCAATCTGTATCTGTCAGTGGCAGTGTTGCTTAAACAATTGTAGCTTTGGCAACACATGCAATATGTCCACCTATTGTTATCACTTTTGAAATGCCATAATTATGGAAAATATGGAAATGCCATAGTAATTGCTCCAGTGCATTCTGAATGAGATGATGCTTTAAGTATCTGTAGGATTCATAGATATTTTTCCTCAGACATTGTGATACTGATTGAAAGGCCTAGTTGTTTTTAAAAGGAAAACCTAGAATGCTATTTGCCTGAGCCCCTTCCTTATTTATCTATAGTACCACTGAACTGATTTTGTAAAATACAAATTGTGTTTTGATCCGGAGCCTCCAGAAATCCTTCCAGCAACTTGTGATATTTTAGAGCAAACTCTGCAAACTCAGCCAAAAATATCTGTTTGGGAAATATCTGTTTTAGTTTAACCGTGGTATGACATATGCTGTACATACTTGGTTTGTGGCTGGAAATATCCTGTGTTGTATTCATGAATGCATGTCCAAGAACTGGCATATATAAAAGGACCATCACAGTGTACACCAGGTAGAACATTCATATTGCCACATACCTCAAATACCAACCAGGCTTCTCAGCAGAATCAATTCACACCTTTAGCTGGAAGTCACAAGTGCATGAAAGCCAAATGCAGCACGCAGAGTGTGCATAGTTTAAGAGAGGCAAGGGAAATCCCTAGCTGCAGAAATGGGCGTGATGTAGTACTCTCCATGCTGTGTCAGATTGCAAGCCCCAATATTCCTCGCTCTTGGCTATGGTGGCTAGGGCTCTTGCGGGCTGCTGTTCAACAAAATCTGGAGGGTGTTGTTGGTGAAGAGGAATGGTAAAAAAGAAGATAAAAATGGTGGCACACTCTTTTCTAAGTTGCCCTCCTCCTTTTCCTTTTGCCAGCATGCAAAAAGAGGGTCCGCTCTTTTCCCATTCTTGTTCTTCAGTGCTTTGTATTATTTTGGTGACAGGAAACAGTGCAGTCCAATAATAGGATCTGCAGTGGCCTTGTAAAATCAGTAATAGGGTCTATAAAGGTAAGAGGGCAGGTCCCTCTTCACTCCATTGTAGTTTGATCACTATTATAAAAATGCTGTCTCATGAGAAGACTCCCTGGAAAAGCCCCTGATGTTGGGAAAGTGTGAAGGCAAGAGAAGGGGACGACAGAGGATGAGATGGTTGGACAGTGTCACTGAAGTGACCAACATGAATCTGACCAAACTCCGGGAGGCAGTGGAAGACAGGAGGGCCTGGCGTGCTCTGGTCCATGGGGTCACGAAGAGTCGGACTCAACGACTAAATAACAAATAAAAAATGCTCACATATCAGTATACTCAAAAATATCTAACTGTCTGATAATATCTAGGCCCCTCAGGTTCCATTGGTGCCAATGGAAGTTTTTCCCTGCTGGGCTTTATTGCCATGAACAGCTAAGTGGAAGAGGAGTTGTTTACATTTTGAACCTGGATAGGAATAAGGAAACTAAGCAGAGGAAAAATCCACAGCTTTCCCTTGAATTAGTGTTCCATTTTTAAAAGTTTCACTTTTCTGCAAAACTACTCATTTTGTGAATGAGGAACAGGAATAGGGTTCATGGGGTAGTCACTCTGTCCCACCCACCCCCTCGCCCCTTGGTTGCATTTTTAGGTACACCATTGACAATTAATTTTCAGTTTTAGAAGAGGTTGCCATCTTAAGTCTGTGCAAGCGTATCAGGCAAAATATTGATGTTCAGTTCCTGAGGAACAGCAGATTTGGTGTAATATAGGACAGGACACATATTAAGTAAATAATTTATTTTATTTGAAAAGGTAAGAATGAGACCTTAATGGGTTTGCATGGCTTTATAGGGTTTAACGAAATCTTTCTAAATATTTCCAAATTTGCACGTATAGGTTAGAATTGGAAAATTTCATTGAAACTTGTATTCTATAGGATCAGGACCCTGCAGTTCTCCAACGTGGAATGACCACGGAGCTCGCCCTTTAATCGAGCTGGAACAGTGTACTAAGGACAGTGAAGACTGACAGCGTGAAAACACCCAACCTTTCAACCAAACAAGGTTCAGTAAAGCCCACATTGTACCCCAAGCAGTATGGAAGGCGGAGCTCCACATAAGCTCGGTGAGGGGTGGAGCTTCACCCCGGAGCGACGGCGGCTCCATCCAATGGGGCCCTGCCCAAGTGTGTCAACTCCGGAGAGCGAGTTTGGTCTGTACTGTACTTGCAAAGTTGCGAGCGAGCTGCAGAAGGAGTCAAGAGTCGAACCGGATCGGGGCGGCGGAGCAGTAATGCAAGCCGGTGAGTTGTGTGTGTGTATTGGGGGGGGCGAAGAGGGCTTGCACTGCTCGAGGGCTGGGCTGGACTTACGTTGGGTACCTAGGTGGGTTCGGATTCGCCGCTTCTGCCCGGGCAGACTGGTGGGGCATCTGATCCGAGTTGCGGAGTCCGCTTTGGACTCCGATGCCTCACTCGCTTCGGAGACGCTCAGGCCTGAGAAGGCGAGTCCGGAGGGCTGAGGCAGGGCGGAGAAGGGGGGCCCGCCCCCCCCCCCCCAATTCCTCGCCAGGGCTTTTTTTACGGGGAGAAGCTGCTGCCCGGTAGGGTTGGAGAGCAGGGAGGCTCCCGGTTTTGCTCTGGATTTTTTTGCCCCAGTTGAAAATGTAAGCTTTCAATGAAACTCGAGAAGATGAAGAGCCATTCCTGTGGGACATGAAGCCATGAAAGTTGCGCGAGCGTGTGCAGAGTGGCTTTCCCACAACTTCTGACTTTTCCAAAGATGGGACGACTTTTAGGGCCCGTAAACGTCTCCTATAAACTTTTGGGACGGGCTGGGACGTACGTGAGCTAAGGGTTAGACAGGGCTTCTTTTTTTTCCTGCGCCGGTTCCTCTTCCTACTCCCCACCCCGTTGCATTTAGATAGTGTGCCTGGTAAGATTACTGGCAATTATTTGTGAAAAGGAGATACTTCTTCATGCTAGTGGTTTGCCTCCCCAAGGTGGGGTGGTGACTGTGCAAGATAACCTTGTCAAAGGCTGCCAGTCACAAGGGCTCCGAAATCCAGAATCACTGACATGCCTCAAAAGATGAGTTTCTGGGAAGCGAATGGGGAAAGAGGGCAGTTTCTTCGTGTCTGCTTCTGGTCTTCCCATTAATATCTCACTGGCTGTTGTGGGAAACAGGCTGCTAAACTATCTAGGCCTTTGATCTAGCTCTTATTATAATAATTAGGTAAAACAACTTACGTTTGAAATATTATTAGCTGAGGTCTCTAGATCTGATGGTGGATAAGAAAATGCTATGGGTGAGAATGTCCCTGGCTTAGTTTAATAATCAAGGATGATTTGGAGGATTGTGTGCTTGTGGCATCTTTGAACCCAGAGGTTTATACATGGCTACCTGAGGGCGGTACTTATCCTAGCGCCATCTACACCTCTGGCAAAGATAGTTGTGGGACCCTGATGTCAAGTGGAGAAAGGCTGAATGGAAAAGGTGCACTAGGAATGTTTTCTGTGCTTCTGATACTGTATAGCTCTGAACTACAAATTACTGATAATGCACATCACCTTGAATGAATGGAGATTCGCTAACTGCCATTTGTTACTGTTGTCAAACAACTCCTTTGCTTGTTTCTGTTTTTGAGGTCCCAAATCTGTATTGATAATGAAATATAATACTTCGGTGTCTTAAGAACCCAAGTTTTGACATGTTTGTGATACAATTGTCCTTGTAAGTGGAATGTAGTGTGCTGATGTTGGAGACTGCTCAGATTCTCCAAAACACTCTTTGAGACTCAAATGCTAGGATCCTCTGAGGAATATTTATCATCCTGGCTTGAAACAAAGTTGGTGGTAGCTTTCTGGGTAAAGATGAGAACAGCATTCTCTGCTGTAACATCTGTGCTGGAAATTGAAAAGATTTAGATTGGAGGAGAATCAGAGTATCTGAACAGTGGATATTTTCCCTTTGAAATGTTTTGAAGCAGTTTCACAGCAACATCAGGAAATGGAGTAATGATGTCCTGTGACCTCTTATTATATTTAGGAGAGAATGACAATAGTGCTTTTCCTAATAGAGAAACAAAGGGAAAATGTTGGATAAGGATTTTTGAATAATGCCACCACAGCCTGCTGGGGGGTGGGAGGGGAGAAGAACTAGAATTTTATTGAGTTCTCAGATTATTCCATTTGCAATAGAAATAGCTGTGGCCTGGCCTGTAGGTTACAGCCTTATATTTATTTTGAACACAATAACTCACAGTCATTCCAAAGAAGAATTACAGTAATTCCTTGTTTTCCCCTCTTCCAGCTTTCTCCGCTGTAATATACAGTATTATTTACCATATACATTATCTATGTTGGCTGTTGATCTTGTCAAAGAGTTGAGAATCAAGAGAGAGTCTGGTGACACCTTAAAGACTCACCAGCATATGCAATCGGTTAGTCTTTAAGGTGTCACAAGAGTCTTTGTCCTTTTCCTCCAACAATCTAATCCCTTTGGGAAATAGGAAGTAAGAAGGACAGCAAAGATGGGGCCAGCCTGGCCTCCTGTGAGAGGGAGTTCCAGAGTCTGGGAGTAGCAACAGAGAAGGCTCTCTTCTGTGTCCCCATTCACTATCAGACACACCTGTAACGGTCGTGGGGCAGAAAGAAAGGCCTCCCCTGGTGATCATAACAGTCAAGCCAGCTCATAATTTGAAAGAAGACAAATGTAAGCCACAACAGCTCTCATGTTACCATGTTAAGAAAGATGTATATTGTTCTGCATGTTAAGGAACACATATGTAACAGAAGAGTCACTTATTTTCTGGGTTTTTTACAGCAAACATTCTGAAGGTGTTCTAGCTTTAAAAATGTAGATGCCAGTGTTTTACCACAAGTTTTTAGCTGTTTTAAAAATGGTGCGGTGCAAAGGTGGCAGGAAATGTTTCTCATTTTGTTGACGTTAAAATGGCTTGGATTGTGGCATTTGCACAAAAATAATTCTCTCTCTCTGACCTGTTATGGTTGTTCAGTCTCACATCCAGTGTGAAGGAAGTAATGTTACATCAGGTATCTCAGAAATGCTCACCATCAGTAAATGGCTCAAATAAGACTGTCATTTATTTATTTATTTATTAGATTTTTACCCTGCCCTTCTAGACAATGCAGCCTTGAGAGTAAGTAAACACCCATTCTCGTATCAACTTGCCATTCTCAAATACGTTCTGCAAAGGCCTTTTTCTGCTTCATTCTTCCATCCAGGTTATGAAGCCTATCTGTATGAGGGCAGGCTTGTGGAATGTCCTCTGCAAAAGTGGTTCATTTGCTGCCAATATTGCTGCTACCCAGGCAGTAAGAAAAAAACTTATTATGCAGGTTTTTGTTTTGTCTGTTTCTTTTTTCTTGTGCTTCTGTATTTGTCTTGTGCTATAAACATAATCTTATATATGGTGATACGGCAGTATTTAAAGTAATTTGAAAAGTTCCATTGAGTCAGTGGGCCTTCCTTCTTTAAACATACAGTGGATCAAGCTATACGTGGGTGAAACAGTGTGTAAATGTTTATTTTTCAGCTGACAGGTAGATCAATATTGCTGTTACTTCTACATTTGCAAACTAAGATTGAGAGGTAATAACTTGTGCAAGTCTCTGCTGTTCAATGAACTTGCTCTATAACCTTGCACATATTAGGTTGTCCAGTGAGTTGCTGGGATAGCAAACGTTTGAGTGTATCTTTCCAGGTCCATATTTTGTACAATTTTGTACAGTATCATAGTGGGAATGAATCAAGCCTCTCATAGGCTTGCCTGATCCCCTTTCATTTCTCATCCTCCATGCAACAACAACAGGAGAAGTTGAGAGGCATTCACCCCCAGTTTTTATTAGTATGTTGTGGTTAATTTCATTCTAGTTTGTTTGAAGAAAGGTAAGTCAGGCTATGGCTTACAGATATATGGTTAGTAGTACTGGCTTCCAAACCAACTTGATTATGAAGCCAGAGCTTAAAGGTGGATTCTATATCCTGGCTTCTTTTAAAGCCAGTATCTATTGTTCTTGGATCAAGTGTGCTATATTTGGATCAAGTGTGCTATACTTTGCCCTCCCCCTTCACCCCTTGGTGAAGGGGAAGGGCAGAGGAGTACATTAGGATCCCTGAAGCTCATACATATGTCAGAATGTAAGCTATGCTGAGATCTGTATTGTCTGAATTGGACATCTCTGCTGTGTACTGACAATCTGCATTATACAATTGTTCGAAACTGCTGTTGAATCTGACAGGAGTTTTCTGCTTTGATAACAGCTTTGTTAGTATCCCACCTCTGTTGTGTGGATGATGCCTGTGTAAGTGGTTTGTCTCTCTAATAGGTGGACTGTTCGTTGTCATCCACAGAGGATGCTGGAAGGAGAATTTCTCCTAAATCTCGTATTGGACTTTTACTGATATTACTACATTAATAGCTCATAATTAGTTTGTTTTGCAGTTTATTGGATCTCACATGGAATATTGTGTTCTGAAAACCAGTACAACATTTTAGATTTCGTTAACAAGATAAGAACACTTTCCCATTGGCTGAGGTGGTTATGACAAAATTTGGGATTGGTTATCTGGGAGGGGTTTTAATTGAGTGTTGTGCCTTGTTGTTTTGAATATAGTTTGGTGTTGATTTTGTTTACCATTTTTAGTGTGATATTTGTTGGAATCTTTTAAATATTTGAATACTTACTGTTTTTAGCTAGTAAATATTGTATTTTAATGATGTAAGCTGCCTTGAGTCCTTTTTAAGGAGAAAGGCAGGGTAAAAATATTTTCAATAAATACATAAACCCCCACTACTCTCTTCTTCAGTGTCCAGATATGATTGGTTGCATGTGCATGTTTTGCAGTGAATCACTGAAGTGACTGAAAAGCGGCTTGTTAAAGGGAATTCTGCTGTTTGATAAGATTTCTGCATCATTGTAGTCTTGAGTAATGGAGATGGAGAATTAAAACCAGTACTAGCATTCGAGTTGATTTTGTAAGCTGAGTTCATAGTCATACATTTTCTGTGATAGGGTGGGCTGGGGGGGGATAGTTTTATTTATCACTCCATTTTGAAATATATGGGGGAGGGAAATCATACATATTGAGTTTCTGCCCGTCGTTCAGCTATTAAACACAGATTGGGCTTCAGATCTGAAAATAAGAGTACAGCAGTTCGGGAGAAACTGCATGTGTTGAAGTTTTGACTTAGGTATCGGCAGAATGTCAATAGAACCTGCTTTCAGTAGTATCCCTGGACTATCTGGAAAGTTGTTATCCAGATGCACTGAGCTCACACTGCACTGAGGGAAACATGTGAGCCCTACCCTTCTTTTGTCATTTTCAAGAAATGGGAGGGGCCGCTGTATTTGTGTGACCTCTCTGTATAAAAAGTCAAGGTTCTGATTGACTTGGAGAAACTACCTTAATTGGGTAGCTTCCCACTTTTCAGATGGTTACTTTTGTGTGTTGAAAGTGCTTTTAGTCTAGCATGCTTCCTTCAATGCATGTGGACTCCACATATAACAACTGAATAAGCTCTTGCTAAAGTGTCAACAGAGTGCTGTTCTCTGAAGATGCCAGCCATCTTCAGAGACTGGCGAAACGTTAGGACGAACAACCTGCAGAACACAGCCAAAAAGCCTGAAAAACCCACAACAACCATGTCAACTATTTGATTTATTCTTGTAATGTACCTGCTTAGAGTCCCTCTGTCACATACACGGATTGCTGCCTTGTCGTGGTGAATGGGCTTGAGTAATTCAGGGAAGCTATGGGCTATGCCGTGCAGGGACACCCAAGACGGACAGGTCATAGTGGAGAATTCTGACTAAACGCAATCCACCTGGAGTAGGAACTGGCAAACCACTCCAATATCTTTGCCAAGAATGCCCCATGATCAGAAACAAAAGGCTAAAAGATATGACGCTGGAAAATGGGCCCCTCAGGTCAGGAGGCGTCCAACATGCTACTGAGGAAGAGCGGAGAACAAGTACAAGTAGCTCCAGAGCCAATGAAGTGGTTGGGCCAAAGCCGAAAGGATGCTCAGCTGTGGACGTGCCTGGAAATGAAAGGAAAGTCTGATGCTGTAAAGAAAAATACTGCATAGGAACCTGGAATGTAAGATCTATGAACCTTGGTAAGCTGGAGATGGTCAAACAGGAGATGGCAAGAATAAACATTGACATCCCGGGCATCAGTGAACTAAAATGGACAGGAATGGGCGAATTCAATTCAGATGATTATCATATCTACTATTGTGGACAAGAATCCCGTAGAAGGAATGGAGTAGCCCTCATAGTCAACAAAAGAGTGGAAAAAGCTGTAACGGAATATAATCTCAAAAATGATAGAATAATGTCAATACGAATCCAAGGCAGACCTTTCAACATCACAGTCATCCAAGTTTATGCACCAACCACCAATGCTGAGGAGACTGAAATTGATCAATTTTATGAAGATTTACAACACATTCTAGAACTGACACCAAAGAAAAATGTCCTTCTCATTCTAAGGGATTGGAATGCTAAAGTCGGGAGTCAAGAGATAAAAGGAACAACAGGAAAGTTTGGCCCGGGAGTTCAGAACGAAGCAGGGCAATGGCTAATAGAGTTTTGTCAAGAGAACAAGCTGGTCATCACAAACACTATTTTCCAACAGCACAAGAGGAGAGACTATACATGGAAATTACCAGATGGGCAATACCGAAATCAGATAGATTATATTCTCTGCAGCCAAAGATGGAGAAGCTCAATGCAGGCACCAAAAACAAGACCTGGAGCTGATTGTGGCTCTGATCATCAGCTTCTCATAGCAAAATTCAAGCTTAAACTGAAGAGAGTAGGAAAAACCACTGGGCTACTCAGGTATAATCTAAACCAAATCCCTTATTAATACACAGTGGAAGTGAAGAAAAGATTTAAGGAACTCGATTTGGTGGACAGAGTGCCTGAAGAACTTTGGATAGAGGCTCGTAACATTGTACAGGAGGCAGCAACAAAAACCATCCCAAAGAAAAGGAAATGCAAGAAAGCAAAGTGGCTGTCCGACAAGGCCTTACAAATAGCAGAGAGGAGAAGGGAAATGAAATGCAAGGGAGATAGGGGAAATTACAGAAAATTGAACACAGACTTCCAAAGAATAGCAAGGAGAGACAAGAGGGCCTTCTTAAATGAACAATGCAAAGAAATAGAGGAAAATAACAGAAAAGGAAAAACCAGAGATCTGTTCAGGAAAATTGGAGATATTCGAGGAACATTTCATGCAAAAATGAACATGATAAAGGACAAAAATGGGAGGGACCTAACAGAAGCAGAAGACATCAAGAAGAGGTGGCAAGAATACACAGAGGAATTATACCAGAAAGATCTAGATATCCTGGACAACCCAGATAATGTGGTTACTGACCTTGAGCCAGACATCCTGGAGAGAGAAGTCAATCAAGTGGGCCTTAGAAAGGTTGTGTAACAACAAGGCCAGTGGAGGTGATGGCATCCCAGCTGAACTATTTAAAATCTTAAAAGATGACGCTGTTAGGGTGCTACATTCAATATGCCAGCAAGTTTGGAAAACTTAACATTGGCCAGAGGACTGGAAAAGATCAGTCTACATACCAATCCCAAAGAAAGGCAGTGCCAAAGAATGCTCCAACTACCGTACAATTGCACTCATTTCGCACGCTAGCAAGGTTATGCTCAAAATCCTCCAAGGTAGGCTTCAGCAGTATGTGGACCAAGAACTCCCAGAAATACAAGCAGGATTTTGAAGGGGCAGAGGAACTAGGGACCAAATTGCTAACATGCGCTGGATTATAGAGAAAGCCAGAGAGTTCCAGAAAAACATCTACGTCCTTCTGCTTCATTGACTATGCAAAAGCCTTTGACTGTGTTTGGCCACAGCAAACTATGGTAAGTCCTTAAAGAAATGGGAGTACCTGACCACCTTATCTATCTCCTGAGAAATCTATACGTGGGACAGGAAACAACAGTTAGAACTGGATACGGAACAACTGATTGGTTCAAAATTGGGAAAGGAGTACGACAAGGCTGTATATTGTCTCCCTGCTTATTTAACTTATATGCAGAATACATCATGCGAAAGGCTGGACTGGAGGAATCCCAAACCGGAATTAAGATTGCCGGAAGAAATATCAACAACCTCCGATATGCAGATGATACCACTCTGATGGCAGAAAGTGAGGAGGAATTAAGGAACCTTGTAATGAGGGTGAAAAAGGAGAGTGCAAAAAACGGTCTGAAGCTCAACATCAAAAAAAACAAAGATCATGGCCACTGGTCCCATCACCTCCTGGCAAATAGAAGGGGAAGAAATGGAGACAGTGACAGATTTTACTTTCTTGGGCTCCATGATCACTGCAGATGGAGACAGCAGCCATGAAATTAAAAGACGCTTGCTTCTTGGGAGGAAAGCGATTACAAACCTTGACAACATCTTTAAAAGCAGAGACATCACCTTGCCAACAAAAGTCTGCATTGTCAAAGCCATAGTTTTTCCTGTAATGACGTATGGAAGTGAGAGCGGGACCATAAAGAAACCCCGAGTGCTCACTGGAAGGACAGATCCTGAAGCTGAGGCTCCAATACTTTGGCCATCTCATGAGAAGGGAAGACTCCTTGGAAAAGACTCTGATGTTGGGAAAGTGTGAAGGCAAGAGGAGAAGGGGACGACAGAGGATGAGATGGTTGGACAGTGTCATCGAAGCAACCAACATGAATTTGACACAACTCCGGGAGGCAGTTCAGGATAGGAGGGCCTGGTGTGCTCTGGTCCATGGAGTCACGAAGAGTTGGACACGACTGAACGACTAAATGAACGAACGTCCCATACAAAGAAGCCAACAGCTGTTTCCTTTATGAAGTACATGGTCAAAGGATGGTAAAAGCCAAACAACTGCGTTTTTAAAAATTGAATTCATTTAAAAAAATTATTATATTTACCACAGTGCAGCAGATTTGAGGCCTAGTTGTTCTGAAGGGAAAAGCAGAATGAAAGAGACCACTATCAGATAGAAGGAATCATAGTATTAGTGTTGTAGGATAAGGCCTAGGTAGAGAACAGCCCTAACCTACCTCAGTCACATGAACTAGACTCAATATAGTGATTATCCTTTATTTTCATTTGTTCTCAAGTGGGTGGGAAATAGATTTCACCAACCTTGACAGAATCTCTTCTCAGATACTTCAAGAATTTACAATGAAATGGGTGAGGGCATTGACCCACACTTTGCCCTGTCTTTTTAAAAAGGAGAAGATGAATTAAATAAAATATATGTGTAAAAGTACTGGTGAAATGGATGGACAATAAACATCTTTTTTGTTTCTACTAACTGAAATGTTACTGAAACAAATGATACAAATTTTTCACTGAGCAGCTTTTCTCTTTTCATAGAATCATTGAAAAGTAATGTTTGAACGGGCCTACAAGGCCATCAAGTCCAACCCCCTGCTCAATGCAGGAATACGATCAAAGCATATCTGCCAGATGATTATCTAAGTCCTTCTTGAATGCCTCCAGTGTTGGAGTACTCACCAATTCCCGAGATACCTGGTTCCACCGTCGTACTGCTCTAACAGTGAGGAAGGTTTTTTCTGATATTCAACTGGAATCTGGCTTCCTTTAACTTGAGCCCATTATTGCGTGTCCTGCTCTCTGGGATGATCGAGAACAGATCTTGCCCCTGTTCTGTATGACATCCTTTCAAATATTTGAAAAATGCTATCATATCACCTCTCAGTTTTATAGCATTTTCCCTGCTTTCTCTTGCTTCATTGATGTAGAAAGACAAATAATTATGTTGTTTTGCATTCTTTTTGTTCTGTTACACAGTGGCACCAAAAACATTTTTAGCTTCTGGATTTTGCAACATGTTTGTTTTGGCCTTACTATTACACAGCAAATTTAACTTTCTACCTGTATATTCATCAGCAGACTGCAGGAAATATTAACATTATGTCTTAGTACGTATAATTACTTTGGCTGGTTCCTGCTTTGGGACAACGAGGGCCAAATTTGAACATCTGGGCTTAGTTTCAGCTGAGTGAGTATAAAATGGCTCAATCCCCCTACTTTGTAAAAAAGGAGGAAAGATTGGCTACAATTCCTTTCTGCAGGGATTTGAAGACTATTTTATAGAAGTAGTTCAGGGCTCCTTGTTGTGTAAAATATATATGAGCAGTCACATGATTTCTCCTTCCCAATTGTTGGCTTTTCCCATGAAGTGCTGTGATTTCTTCTTTATCTATTCTTCGAGAATAGAGGAGTCAGAAGTTTGCAGCATTTGGATGGGAGAAGTTTCAAGAATGTGACTATGAGCCAAGGTCTTCATTTGAAAATCCTTCTTCCCTCTCCGGTTTGAAGTCTGAGTCCCACTAAGATCACTATACTGAATGCTGAATGCTCAACATTTTCAGGCAATCAAGAAAAAAAATGCTTATTAACCATACATTTGTGAGAGTCATGCAGTGAATCCTTGTGTTTTGCCATGCCCTAAACGTTTGAAATTGTCATTGCTTTGAAAGATTATAACAATTGGGGTACATTCTGCCAGTGTTTATTCCAAGACATTATGATAGATCAGTTAAGATAACTGACTTCTTAAGGTGTTTGTGCATGCTTATGTACTGCTAGAGGAAGTCCCTGCTCGAAGCTGCAGCTCTCTGTTCTTTGTATTTGCACAGCATTTATCATTAGCATAGTCAATCTTATCTGGAACAAGCTCTTAGTTTTTAATCCCAGCAGCCCCGTGATGGGAGAAATTATAACCCTGCATCTTTTCTTCAAAATAAGGGTCTCTAAAAATAAATTGTGCTGAGTTTGCTTCAGAAATTTGTACTCTTTCCATACCATTTTCTTTACCACACCTTCCTGTTACATACAGCACTGATGTTACCTGTCTGTCATGGGTTTGGAGGGAAAGTTCCATCCTATGGGGAGTGGAAGGCGGGACATCAGGAGGAGGGGCTGTACTGTATATATATGTGGAGCTTGTGTGGAGAAGTTTGAAGCTGGGAGGAGAAGCTGGGAAGAAGAAGCTGGTGTGGGAGTCTGTGTGTCAGACAGGGTACTACTGAGTGTCAGTCAGTACCAACCTGATAGGTTCAGGTGTCTGTATGGGAAGCCAGAACTGATAGGTTCAGGGTCTGTGCTTTATTTAAAGGTGTTCTGTGTGAACCAAACTGGTGTATGTATGATTGAGACTAAGCCACGTTACTGTACCTTATTCACTTGATCATTTTATTTTCCCTGTGTGTTGTTTAAATAAACCTTATTCCTTTGTTTGTTGAAAATCCATTCCTGGTCTGTGTGACTCCTTACAGGGAATGGTTGGTGGCAGCTTAGTTAAACTGTGGCATATCCCAGTAGGTCTGGGGTTGTCACATTGATTGGTGTCCAGCGTGTGGGATACGACTGGTCCAGTTGTCCAGTGGTCCAGCAAAGCCTTGGCAAGTGTGCCCAGAGCAAAGGGGGTCTAGTCAGGGACAATCTGAGAGCGCGTAGGTAATCTTCTAGGCTTACCTCACGGGGAGGTAGGCTAGTGGAAGAACGTGTGACCTCAGATTGGTGGGACTAGATTAGGGAGCTCTGAGGCAACCTGTTTTGGCGGGAAAAAGCTGAGGCAAAGCTGAGTGAAGTAGCAGTAATCTAGCCTGTCTGCTGAGAGGCCTAGCAGAGGGGGGTTAGACTCTGGCTGGCAACAGTTGCAAGTTAGTGCTGAAGAACAGCAGCAATCTATAGAAGGCTGGTTCTGAGGCAAAAGAGAAAAAAAAAGTGGTCGCTTTATTTTGAGGCTTGACTTTTGAAAGCAGCCTGTTCTGGGGGGGGATTATGCCCTTGACTCGAAGCCAAATGGCAGAAATGGGTGAAGCGAGGGAACCCCAGGTAGACCAAGGTTCTGAGGATGAATTTGGCTCAGTGCAGGATGACAGCACGGGAGAACAGAACCCAGAACTCAGGAAAATGCTCATAGCCCAACAGCATGAACTGAGGATGAGGCAATTGGAAAGAGAAGAAAGAAGGGAGGAAAGGGAAAGGCAAAGACAATTTGAAATGGAATTGGAGAGAGAGAAAATGGCATTTGAGTTAAGAAAGTTGGAACTGATGAATCAGAACAATAATAACAATAGAGATTCTGAGGGGGGCCAATTGTCTAAAACTGACCTGAAGAAATTCCCTGTGTACCACAAGGGAGATTGCCCTGAGGTGTTCTTTTCCCTCGTGGAAAGAGCGTTTGTGGACTTCTCAGTAAGGGAAACTGAGAAGATGACCATTATGCGATCTTTAATCAGTGGCAGCCTGGCAGAAGTCTATGCAGAGATGCCAGAGGAGCTGTTAAAAGATTTCGCGGAGTTTAAAAAACTGGTGTTTGCCAAACATGGGACCCTAAGTACTCCAAAGGGTTAGTTCAGAGCCCGCCAAAAATGGGCGGCCATTTTGTTGATTAAACTTCTGGGCAGAGCCAGTCCAGGAACCAGATTTTGGAGGGAAAACCAAAACCAGATGAGAAAGACTCCAAGTACAGCAGAAAATGTTATTTCTGTCAAGGAAAGGGCCATCTAATCTCAGAGTGTGAGAAATTAAAGCAGCTAAAAGGAAATGTGCCTCATGATTTGAGTGGAACCAAGCCAAAAGCTGTGTTCTGTGTCCAGAAAGAGCAAAGCTCCTTGCCACTGAGGGAGCCTGTTGCCATGGCTACTCAATCTGGAACAGTTACATCTGCTGATCAGGCTGAGGAAAATGGTCCTCTTGTGGAGGTCAAGCGCTGCTTACTAGTGAGAACAAATTCGCAGTTGTTTGAAACCGCAGGGGTGGACGTAGGAATACTTGACCATCAGTATAGGGGGCTGAGGGATACTTGTTCCCAGGTGACCCTGTGCCATCCAGATATTATTCCTAGGGAGTATATAATCCCAAATGAGAGCCTGAAGGTGGCAGGGATTGAGGGACAGGTGATCTCGCTGCCAGTAGCTGAGGTACCTGTGAGCTTTCAAGGCTGGAGGGGAGTTTGGCGGCTAGCGATTTCATCGACTCTGCCAGCAGCCGTGCTCGTGGGAAATGACCTGGCTGAACATGTGAAACGGGTGCTAGTGATTACACGCTCACAAGCCACCACGGGGACAGTTCAGGGGGGTACTGAAGGTCCCGAGGCGGAAGCAGATGAGGGTAGTTCCGAAGCTGTGGTGGAAACCTTAACCACAGACAGCAAGTTTGGCCAAGAGCAAAAGGCAGACGCCACTCTCCAAAAGTGTTTTGAACAGGTGACAGACGCCCAGCTAACACCTGAAACCCCAGTGAGATTTCAAGAGAAAAAGGGAATTTTATATAGAGAGACCCTGAGGAATATCTCAACAGGGGGAGATGGGATCAGAAGTCAGCTAGTGGTACCTGAAAAGTATCGCCCCATGATCTTACAAAGGGGGCACTCTGACATGTTTGCTGCGCACTTAGGGGTGAACAAAACACAGCAGAGAATCACACAGAATTTTTACTGGCCTGAAATAGGGAAGCAGATCAAGGAGTTCTGTAAACAATGTGATGTGTGTCAGAGGCAGGGGAATAACCGTGACAGGACCAAAGCAAAGTTGTGCCCTTTGCCTGTGATTGACACTCCGTTCAAATGTATAGGGGTGGATATTGTGGGACCTTTGCCCAAGGCCACAAAGAGGGGGAACAGGTTCATTCTCACCATTGTGGACCATGCCACGAGGTACCCTGAAGCCATTCCCTTGACCAACATTGAAACTAACACAGTGGCAGATGCCTTGGTGGGGTATATGTCCAGGATGGGATTCACCTCAGAAATAATCACAGATTTGGGCGCATCGTTTACATCGAAGCTCATGAAACGGTTATGGCAAATCTGTGGAATTAAACACAAGGAAACCACTGCCTATCACCCTGAAAGTAATGGGTTAACGGAGAAGTTCAATGGGACTCTGATGCGCATGATTAGGGCTTACTTGGCAGAGAATCCAAACAATTGGGACCAGAAGCTGCAATCCCTTTTGTTTGCTTATCGATCAGTGCCACAAGCCAGTACCGGGTTCAGTCCATTTGAACTTTTGTTTGGGAGAAGGGTGAAAGGGCCCCTTGATTTGATCAAACAAAATTGGGAGCAGATCACCCAGGATGACCCACAAGACGTTGTGACATATATAAACTCTTTAAGGAATGACCTAAAGAGAAACCTAGAGCTAGCAGCAGAGACCCTGCAAGCTCAAAAGGTCAGAAAGAAAGCTTGGGATGACCAGAACGCCAGGGAGAGGCACTTTAACCCAGGGGAGGAAGTGCTTTGGCCTAGGCTCGGCAAAAAGAACAAACTGCAGCTGGGTAGCCCAGAAATGAAATACTTGGGTCACATAGTAGGGGGAGGAGTGATAAAACCCCTAGAGGCCAAGATAGAAGCTGTTCATGATTGGCCCAGACCCAACACCAAGAAAAAAGTCAAATCATTTCTTGGGTTGGTGGGCTACTACAGAAAGTTCATCCCGAGGTTTAGCGAGATGGCGACTCCGCTGACCGATCTGACGCGGAAGAAGACTGATGACCGCATCCCGTGGACCAGCGACTGTGAGGAGGCGTTCCAGAGGTTGAAGGAGGCCCTCATCAACTATCCAGTGCTGCGTGCTCCAGACTTCGACCGGGAGTTCATTATCTACACCGATGCGTCTAACAGCGGGGTAGGAGCAGTTCTTTGCCAGGAGGATGAAAATGGTGACCAGCATCCAGTGTCCTACCTGAGTAGGAAACTCCAGAAAGGTGAGAGACATTTGGCAACCGTGGAAAAGGAGTGCCTGGCCATAGTCTACGCGATCCAGAAGGCCAAGCCTTACATCTGGGGAAGACATTTTATTCTGTGCACTGACCATTCACCACTGCAATGGTTAAAGACAATGAAAACCCACAATAGTAAACTTATGAGGTGGGCTTTAAACCTGCAAGACTATGACTTTGAAGTGAAGGTGGTCAGAGGGTCAGTGAACTGTGTTGCTGACGCCTTGTCAAGAAGACCCGAAGAATGAAGACGGCGAAAGAAACATAGACTATGTATATATTTTGGTGACCAAAGGTTAAATGTACTTGTTTATCAAACATGCTTGGTTTGTATGAATAAAGGTAACTTGATGTATTGTAAATGGTAAATGTTTAAATGCCTAATTGATATGGTTATCCTAGTGTAAGTATAAGTAAGTATGGTATTGTATGTTATTGTATAACTGTTTTTGTATGTTTTGGATCCAGGTTGTTTTTTGGAGAAAAGCACTTTAGCTTTCCCCCTACAAAACAACTTATAAAGAGGGGAGGTGTTACATACAGCACTGATGTTACCTGTCTGTCATGGGTTTGGAGGGAAAGTTCCATCCTATGGGGAGTGGAAGGCGGGACATCAGGAGGAGGGGCTGTACTGTATATATATGTGGAGCTTGTGTGGAGAAGTTTAGAAGCTGGGAGGAGAAGCTGGGAAGAAGAAGCTGGTGTGGGAGTCTGTGTGTCAGACAGGGTACTACTGAGTGTCAGTCAGTACCAACCTGATAGGTTCAGGTGTCTGTATGGGAAGCCAGAACTGATAGGTTCAGGGTCTGTGCTTTATTTAAAGGTGTTCTGTGTGAACCAAACTGGTGTATGTATGATTGAGACTAAGTCACGTTACTGTACCTTATTCACTTGATCATTTTATTTTCCCTGTGTGTTGTTTAAATAAACCTTATTCCTTTGTTTGTTGAAAATCCATTCCTGGTCTGTGTGACTCCTTACAGGGAATGGTTGGTGGCAGCTTAGTTAAACTGTGGCATATCCCAGTAGGTCTGGGGTTGTCACACTTCCAAATTCTTGTAAATGTGAACCGAGCATAGGTTTTCTTAGAACGTGGGTATTCTGGATCTGACATACCGCTAGGCTTTATTCACTAGACATCTTGAAATTATTAAGCAGGTTACTGTTGTGAAAGTGTATGGACCATTTCACAGCTGTGGCTCCATAATTACTTATGAGACACGTGACATGTCAGCCAAGAGTGCTAGGCTTTGTCCTCAGAGGAAGTGCTTCAGTTCCATGCATGAGGCAAAGTTGGGGATGTGTGGGTTTCTTTTTCACTCTGTCCTTCCTGTTGAAGATTTTGCCAAGCAGAAGTTAGTTCTACAGTTCTTAACTTTCTGTAATCTACTTTATAGAGAGAACTGTATGTATGTGTGTTTGTGTGTTCATAGTGCTATCGCGGAGGAGAGAAGAAAGCCAGACATGTACCTCATGCTGTTGATCATTAATGACTGATCTTGAAGTTTCTGATTTCTCAGAATGTTTTGCTTAGTAAGGGCAAGGGGATATTCCTGTCTAAAGCAAGTATTATATCCAGGATCAGGAATGGGGAACTACTACAGAATTCACAGCTATTGTGTGAAGACTGAAGAGAAATTGATTTCAGAGTGTGCTTCTGCTACTGAAGAGTTTCGCCCCCAACCCCAGCCTTTCATGATTAGATTTGCCAAATATTGTCCCTTCAGTAGTTATTTAACATGAATTCTGGCTTTCCCATTTCTGCATCTCCATCTGGAGAAAACATTCTCACTTCTCAACATTCTGCCATTGCCATACAGTTGTGGAAAAAAATCTAAGTTTCTCAAATTAAGAAAAAACATGGCAGTGCAGCCTCAAGAACTTCTGTTGTTTTGCATTCAGGCCTCTGAAGGATTTAGTCCAAATTCAGTTTTACATCATCATGGTCACAGATATCTGAGCTTTTTCCAGCACAGATGAGGAAGGCTCTATACCAGTGGTTCTCAATCTTAGGTAACTCAGGTGTCCTTGGGCTGCAACTTCCAGAAATCCCAGCCAGCACAGCTGATGGTGAAGGCTTCTGAGAATTGGAGTCCAAGAACACTTGGGTTACACATGGTTGGGAACTGCTGGCTCTCCACAATGGAGGAAGAGCACAGTTGTGCATAACTGTATGCACAACATACAATTGTGCATAAGAGAGAATGCTGGAAAGTTCTGGTTTCATTATTTTCCAAGCATGATGACAAGAGGAATTGATTGAAATCCACGGGAAATAAAATATTTTTAGATCTCAGGGGTGATCCTGCAGGTGTTTTGTACTTCAACTCCCCAAAGCCTCAGGCTGCATTGACAATGGTAGCTTTTTGTCAGGCAGAAAATAAAAAAAACCTAACTGAATAGTATGTGCATTTTCATTTCTCCAGAGGGAAAAAAGTGACATAGTTTTTTCACTTTCAAAGGTCTGAGGCCAACATACATATTCTGAGTGATGACCAGCCTTTATTCTTTTATAGACACAAACACATTCTTCCAGTTGGAATCACACTATAGAAGCAGTTGTTTCTACAGTACTTGTCTCAAAATAGACAAGTATTTTGTAGAGTGTTGATTCACTAGCCCTTGTGAGAATGACAGCAGAGACATTTTCCTCCCTGTCTCACACCACAGGGCTAATTGGCTGGTTCTTATAAGTATAGCAAAGTCACATCCCATCGCTCAGAGCTGTTCTACAGTATTCAGTCGTTTCTCTTGAGTCCTAGTTCAATATTCTATCCACTACGCTGGAGTGGTTCTCAATTGTTCAGAACAGCAGTGAGCAACTTTTGGCTGGCCAGATTTCATTCATTTGTTTTCTCATTTGTGATTGCTGTTACATATCAAAAAATCCAGTATTTGAATCAGGTTATTTATTTATTTATTTTATTGGATTTCTATCCCACCCATCTAGACCGAAGGTCTACTCTGGGCAGTTATGCACTGGCCATTGCAACATCTGGGAGAAGATGCAGGAATGGACGGACCATGGTTTATATTACTGTATTTAATATAAAGGTTAAGCAGGTTTGGAACTGATTTAAAAATATCAATTTATAATGACATACAGTTCAGCATGCTTTTTTTTTTGCCGGGAAGTTTTTTGTTTGTTTGTTTGAACATTATGTACAATACACAGCCACCAGGGGCTTGTTTGAAGGATTTTTTTTAAAGGCAGCCAGCTGAGGGAGAGGGTGTTCCCTCCTTTGTGAGCCTAGATGCTGCTGGACTTTGTGCACGTCTTTGGTCAATTTCTCTTGTCTTCCCCTCTGCCTGTTCCTTCACCTCTGTGTGTGTCTCTCTGTGTGTGTTTGCTGATAAAGAGCCTCTGTCTCACTTCCATGGGCTGCAAATACCTTTTATTTTCCATCTGTAATACTGACATAGCAATATTCACATTTGAAATAAATAAGAAATAAAATAAATATTTAAAATAACACCATAGGAGCAGCAGCAAGTGGCCAGCATCCAGCATAAGGACAGGGTGGACACGGGACAAAACTTCAATTGCAATTATTTGTATAGCCCTCTCAACCAATGCACAACCCAGATTAAAACAGATTAAACGTTTTCCCAAGAAGACATACACACTGACCCAAATACCATGTAACTACTATATGACATTAACTTGATTTCAGAAACACTGATCCAGCTACCAGTTCATTTTCATAGTATAACCACAGCCTTAGATAGTTTGTATTACAGCTCCTAACATTCCATTGGTCAGTGGCAATACCAGTTGAGGCTTCTGTAGACGAATTCCAAAACATCTGGAGGATCAAAAGCTCCGTACCATATGTTTGTTTTGGGTTTTTTAATGTAATGTGCAGGAAATGAGGATTACATAGTCACCTTGGATCATTTTTGGGAGAAACCTACAATAGACATAAATAACTAATGAACAAAATAAATAGAGCAGCTAGAATTTTGAATCATCATATTCTGCCTTTTGCCACAAACCTAATTTTGTATGTGTAATATAAATTGCAGTTCTTTAAATACCTGGATATATTCATGTATCAAACAATAACATGTGTTTTGTCCGCATGCACAGTGAATTGAATGTGCACTGGTCCATTAACACTGTTAATTTTCCTTGTCTGAAAGACACTCTACTGCAGGCCTATATTAGGATTCCTACAAGGGAGATTTTAAATTGCTGATACTTGTGTGCAGCCTGAATGCCTTTATAAAAGATTCAATGGACAACTCATTGTGTTGTGGAAATTTCGACTATTTTCCACAGAACAGTGGAATCCTTTCCACAGAACACCAGGAGGGGAAAGAGCAAAAGTTTTATCGTTTTAAAAAAATCAGACGTAGTCCAGAGAAAATTAAAATGCTTCTGCCTTTTGAAGTCCTTGAAACTGAGGGCTTTTGCTTCATTGGCTTCCACAGGACAGTTGAGTCCTTCACTTTCCTGATTTGGACTCGTTCTGAGGAAGGAGTTAATGCAGGAAGAAGTGAAGGTGATATATGTTCTCTGTTTCCTGCTTGGGAAGTTCTGTTGATATATTCTGCTGGAATGATGTCACAGGGGCAGTTCTGTGCCTGCTGAATCCACTAAATCCTTGGCTCTTGTGTGTCTCGCAGTAAAGGACGTTAGCCTTATGACAGAGTACGAAATTGCTGGTTAATGAATTCTGGGGGAGGAACAGTGAGATTGAAGCCGAAACCAACTCCAGCCCAACTTGGTGCCCTAGATGAGTCACTTTTCCTGTGCCCACACCTTGGCTGGGGATGAGTGAATCAGGGTGTTTCTGAAGAGCTGTCTATTTACTAACAATGAATGATATTTTTAGATAAAGTCAAACATTTATTTCTTCCACCTGTGAAGATGACATGTTATTCAGCTGTCCTGGTTTAGTTGGTTGGGCTTTTTGTGGAGACCTGAAATGCTATTGAAATGTCTGATTTTTATTTTTAGGGAGCACACTGTGGATCAGCTGGCAAGGATTAGTTATCTCTTAACTTGCCTTAGCCTTTCAGTTCTCCCATCCTTCTTCCCATTGATTAGAGCATAATTAGAGTGTAGCTACAACCATCCTTTAAATGCAGCACCCTTTTGCTGTGGGTGAATTGAGGTAGAATTATTTCTGTGGTTCCGTTCTCTGCCTGTTGGTTTAATGCTCCCTAGAAGAATGGGTGTGTGTTATTTTTTTTACCTCTTGTGTGTTTTCTTTTCTCATTGTAAAAAAAAATTCAAGAGGCCAAAAATATTTATTTTCCCAGGAGAAAGTAGTAACTGTTAGCTGTCATTACTCATACATAATAATTTTAACTTTGAACTGTCTGAAAGAAATACCGGTACCTTTGAGGCAGCCTAAACTTCTCACCCTTGGCTCCTGGGGCAGGAAGGCAAGTGCCAGCCCCAGGCCCCTCATGTCTCTCTTGTGTGCATGTGTGCAGTACAGAGGCAGCACCGCTAGAGAAGGAGGCACCGGCCTTTTGGCTGTCGGAGTGGGAGGAGACTGCAGCCCCTGCACCACCCATTGCCCGTGCAGAAGGAAAAGACTGTGCCGGTGCCCCCCTGCTCGGCCATGGGACATGGAGGAGGAGGCTGAAAATCACCCCTATTAAAGGCTGGCTCTACAAAAAGCCAGCTATAGCTTCAGTTTCTGGCTCCAAGAAGCCTGGAGCCAAGAAATTGTTTTGGAAATAATCAGGGAAATTCCCTGTGTCATGGCACGGGTGATTTCCCCAGCTATCCTTCTCTTGCTACCTTGTCTCTGAGGTCTCCTCGGAGCCAGGTAATGAAGGAAGAAACAGCTCCACCCTCCTACCCATGTTTCCCTGAAAATAAGACAGGATCATATATTAATTTTTGCTCCAAAAACGCATTAGGGCTTATTTTCAGGGGATGTTTTATTTAACAGTCATGTCATCTGCTTCTGATTGCTGCACAATGGTAGAGGATGGGGTTTCACTTAACTGGGGCTTATTTTTGCGATAGGACTTATATTATGAGCATCCTGAAAAATCATACTAGGAGTTATTTTCAGGTTAGGTCTTATTTTCGGGAAAACAGGGTGTACAGCAGCATATTTCCTACTGAGTGACTGCCTCACTCAGCCGAATGGTAGCATCAACTACTAGCACCATCAGGGACATTATTTATCTCGTCTGGGGAAGGGGAAGTTAGCAGGGAATGTATGTTTGGAACACTGTGTGGAGGGAAATGGGTTGTTGATAAAGAGGTAAGCATCGCCTTCAGCTCTTGCTTTCCTGATCAATTTTTCAGCAGGTTTTGATTGTTAAAAAAGTGTTTGTGTAATATGACATGTTTCTGTTTGCTATATTTCTGTTGGATCTGAAGTTCTTATTGACATCTGCTTTGAAGACTAAAGTCATCTGTGCCCTAGTATAGGAAGAAAGCATTTCCAATACAGTATTAGGGTTCCCAGATTTCTATTCCACTGCCTATAGCAATCTGCTGGGTTGGTCAGGAACGGCAGCCCTTAGAGAAGTTTATAACTTAAATATAATGTTTTGCATCATTTATGCTTCTTTTTTTCTCTTAGAAGAGAAAACAACTCAATGCAGCCCAACAGGAGAAAGTCCACCATTCTAAAAATATTTCCTGAAGGAATTGAGAAAGGAGGAAGACAGTATTTCCACATACTGTATGTTGCCTCTATTGAGGAGAGTTATGCTAATTTGAGGGAAGTGGTTGGTGAAGGAGTTGATGCATCCACTCATTGGGAAGCTGTACTTTTAATACATTCATTTTGCAGTCTTGTATGATGTTGAATTATAGTTGTCATCATTCCAGGTCAGCAAGGTGGTTGGGATGATGAGAGTTTAAATTTGACAGGATATGAGTTGGGACAGGCTGCTTATAAACCTCCCCCCCCAACAATTTATATGCCATATGGGGGAAAGCATAGCTAGATGTGTATTTTTTCCTTAGGGGGCAAACTATACCTTTAGTTGTTACTTTATTTACATTTAGAAAATGACACACTCACTTACCAGTGTCATGATCTGAATTCAATTGTGCCTTCTTCCTGACTTGTTTCAAAAAGATGTTTGGAGGGACAAGAGATCTGACCGTACATTTCTAGAACTGAATCTAGTTTGGCCCTGCTGTTTTGTTTTGTTTTACCATAAATGCTGTAAATATGCTGTAAAGAGTAGACCTTTGGTCTAGATGGGCGGGATAGAAATCCAATAAAAAATAAATAAATACTTATGTCTAATCTCTTTTGATTCCATGCTGAAGATGCAATCTAGAGAATTCCCATGGTTAATAATCAGAGCAATATGGCTCTGTGTGGGTGCATTTTTAAGGAGTAGCACATCATCCATCACTTCTAGAGCGTAGCTGGCCTAAAATGGTCAGGATGCCTACACTTCCTTTTGCTGGTACTTTCCAATCAGTTCTGTCCTGAATTGTTGCTGCCAATAGAAAGCTGGACTTAATCATGGCCTCCATAGTGGATGGACACACATTGTAGTAGAGCTGTTCTCTGCTGATTGATGGTGACCTCTACTATGTCCTAACTCCCAGTTCATTAGGCAGCTGTCTGTGTCTCAAATGACATGTGCTAGATTTCTCATTCAAGTATACCTGATAACCTAAGGGATCTTCCATCTTTCTAATGGAAGTGGTCCTTTAGAGTAAACAGAAGGTTCAGAAGAGACTACTAGTTTTAACTTGAATTTTGTGATTTCTGAAGTGCCAAAATAAATAAAATTTATATTTTATACATTGCTGTTTTGTTCTAGCGCTCACTCACATGGGGAACCCCCCCAGCTTCTTTTCCAGTGAGAGTAAAGAAAAAGAGCATCATATTCTCACCTCCAGCTAGTGAAATTTAGTTTTTCTTTTGGAGTAGGGTGGGTGGGATCTGGTTGCTTTCTCTTTTTAAACATAATTAATTACTGTGTTATAAATTATTATACTTGAAATCTAACATGTTGTTGCAATGTGAAAATGATACTCATGATGTTAGTTGTTGCATTGATCATTTATTTTAATTTCCTTCCATTATTTTTTGGGGGAGGAACCTTAGGACTAAGAATAAATTTTTGAAAAATATGAAACAAATCTTCCTCTGAAAAATGCTTTTAAATGCCTTTAAGAATAACTTTTAAAAGTAAGTGAAAAACGTTACTCTTTGCTCCAAAGAACTAACTTCATCTTTGCTCTCTTTTTCTTTCTTCTTTCTTCTTCTTCTTGCTATTGCTGTTGCTGCTGCTGTTGTTATTGCTGCTGCTCCTGTTGTTTGGGAAGTATAACACATTCTTTACTCCTCAAAACAACTAGTTGCAGGTTAACACTTGATTGTAACTTGTTATTTAAATGCTGTGCTTCCTGAACCTAAGTTAGATAAGCTGCGATCCTCATTCTGTTAATTCTGTCCTGAGAAAGAATATTAGCATATACAGTGGTGCCTCGCAAGTCTAAAGTACGGTAATTCGTTCTGCGAGTAGCGCTGTCTTGTGAAATTTTCGTCTTGCGAAAAGTGGTTTCCCATAGGAATGCATTGCAGTGCATTCTTATGGGAACCTCGCAAGATGAATGAATTATTTTCGTCTTGCAAGGTATCGGTCTTGAGGGAAAAATCATCTTGCGAAGCACGGCCATAGAAGAAGCCATCTTGCGAGGCACCGCAAGGCGTTCGTCTTGCGAGGCACCACTGTAATCCAGGCAAACTGCTTTGAGTCTTTGTTTCAATCTCCAAATGCTTATTTTAGCATTTAGCATTTTAGCCTCTCTCTTTTTGACACAGACATTTTCATATGCATGTTTTTAGTGAGGATTTAGAGGGGGAACTGAAACACCTGTGGCGCTGTTAGACTTGCATTTTCCAAATTATAAGCATTAGATTAAATTTGCTTGGCAGTTTCATGCAGTGCTTTTTCAGGCAAACACACATTTTGGTGCATTTCTGAAAGGAACCTGTTGGAAGAAGGCCTGCTCTGTACCCAGATAATGGTTTGAATTACTGCTTGGGCCTGCATCAAAGTGATGGATGGTCTGTGAGAAGGGTCCCATGCTGGCAGACTTTCAGTAGTCTGTGCATCATGGCGTGAACTAGCTCATAGAGTTGTAGAATTATAGATCTGGAAAAGGCCCTTGCTCAATCCAAACTAATTTGCTTCCTTTAATTATAAGAGATTCACAGGGTGATTTCACTACAGCTGTAATGCAAGCCATTTAGCTGTTCTCGCAGCTTGGAAAACTGATTACAGGAAATGTTGTTTGGCTCTTGTCTTTGCCTGGTGTGGCAGAGGTGAGCGATTTTAGAGTCAGCAGAAGCCACCAAATCTTTTTTTGATTCATCCATTGCTAGTTTTTGAATTCATTCTTTGTGTGGCTGCACAGGCAGCAAATGTTCTATATATAAAAATCTGGTGAGGCCTTCGTTTATCTGGTAAGGTCAGTTGATAGTCATTTGGAACGACAGGGAGTGTCGTACATTTCTGGAGAATTTAGGTAGTACGGCCTATCCTTAGAGCAGGGAATGTTCATCTTTTTTTCTGTTGTAGGCCACAATGGCTACAGTTGGTCAAAGTGTGGCTCAGGAGCTTGTGGCCCCTGGAGTCTCCTAATATTTAGAGACTGCTTGCTGGTGGGTAGGGTCAAGAGTGGAGAGAGGTACCCCCTTTTTTCTCCCTCTGCTGGTAGAAGGAACAGATTGCTCCTGTTGGAGGACTGAATCAATCACTTCCAAAAGTCTTTTGAACTTAGGCCAAAGTCTACCTGCAGCCCTAGGGTTGCTCATCCTCTTTTAATGTGATAAGAGTTCTGGCTAGAGTTGCTTAAATGAAATTAATCAGAGAATAGCAAGTTGCATCTTGCCCCCAAGGTGTGGAGCCCAGGATATGTTCTGAGAACCTGTGACGTTGTAGCATTATTGAAGCAAAACAGCCATGAACATGGCCAGCGTTTGGGTAGGAGGTAATTCTGATCTCCATGTAAGCAATTCAGAGCTGAAGTCATAGGTTTGGGTGGTGCTTAGGTGGGCCATCACAGAAAGCATGTCGAACGCTGCTCAGGAAGAGTGGCATACAAGTAAAGGAGATGGATTTTGTTGTATGGAGGCGGGTGAAGAAAGTGGCGCTGGAGCTGCAATCTTTGTGGTGACTCACCATTTTTGGGGGCCTGGCTCCAAGATTCCTGACTAGACAGACCGAAAAGGTGAACAATTTAGTCCCTGTGTTCATGAATCACTTGTTACACCACATTTTGCAATATTATACAGTACTCCTAGCTAGAGCAGAGTTTGCAGTCAGGAGGAAACCACCAGGATTCTCACTGCTGGTTGGGATGGTCAGCCTTACAGAAAGAGAGATCTAGTTAGCTGGCTGCTCTCTCTCTCTCTCTCTCTCTCTCTCTCTCTCTCTCTCTCTCTCTCTCTCTCTCTCTCTCTCTCAATAGTCAACATTCTCTCTCTCTCAAAAAAACAGTGTGTCTAAGTGGCTTGTTCAAGTCTGCTTGGCATGTCTGTGGTTTTGCTAGGAGATACTAGCCTTCTCATAGCTGGAAAACAGTTCTTGTTTTAGTTTCACCAAGGGCCAAACTATTTGCCGAATTAAATATGTCGTGTGCAGCTGAACCTCCATTTCTTTCTTTTAATTACCAAGTGTGTGAGGTCTTAACCTGGATCCGGACCACTGCACATAGCTGGGGAAGACTTAAGCCCTCCCTCCCTCTGAGAGAATAGTGAAGCTCAATTGGGAGGATGCAAGGAGGACTTTAAGAAAGCAGTCGCCAGGCAAGAACGCCTTGACCAAGATGTATAAAGCTGTGCAAGCTAGGTGAGAGCCTAACTATTGCCAAAGCAAAAAGACCCAGAACTATCCTGGTGCAATTTCTATCCAGAAGAAGGAAGAGGGATCAGTGGACATCTTGAGAAGTGGAACCTTCTGGAGCCTGAAGACAATGCTCTTCTTCCACTATACTGACTCATTGCCAGAAGAGGTGTGTCTGGAGTTCTGCTGGTATTTCATAATATGGAGATCAGCAGTCTAGTGGCTACTGGTAAATTCCTCTGGGCTTGTTAGGGCAAAGTAACATTGTGGTCGTCTCTGAGCAATGATGAAATGCTTAGGAACCTGTCTGAGTGTGATTGTGACAAGAAGTAAAACAGGAACAGTAAAGGTCCAGTTTCTACTCTGACTGTTCTCAAATAAATAGAATTGTAGAATCAGCACTTTTAATGATCGGCAAGCTACTACTGGGGAAAAAGCCAATCCATATGACACTCTTCTGCCACTTGTGGGTTGTCCTAAGACATCCTAGGATGCACAGTTGCATAGAGAAACCAGAATCTAAACAGGCTGACACAAAGGCAAAACCTTTAGCAATTCCACTAGTTGCTGTGGTTGGGAAGGGCTTACCAGTAATGTGCAACCCTTTCCAGTTGTGTTCATGCCTTGCTCAGTTCATACCTGTTATCGGTTGTGGACTGTTTCCACATAAGTCGTTGTGTGGAAGAAGATCAAGAGGACTGAAGGGCAGTTGTTTTTTTCTAGTGAATATTCATTTCCTGAAGCTTCTTAGATGTAGTTGAAGCTTTGATCTTAGTACCGTTTGGCATCTTCTTTCCTCTGTTATTTTACTAAGCAGTTCTATAAGCTGCATCCCCTGAGGCTAATTGCCTGGTTGAGAGAAATGGGTTGGCTGCATTTCACACAACTTCCATAGTGAACAAATAGCAGCTCAGGCATTTTGTGGATGTAATTAAGCCATATGCCTTGTCACCCAACCTTGCTTTCAGATTGTTTACAAAGACCAGGTGGTACTTTTTTCTTTTCTTTTTTCAGCATGCCTTAGGTGACTCAAGGAAAACATCTGATATGCGATGTTCTCTGGAAATGGCATTTAATTCTTCCTTTCTACAAGTGTTAAGGTTTAAGTGTTCTGTAAGTAAGAGTCAGACAGGAATTAACGACTAAACAACAACAAGTAGATACAAAACTGGCTGGATAGCTCAGTGGCCTACGTATGTATCTGGCTGTGGAGCCAGAGATTGGAAGTTCGATTCTCCATTCTTTCTCTTGTGAGTAGAGCCAGCCTGTGTGGCCTTGGGCAAGCTGCACAGTCCCAGGACACCTCCAGAAGAAGAGAATGTTAAACTACTATTTGCCCTATTTGTTATTGTTGTATGCTAATGTTTTTATGTTTTTTAATTGTTTTGATATTCTGTAAGCCGCCCAGAGTGGTAGAATATACCAGATGGGCGGGATATAAATCGAATGAATGAATGAATGAATGAATGAATGAATGAATGAATGAATGAATAAATAAATAAATAAATAAATAAATAATCTTTAGATAGAAAACCCTAAAAAGGGTAACCGTTAAGTCAGAATTGACTTGATGGAACATTAGGATGATGATGTTAATAATGAAGTAGGTAAAAAATAACTTAAAACTTAATGTAATGTGTAATGTCAGACAGAAATGGTGGGGTCCAGTATGACTTGTAATAGATTCACAAAGTTACTTTTTAAAAGTACTATGTTACAATTTGAGCCCCTTCAAGTAGTTAAGTTACTATTGTAAAGACAATTTTTAAAAAGTAATGCTTTGCTTTCTTGTTATTTAAAAGTAGCTAAAACATTATGTTTAGTTACTTAAAGACAAAACATAAGAGTGCTGCAAGCCTCCAGTCAGTGTGGTATGAAACCCTAAATAGTGAGGCCACTCATCCCTTCTTAAAGGTAATTGAAAATGACTGTAATTAAAGGTAATTACATTTATACTGCAAAAGTACCTTGTAGTGGTACAACCATAATATAACATGTTTAGGCATGTGTTATTGGAAAAAGGAATTGATTCACCAAATCTTCCTAGAATATGATTTCCTTATAAGTGAAGCATTAGGTTTCATATCAGTGCAATGGGTGAGAAAAGTTGTATGGATAGGCATTTTTTCTCAGCAGAGGAAGGTAGGTATTCCATGACCCTGGACTAGATGAATTTGGCAACATTTAGCATGGCTAGTCTGGAAATCAACCCATGCTTCAAATGACAGCCTAACTTTTCTCCTCTCAAAGACTACATTTGAAAAGGGAACTTCAGAAACAGACTTGGAAAATGAACATGGTCACAAGGAATCAATTTGTATGCATTCTGCTGGCTTCTGCGACTGCAGCTTGGTAATCGGAGACGCTGTGTACGTGTGTTGCTGTTTTTGTTCTGCCGTTCTGCTGTGATAGCAGGATTGCCACAAAGGAGGTTCATGCAAATGGAGAAACACTTTCATTGGGTTGGCTTGACCTCAACAGTGAGTAAAGCTGTGATATCCAGTGGTGCTGGCAGCACTTTCCTTTTGGAATTCATGGCTGCAGGAAATGGAATCACGTTGGGAATTTGTGCATGGAAAACATTTAAAAATGTGTTTTGGCTGTCAGTACTAGAAAGCTGTTAGGAGTGCCTGTCATGTGGCAAGAGTGATGCAGTCCTTTGGGCAAAGGTGTGAGGAAGGACTGTCTCTTCTTTAGCTTTGGCGTTGTTGCAAGTGGATTTTTAAAAAATGCATTGCTGATTCATTTCCAGATGTCTTTCTTAAGAATCCTTCACGGTTCATGCAGAGTATCGTGTCCATTTGTCACTTCTGCTGTTGCCACAAAATCCAGCAGAGCAAGGCAAACTCCAATAAATATTAGAAAACTCCAAAATAAATGTGTAATGCCTGAAGCACTTCAAGCATAATTTAACTATAAAGTGGAGATTTATAGGTTTTTGAACGACGTTGCATGAAAGAAGCAAGGATATGTCACTTTCTCATAATCTCACTTTTTCTAATGGATCTATCATATGTTAGTTGATTAAACTATACAGTACATTGGACCAAGAAACAAAATAAATAGTGTTTAGTGGCTAATTTAAAATTGCATACATTTAATGTAGACTTCCTCAACTTGATGATCTTCAGTTGGGCTGAAGTTCCCCTCAGCCTCAGGTAACAAATCAGCGAAAGCAGCAAACTCTCAGTGTTTTTCAGTACATTTGAAGTAGGAAGCATAACACATGTATCAAAGCAGGCATCATTTTCAAAGGGGCATTCCTTCTTATGTGACTGAAAAGGTAGACAGTCAAAAACTTAGTTTAATCAGGGGTTTTAAGTATTGTATATAGTACAACATGGACAGAGTGCTAATGGTCAGTGGCAAGAGAGAGGGTGGAAACTCACCTTCACTTAGCATCTCTTTTGCTTCTCCAGGACAACCATTCTCAACCTTTTTGTGGTCACAGCCCTTTGAGGAGTTCTTCTCAGGTTCCAGGGACCCTGTCAGACAAGGATACAATGCAAACAGATGAATAGACAACTCCTTTCACATTGTCCAGTCTGTGTCCCCCTTAAAATGTGCCAGGGCCCCCCAGGGCAGTACTGTATATGATCCCCATTGAGAATGGCTGCTCTATGACATCATTAGATGCCATCAATAGAAGAAGAGGGCCAAAATCAGTCATCACAGTTCCCATAAAAATTAGATGTGACAGTGCTTTATGGCTACTAGAATGGATGTATGGTTGATTTTAAAAGTCGCATGCAGGATTTTGAGTGGTTCTGAAAAACCTACACAAAACTGTTGTGGTTCAATGTGTCCTGTCAATGGGAATCATGCCATTCTGTAGTGTCTGGGAGAGTGTGAACTAAATTATTTTGGAGAGTTTGCCTGCCAGTTTGACTACATGTCATAACAACAAAAACCGAGCCAGTTGCTCTCTGCTAAGTACCTAGCAGAACATGATCATAGACCTTGCTATGACAAAAGTCCCCTGCCTGAATGGCAAGCAGAGCTACCAGGTTTGCAAGCCTGTGCAAGTTTGAACACTCATGTTCTTTTCTTCCCATTGGGTGTGGAGGCTTAATAGACACCCATGCAGGGATGGGCCGCAAGCAAGAGGAATAGGCAGCTATTTCATTTGTGCTTTTTTGCAGAGACAGGTTTGAGAGATCGACTACACAGGAAAGCCAAATTGCTCTATTTTGCTGCAGTTTGATTTGCAGCCTATATTACAGTTGAAATTGCAGTTAATGTTCATACAGGGGTTGCAGATTGATTCAAGAGTTTACCATTTATACTGAATGTGATGAGA
The DNA here is from genome assembly GCF_051106095.1 of Pogona vitticeps. Classification (NCBI taxonomy): domain Eukaryota; kingdom Metazoa; phylum Chordata; class Lepidosauria; order Squamata; family Agamidae; genus Pogona; species Pogona vitticeps. The sequence continues at coordinate 40,119,362 of NC_135786.1, forward strand.
TTCTCATTCTAGCTCACAGCCCCCCGTCTTTCCTTTCTTCCTCTGATCCTGCTTTTGTTGACGCTTTTATAGGGCATAAATGTGGGAAATAATAAAGCGGACCCAACGATAAGTTGATAGGGTGATCTACCATTAATCACATATATGAAAGATTTTTTTAAAAAAATCAGAGGATGATCAGGGGAGAGGAAGGAATGTGGGGACATGTCCCCTTGGTCCTGAACATCATGCCCTAACTGCTTATGTCACTGCAACACCCCTTACAGAGTCTTTATGTGTCGTAACTAACCTAATGGAAAAAAGCCTGTTTGAATCATTCCGGCTTGAAAAAGTAGAAGCCCCCCCCAGCAGCAGAGGAAAAAAGCTGCTTTGTGAGCAAAAAGGGCTGGACCAATTCAACTCAGTCTTTGTGTCATGTGGTTAGTAAAAAAAAAACACTTCAAATTCACCTGTTTTATCAGTGGAACAAATCCTGTGGTACTTGACTACATACTTGCAGTCTGAGTTTGGCATATGTGAAGGACCTTATCAAGTTCTAAGAGCAACATGGCAAAGGCAAGTGGAGAGGCTTGCTCTGGAAAATAAGCAGAGTGTGCTGCTTATATACCGCCCTATAGTGCTTAAAGCCTATTCTTGGTGGTTTACAGTTTAATTTATGCAGGCTACACATTGCCCTTACCCATGCACAGTGAGCTGCATTCTCTATTTACTGACCTTGGAAGACTGGAAGGCTGAGTCAACCTTGAGTTGGCTACCTCAGCCCGTTGGGATCGAAGTCAAGCCATGAGTAGAGTCTTGGCTGCAGTACTACAGTTTAACCACTGCGGCACAAGGAGGTTTTTACTTGAGCAGGAAACAGTTAAGCCAAAGTATTGCTACAATGCAATTAATCAGGAATGAAGAACTTTTGGACCTACAGTTCCCACAGACTCTTTTTTTTACCATTGGCCATGCTGGCCAGGACTGAAGGGAGTTGTAGGCTAAAACCTCTGAAGGGCTGATGATTTTCTGGGCCTTCTGTAGCTCTGAGATCCAATGAATCACTTTTCCGCAACAGATGTAACCAAAATGACTTCTCTAATTGTAAAGCTGTGGAGAGTATGCAAGAATTGATGCCTAGGAAAAAGTTTAATATAAAAAGATATATTTATTTATTCTATTCATTTTATTTAACTTATATGCCGCCCACTCTACCCAAAGGTCTCTGGGCGGCTTACAACAATTAAAATACAATTAATACCATAATTAATATACAATAATACTGTACATGGGACAATATTGTACCATGTACTTCACCAGAGGTTGAGCGTGCATTATAATGGAAGTGTCAGATGACGGTGCCAAATAGAATCCTGTTTCAAAGTTCTTTCCACTGTCTGTACCCACTCATTGCTGTCTGCATCTCAGCAGGAGAAGGTTTCTGAAGCCAGGTACTTCTGAAAAAACTGGGCAATCTTCTTTGCTCTATAGCACCCAACAGCAGGCTGTTCTGCGGGTGTTTGCTTCGACAGTTGTGGCAGCAGGAAGGTGGTAACGGTGGTGATAATGAAGGAGGGAATAGTGGGTGGGAGAGAAGAGACGATGGACTTACGTGATGCTTCTGTTATACTGTGACATATCATTTATAGTGATAGACTTGCTGTTCTGTGAACTGTCTTTCCATGTTACATCTGGCTCCACATGAGCAGAGAATTGTGGGGTCTCTCAAAACCACACAGCCTGGGCCTTATTGAGAGATGGCAGCCCAGTAAATATAATTGGGTGGAGAACAATTGTTGTAGCTGGTTTATGTGCCTTTTCAGTGGAATACTGTAAGTTGCTTCTTGAGTATATGAATCTTGATGCTTCTCCCTCTGTTCCTGTTAACATTTGAATGGGTAAGTCATTGTAAGCGTATCAAGCAAAAACAAAATTAAAAAAAGACAAAAGCATTGTGGCACCGTAAAGACTAACTGCAAGATTTTAAAGGTGAGCTTTCATGGACAAGTCTGCTTCCTCAGACGTAAGAGTGGGACTACCTGGCAAATATTTACATATGGCCCCAAACCAAAGACTATTTCGGCACCATCAGAAAGCGGTATCATACTTTGTTCTTCCCGTCAGTCTGTGAAGAGGTTGGCAGAGAAGCCTCTGCCTGGCCATAGCTCTGGTCCAGGGCCTCAATGGTGTGCTGTACCCACTTGACTAGGGGAGATTGTACAAAACAAACCCAAGGTACAGGATCCCACAGCACAAACCAAGGCTGTCCTACAGGAGATGAAAGTGCCCCCAGTGTTAGCCCTAAGGACTGCAACATACTCTCTCCCAAAACCTCAGAATGGGGCACCTCAGAACCCTTTTCTGCCCAAATCTCAGGGATTGCAATTGAGCACACTCTACAGTTGGGAAAAGGATACGAAGAAGGTTGAGAACTAGAGCATATGAGGGAGGCGTTGGAGAAAGTGAGGAAGCAGCTGGAGAGAGAGGAGGTGGGAAAGAGTCTCCAGACCTAGTAGTAGTGGAGGAGGAGGAAGGGACCTGGGGAGACCCTCATGGGGAGTCGGGGGATGCTCTTCAAGCCAAGGAAGTGGAGGAGGATCAACTAGAATCACCTGGGGAATGGGACTATGTGGTGAAAGAAGATCCCTGGATTAGAGAACTGGTTGAGTTTAGGGTCCCTAAAGGAGAGCGACCCAAATACTGTACCCATACAGTACTCTTGTGTTATTAGCCCTGTGCTGTGAAGTGTTTCTGATCTATGTTATGCTCCTTTGATTGTGGGTTTTCAGGGTGCTTCATGCTTATTATTCCAGTAATTCTTGGTACCTTGTAAAGTACAAACAAAAACAAAAGAAACAGAAGTTTTATGACATCTTTGCGACTAATAAGCATATTTCACTGTGCCATATTGTGGATGCAATCCACTTTAGACACAGTCCACTTTAGACACAGCCTGTTTGTTTTAGAATATATTTCTTTATGCATCTGAGGAAGGGGGTGTAATTTAAGAAAGCTCTTACTGAAAGCAATTTGTTAGTCTTAAACTTGGCACAACACTTCTGTTTTTGTTGTTGTTGAAAGAGATTTACATGACTATCTCTCTGAAAATTTATGAAGTAGGCCACTCTTGTTACACCCATGTTGCAGATCAGGGTGGGGTTTTATGGGGCTGAGACTGAGAGTGGACCTACATATAGCTTGACTAATGCATATTTCCAAGCTAAGGTTTGCTGAGTTAAAAGATTAGAACTGTAATAATGTTGTAGCTGGGGGCACTTGTAGATGTGGTTTATAGGAGAAAGGGGTATTAAATGTAAAAAGGGACACTTGCTGTTGTGTTTGGAAATTCTTTGTCAGTATGTCCCTAACTGTTTTCTGGTACCACCCTATCTTGTAGTTAGCACGGAGCTTTTACTTGACAGTATATGTGTAGGCATTCTTCAGTCTCAAGAAACTATGGTAACGTGCTCTGAATAGAGGTCTAGTGTGGCTGAGAAGGCCAAGAGTGACAATCCCTTCCACACTGAAGACAAATACAATCTGTCCCCTGTCCAGCTCCCTGATTTTGCTGGTTTCGGGACTGCCTCTTTGCCTTAGCCTGCTGGACAAGGGTCTCTTCAAATTGGGAGAGTCCGTGATGCACCGCCTGCCTCCAGGCTGAATGGTCAGATGTCAAGGTTTCCCATCTGTTGAGGTCCATTCCTAAGGCCTTCAGATCCTGCTCGCAGATATCCTTGTATTGCAGCTGTGGTCTCCCTCTGGGGCGATTTCCCTGCATTAATTCTCGATACAGGAGATCTTTGGGAATCTGACCATCAGCCATTCTCACAACATGCCCAAGCCAACATAGATGTCGCTGTTTCAGTAATGTATACATGCTAAAAATTCCAGCTAAAAATTGACAGGATAGATAACCTTTCATTAGAAGAGGGAAATCCTCTAGTGCTGAAAGAAGGGTGATTGTCAGAGCAGGAATGTTTCACACCTCTGTTGTTTACAGATTGGCTTCTTCTTCTTTTGTGTGTTTGCCCACACCTTAACTTGATTTGCAAGTATAATTGCTCAATAACAAAAGACTGTCTGAATCACATCTCTGAAACATGCATACTGTAGATCTCAGTTTCTAATTGCAGCCCATCTGCAAGGTATAAATTGGCCCAGACTCTCTCACATGCAAACTTCCTGGCTTTGAGAGTACTGGCCCTATAGAGTTTAATCTCTTTCTGCCACTATATCTTCCTGTTGGCCCTGTGTCTTTTGCTTTTTAGTGTGTCACCAAATGATAGGGGAGGCTTTTCATTCCATCTTGTGGCCTAGCTCACACATTTGGGCTTCAGACTTCTTCAGGAAAGGATTGTTGCTCTAATGATTTACTTCTGAATCTTCATTTTCTAATTTTATTATTCTTCAGTTTTTGTTGTGCTTTTGTTGTGATTTTGCCACTTGCACATTCCCCATTACACCTGCAAAGGGCTCAGTGCTGCACTCTTGACTCTTTACTTCCTAGCTTGCCCAGATGTTGGCATCCTGCCATATGGCAAAGCACCTTCCTGGATGGTGTCAAGAATTCCTCTAAGTTGTAGTTGTCCAAGGCCTAGTGTTATCCTAGAGGTGCTTTTACCCTCCCTAGCAGGCTATTGGGGAAGGGAAGTAGCTGAAGGTCAAGAGAAGGTAATGGGAACACAAAACTGAACTAGTTTTTCTTTAACACAATCCAGTTTTTCTTAACTATAATCACGGCAGATTTAGTTTTGACTGAGTGCTTCCCTGTACAAAAATACAAATGAAACTTTCAGAATGCTGTTTCCTCAAAGAGTCTTCTTCATGCCAGTCTGTGGGAAGTTCCCCATCCTGTTTTTTTTTCCCTATATGGGGAAACAATATGGCAGTATGACACAATACAACCCCAGAAAGATCACTTAGTTTTGCTCAGTGTGTAGATAGGCCCTTAAGTTTCCATGCATTTTGGAAAGGCTCAGCTGTTGGTCTGAAAGGAGGAGATGATAGACAGGATAAATATTGGCAGCTTTGGGAAAGGAAATGGCTGGGCCTTCTACACTAAGTCAGTGAGACAAGAATTTAGGCCATGAATTTAATGATGAGAGTTTTGGGGTATGTAGTTATGAGTCAGTTCCCACTCCATGGACTTCTTTAGTCATCGTCTCCCCTCTCTGACCCCCCAGCAAGTCAGCCCTCCTTGCTTCTTCCAGGCCTCCATAACTTCCAGGAGGTTCCATATGAGCAGCTGTTCCATTATCATTTTTTGCCAGCCTGTTACTTTAGGGAGTGGCCGTGCTGTTGCTCCTGCTAATCAAGACTGTGCAGAGGGGTGTGTGGAAGAGGGTGACTCCCAGATGCTCAGGATGTTTTTGAGGCAGCCCTATTTATAGCTATTTTTGTGCAGGGCTGGAGAGGAGCTTCCTGAAACTTTGAGAGGGCTCCAGCAGCCTATGGAAATGGAACAGCCTAGCAGAGTGAGGAAGGGATTTGTCTGCCAGGGTGAGTGTTACAAAATGATGGGCATCCCCATGTGAAGTGCAACTAGACAGCAGGAATTGAGCCACACACAGGTCTGGGATGCCATAAAATTGCAAAAAAAGAAATATTTCCCTGGCTAGAAAATTCCCACTGCTTTTAATGCTCCAGTTCTTTGGTCAAGATTCAAGAATTGTTCAGCCACGGATTATCCTTAGGTGGTTGCCATTGTAAAATCCCCATCTCAGTCTTCGTCTGTGTGTGCCTTTAGTCCTCATGATCCCGTTGGAAACATTGAAAGTATTTTCTGTATTTTCTGAAGTCTCTGAAAGCGAGGGCCTTGTTGTTTCTTACCTCTTAAGAATACTGTTGTAAGTGCTTCTTGGAGGACAACCTGTTGATTGTCTGGCAGCAAAGGAAGAACTGCAGGCAGGCACACAAGCTTTTGTTGTCAGTTGATTCAGTGGTTCTTAACCTTGGGTTACTCAGGTGTTTTTGGACTGCAACTCCCAGAAGCCTTCATCACCAGCTGTGCTAGCTGGGGTTTCTGGGAGATGCAGTTCAAAAACACCTGAGTAACCCAAGGTTAAGAACCACTGAGTTGATTCACCTAGTTCCTGAGTACTGTAGTTACTGGTGGCAGAAATTTTTCTTAGTATGAGGAACCTTGCAGCATTTGCTTGTTTCACCCTATTGTGAGTACTGTATTCTGCTGCTTTGATGTTGACCTGGCACTAACTCTGGGGCCACATGAGGTTCAATAGCAAGCCTGTTGATGTCAACATGTGTGCTGACATCACACCTACAGTTCTTTCTGTGCTTATTTTACCTTAAGGATCCCCGCAAGCATCAGGGATAGCCCAGAGCTGTTTTTGCAACTTACATAGACTCAGAAGCAACTTTGGGCCTGGGAAAATACTTGCAACCAGCTATGCAAATGATGTGAAAACACCATGTTGGCCTGTCATCACTGTGCAGGGTGTGAGGTGAACAGATGCCTGCAGACCAGCCCTGTTGGGTTCAAGCTTGCAGTTATTGTGGGTGGGTTGCGTCACTGTCTTATCCAGTTTTCCTGTTTGTGAAATGAAGACAGTGTTAGCTTTAGGTGCCGCTACCTTGAGAGCCTTGCTGATGTTCTCAGTGAATGGTGCTGAACCAAAAGGGACCCCTGCTGTGAGAATTTTTCCACCTTCTGAACAATCAAGAATGGACTACCAATCATCTGAATTCTGCGGCTGGAACTGACGGATTACACCTAGTGCTTGGGATGATACCAAATCATGGTGGGATGCTGCCTGCCCACTTTGCAACTTCCTCTTAGTCTTATCCTCAGTTCTACAGCCACTTGAGAGCCACCTAGCTATGTAAGCTGGGGTGGGAACTGTATAGCTCTCCATATATTGTTGTGTTGCCGCATCAGTTGATTAGGAATTGCAGTTTAACATCTCAGGGGTCAAATTTGCTAGCATTTCCCTAGCACAACAGCTAGATACTGATGTCCAGAGAGGGTGGATAAAAATCAATGATTTTAAAAATCAAAATGATTTAAATCACAATTTAAATTTTTTAAAAATCTAATTTTTGATTCAAATCATCAAGAATTTCTGATTTTTTAAAAATTTAAATTATGATTTAAATTATGATTTAAATCAATTTGATTTAAGTCAGATGCACCCTGTGTCTAAACCTCTCAGTTTTGACTTTTGGATTCTTGCTGGGCTACACTCCCTTTTTCCAGGCTTTTCCTCTTCACTTGCCCTAGTCCAAGTTATTGACAATGGATTTGGAATTAGTCATGCTTTGAGTAGGCGAGTGAAAGCAATGGTATTCAAATTAGCTACAACTTTGTCCTGTTGCTTTCCAATCTGAAGCCTGGATCCATTTTAATCAATAGAGGAAATTTTCCAGAAGTAGGGAAAGGAGAATACCTTGTTGCAGATACCCCCTTCCTTCATTACATGCTGAATAGTGATAAGAATCATGTCTCTAACCCTCGCCACAATGAAATGAGGCCCACCTCTGGCCTTCCCTGTGCCCCCCCACCCTGTGAGGATTGCATGTATTAGCCTTCAGCCATCATTGCCGACCAGAACCTCAAAAAAGGGAGGTTGATGGGAAAATGGGAGTTGTAGACCTGCTCCTCTGGAGGGTGCCAACTCGAGAGAGGAGGGTTGACCAAGATTGTGAGGAGTTGTGGTCCAGTGGAGGCAGTGGTGTTCTTGAGGTTGGACCATGTGGATTTCCTTGGAGCCTATCTTGCTGTTTTTCCCTGTGGCACAGTATTAAACATTGTGTCCATTAGAATGTGCTGAAAGATGACTGGGCATTGCTTTTAAACAACATTTCCAGATGATGTACAATTGCCCTGCCTCTGCCACATATTTTTTGGGGAGCTCCCCATGCTGCTGAAGCCCTGGAGGACTGCTGTGAGTTTGTGCAGGCACTGTTGGCCTAGATAGATGAAGGCTGTGGCTTGGTGTGGGCAGCTTCTTATGTAAGGGAACAGTGCTTAATTTCCTTGCAGAAGGTTCAACTCCAGAGCCGTCCTTTTCGCTCATGACCAAATGTGAATAAACATGCAATTAATAATTATAAACATAATTATAATAATTAATAATGTTGTCTTGCCTACTATGTAACCATTCCTGTGGTTTATCCACTACTTCCTCCATCCTCTTTCTTGTAAACAAAAAGATTTTGAGCAGGGAAAGATAGAAAAGCTACTCAGTTTCTTTTTTTTTTTTAATCCTATGAGCTGCCCAGCTAGAAGCACCCCAGGTGCAAAGTTTCGGATTTGGAGGAATGGAAATCAGTGAGTCATACAAAGCCAAACTCTGCACCAAGCTGAGAAGTATTTTTTGGTTGGTTGGTTGGTTGGTTTCTCAGTAGAATGATATATGGTGCCTTTGGGGCAAATTCGTACTTTAGGTTTGGGAGTGTTGGGATATAAGTATAAAACAGACTGTGTGGATGAGATGCATTTTTGTATTATACTGGTAACCTTTACCAGAGACCTAGATTGTCTAGGATTCAATGTGAGATGTGTACTAAGCTATAAATCCGAGTCTGGGCTTAACCATGTGTGGGAAGACATTCATAGTAACTTTCCTTTGGTAAAGACAAATGTTGTGGCATCATAACAAATTTATTGCAGTGTAAGCTTGGCTGCTAATCACACACGAGTCACTTGCAGCTTTTCTGATGGATGTTTTATTTCTTCTGCAGGGTGGCATCAGGCAACACTTTTCCTTTCAGTACAGAAGTTGGATCACTGTGTAAATTGAACCTGATTGGACATCAAAGAAGCCTTAATTTTTGAGAGGGTTTACAAATTTTTGACATCTTGTCTGGAGGCAGCATGCTGTGATGGGGCTATAGTGAATGTAACTAGTCTGCCATGCACCCCATGGGGAGTGTAGACACCTCCTTTTCCCGTTCTGCTGTGCAAACCCTATCCCGCAGCCACTGCCGGAACATAAAGCAAAAGATCTCCCAGTGGGAGGGTCGGACCAAAGAGGGTTTCCAGGAAGAAAGGCAGAAAGTTAAGGACTTTGGGATCAACTATGGCCGTGACAACAGGCAGAAACCAGCGGCACTCGTGCAAAGTAGGAATATAGAAGGACCAGCAAATGTTCCAAATCTTGGCTTGAAATTCCAGGAAAACTCTAATCTCTGTTCTGTGACAGAGGAGGAGGACGAGATACCTGAAGAGGTTTTAGAGAGCCCAGTGATTGAATGTCTCCCCAATGGCACTATATCAGAAGGAGAGGACTGTGGACCCTGGCGGGGGGAAAGATTACCTCCAGGCAACTTCTACACCTCTCGCAACCTGTGGAAACAGATAGAAGCCTTTCCATCTGACAGAATTGTTTCTGTTGCTTTGGACTTGAAAAGGAAACGGGAAAGCTGTGGCTCAGGAGAGAAGGAACTGGATGGGGGTCCAGCTAAGAGCTTGGAGAACTTGTACTGTGATGTGGAGGGGCAGGAGGGGCAGCCAGCTATCAATCCGGTACCCAAACCACGAAGGACTTTCCGTTACCATTCTGAAAAGGACCAAGCGGACTGCTCGAATGGAGGCTACACAGAGAGGAAGGCCCCAGAACCTCAGTGTAATGGCGGCTGTCCTGTTGCGACCATCAGTGACTCTGAACAGAGAGCGCCCAGTAGAGGAATCCGAAGCAGATCCAAGAGGTGTGTTAACTTTTTTTTAAAGCTCTGCTTATTTATTAAATGTGAATCTTGCCTTTCCACCAAAAATAGCGCTCAAGGCATCAGTTTTATTTTCCTTATTTTGCTTGTTGAGTATGATTGTGTAGCGGATCTTGTACTTTACAGAGACCTGCTATGTTCCTGTTCTTAATTTGCACAGTTTCATCAATGGTAAGGAGCATTCAGTCATGCCTGTGTTGTTTTATCCCCATAAACCCACTTCTAAGGAAATCTCAAGGGTTCTACAGGAAATGCTCTTTCCCACTTAGAAAGATGTTACGCTTCGTTCAGTCTGTTATTCTGGTTTATGGGACTGGAGGATAAGACTAAAACCCAAATGGCTTGCTCTTTTTTCCCTACCTGCCTTAGGTTGGCATGCTGTGTGGCATTTAGAGTAAGTTTTCTGCAGTCTGTCTTTCAACTGATGGGCCAAATTTCCTATTAGGGGGTTGAATGTTATTTTAATAGCAAATTTGGCCGAAGTAGAACCTTGTTGTAGTAGTAGTTTTGCCAACATGCTAAGGCAGATTAACACAGCTACTTCTTCAACTGTAAACATTGAAATAGGTCTGAAAAAGTGTAGGCAAAACCTTACTACTGTGCTTGAAAGAGAAGCGTGTTTTGTTTAGCTCTGTGTGTAGATTTCAGATTTTAATATACTATGATCCAGGATTATCTTGCCTAGTTATGCTGGTGTAATTGATGGTTATCATACTTTGGGTACATCATGAGAAGGCAAGACTTGTTGGAAACGACAGTAATGCTGGGAAAAGACTAAGGTGTGTGCCTGCATGACTCTGCCCCCTCTCTGCGCATGACTCCTCCTCCTCTGTGCATCCACAGCGACCATTTTCAGTGCTTCTGTGGGGGGGGGTTTGCACGTGTGAGGGGCAGTACCTAGCCTAGTGGGGCTGAAATTAGAAGGAATGTTGGGCAGCAGGGAAAGAGGAACATGAAATATGAGATGCATTAACTCCATAAAGGAAGCCATAACCTTGAGTTTGTAGGCACTGAGCAAGGCTATTGAGAACAAGATGTTACACTGATATAACACAAATAGGGGACCTTTTGGAGGTGAATTGCCTCAAGTTTAGAAATCACTGTAGACATTACTTATTGCCTACTGAGTTGTGTGACTCATTGTGCAACCAATGACATCTGCAGTGATTTCTTGACTTGGAGAATTAGTCTGTAGAAGTTGGTCCATTTGCATAGCTACCCAGTAGGATTTTGGTCTCTACGAGTTACCTTTTAAGTTCTTACGTATCCTGATGTAGAATGTTGATTTTCTTTTAAAGCACAGAGTATACACACTGTCAGCTTTATACATGTGTATGTATGGCTATCTAATTTTACTGACCAAGAGCTTTCGGAGTGGCTTGCTGTGGCTATTGTGGCATGCATCCAGCTTTGGCGAGACTGAAGCTAAGCATGACAGGGAACTCCCTTTTGTCCCATTTTAGAGCTAGGAAAGTGGGCACAGGCCTATCTCCATACTTGTTTTCTGTTCTGAAGGGATTTTAAATACCTTAGAAGTTCACTGATGTCAGAGAAAAAAGCCCACGTTTCACGATGGGGGCAGGGCAGCTGGAGAGGCAGACACTCCTCGGCTACTCCCAAGGGAGATCAACGTTGTTAAACCCTGTTATCTCTCGGCTTTGATTAGGTGAGGGCCTAAAGAAGATGCCCTGCGGGGTGGAAGGGTAGTTCCCTTTCCAGTGTGGAGATCTCCTTATTGTGATTTGGAAACCTCAGTTAATTGGAGGCAAACAGAGAACTAAAGTGATATGAATGCTTTACACTGTGGTGCCAATAAAAGGGAAAAGTGAAAGAAACTCCCAAAATATTTGGAAACGTTTATCTGTGACTGGTTTTAATACAAAGCATATAAGCCACACTGGTGTAGCTAACTCTGGGCAAATGCGTTTAAGGGCATCTTAATCTATGCTAGCTAGACTATGGCCTTTGCCATTTGCATGTGTGAATGAAAGAAGCTGGGGTTCTCATCTCTTTCCTCTGTATGAAACCCTTCCCCAGCTGTGCTCCCCAGATGTATCAGATGAACAGTGGTTTAGGTATCTGACTGTAGAGCCAGAGGTTGGGAGCTTGATTCCCCGCGGTGCCTCCCTGACAGGGGCAAGATTCAGTGATCCATAGGGTCGCTTCCAGTTCTGCAGTTTTAACATTACTACTATTACTATTACTTCAGTCTTCCTATCCAGCATATGGGTATTCCTTCATTGTGCAGGGGGTTGGACTCAATGGCCTTATAGTTCTCTTTCAACTTTATTATTCTATGATTCTATATTTGTTTAGGAGATGTCAGTCTGGAGAAAGCCAGTGGAACATCTAAAAAGCTATTTTTTTTCATACAGCAAGGGGGAAATAGACATTTCAGAGAATCAAAGTAAAAATGATCCTTCAGTGCATTGTCAGTATACATATATTTTGGAACGTTTTCTAAAATGTCAACAAAACAAAAAACCCTCCACCCTAACGCTATGCTCAAAATCTTCTGAAAAGGAAATAATTTTTTTTAGTTAGCTGTATGTAGTGCAAAAATGTTTAAACAGAAGATGGGAGATAGCTAGGCTGTGCCACACTCTTGCCTTTGAAGCTTGTGAAATGAGACAACTCTGTGCTATGTTTATAGAAAGTCCTTTGAATTTGAGGACATCCAAGGGTACCGAAACCGGCTAGCAGCGATAGAGTATCAAAAACTCCATGAAGAACTGAATGGCACCACAAATACCCGTCTCTATTGCACACAGTCAGAGGACAACCTCTATGAGGACATTATCGGTATGTTTTTGAGTTTATCTGAAGGAATCAAATGACAGTAATTTGGAAGAAGGTTGTATGGCACTTTTTGGCTCCAGACCAGCATTAAATTTGAGGTAATTTCTGTTGACCTGTGCTGGGGATGAAATGCTCTTTTGGAAGGCAATGATTTAAGTAAAAGGATATGGTTTGGTTTTTTCCCCCCCATGTATGTCAATCCTTCGCTACTTATGTCCCCATTTGCATGTCAAGATTTCTGGGTTATTGTGAACTAGCTGCTTGTTAGTACAAAGTTCATTGTCCAATCTTGGTTCAGGAGCATGTACAATTCAGCTGTAATCCAAAAGTCCCACTTCCAGATCTGGAGAAGCCTTGTGGCACAGCAGTTAAACTTCAGAACTGCTGTGAAGACTGCTCATAATCTGAGTTTGATCCTTGACTCAGGTAGCTGGCTCAAGGTGCTTTCCATCCTTCCAAGGTCAACAAACTGAGTACCCAGCCTGTGGGTGGCTGGGAACAAAGTGTAGCTTGCATAATTAAACTCTAAACTGCCCAGAGAACACTATGGGATGGTATATAAGTAACGCACTTTGCTTTGCTTTGTTTACTTCTGTGAACAGCAGAAGCAGAGTGGGAATGAGCAGGATGTGTGTACTAGTGTGGATGCCGTTCACAATAAGCCAGTATTACCTCGGAATCATGGCTTACTGTTATGCATGAACATAATCTTTCTGTCTCTACCAGTAACTGATGCGAGTCACAGGACCAATTGTTGGTGTCACTTATTCACTCATATTCAAGAGACTTATTTTTTATAGATCCTGCTAAGGAGAATCTGTATGAAGATATAAAAGTGAAGCCTCTTTGGAGAATCCCATCTACTTGGAAGTTGCCTCCTGCCCGGAACACCATCAAACCACCCAAGGTGAGTATACATTTAACAATGTCTCTGCCCACCATCCCTGCCTAAGTGTGGATCTTGAGCCTGTGCTTCATAGGATCGGGCTTTAGCATGCTGAGAGAATACTGTATCATGGAATTGCTTCAGACAACATCTCTCTGTCTTTCACTGACCTTCAGCTAAATGTGTGAACTGCTAACATTGAAAAGCACTGTGTTTTTGAAGGACGTATTAGGCTGCAACAGTTTCTCTGCCCATGCACTAGATACTACTTTGTGCAGCCTGCAGTTAAATCCGTAGCTGTAATCTGTAGTGCTGGTTTTATGGATTGGTAAACCGTAAAGAACTGCAAGAGAGGAACTGTGTCAGTACATAGAAGAAATGCAATGGTGGCTTGTTAGGGCTTGACAAAACAGACTTGTTAGGTGGTCCCCTTGAGTGGGCCTGTGGAGACATCCTGGTCTACATGGGATTATTTGTACCTAATTAGGAATGCCATTCATTCTGAAGTGAAGGAAACAACTTCCTATCTGCACATGAAGTTAATTCAGTGGTAGACCAAATGCTTTGCATAGAAAGGATTCCAGGTCCCATTCCTGAAAATTCCAGTAAATTAGGAAAGACCTTGAAGAATTACTGTCCGTCACTATGGTAGATGATGCTATGGCAGGTGAAACAAGGGGCTGGCTCATTATAAGGCAGCTTCCTGTATTCAGGTTGCGGTGCATGAGTGCCAGACATACCTGGGTCCTACCGCTTGTACCCACGCTGCCTACTGCAATTGATTCAGAATCTCTGTGACCTCCATTTGCTTTGTGTAGACTTCACATTCTATTCCTATGTGTTTCGTCAAGCCCTAACAAGTCTGTTCTTTAAAAACAAAAGCAACTTCTAGTGTATTTTTGTACATTTCGCTATTCTCCCTATTGGAGGGGGAGGAGCAATCTTTGTTTGTTTAGTTTTTTTGTTGCTGGCTTTCCCTTCTTCACCCTGCCCTCTGCCACCATTGCATTTCTTCTCATAGGATTGTGGTCTTCATGCTTTGTTGTGGCTATGGGGTCTTTTATGGTGTTTGCATTATCATTTCCAGAAGGAGGGGTCCCTTTACGTAGACAGAAAACTCTACCCCATCTATTTCTGCTTCCCTTAAAAGTTTCCATAATTCAGATCTGAGCACAACGAATGACAGCCAAACTAGACATAATGATAAACACATCAGTAGAAGATCTGTCTCTCTTATTCCAAATGATCAACAGTGAAAGGATTAAGAACTCAGCACAGGCTGGAACTGTGGCATGCTGGTAGGGGTTAGGTTATTTTTGGCCCCTTCTGACTATAGTGGCAGCAAAACTCACCCCCTTCCATGCAGCTATTAATTGTAAGAGAGAAGCTCCCATTACAGCTCACTGTAGTCTTGAATAGAACTACAGTGCCACCACAGTGGCAATTAAAAAAGAAAAGGGTAGACCCAGCATCCAACGATATGTATAGTTTGGTCCTGAGAAATACTTTTATATTTAACAAAGAGGAGATCCTTGAGGAGACTTCCCTGCTTGTGCTACTCCCCCTAACCCAGGGATTATTTCCATCTTTTCTGTCTCGTATTCACTACGATAAAAAACAGGCACTCCATTGGCAAAATTCTTTGTTTTGAACAGTATGCGTCCTCAAGCTTTCTTGGTAAAGCCTTTTTTCACTCTCAGTTTCTCCAATTTTATTTTCTTCAGCTCCCTCCTAAGCCACACTTCCTTCATCGCAAAACATTGGAACTGAAGACCACACGGATTTGCCTGCGTGGGAAGCTGGCAAAGGACACAACTCTACCCGTTACGTTGACTGAATGGAAGTTCTTCAAAGCAGGCGAGGCTGGAAGCAGGATAAGAAAGAATCTTCCCCGGGTGAGGAACAGTGAGTCAGCTGAATAATATTTCATTGTGGGGCAAATGCAGTTCCCCCCACCCTTCATCCCCTACTATAGGCCCCTGTTGTCATTGTGGCTGTTACACTGCTAATGGAAAAGATCACAACTTCTGTTTGTTTGCCCACTCCAGAACAGAGCTTGGAAAACTACCTTTTTGAACTGCAAAAGAGAGAATTCCTTAGCCACCGTGGCCACTAACCAAGCTGGTTGGCGAATTCTAGAAATTGTGCTCTAAAAAAACAATGCCGGTTTCATAATCTTTTTCTTTTTGTTCATCACATTTGTATTTCACTCCTCCACTAAAGGTCACCATGTCTCACTTGCAACCCACAAACGTATTACCTTCACTCTGCTGTGTATTTTTCCCTTGTGGATTAGCCCAGCTGTCTTTGCTTTTCATTGTAAGTAGGAAGGTTACATTGGACTGATGTCACTGGCCCAAGTGAGGGGAATTGAATTGAATCTGCATGAATCAAGTCTAGCACTTAGCTGGACTAAGTGGAGTTTCCAAATTTGGCTACACATGGACTTATTTAATTTCCTTCTTTCCTCCCTGCAGTGCACTTCTGCCCTGAAATATTTTTGGAGGGGTGTGGCATATGCTTTGTGCTGGGACTGGCCTGTAAGATTACTTGCAGTATTAATTCCACAGCACACATTAATTGTAAATGAAGTACTAAGTATCTAACCAATGAAGAGAGTCAAGAAATTAAATATCTTTTTATTTTATTTGAAGTTCACTAGGAATTCTAGCAGGGAAGATAATTTTAAAAGCATTAGCTTGAGAGGGTATCTGAAGCTGAGTTCAGCTGTGATCACTTTGTTGATCTGTCTGTTGCTCCCTTGTTCTGTGTAGGCAGCCATTCAGGCTCATTAACAACCTGACACAAGCAGTAATGAGCAGTATGCAGCTAATGCACAATTAATGCCCTTTTACACTGAGAGTTACTTGTTTTCCTTTGTTTCAACAATAGGCCATATTGAAGCTGTTTGCAAAAGTCTCAAAATGACCTCAAGTTCATTTGGTTTTCCTTGGTGCTCCTTATTCTGGATTTAACGTTTAACCTCCAAATTCATTTTGTGGCTTAAAACTGCTGAGTAGTTTGTTAAGAATGAGACTGTTTCATAAAACTTCAATACATTTTCCTGATGTCCTTTTTGCCACTCCCTTCCGTGGGTGAGTGAGTAACGAAGATGCATGTGTTGTGCAGTCAGAGAACCAAGAAATGACTGATTTTTATGCTGCCTACACACTGCAGGAATTAGACTCTTGTCCAATCAATGTCTTTTTGATCAGTTTCCATAGACTTGCACTAATTTTGAACAGCATGTAAACAGATGCATGTGTATGCATATACACACAGATACACACATAGAGTTATCTTGCAGCATTTCTTTTATTGAAGTACTGATCAGTTCTTTTAGCAACTTCTTAGTAAGGAAACATTGTGAAGAGGCCATGGCTCAGAAACTGTTGCCTAACCAGGGATTTAAGAATAGGAGCCCCAAAATTTGGCCTCCCACCTACTTGAGACCAAAGGACAGATCCCAGCCATACAGCCTAGTGAGAATCTATTTCTGCTATGACTGAGAGAATTAGGGGTGGAGGAATACTGTAACATATATTCCAAGCCAGACTTGCTGCATTTCTAAGGGTTACACATTAGTGTATCTGGTGCATGCAAAGATTATTATAAATACTGAGCCAGGGGGAATGGTGAAATGTCCCATGTAAACATCCTTCTTCATATATATTGAGTCTGCTTAAAGATTCTCTGACTGCCCCCCAAAATATGGGAGTAATTTACTTGGAGAGGAACTGCATGTTATTCTGTCACCCAGAACTTGTCGGACTTGGCCACAGCTGCTGGAGGGATGCCCACATGAGCCAGGAAAGCATCTCAGTCAACCCCAGCAGAAAAGTATTTGCTGCCTTCTCCAGCATTCTGACACTATGGCTTCAGCTTTTATCTCTGCTCCTGGGTTCATGAAGTCTCCAGAAATGGTGCACGAGAGTTTGCTCTTAATAAAGTGTGGAACAGAGACGAGTGTTTCCAAGTACACAGTGCATGCATGCCAAGAAACACCAGTGCACTGTAGACTATCATAGCTCTTTGGTGTGTGTGTGTACTTCCCCTGTGATTTTAGGATTGGTGATTAGACAAGTCGCTTTTGTAGACTAGAACTTCCAAACTTCCCCAGCCAACATATCCATTGTACATGCCTGGTGGAATAATATTGGAGTTTTAGTCCCCCCAAAATAACTTTTCCAAGCTCTTCTGCACCCTCCCCTCGTCATCCTTTGCATGTTTTATCTCAATAAACAGTAATGTAGCTAAGTGACCATAGAAATTGTCAGGAGGGTCTTCGACCAGCAGAATTAAGATCAAGGCTGGGAAAACTCTGGAGGAGTGGAAGAGAGTGAGAAGGAAGCTCAAGGAGGAAACACAGTGCTTCCTGTGTAAGGGCAGCTGTGCCCTAAGGTCATGCTTCACTCCGCGTGTGCTGCCTGGGCCCAGGACGATAGACTGGATCTCCACAGCCGCTTATTTCAATGTCCGCCCAACTCTGTTTGGGATGCTCCGGTCACAGAAAGGGTTGGGACTGTGAACACAATGATCTGGTGCTTGTCTCTTCCTTTCCCCTTCTCTTTTTGCATATATATGTATATATGGTGATGAGAACAGTTGGACCCCACCCTACTGCATTTGCTTGGAATGTTGGATGCATTCTTAAAGCTGGGCAAGAGAGAACTTGGCCTGCATGCCACGTTTAAAATAGTAAAGCGGTTCAGCCAGAGAGGAGAGCACCAGCAAGTTGTGACTTGATGTGCTGCTGAGGCAGAGAGAGTCTTGCTTGCAAGTATCTTGAGATACCAAACACGTTGTGTAACACTTGATACGTTGGGTTGTTTGTTTGTTTGTTTACTTATGCATCTGTCTTTACCACCCCATTCATGTGAACACTCTGGGCAGTTCACACCATGTAGTAAAATCATATACTGTAATTATAAACCACATGCAATAAAAATACCACAAAAACACTGTTGCTATAGCTAAACCAATAAACCTACCTTTAAATAAAATTATAGAAATTAAAGCACATTTAAACATCTGAAGGCAGCTTTATATATATCTGTCTTGATTAGCTTCTTAAAAACTGAGAGGGATGGCACCTAGTGCACTTCTGTGTCGGGGGTGGGCAGTTAATTTCTATAAGGGGGGTCACATGAAAAATCTGAACTGTGTTCGGGGGCCGAACCAACTTTACTTAAAAATAAAATGAAACAGTGATGTTATGATTGTTTTTATTTTAAACTTGTTAATCTTCACAAATACTAAAGAGTTTTTTTTGCGGTGTGTTCAAGATAAGCAACTGATCAACTTTAGACAAAAAGCTATAAATGGTTTTGATGTTCAAAACTGTCCATGGGCCGGACAGGAGCGGCTTGTGGGCCGTATGTGGCCCTCAGGCCGCACTTTGCCCAGGTCTGCTCTATGTGAAGCTTATTCCAGAGGAAAGGAGCCATGACCGAGAAAGCTGGGTTCCTGGTGCTAGTTCTTTGGGTCTCCTTGGGTGTTACAGTTTTTAGCATCAAGGATTGTGGGGAGCAGGTGGGACAAGTCGCTGTTTCGTGGGAGAGATGTTCCAACAAATATTGAGGTCCTAAACTGTTAAGGGCTTGACCAGCACCTTGAACTGGGCACAGAAAATAACAGGGAGCCAATGAAGATGTGCCACGGCTGGGGTTGTGTGTCCATATCTGCTGTTACCTGTAATCAGTTTGGGAGCTGCATTTTGAACCTGCTGAAGATTTTGTACTGGCTTCAAGGGCAGCCATATGTGGAAAATGTTACCGTAATCTATTTTAGGGATTACCAGTGCATGAACTGCTGTTATTAGGCTTTTTTTTATCCAAGTAGAGGTGCAGTTGGGCAATTAACCAACTGTTCATTAAAGGTACTCTTGGCCACAGCAGATATTTGTGACTCCATAGAGGGAGCTGGGTCCAAGAGTACCCCAAGCTGCAAAGTCCATTCTTCAGAAAGAGTGTAATCACCTTGAGGCTAGGCAAATGCCCCTCAAACTAGTCCGACTGTCCTTGCAACACTAGGACTGCTGTCTTATCTGGATTCAGTTTGTTTATTGGCCCTCATCCAGTCCATTATTGATGCCAGACAGCGCTCAGGCACCTTGTACAGCATCATCTGTAGATGAAGAAAAGGGGAGACAGAGCTGTGTGTCATGGCAACAAACTCCAGATCTCCACATGACCTCTCCCAGCAACTTCATGTGGATATTAAAAAACCATTGGGGAAATGGCTGATCCCTGCGGGGCCCCATAACGGAGGTCCCAAGGGGTAGACATTGCCTCCTCAAGCTGTACCATCTGGGATCAGCCCTTGAGAAAGGACTCGAACCACTGGGGGGAAAAGGCCACAAATCCTGAACCCAGTAGCTGTGATTGTCAATATCAAAGACCACAGAAAGATCCAGGAGGATCACCAGGGTCACACTCCCTCTGTCTACCTCCCTCAGAAAACTGCCTTACAGGGGTTCATACTTTTGCACTTCTTATCATTATTATCTATTTATTAATAGCAATTATATCCTACCTTTCCTACTTATTAGTTCAGTTGTATCCCACCCTTCCTCCCATGAGCTCAAAGTGACATTACCCCACTTCTGTACACTCTGTTTTCTCAACAACCCTATGGGTTAGGTCAGCCTGAGAGTGTAACAGGCCCAAGGTCACCTAGTGAGTTTCACATCTGAGCAGGATTTGAACCCAGGTCCTCCAAGTTCTAGTCTAACACTAACCACTGCACACATGCTGGCCCCATTTTGCACTGGGTTTCATTCTCACTGGAATGTGAATGGAGTACTGAAGACAAAGATATAGGAGGTTGAAAGTCAAAATGTACTGCAGTTTAGCTATTAAGGACCCGAGGTGGCTAACAGCATTATTGCGATTCCAAATGGGATGTTGATAAAGTTGTATATTGAAAAGTGCAGTAGCCAATACCAGCAGAACATTTTTTTTAAAAAAAGTCGAAAGAGGATTTTCATGTGAGTGAACAGATTCTAGAATGGTAACAGGCTTTGTGTCAGTCAAGGTTTCTGAGACTCCTGGGCCCCTAAATCTGTACAACATTGCTTACGGTTATTCATATGGCCATGTTGTGAAATTGGCTTTGTCCAGGAAGACTGCCAATACCTCTGCAAGCATGGAGTTGAATAGGAGAAAGACTGTGGATGCAATAAACACACCATCCTACTGCATACATTGGACAGTTGTCTGTTATTAGTTTTTCTAGCAGTCTGAAGATTTTGTTTCTCTGTGTACTTTGGTACTGAAATCACGTCCATTACAGGAGTTCTGGTGCCATATAGCTTCAGAGCAGCTGCAAACACCATTTGTTCTTCTCCTTTTAAATTATGGTTTGTCTTGTTGCTACCAAAATGTAAGCCACATTATTCAGTATGCTTTCTAGATTGATTAGTGCATCTTTAGCATGGGCTTGGTAACTGTTCTGTCGAATTCCCTACCATAAATCTCATGAGACAGGTCTGTGAATGAAAGACCTTTTGGTCATTACTTGAGAACTCGTAAGCCATGTGGCCCTTCTTAATTTCCACTTGGGACTTAATTATTTATTTACTTGGGTTTCAGCTTGTGTTGAAGATACAGGAAATATTTGACTCCAAACGAGGGAAGAAGCGGGTGAAGTTGCTGACACAGACAGGAAAAGAAGTTTCTTCAGCCAGAGGTATAGATGCTGAGCTGTGTGCACTTTTCCTAGTGTAATACCTAATGGTACTAGGAGGAAACTAGTCATAGACAAGTCCTCTGTGTGCTTCATTTCTTAATGTATTAATTGCAAACTACATTTTCCTGTTGTCTCCTTTCCTATATGAGTTTGGAATTTCCACAGGCCCATATTCAGCATGGCTCTCTGGGACTTGGGGAGTTATTATAATAATAATTTTTAAAAAACTTGCTCAAGCTCTGTGCTTGCAATGCATCTTCATGTAATCTGCATTTTGCAATCAAAGGTTAATCGTTTGCCTACCAGGTTGATGCATCCTTTCTCAGTTCTTTGCCTTGCTCAACATGTAAGTGCCTCCCTAAAGGATATAATGAGCTTTACTTGCTCTATTTAACACTTGGTGTCTGTGTTATAAGACATACCTTTTCTGGACAGTGCAGCTGTGACCAGGTTTCGATGCATAATAGCCCATGATGGATCATCAGCTGCCTTCCAGCATTTCCTATTCCCATCCTGCTGGCAAATTCTGATGGAAACTTCCTCTCGTTTCAGGTGAAACTAATGGATATGAGAGTGAACCAGAGAATCTGCCAAAAAGTGAGTGAATGAGTCACCAAAGCTGAGCCAGCTCATGGGGCATAATTACAATCGCTGGAGCACTTGTTGGAATGCTTGCTGGGAGTGGCCGGGCTATGTAAAGCCTCTGCCATGGTGGCCAGTGGCAGGACATAGTGGGGAGCAGGGAGCCCTTTGGGTCATAGGTATATGGGCTGTTTGCTTCTGGAAAGTAGATTAACAGTGTGTGCTCAGAAGCTGCTTGTGAGACTTATGGTGGACATTTCTTCCAGCACCTGGGATAGTGCTTTCTTGGCACCTACCTGTACTAACATATTAGCATGAAGATTGCATTCCTGGGATTCCAATGGAAATAATAAAGACATTTCCAGAAAAGAAGCTCAGTAATGTAGGTCAGGCTTATCTACAATACAGCTGTCACCCCTTATTCGTCTTTTTCTGCATTGGGTCTCTGCAGGTGACTGTTGGTTATACCCTAAAGCAGTGGTTCCCAAACTTGGATTCCCAGATGTTCTTGAATTAAACTCCAGGAAGCCTTCACCTTAGCTGTGCTGTCCAGGATATTTCTGGGAGTTGTAGTCCAAGAACATCTAGGGACCCAAGGTTGAGAATCACTGCCCTAGAATATTCCCAGGTTGTGCAATAAGAAGGCCCAAACAGTACTGCTACCTCTTATAAAACTAATAATGGATGGTAAAGGTAAAGGTTCCCCTTGACATCTAGTCCAGTTGTGTCCGACTCTAGGCCACGGTGCTCATCCCCGTCTCCAAGCTGTAGAGCCAAGCGTTTGTCCGTAGACAGTTTCTGTGGTCACGTGGCCAGTGCTACTAGGCACAGAACGCCTTTATCTTCCCACCATTTATCTACTTGCATTTACATGCTTTGAAACTGCTAGGTTGGCAGGAAATATTGGATAGTAGTGAGGGATAAATATTGGCATATCCCAGCACCCTCTGTAGAAATGTTGGACTTCATGGGTATACAAGAATGGAAATCACTGCAGAAAGGTCAATGCACAAAGAGCTCCTTCAGGGTGGGAAGTTTTTCAGAGTAGGAATTCTTCTTAGGACTCATCCACACATTGATGATGCCTCTGGTTGTTCTGATATATTTTTGGTTGTACGTTTGAATATATCTCTGGTATTGGAATCCATATAGGAGGAGGGTATTTGTTGCTGGATATATTGGGGAAGTTCTGAGTTGTCCACAAATGTGGAATTACTCCCTGATACAGTATTTTATTTCCAACACAGATTGCCCACCCGTCTTCTCTGCCCCTTTCCAGCCTATTTCAGTCTCTCCTTCCTTCCTTCCTTCCTTCCTTCCCTCCCTCCCTCCCTCCCTCCCTCCCTTGTCCACAGAGTGCAGGGGTGGAGACTGACCAGAAGAAACCCCACAAGGAAATATAATCAGTTGATACCCACACACAGTGTGCGGAACAGCGCAGACTAACACTTTCTAGGGGCCAGATAAGCTGGTCTTGCACAGGAGCAAAGCAGAAGAAAAATACATCACGGGTATTAGTAGTGTAGAAAACCCTGGAAAGAAAGAGAGTTTTTTTTGGTGCTGCTTTGACTCTTGGGTGCAAGAAAAGTTGAATAAATGCTCAGGGTGGACAGGCTTCTGGAAGGAAGATGTATAGTGTCTGTTAGATCTGAAGGAATGTGGTTCAAATAAAAGAGCAGCACCCGCTGTGAAAATTGTAGTCTCTGTGTGTTTTTGCCACGCCATGTCTGAGAAAGAGGTATGCAATTTCTGGCACAATGTGCTTGTATGTGATGACACAAGCAGCCAGTGTTTTTAACCAGTCCATACAACTGTGGGCCTTTGAGTGTACAGCCACAGCATGGCAGAATCTGCAGTCTCTAAACTGGGCCAAATGATCTCCTCCTTAAGCAAACCCAACAATGGTGACTACAAAAACACGAGAGCCCTCGCGTTCTTCTCTGTGCAGCTTGGCACTCGCATCTGGGATTTGCAAAGTCCACCAGTCAAGAAAGCAAGCACCTGCATTGTCAGACTGCGGAAAAGATAAGAAGGAAGGCATTTGGATGCAGCATATTGGAAGAGGGGATAGCAGAAGTTTTGTAGTTGTGGGCCAAGGGATAAGTTCCCTAGAATTGTTGTTTCATTTCCAGAAGTTCAGGGGAGCCAGAATGAACATCTATCCAGGAAAGAAAGAATTACACTTAGGAGGTTTTGCCATTGAAGAGATTGGATTAGATGACCTTTGAGGTACTTTCTAACTCCATGATTCTATAAAATGGTGGGCAGCAATGCACATTAAGAGGCTATTTTCTCTTCTGGTCAAATGACCCTTTCGAGAACTCTTTTTGCTGAAGCTGTGGCCCAGTGGTTCTGCGCTCTATAGCCTCCTGCAAGATTGTGAAACACCCTTTGCTGGGAAAAAGGAGTAATGGAGTCAAATTATACATAATGGTTGACTCTTTATCCAAAGCTTGCATGTAAACACTGGAGGAAGAACAACGAGAGGAGCAGGCTTCAAACTGGCTCTGCATCATGACTCAACTGCCCTAGTTGGCACCAGTGACTCGACACACCAACATTTCCTGCTTTCCATGCCTGGAAGCTGTTATAGCTAAAGTCTGTCTGTAGCTTAGTGCAGCAAGACATTGTTAGCATCCACCACAGTAAAGCCTGTTGCAATGTTTTCCTTACTTCTTTCCCACAAACACTTTTGTGCAGACAATCAGATAAACTGGATATTGTCGATGGGAGGAGAGAGTATGAAACCTGGTTTAAGAGATAATAGTTATACTACTTCCTTTGCCATCCATTAAGTATGTGTTGTTGGAGTTTTCTCAAGTCTGGAGCTGCTCCTTGCTGGAATGGGAGGCTTTGTGATAGATCACTGGGGTGAAGGGGAGGATACCAGCTCTGTTCTGCTATTAGGCTCTGCTGCTTGCTGGCTTAGATATGTTTCGTCTTGGATTGGGTAGTATAGCCAGGTTGGCTGCAAAATTGTCCCTCTTTGGCTACTGTTTGGCAAAAAGGCCATGGGTTTTTGGAGGGAGGAGGTTTGCCCTGTCTTCAGCGCTCCCACTGACCTTCTTCATAACCTTGGGTAGATCTATTGGTTGAATGGAAGCTATGCTGCCTGCCTTGCTAAAGCAGTGAAAGAGCGGTTTCTCTCCTCCAGGTCGCCACAAGCGCCTCCTGCAAGTACAGGCACAGTCCAAGAGGAATCCACACTACCAAACACTGGAGCGGGACCTCATTGAATTCCAGGAGCAGCAACTCTTTGAGCTCTTTGTAGTGGTGTCCCTACAGAAGAAGCCATCAGAGGGTACCTACACCCCACAAATTATACAACAGTTTCCTAATAAGGTAGGTTTTATAGCACTGTTGCTATCTAGCCTAACCCTCCCGTCAGTTATGCATGCATTTGGTACAAGGTAGGTTGAACTGGTGGACAGGATCTTGTATTTTAATAACATTTAACAGTGTATCACAACAACAACAAATGTTTGGCGAATCAAAGGATGCATGAGTATTGTTGCTGCTTGTCTGTTACCAGTATTCAGGAATCATTTTTCTAATTTCTTGACTGCCACAGGAACAAAGTAGCTGAAACTGTTATTGCCACACTTGAAATATTTGGGGGATGAGGGGATGTTTTCATGGATTTGGCAGGAGACCAACATGTGAAATAAATAACTCAGCATGCAATTCTTACTTTTTTAAAATAAAAGTGCTAATTAGCTCTACACAGACTTTCATTTAGGACCATCCAATGGCGTAGAATATTATTCACTGTGCTTGATGTTAGCAAAAAAAAAAAAAAAAAAAACACACCCTGAAAAGCAGTGACGCAGAATATTTGTAATCAGTTTCTTTTCCATTTTTCTTCTCTGTAGCAATATATTTATATGTTGAATGAATAAAAGCACAAGCATGCGATCTGTTTTTGGGTTTTTTTAGTTGATCTCTGTGTGTAAATAATAATAAATCAACTTTTACAAGTTCTATGATCAGGCTGTGGTATGGCGTGAGTGGTGAAGTGCTGATTTAGCTGATGAGGCTTAGTCTTCTCTGCAGAACATGTTGTATGAATCTAGCGCAGTTTGCCAGAAGGTTTGGAAAGAACCTTGGCTTGTTTTGAGAAAACATGTGTTAGATTCCAGTGCTGCATGGTTGGAGGTGGGTGCGGGTGTGGAAGGAAGTGCAGCAAAGTTAACTGTAATCCCAGAGCTACACTGACCTCATCCAGCCTGCTGTGGATAACAAAAACAGGGTGGGGAATGTGTTGGCCTACATTGCTCGGAAGACACAATGAGCGGCGGCCCACCACCTCATGTGGCTGTTGGGTTCTTTGCAGCACTGCAGACAAAGTGGCTGGCCTTTTGCCAATCTGTTTGCCTTCTCTCTGCCTGGTAGACGTTTTCCAGGAGGCTAACCAGATTCCCACAGGAGGGACTTTTGGGCTGGCATCTAGTGGGAAACATTGCCCTCGTAATTATGGAGTAGCGATTATAATGTGAGCACAGTGGTTACAACGCTGAAAATAGCTTTCTTTCCAAACAATCTGCCAGTCACTTCCTTGCCTGGACTCTGCAATGAAACAAGGCTGCTGGAAAGCCTTGGCTGATCTTTGTTGTGAGGCAGGCTAGATTTGGAGTGCGGGGGGGGGGGGGCGTTGTAATTTCTTCCGCACTGACGGTCTTGATAGAATTGCATCATGGAACTGTGAAGCCTTAGCTAACTAGCACACTCTTGTTTACAGACAGAAATTGTCTAGGAGTGGGGTGTGTGGATTCTGGGAGCTGTTTTCCAAAAAGTGATGTTTCCAAGCTTACTTTGAAGTCACAGATTTTTTTTCCCACAAGTGCCTGAGATTATTGTGATGTCCTAGGAACTGTTGTTCAGCACATTTGCCCTTTCTGCTCTTGTTGTGAAATTGATGTCACCTAACTTTTCCTTGGGTTGGTGACTTTTTCCTTTTTTTCAAATCAAAAAATTCAAGTGAAAAAACAATTTGTGGAAGGGTAAAACTAATGGGGGAGGGGGATTTGGTATAACAGAAGTATTGTCTGCCTTGTCTGCATCAGATTGGGTCACTGTGAAAGGAGGAAAATATTTCGCAAGCCCTGTTTGTGCCTGTTCAGTAACATGACATGTTTTCCCCCTCTGTAGCCTGACCATCCCTTTCGACAGTCCAAGGACACAGAAGAGAGACTGAAGGTCATCCCCAAATTCTGTTTCCCTGACCCCAAAGATTGGTGCCCAATGTCAGAATTAAAAAGGTGAGTGACTTTGAAAGGGTTTTTTCTTTATTTATGAATCCAGGTGAAGCAGTGAATATTTTGTAGGTTTTCGGTTTCTGACCCAAAGCAAACCATTCATTCAAGGGTGAGTAGCAATGTTGGAAATAGAAGAGACACACTTAGATGTTGAAATGTAGAGTTTAGCTGCCCTTCAGAACAAATTCCAAATCTCCGTTTTCATACAGTTTTGCAACTTTTACATCAGAGATCAGGAATGTTGCATTTTAAGACTAAAACTCCCAGAATCTCCCAGCCAGCATGTCTCCCAGCTGACATGCTGCATGGAGGATTCTGGGAGTTGTAGTCCAGATCTTCCTGATCTCAGACAAAGGATATTGGGTAGAATTGGGTACGTCTTTGACTAATTAGAGGGGAAAAAAGGTACCTCGGTTGTCATCTTCTCATTTATTACTTTCTGTCCTTGCTGCCCTTTCTTTACTGCAGTGTCACAGTGTCTAGAGTAGAAATGGGCATGAAATGAACCATGAATAAAAAAACCCAATGAATCGGGCTGGTTCTAGTTCATTTTGTGACCCAGTTCAGGGATCCTGTTTTGCCAAAGCACAACAGAACACTGATTTTTCTCCCTTTGGCATTTTGTTTGCTTCAGCAAAAGGGGATGACCACCAGCCCCCTTCCCGCTACCCTGTCACCTCTGCCTATATGCTCCTACCACTGCCTCATGGCTGCCAGCCTCAGAGGCTGTGAGCCCAGCTTTCTTGCCAGGAGCTGCCCTCTGCCCTGGAGCATGCGCTTCCGGCAGCAGTGGCGGAGGTGGGAGGTGGAGGTGGCAGGAGCAGGTCGGGTCCCCCCGGCACAAATATAAGGGTTCGTCGTTAGTCAGAAATCTTCACAAATACCAGTTTTCCAGTTTGTTCCAATCTCTAGTCTAGCAATGTTGCTGGCCATAAATTTCCCATTCTGGTTGTCTACTCCAGTGGGTTCTCTGTGAGGGTATCATAAGAAGGGCATTTATTGGCTGACAGTTCTGGTATTCTGTGGTAGGGCAGAGTTTCTGGGAGGCAAAAAACGGACACATTATCTGTTTAAAATATTTAGAAGTTCTGGGCAATCCTGAATATTTTTGTACACAGGAACTGGAAAAAGACAGGATGGCTTATATCCAGCGTTAAGTCAAAGTGGTGTAACTAGGTCCCTGCAAGATAGGTTATCTTTGCTTTCTGTGCTTCCTCAGTCTCGTAATTGTTGTTTTCCTTCGTCCAGCGAAACCTTTTCCTTTGTGTTGACTGGTGAGGACGGCAGCCGCTGGTTCGGATACTGCAAGAAGCTCTTGGTAAGTGGCACTCTTTGAGGCCAGTGTGGAAATGGTACCCTGGTGGATGAAGGGTTGCTTGCTTATTAACAGTCCTGAGGGCTTAGGTGGCGTTGGGTGCTGCAAACAACAGTTAGCAGCCTCAGTATATAAGCCAAATGAAGGTGGGAACAGATCCTCAGCCTAGCATATTGCAGACAAAAGAAGAGAGAGATCCACTAATGGAGGCCGAAGCAATAACGGTGAATGTTCCTTAGCAATCTGGTCATCTGGCATATCCTGCCACTTGCGCCTAACAGTCTGCTTTTGTTGTCTTTTAGCCAGAAGGAAAAGGAAAGCGGCTCCCTGAGGTGTACTGCATGGTAAGCCGCTTAGGCTGCTTCAACCTTTTCTCTAAGGTGAGTGAACTACAGTTATAGCAAACATAGCTCTTTAAATTAGCCAGAGTGTGGTCAGAAGTCAATGTTTTCTTTTCCTCAGTTGCCCTTTGGAACTCTAAAACTGCTGTTTGCCTCCTCAGAGGTCATAGGCAGATGGTAAATTATGGACAATGATTTAAACAGACAGTACTTCATATCTGGAAAATGTTCCCCTTTTACCCAGTTTACTTTCTGTATTATGATCATTCATATCAGACGTTGAAAGCTGAAGGCCCTTGTGCCTGTGGGTGGGCTTTAGGCATAGGACTGGGTGGCACTGCGGGCTAAACCGCAGAAGCCTCTGTGCTGTAAGGTCTGTAGATCTTCAGCTGTAAGATTGAATCCATGTGACGGAGTGAGCACCCATTGCTTGTCCCAGCTCCCGCCAACCTAGTGGTTCGAAAGCATGCAAATGCAAGTAGATAAATAGGGACCACTTCGGTGGGAAGGTAACAGCGTTCTGTGTCTAAGTCGCACTGGCCTTGTGACCACGGAAAATTGTCTTCAGACAAAACGCTGGCTCTATGGCTTGGATGGGGATGAGCACCGCCCCCTAGAGTCGAACACGACTGGACAAAAATTGTCAAGGGGAACCTTTACCTTTACCTTACTTCATATCTGGAAAATCATTCATATCAGACGTTGAAAGCTGAAGGCCCTTGTGCCTGTGGGTGGGCTTTAGGCATAGGACTGGGTGCCAAGTGGAGTGTCATGGGCATTCGGGTATTTTTCATAGGATTTGGGGGGTCAGAATGTCCCTGTTCTGACCTAGGGCAGTCGTTCTCCACCTTTGGCCTTCCAGATTTTTTTTAGACTTCAGCTCCCAAAATCCATGACCACTGGCCATGCTGGCTGAAACTCTGTGAGATGAAATCTAAACCTGCAGAGAAGCAAGAGTTAAGGACCACTTCTTTAAGGTTGATCCCACTGTGCTTCCACATTACTCCAAGCAAACTATTTTTCATTTAGAACTTCCAAACTATAAAACAAATGGGCTATGCGTGCTGCAAAAAAAGAGATGGAATATGTGTGGCTTTAACACTTAAGAAACATGTGCAGTGGCAGGGCAGGGCAGATGGCCAAATCCTGGCCAAAATGCTGAGAGCAAAATTTGAAAATGATACACATAAACTAGAGAGGTGAAAGAATGGGAGTGAAACAGGAGGAAAAGGTAGAGAGACTTTTATTTTGGGACCACTGCATATAACACAGAACATCTATGCTGTCGACGAAAGCTTGCGAAAGTGACATTGCAGTCCTCTTTGCTGCTTCTCATTTGTCGTGTAGCCAAGATGAACCAGTCCTATAACAGAAAATTCTGCTTTTGCAGATCTTAGATGAAGTGGAGAAAAGGCGTGAAATGTCCCCAGCCCTTGTGCATCCCTTCATGCGCAGCGTCATGGAAGCTCCATTCCCTGCTCCTGGGCGCACCATAACTGTGAAGAGCTTCCTACCAGGAGCTGGAAATGAGGTAAGAGCAAAGATACTGTGTGTTTCCTTCTGAGTCTTATCATGCAAACTCCCTCCATCATTTATGGAGTATTATGGGGGTCCAGATGATGACCTATTCCACTTGTGATTCCCCTTGAATTTTTCCCCTCACATCTCTTTCCTGCTTTGCTTTCTTTTCCTAATTACTTCAGGTGAAAAAGGCACAGCACCTTTCTGTTAGCAGCACTAGGAGCCCTTCTGCTGGAAAAGTGTTCTGCTTGCCTATGTGTGAAAGGAGCAATTCCACTAGAGATGCCAGGATTATTTCACTGACCGAAGTAGAGTTGGTCCTGTCATTAGTCAGAGTTAAGTGGCTGTCTCAGGCAGCAGAGCTTTGGATATCACTGCAGACGAGTCCTCTGTTATGGTTTAGGACCTGGAAGTTTGGATTCAGGCCTGATATGATTTGATTTGGATCCGAATCACGATTGGGAAATCTTCACATGTCCTATTGATTTGCATGAGAAAATAAATATAGCTATAACCTCCCCCCCCCCCAGATATGCATGGAATTTTGGAAATTAGTAGCCCTCTGAGAGAAGATTATTCCTTTCAAATTGTAGACAAAAAGATCTAGGGTGGTGGTGGTGGTGGTTATAATAGATATTTTTAATATTTTTGTTGAAAACACACTTTTGTTATTTTCTCACATAAGTATGTGAAATATAGGCATACTGTAGGCTCTTCTGAACTAATGATTCCTAACAAGATTCATACAGATAGATCCAGACGTTTTTAAAAACTGTTTTACTTAATTATTCTTAGCATGTGTGTTACATTTCTGCCAACTTTTCTGGTGAAATTCTTGTCTGAAATTGCAAGCTACAGTCAGTGAGCAAAGTCTGGCTGAACTCCCTCTTTTCCATCTTATGACCTTGGTGTTTTCTTTGTGTGGAGTTACTTATCAGTATTTTGGAGCTGCAGTCATTGGCTTTCTTATAATATTGGAATCACTGACTCAGTCTGAAACAGTTTGGATTGCTCTGGATATGTTTTGGACCAATTTACTCTGGACTCGATTCAAATTGCTTTAAATCAGCCCAGTTCAGCTCAGAATTCAGCTGACTGAATTGAACTGATTCAGTTGCACAGTGCTAGGTTTTGCTTCTTGAAATGGCGGGAAATTCTTACTGTAGTTATGTCAGTTATTGTCAGGAGGAAGGAAAAGGCATATGAGATTTTTCACCTGAGGTGCTGAAATAACTTGAGAGACTAAAAGTACTGTGCATTTTCCTTTCAGCAAAGGAGAGCCATTTATTGCTCCACCTCAGGCAACAAGGAAATCAGTTTACATAGAGTGGATTTACTACTTTATTTGCCCTTGTAATAAGCTTTGGATTGTGTTTTACTCTCTCATTTGCATTCCTATTAAATGTTTTGGATCTGGAGAAAACAGGATCCAAAACATGGTTCTTAACCATGACTCCTTTTCTCTTTTTTTAGGTGATTGAGCTTTGCCGTCCACTAGATTCCCGGTTGGAGCATGTTGACTTTGAATGTCTGTTTAAGTGCCTCAGTGTCTCTCACCTAATCCAAGTCTGTGCTTCTCTCCTGCTGGAAAGGAGAGTGATTTTTGTTGCTGACAATCTAAGGTAAGGCATAAATAATGGTTCCACTCCATAGTTTTGTGCTATTTACACTTGAAAAGTCCTGTAGTGTTTCCTTTTCTTTTGGTTAAACCATCTAGGTCAGCTTTATTTCCTCCAAACTGAATCATTCTCCTTTCCTGTCTGAAAGCTGTCTTTGTGTGTCCATGTACATCCAATTCAGCCCTGAAGTTCACTACTTTCAGTGTGTGATGCTACATTAATGAATAGCATGTATTTTTTTTATTTTTTGCGAAGAGCCACTCAGTGCATCATATTTTAGCTTGTGTCTGTGCTGAATTACTTCCTCTAGGCTTTGGATGCTTTTCAATTTTTGGAAATTTCATAAGCTGACAAATGTTTCATGTCTTGTGTTCTCCATCTAGCACCTTGTCCAAATGTGGTCATGCTGTGGTTGCAACACTTTACCCGTTCACCTGGCAACACACCTATATCCCTGTCCTGCCGGCTTCCATGATAGACATTGTCTGCTCACCTACCCCATTCCTTATTGGCATTCTCTCCTGCTCCTTAACCCACCTCCAGGACCTGCCTATAGAAGAGGTGAGTGTTCTTGGAATGCCTTGGGAAGGAATGCCCAGAGGGTGGCAATGTCCCAGCAACATTTTAGAAGAGGTGTAGGTAAGGTTTGTGGGCATGATTCTGTGACCAGTTCATTTTCAATAACATGCTGAGTTATTTGTCATGACCCACACATGCATGTACTTTCAGTCCATCTGTGAATTGTGAGTCACACCTTGATATCTCTAGTCCATTGGTGAAAGGTCAATCACACATTGGTCTCATCTGCTGGTGTATGGCTTTGTGTGACACAATGTCTTGTCCCAGTTCCTATTCTTAAAACCAATTCAATCAGTACCAAGATACTGGAAGATCTCAGGGCTCATTAGTAGCTCCCACTCCTTGTTCTTCAGTTTATGTTTTTTAGCCCTGCTCAGCTGTTATTAGAGCAGGCATATTTACCATGGATAAAGGACAGTGCATTAGTCCCTCATACAACTGTTTCTTATTTAATTGCTCTCCTGTATGTGGAGGGTGATGAATCTAAAGATGAAAGCCCCAACTATCTGTAGGGACTATCCATATGAACTGGAACCCTGGAAAATCCATATCCCAATTTATGTGGAGAACATCCACAGATATCAGGGACTCTTTAGACTTATTGTTCCCTGTTTGTAGGACAGTAATGAATCTGGAAATGGCAGGGAGGGAATGCTGTCCCCTACTCTCATAGGGCTTTCTCCCCCCCAAGTAGACGTTGTTTAGAGGGGCGGGGTAAAAATTGAATCAATAAATAAAATAAATAAATCTGTAGGGGCATTAAATGTCTTGATAATGACTGAATACATTTATCAATATCAGTATGATCAGCACAGTGCATGGGGCCTAGAAGTTACCCTACTCCCTTCCTGAAAGTCCTGGGGATTCTACACTCTTCTTCCCTCATAGAATAACTGTGTGCCTCTTCATCTTCTCCAGGTACTGATCGTTGATCTCTGTGCTGATAAATTTTTGCAGCAGGTGAGTAATTTGGCTTGTTTTACATGTTGCTCTTCAAGCAAGCTGAACAATTTTTTTTCCATTATAGTGTTACTCAGGGGGTAGGCTTATGGGAACAAATATATGAAATACAAAAATATGAATGTGTGTGACATGGAAAGACCAGAATCATAGAATCGTGAAGCTGGAAGGGTCCCATAAGACCATCGAGGCCAATCCCCTGCTCAATGCAGGAATACAAGCCAAAGGATATTTGCCAGGATATTTGTCTAAATCTCTCTTGAATGCCTCCAGTGTTAGAGCAACATCTCTTAAGGTAATTGATTCCACTGCTGTACTGCTCTTACAGTTAGGAGGTTTTTCCTGATATTCAACCAATGTGCTGACTCTTTCTTAAAATGAAACATGAGGGGAGCTGCAAATAGCACTGGCTGCAGTGGTGAGGCAGAGGAGGATTTAATACATTCATCATCTTCTCAATCCTTCCCTGCGAGAGGCTGAGCAGCATTAATCCTTTTAGGATTTTGGCACCTGGCTAGGGTGGTTGATAGTCCCATGCTTGTTAACAAATCATGGTTGCCTTGTCTATTATTATCTGTATCCCTTTCTGGTCATAACTGTCACCACCATGGAGTGTGCTTGCTATTGTAACAATTCTATGGTGTCAAGACAAGTCTGACTTATGATAACC
The DNA here is from genome assembly GCF_051106095.1 of Pogona vitticeps. Lineage (NCBI taxonomy): Eukaryota > Metazoa > Chordata > Lepidosauria > Squamata > Agamidae > Pogona > Pogona vitticeps. The sequence continues at coordinate 40,153,241 of NC_135786.1, forward strand.
CTTTACAGGGTTTTCTAGGTATAGGGTACTCAGAATTGATTTCTAGGTACATTCTGGAACTGTGCAACTTGTCCAAGACTACACAGGCTGGCTCTTCTTTCAGGCAGCACAGTGGGAAATTGAACACCCAACCTCTGGCTCTGCAATCGTGTATGCAACACACTGAACAATATATAAATATGGTGGACTTGTCTGAAGAAGTGGATTTTGATTCACAAAAGCTCACACTGAAATAAAGCTGTTAGTCTTTGAAATGCCACAATATTTTTCTTTTCCCTCCCCCCCCCTCATCTCACATCTCCCGCTCTTCCCACCCAACCCCTTCCCTCTCCTTTTTTCTCATTTAATTTTGACAACATGCTGAGACAGGCTAACATAGCTGCTTCTCTGAAAAATTTTAAGCATTGTTAGTCTTGCTATTTATGGTCTGGAAAGAGGTTTGCTTCCATATTGAAAGAATTGGGAATCCTGATGTCTGGGGAATTTAAACCATTATTAACTATACATTTAATCCAGATTTGCACACTACAGACTAGGCTTAATTTTAAATAGAAATGAAACCTTCCAAACTCCTCAATAAGACTTCATGGACAGTGCATAGAAGTGTGCAAGCCTGACTTTATGACTGGCAGGAGTGTAGGTTTTATACACAATCCCACCGACAATTCACTGCTTTGAAACTGCTGTTTGCAAATGGAGAGAAGCTGCAATTGGTACTATAGCTTCCGAAGCTAGAGTGTTTGATTCCTTCTTTCATTGGTCCCAATCCTGATACGTACTCTGTGGCTACTACAGTGGTGCCTCACACAACGATGTTAATTGGTTCCAAAAAAATCAACGTTGTGTGAAACATCGTTCTGTGAAACACCATTTCTCATAGGAATGCATTGAAAAGCGGTTAATCCGTTCCAATTGAAACGGATTGCCATCGTTCAGTGAAAATCCCCATAGGAAACATCGTTGAGTGAAACAATGTTTCCTATATTGGAATGTATTGAAGCCGACTCAATACATTTCAATGCCTTTGCGAAGTCCTTTTTTGCTCCTGTAAAAGTGTCTTACAATGTTTGGATGCTGTTTTAAATGATTGCAATGGTTAGTCTACCTCCGGAAACCTATGCAAACTGATTTTGGTGTTGTTCTGACACTTTGTTAATTTATGATGATTTTTTGTTTTTTCCATTGGAAACCATTAGACAGACCATCCAATGGTTTCCAATGGAGAAAATTCAAAAAATCATCATAAATTAACGAAGTGTCAGAACAACACCAAAATCAGTTTGCATAGGTTTCAGGAGGTGGACTAACCATTGCAATCATTTAAAACAGCGTCCAAACATTGTAAGACACTTTTACAGGAGCGAAAAGGGAGATGGTTGTGTGAAAATCCCCCATAGGAAACATCGCTGTGTGAGGCAGCAAATTTAACAGAAAAAGGCATCGTTGTGTGAATTCATCGTTGTGTGAGGCACTCGTTGTGCGAGGCACCACTGTATTTACAAATACAGATATAAACATGCACAAGGCATCTGTAGCATAAAATATTGGTTACATTCCTGTTGCTTAGTGTATTAAGTCACAACTAGAAGAGGCCCTTTGAATCAGTGGGGATTTGGTGAATCAGCTCTAGAAGTTGGGGGATTTGTCTTAGTCTACGAACCTGCTGGTCCACTTACCACACAGTGTGCAGCGCTGGCATCATCATTAGTGAGCCAAGCCTGGCAGTAGCCTGGCTGCCACAGTCCTGCCTCCAAGCTTGCCCGGTGACTCCAGCAAAGTGGTGGGATGACAAGTCTCCTTGCTGAGCTGTGGAGTCACTGGGCGAGCAGAGAGGTGGAGCTGCGGCAGCTGGGCCACTGCCGTGATTGGTGCGCTGGCTATGACACCAGCCATGTGCACCATGCAGTAATTTGGCTGGCAGGTTGTGGGGGCAGGAGGTAATCATTCTGGCCACCTGTGCCAGTGGGATTTGTCTTCGAAGACAAACCCCCATCTCTAGTCAATGGGCCTGCTTTATTTGTGATTTACTGTACTAAGTAGTAGAATTGCAGCTATATCTTGGCACTTAGAAATCTTATCTCTCCCTCTCTATTTTCTGCATTTCCTCTCCATGAGACTTCTTTTCTTCATTGTCTAGACAGTCAAAGCTTCCTGTGGATAACTGTTCTTAAAATAATCACTCACAATGTCAATCTCTGCTGATCTCCATTTTCCTCCTGTTGGCCAAAGGAGTTGCTCTCATAGGCAAAACATGCAAAGACTGAAAAAAAATTTCAGGGTAACATTCCACAAAGGAGAAGTAAATGGTTTTGGCCTTTATGGTTCAAACACGCACTCTGAGCTCAGAGTTCACTTTGGCCTTCAGGATGTTTGGAAGATTGCTTTTTTTTGCAGGATCTAGTATTTCAGTGCCTCAGAATTAAGACTTGTGTTTTTTTATTGCAATTCCCAGAGTATACCTGCACACTTGGCCAGTTCTAGGACCCTTTGCATGTCTAACACTGAACTTCCCCATGTCCATTAACATTTGCAGCTGATTACTAACCTTAGATTGATGTTGTTTCTATGCTGCTGTCAGTGTGCATGGTGTTTTCACACAGTAATATAAGCAAAATACAGGATTCTGCCACCAAGAATCTCCGTTTAGGTTAGGCAGTGGCTGAAATGTGAGCAGTAGGGAGCAAGACAGAGGCAAAGACAGAAGTATTGTCCAAGTGCAAAAGTTGGTACTTTGACTTAGAGTTTATTTCAGTTCAGAATGGAAATTTAAAGGGTTAGACCAAAGGCTGTTTAGAAGACATGATTTTTTGAGCTGCAGTTTGAAGAAGAAAAAGTTGGCATCAAGAAGTGGTAGATACATGAATATGTGAATTCCAGGGAGGCACAGAGGAATGAGCAATCTTTTAAGGTTGGGGCAGAAAGCAGAGCTTGGAGGGAAAAAATTAATTGCTTGTCACTTGAAACTGGACTGAGAACTGTTTGCTTCAGTACATAAAGTTGTCTTCAATTTTAAGCAATTTCTGGACACATGCACATTAAGGAGATATGGCCTTATGAGTTTCCCTGACTTGTAGATTTTTTTCTCTCTTTCGACATTCTACTTCATTTCTCAGCACCAGATATCTGCAATAGTTGTGTCAACTTTTGCCATGTTTTGTTTTTATACTGTATGTAGAATCTGTTTTTAAACCCAGTTTTATTTTGTTTCACTCTTTCATCCTGTATAGTCATAAGAACACTGGTATTATTTCATATTGCAATCCACACCATCCACCAGTTATTTTTGTGTCCCATTTCTGAATGCAGCAAGTTATTTACCTGCCTCATTTTTGCTGCTTTTTATTTTAAAGGTTTCAGATGAAGATGAAATTCTACCTCACAAGCTGCAAGCTGCACTCACACAGATCTTGGAGGAAAGGAATGAAATCTTGTCTCAGGAGCGAAGTTATACACAAGGTAATTGAATTAGAAACTCAAAGTATCATGATTTATAATGTCTGTGTTAACTTTTTGACCTGAAGGCTCCAGTGCTTGCTGTTGAATTCCTAAACTGAGGAATAGGAACTGAGCTCAGTGGGTCTCAGATAGGTTGAAATGGAAAAGCTCCATTGCTTTAACGACACATGGAGCTAAATCTCATTATTAGTCCCTGCTATAGTTGAGTGGGAAAAGAGCGGGAAAAGCTGTACGGGATACAATTTCGAAAATGATACAATGATTTCAATACGAATCCAAGGCAGACTTTTCAACATCACAGTAATCCAAGTTTATGCAGCAACCACCCATGCTGAAATGGACAAATTGTATGAAGACTTACAACACCTTCTACAACTGACACCAAAGAAGATGTCCTTCTCATTATAGGGGACTGGGATGCTAAAGTAGGGAGTCAAGAGATAAAAGGAACAACAGGGAAGTTTGGCCTTGGAGTTCAAAACAAAGCAGGGCAAAGGTTAATAGAGATTTGTCAAGAGAACAAGCTGGTCATCACAAACACTCTTTTCCAACAACACAAGAGGTGACTCTATACATGGATATCACCAGATAGGCAATACCGAAATCAGATCGATTTTGTTCTCTGCAGCCAAAGATGGAGAAGCTCTATACAGTTAGCAAAAACAAGACCTGGAGCTGATTGTGGTTCTGATCATCAGCTTCTAATAGCAAAACTCAAGCTTAAACTGAAAAAAGTAGGAAAAACCATGGGGCTAGTCAGGTATAATCTAAACCAAATCCCTTATGAATACACAGTGGAAGTGAAGAACAATTTTAGGAACTAGATTTGGTGGACAGAGTGCCTGGATAACTGTGGCTGGAGGCTTGTAACATTGTGCAGGAGGCAGCAACAAAAACCATCCCAAAGAAAAGAAAATGCAAGAAAGCAAAGTGGCTGTCCAACGAGGCCTTACAAATAACAGAGAAAAGAAGGGAAACAAAATGCAAGGGAGATAGGGAAAGTTATAGAAAATTGAACACAGACTTCCAAAGAATAGCAAGGAGAGACAAGAGGGCCTTCTTAAATGAACAGTGCAAGGATATAGAGGAAAATAATAGAAAGGGGAAACCCAGAGATCCGTTCAAGAAAACTGGAGATATTAAAGGAACATTTTGTGCAAAGATGGACATGATAAAGGACAAAAATGGAAGGGACCTCACAGAAGCAGAAGACATCAAGAAGAGGTGGCAAGAATACACAGAGGAACTATACCAGAAAGATTTGGATATCCCGGACAACCCAGACAATGTAGTTGCTGACCTAGAGCCAGACATCCTGGAGAGTGAAGTCAAATGGGCCTTAGAAAGCTTGGCTAACAACAAGGCCAGTGGAGGTGATGGCATTCCAGTTGAACTATTTAAAATCTTAAAAGACGACACTGTTAAGGCGCTGCACTCAATATGCCAGCAAATTTAGAAATCTCAGCAGTGGCCAGATGACTGGAAAAGATCAGTCTACATCCCAATCCCAAAGAAGAGCAGTGCCAAAGAATGCTCCAACTATTGTACAATTGCACTCATTTCACACACTAGCAAGGTTATGCTCAAAATCTTACAAGGTAGGCTTCAGCAGTATGTGGACCAAGAACTCCCAGATGTACAAGCTGGATTTTGAAGGGGCAGAGGAACTAGAGACCAAATTGCTAACATGCGCTGGATTATGGAGAAAACCAGAGAGTTCCAGAAAAATATCTACTTCTGCTTCATTGACTACGTATCAGAAGCCTTTGACTGTGTCAACCACAACAAACTATGGCAAGTTCTTGAAGAAATGGGAGTGCCTGACCACCTTATCTATCTTCTGAGAAATCTATATGTGGGACAGGAAGCAACAGTTAGAATTGGATATGGAACAACTGATTGGTTCAACATTGGGAAAGGAGTATGACAAGGCTGTATATTGTCTCCCTGCTTATTTAACTTACATGCAGAATACATCATGAGAAAGGCAGGACTGGGTGAATCCCAAGCCGGAATTAAGATTGCCAGAAGAAATATCAACAACTACAGATATGCAGACGATACCACTCACAGAAAGTGAGGAGGAATTAAAGAACACAGGGTGGCCTGGCATGCTCTGGTCCATGGGGTCACAAAGAGTCGGACACAACTTAACGACTAAACAACATCAACAATAGTTGACCTGTTCAATCAATGGCTATTCTTTGTTAAATTTTGATTTGACAAGACCCCTTCATAGGTCTGAATTCCTAGTGCATTGTGCACAGAGAATAAGAGAAACGCCTGTGGAAAGTACCTCTTTCCCTCTATGAAAAATGGAAAACCACACATTTGTACTTATATCAGTCCTCATCACACTTGAGGATGAGTTCAGATTCCTAGAGTTTTATGAAGCCAACGCCTGACATTCCATCCTGTATGTCAGTTTCAATTGAGTTTGTTTCAGTAATTAGTTATGCAGACTTGGGGAGGGGACTCATTAACCCACCAACCTAATCGGGGTGGCAGAATTCCTTTGTGTACCACTCTATTTGGGTGGCTTATATGCTCCCCCCAACCTAAGTTCATTTCTGTGTCCCTCACATAGACTAAATGGGATGGGTGAGCTTTGCATGGCTTTTAGAATGAGAGGTTAGTGCTTTTCAGAAGGGAAATATGATTTCTTTGTGTCTTCTGGTAGGTGAAGTAACTCTGGACTCCCTAGTATCAGAAGCTTTTGTGCGTTTCTTTGTGGAAATTGTGGGGCACTACTCATTACACATGCTTGTTACTGAGAAAGGAGAGCGAGTGTTCCAACGGGAGCCCTTCCGGAAGTCCCACACCTCCCGCAGTGTGCGCCATTTCCTTGAAATCTTCATGGAGACACAAATGTTTGCTGGTTTCATACAGGATCGAGAACTCCGGAAGAGTGGGGTTAAAGGTGGGACCAACAAATCCTGCTGTATATTCTGCTTTGTGTATAACAAAAATGTTACAGATCTAGAATTATTTTATGTCTGTAGTCTGTGCTTTGTTCTCTTGAGGAGATCTGGAAGATAGTGTTGCCTGAGCCTAGAAATCTTGCTAGTACATTGCCATCCAAAAGCATTTTCGATTGATGAGGCTTGGAAAAATAGAGTGAATTCAAGTGGTTTAAGGACTTTTTTTTTGCTGCCTTGGCGACCTTACCCTGTTAAAAGTATCTTCTAGAAATTAGCTGTTCGAAGATGCTAGCTTTGCTGGTTGTAAGATTGCCGAAGATTGTTTATGAATTTAAAACCAGTATGTCAAATGCTTCACACAATAACACTTTATTAAAACAGATGAAAAACCTACACATATAGGTATGAGAGGTTGGAAAAGTTATTTTTTCAACTATAATTCCAAAAGTATAATTCCTGTTAGTCACGATAACTGTAAGAATCTGGATTTGGATTTTTTTTTTTAAAATCAACTTTCCCAAGCACTGGACAGCACCTTTCAGCATGATGAATAGAAGAGGAGCTCTTCATTTATGGCAATATCACAACTGGAGATGACGGAGACTAAAGGTGTGGCTAAACAGCATGGAAAATGTGATTGGATCCATAGTTTTTCAAATTTGGTTTCCATAGGTGAAATCACTGTTGCAGTCCAGATAATAAACAATTTGCAGAAGCTCACACAAGTAGAGCTATATCTGCATGCCACTCCAACAGGAGAAATTGCCTTCGACAAGGTGCTAATTGGCAAATTTTTTACCCCTTGTTCTTAACTTTTATTTTCCCTAAGTGACCTAATGATACCCTCTTACAATGGGGCCTTCAAAGCCTTTTAAAAAGTGCAGCAAACACTGTTTGAAGACAAGGAGTGCTCATTTTGGAGAAACTGGCACACCTTTGCCTTTGGATTAGGCGATCACATAGAGCAAAAAGTGGAGAAAAGTGATGCTGCCTGTCAGAGCAAATTTAAATTTCCTCTGCTGGATGAACAAAAAAAAAGATGGTTCCTCATGCCAAAGAGACAATTCCACAGTGGGCTTCCCTGCATTGAGCTTTCTGTTGTGTACTCTCAGGGTTTTGATTTGAATTTATGTATGCTCAGTCCTAAGCAAATTGCAGGCTAATGGCCAAAGTAGTCACCCCTAAATCCAGTGTTATGCAGAAGGACTTCCACTCACACAATCGGAATTTCTGTTTGCCTCCTCACTGCTTTATTCCCCGAAATCTGCTTTGCAGGGTACATGGATGGAGTTGTAGGGCAAGGGAAAATTAGTTCTATTAGTAGGGTTTGACCACTGGTGAAAATACATTACCTCAGTAAATGCACACAGAATTGAGGTGCTTACCAGTGATGTCACATCCAATATTCATACAGTACTTGGGAGTGACAAAGGAGAAATACATTTGAGAAATACATTTTTCAGTTTGCTGCTGAGTGCTTTGCATGGTTCTCAGTATTAGGACTTCTGTTCTTCCCACTTCTTAGCACAAATGGCTGGCAGCATCCTTAGTTTCTTCCCTTCTTTCAAGAAAGAAAGAATGTATTAAGGCTAGAAAATGAACATTTGCATGTGAAAGAACTGACAGATACATATTGCAGAATTTAAAGACTGCTAGCATGGATTTTCAGAAGTATGGAACACTGTATGTGTATGTGAACAGAATTCTAAATTTCTTGTATGTTTCCTTGCTTATTTAAAATGATACATTTTACATTTAAAAAGAAAAGCTTCATTCTACAAAGAAGTGTGTGTCTAAGTGATACTTTTCTTCACTAGGCTTGTTTGAAGTCCGTGCCTTGGAATATTTGGAAACCATTCCAGAGTCTGAGCCAAGTGGGATGAACAAAATCCTTCGCAGTCTGGGTAAATAATGCTAAGCTTTGTTCTTGGCTTCCTTGGTTGGTTGTAATTTGTACAGCTGTTGATTCAAAAAAACCTCAAGCCTTCATAATGGTCTTTTTTGGCTAGGATTCAACAAGGAATTGAACTACCTGTTTCAATGGGCTTACTTTGCAAAATCTTCCTCCTTCATGCAGCTTTCTAAGTTCTAGTACTTCATTTTGGTTAGAATGAGCTGCTTTAGTACTGGAAATGTTTAATATTGTACATGCGTTCCTGCATAAGCTTTAGAAAGAAATATCACCAAAACAGTGTGTATTTCTTCAGGATGAGATGCACTTTTGTCTCATTCCTTGATGGTGAAAGTTTCTTAAACTAAACTTTTAGTGTAGTTTGAGATTTCACCAAGCATATAAGGTTGCATTCTGAAACACCTAAACAGAAATAAATTGCACTAAACGTTGAGAGACTTTCCTCCTAGTTGGTGTGCATAGGATTTGTGCAAGAGGAAATGCTTAGGGTCAAACAGAATGTTTGCAGTACAGCCTTACTCTTATTTTGCCCTTATTCCTCCCTAGTTGATACTCCTTCTCTGGCCCCTTGATATTACTGAAAATGCTTTATTTTTGCTGGGCTCTTTGAGGGTTGTTTTCCACTTCTGCACACCTCAGGTTTCACCTGGCTATCTTGATACCTACCTTTTGCTTCTCTGTCACCCTGTTTTGGCTTTAATGTTGTTTAACACAACTACTTAAATTTCCTGTTAAGGTGATCCATAACAAAACACTGCAATGTTGACGCTTCCAGCCAATTCAGTGTTCCAGATGCTCAAGCCATCTTTGAAGATAGTATATTGAATTATTAGTTTTTGTCAGCCTCTCTCAAAAACTTCAGCATTCTGTACCCACTGTGCATGTTCAGTCTTCAACAGAATGTTTTAGGGGTATTTGTTGTTTTCATAGAATCATGACATTGGCAGGGGCCTATAAGGTCATTGAGTCCAATCTCCTGCTCAATGCAGGAGTACAAATCAAAGGATATCTGCCAGGTGGTTGTCTATGTTTTTCTTGAATACCTCCAGTGTTGGAGCCCTCATCACCTCTTGAGGTAATTGATCCCACTGCCATACTGATCTAACAGTTAGGAATTTTTTCTAATATTCAACTGAAATCTGGCTTCCTGTAACTTGAGCCCGTTGTTGTGTGTCCTGCGAAGGAAAGATCCTGCTCCTCCTCTGTGTGACAACCTTTCAAGTATTTGAAAAAGTGCTATCATGTCTCCTTCCAGTCTTCTTTTCTCAAGGTTAACATTCCCACTTCTTTCAGTTTCCTTATAGGGCTTGGTTTCCAACCCCCTGATCATCTTTGTTGCCCTCCTCTGAACTTGTTCCAATTTGTCAGCTTCTTTCTGTCCTAACCAGTGTCAAATATAGGGGAACTAGTACCTTGCGGGATTTGGAGACTACACTTCTGCATCCTAAAATAGCATTTGCCTTTTTTGTAGCTACATCACAATGTTGGCTCATATTCAACTTGATATCTTTGACAGTTCCAAGATCCTTCTCACTTATAACATTGCTGAGCCATGTATCCTCCATCTTGTAACTGTGTGTTTGGTTTCTTTTTCCTAGATACAGTACTTTGCACTTATCCCTGTTGAATTTTATTTTGTTGTTTTCAACCCAGTGCTCCATCCTATCTAGATCATTTTGAATTTTGTTTCTGTCTTTTAGGATATTAGCTAGTCCACCCAATTTTGTGTCATCCTCAAATTTGATTAGTGTTCCCTGCATCTCCCTGATACAGGCCACTAGTAAAAATGTTGAAGAGCACAGGATCCCTGATTGAGCAATGGGGGATCCCACTTGTTACCTCTTCTCAGTTTGAGAAGGAGCCATTAATCATAATCCTCTGAGTATGATTCTGTAGTCACCTGTGTATCCCCCTGACAGCTGTTCTATCCATCCCACACGTAGTTACCTTGCTAATCAGAATATCATGGGGCATTTTGTCAAAAGATTTGCTGAAGTCAAGATATACTATGTCTGTTCTTCTGAAAATTTAGGAGTTACAGTAAGCATGATCATACCTCACTCATACTGAAATAATAAATGAATGTGCTTGGATGTAGAACTTTAAGGCTATGATCCAAAGAGCTACTTAATGCATATCCAAGAACCTCAGATTTTAGTTTTTCCCTTTATAAATATCAGATCCTATGCTCTGTCACAAATTGCTTCAAAAGCCTTCTTGGTTTCAAAATATTTTTTGTATTTTGAAAAACACAAGCTTGACCCTCCCTTGGGCATGCAGAACAACTGAGCAATTCCTTGGTTCTTGCCTTAAGATGTTGCACTAGATCTGTTTTATCATCTACAGTATTTGTAAACTTCTCACTCAGTGATAAGGGAATGTCTGAACAAATAAACTGTCAAATGTTTAAGTTGTGTTCTTATATTCTTCTAGGTAATAAAATGAAATTTCTACAAAAGAAGTGAGAAGTCGGATGCAGAATTGTTACTTAGCAAGGTTTAAGTTCCAGACCAGCCATAACAAGGTAGCATTGTCTTTCCTGTTGCTGGCATCGATATGGGATTTCTGCGATTCAGCTCAGTTGATCTTCAAGCAGCTCAGAAAAAAGTGCCTCAAATCTGAATGGTATTTTGGCTCTGCCTGTTACTACTGGAGAATTGCTGCAAGAAACTGGGTTTTTGTCTGTTTGTAGGACTGGTGTATAAAAGGAAACTTAGCTGACTTTGTGAATTATATTTCTGTTTAATGCTGCTTGGCCTCTACCTTCAACCACTCTTTTATAAAAGGAGTTCTGCTCAAAGCAATTGAAGAGCTATGTTGATGACCTTTAAAAAGAGAAATAGGCCTGGAGGGGAAATGAATTCACTAACTACAGTACTGCACAGCAGAGATTTCCTACACAAGGAAACTTCCTTTCAACTGGAGAGGCAAACCTATAGGAACTGTTCATCAGTCCTCTTCTGCACAACCTTCTTCTCATATTCTCTACTAATGACCTGGATTCAGCCATGTTGTCTCTTCAACTGTTGATTTTACCTTATATATTGGAAAGCTGTCTATTTTGTAAATGTTGAAAGTAAAGTTGAATATTGAATTGTTCACTCTTTTGGTTTTACGTGCAAGATTTGGCCTGTGCTAGCCATGTCTAATGTACATATTCTCTGATGTTTCTATAAAACTCATCTCCATTACATCAGAGAGTATATACCTCACAAAAGAGTAGTGTTTACTTTGCAAGGAAAACACCATTTGATCCCATGTGGGAGCATGAAAACTTTAAAAGAATATACATGGTAGAATTAAAATGAGCTGGTTTGGCCCAATACAGAAACACAGTTGAAGACAAACAATTTCTTCCAATTGTGTGTTGCTGCAAAACCTCAATGGGATAGAAGTGTTTTATTTCCCCAGAAATATACTTCTGCTCATCTGCCACAGGTATGCTCAGAGCATTCCTTTCTCATCTGAATCTATCTTTGATGTTACCCACGTTGAAGAAATAATTGATTTCTTTTGTCAACCATGACAGGAATTGTTGCCACACTATTTATATGACTAATGACTAAGCCCGTGCCATAATTAAATATGACATGTGAAATATAATATTGTTTTCTTACTAGAGTACTCCAGGTATTCTTGCCTCTGTGGATCTGTTGCATAAAACCACAGACTACTATTCACTGGAGTTTTGCCATATGTTTACATGTAAGAAATTGCCTCAGGATTAATGTGTAGGACTGCTCTGCAGTCTTCAACTGAGTGAAAGATTGCAAATGTAAGAGGAATTCCCTTGACACTTTTAATTGAAGAATGCTGCTGTACCAGACTTATTTCCTCTAGAGTACAGCCAAGCAGAACTCTTAGTTTTGATTCAAAATGCTTTCTGTGGTTCCAAGACATTTTCCTTTTTCGGAAAGGTGCTCCTTGTGCTGATGAGAGGTTTTGAGTATTTGTCTTCTCGCAGCATGCATCGGGGACCATATAGAGAGGAGAAAATGTCAATAAATGATACAGTGATTACATCAGAGAATATATGTCTGAAGTGTCAGTCCTGCCTACATTGTTTGGAGCAGAAAGAACTAAAAAAACCTTGGGGCCTATATTAGGAGTCTTGGAAAAATGCTTTTGAGGTGCATTTGTGTAAGACCAACAAACAATTCTCGTGCATTTTAACTCAGAAGCAAATCCCTCTGAATCCAGTGGGATTTATTTCCAAGTATGTCCTGATGGGATTTTAGCCTAGGCTAGTGAATAGGTGCCATGAAGTTAATGATACATACTTCTGAGTAAGCATGCATAGGATTTTGTCGTGTCCATTTGTCCAGTTTCTTTGGCCACATGTTTTAGAACCACTAACTGACCTAGCTTGCTGCTAAAGTTTTGGTTTGCATGTCTCACATTGCACCTGTCACAGAATTAGGACAGAATCCTGTTAGTAAAAGAGAATTTAATGGTTCTGTGTGATCCCCAGCTTGCAGTTATACAAAGTGGGGACTTCTGCATTAAAAACAACAGGACTTCCTTGTGAATTATGCACACCCAAAAACAAACAAAAAACTGAATGTACAATGGATGTTGTGTGCCTGGTAAAAACAAACAGGATTTGGGTCTAAGATTCTTGATGCGACAAAGCAGTGGCTGGAAACCTATCAATACTCATGCCAGGTTTGTGTAACTTGCTGTAGCTAATTGATAAAGTCAAGGAGCACATTCTGGTTGTTCAGTTGAGCATATGACCAACACATACCTGGCAAATTGTCAGTTAATACTTGGCAAGTTTTGGAAAATTTTACATGAATACCAGTAGGATTCTGGCCAGTGATTTTATAGTATGTTTCAGCACTTAAAAAGAATTGCACCTGAGAGGAGAAAAGCAGGAAGAAATTGGATTCTGTTGTTCATCATACCCACCTTTGAGAAATGATTGTGTTAACTTAGTCCCAGTTCTAATGTTTATTATACCTGTCAACCATTGCACACTCCTGGGTCAGAAATACATGCCTCTCCTTCATCTCCATTAAAACATGTTCTTTCAGACTGTTTGTATCTCTCAACGCTAGTCTTTATCTTGTGTGCTGCTTTTGTATTTTATATTTTGGCCATTTTTTAAAATAAAAGCTATATTTTGAGGTGTACAGAAGAAACTAGTGAAACCAAAAATGTACAGTAACTGTAATAAACTAGGTTCCTTCAGAAACAGGTTCAAATAAAATGTGTTGGGTTTGTATATTGTATCATTTCTTTGGTACTTCCTAGTCTAGGCTGAAATCCTGTCTCTCAATGCTTGGAATTAGAAGGGATGGGAAGGAGGGGCTCTGTGATTATCTCACCAGTAGTGTAACTTTTACATTTTAAAGGAGAAATCTTCAATTTCTGCCTGGGAGCTGCAGTTTATGAAGAATATTGTAACCTGCCTTATGAGTAGTCTTGACAGAAGTGCATCATACCCTCTGACTTTGCTGCCTCTTCCTTTGTACTAACTGAAGGTTTTAGATCAGCCAGAACTGCTTACATCCATTGAGCCCCAATAAATATAGAAAGCCATTGGAGTCTTTGACGGAGATGCAGCATTCCTTTTGCTAGATTGCAGTATGTGCTATAGCGAGAGGAAGCACTCAAGTGCCCTCACATGCTGAGTAGCCCCTCTGAGGCCAGCTGGGCATAGTCCTTGAACCCAGATGCTGCAAGGGTGGACAGCCCACCTTCTCACAATGGGGGTCAGTGTACCATGACCAAGGCATTCCCGAGTCTTTATAGCCCATCTTCCCTACGTTGAAACTGGCAAAGAGGAATGAGACAATAGCCAACTACTACTGTTTCCAGAGTGTGTGTGTGGAGTTACAGTAGGTGCTAAGCAGCACAAACTCTTCCAACCAGCTAATCATGTTACTTCCTTTATATGATAACTGCTCTTAGAACAATAGCTTTGTGAGTTCAGAATGTTTCTTTCTCTGTTCATGGCTCCCACTAAGTTCTCTTCGTAAAATACCATGTAAATGTGTTTTATACAGCAAATTTCCTGATGCAAAGTGAACTCTCTCAATGTGCTGGCAGATCAACTGTTTAAATATCCAAACATACACAGGGCAAGAACACAGAGGGCCATTCTTATTGAGAGCTGATAATTATAGAAGTCTGGGTACAACTACATCGCTGCGATTTGATTAGGAGCCTATATTATGTTTGAAATCAAAGTCAGCGCCCCCATGGGGGTTGCAGATTGGATTGAGAGTTTGTGAAAAGGGCAGCGAGGATGAGGCTTCTCTTGCTGGAGTGCTGTCTGTCATAGACCTGGGAAGTAAGAAGAAAGCGTGTCTAGAACAGCCCAAAGGGGGGGGGGCAGGATAGACATGCTGAGGAAAGGGAATCCAATACCCTGGTGTCAGGCTTGAGGGGGGTGGGTATTGGTGAAGGAAGGGAGAAATGATGGGAAATGAGAAGAAGGAGATAGAGACCCGAGAGGCAGGGCAAGGGGAAGCTATAAAGAGGGATGAGCCTTTGCCGCCAGGGTGGGAATATATATGGATGAAAGAACCCTGGACAGATAGATGGGAGAGGACTGGAGTTCCCCACAAAGAAGCAGATTATAGGAGAAGAACCTCCATTCCAGTTCATCCTTCTTATTGGGGAGGGAGAGAGGCTAAGGAGTGGTGGAGAAAGTTGAGAGAAGAGAGAGAAGGTAGAGGCAGAAAGACAGGTGAGGACAGGATGGAGGATTCTGGAGATGAGAATGGAGGAGAGAAAAAGGGATGGCAAATGCTGGATAAGCAGGGAGATACCCAGTGGGACGGGATTCCCAGAGATAACACTGTGTCCCTGTTGCTGGGTTCGCCAACCCCTACTTTGAAACATTGGACATACCGGTATATTAATCCACCAGGACCCTGGAACAACAGTTGTAAAAACCCATTTGTTATGGACAGTTGGAAACCCCTGATGGCCACGTTGGCTGAAGGATATAAGAACTCAGATTCATTTAAAGACACTGGTTTATTTGTTAAGAGCACAATAAACGTTCCTTTGTTAGAAAAACAATCCGCGTCTGAAGCGTTCCTTTTGAACGAGCCGGGGTTGATCCCCACATGCTCCGAACCCTCACAAAGTTCACAATTCATACTGGATGTGCTGAGTCTCCCTTTCTTTCCTTCCTTCCTCTGGTTCCACCTCTGAATCCTCCCTTCCTTCTCTGGTCCTGCTTCTGCTGATCCCTTTATGGCAGCGCTCCCCAACATTTTTAGCCCCGTGGACTGGCTGAGAAAGGCAGCCCCTCTGCGCTCGTGTGCATGCACGAAGGTGCGTGTGCACTTGTGTGCATGTGCGAAGGGTGGTGCAGCACTCGTTGGCATGCACGTGTGCACACGATTGTGTACATGCGCAAAGGGTGGCACAGTGCTTGCGTGGGTGCACTCATGCTCGCACACAGGTGCAAACAGGCTGTGGGGGGGAGTGCATGCAGGGGTGGGGGGGAGGTCTCTCTCCGCAGCCCGGTTGGGCTCAAGCCACAGACCAGCACCAAGCCATGGACTGGGGGTTGGGGACCTCTGCTTATGAGATTGTAAATGTGGGAATAACAAGGACTCAGTGATAAGGTGATAGGGTGATCTAGCGCTAATCACATATATGTATTTTTTTTTTTTAATAAAAATTCAGAGGGCTACCTGGGGAATCCAAATCTCACACAACAGAGACCAGGCCAAGGTAACTGAACATGCCAGCAAAACCCAGGCCAAGGACCTTTAATTTTCATATGGCCCTGCCACAGTCTATTACTATTTCTCCAAACATTTATCAACTAAAGGAGACTTCCTCACTGGCTTAGCCCAAGATCTTTTTCAAAATACTGTACAGTGCTGGTGGCCTTTAGCTGTAGAATAGACAAAACTGAGGCATTCTGAGATTTTAAACAATTTTTAAGTGATTGGTAGGGATTAAATCCTTGAATACTTCTCTAACACTGTGGGGAGCATACTTTATCTGCTACCCTGAGTGTGTGTGAGGTATCATCCTTGAGGACTTGGAGGGAAGAAAGTGGGAGCTGCCCTTATATGCCTTTCTCAAAGTGAAGAAATGGATCTTTACAGCTGTTGCTTCCCTGGCCACTTCTTCCTTAACAAATGGCTCAGACAGGCGGGCATTTATCTGCTGTTTGGTTCCCTGTGAGGATGGGTTTGTTTCCTCTTTTCTTCTAGTGAAACCATCCTCAGAGTGGGGATGCACCTTTCTGATCTCCAGTCAGGGGATTCTACTTTTTCTTTTTGACGCAGGTAGGATTGCTGTTTTGGTCAGTTTCCAGTATGTGTGATCTCTAGGAGTGAACAAAAAAACAATCCTTCCCAACTGTCAAGGTGTCTTCTAACTGGAATTTTTAAAATATAATTAAGTGGCTTTGTAAGCAAGATATTGGCAAATTAAAACTTCCACTCCTCCTAGCTGGAGAGGCAGAAGTGAATTTTCTTTTGACAGGTAGAAGCAACTGAGGTACTGCACCACTGTAAAAAAAAAAAAAAGAGAGAGACAAACGGTATTTTCTTTGGTTTCTGTTTAAGGACCAGTCAAAAAATCACCTGCTGTGAATCCTTTCGGTCACTTTCTCGACCAGCCCTTCAGATAAACAAAAGAAAATAATATTTTTTTTATTTTGTTAAAATAAGCTTCACACTGAAATAAAATACGTTGGCCTTGCAGGTGCCCATACAGTTCGCGCAGCCGCGCTGGATAGGAAGAAAAAGCTGCGTTTTTGCGCAGGCGCAACGAAAGCCACGGAGGGGGGGCGGAGACGAGGAGAGCGCAGGCGCAGTGTAATTTTCTTTTGAGAAACCGGCGCGTCGGGGGAAGCGCGCGTTATGGCCGGCCCTGGTTTGGTGGCTGGCGAGGTCGCGGTAGACGCGTTGCCCTATTTTGACCAAGGCTATGAGGCGCCGGGCGTACGAGAGGCGGTGAGTGTGGCGCGGCCGGGCGGGCGGAAGAGAGGGGTGTTTGGGGCGACGCGGAGTACGTCTCCGGGGGGGCGCTGACCTTGTATCTCTTTCTGCCTCCCGCCACTGTCCGTCCAGGCCGCGGCGCTGGTGGAGGAAGAGACGCGGCGTTACCGGCCCACTAAGAACTACCTGAGCTACCTGACTGCGCCGGACTACAGCGCTTTCGAGGTGAGGGAAGGCGATCAGATATCTCGGCCCTTGGTCCGATGGCTTCCCAGGGTTTGATTCTGACTGACGGCAGGGAACAATGTCTGAGGAAGAAGCATTGGATCCACCAAAGCTGTCAATTGACTCAAGTCCGTGGGTTTTTAAGATGCTACAATGTCTCGTCTCTCTCCCCCGCCCCCCCTTTAACTTTGCTAACATACTGAAATGACTACTTGTTTGCAAATTATTAGGGAGCCTGTGGTCTTCAGACGTTGTGGACTGCAATTCCCATTGGCCCCAGCCACCATGGCCGGTAGTCCGGGGTTGAGACTTACACTCCCAACAGCATCTATATAGGACCGCCAGTTCCAGTCAATATCTTTCAAGCCGTTATTTCCAGAAAGTATATGTAACAGTACTGTATGTACATACCTGTGTTGTTGATTTGGAAACCTGGCAGCACAGGGTGTTAAAACCAAGCCAGATCATCCAAGCCATTGTGAAATTAACAATTCACCTTTTGGCTGTACAAGTCAAATCCAACCCTAAACTACAACTGTGATGAATGTTTGTTTGCCTTTCCATAAACAGAGAGCAGCCTCCAGTTTTTTTCATTGAGCTTGGAATGTTTATATCTCAACTCGTAATAATTATGAGTGTGTAGCTACATTGGCTGTCTGGTTAGGTTATGTATGGTCCACAAAAGTGTTTGAAAAGTGTTTGAAGGCAAGAAGAATGCAGACATGCACAGATTCCTTGTGGTGACAAGAGTAAAAGTGAATGAGTGACATGTCTGAGTTAGAACCCAACTCTCTTCAGTTTTGATTCTAGTTTGACATTCTAACTGCTAATTCAGCTATTTTAGTTCAGCTACTTCTTGACTGCTAGGATATTAAAAGCCTTGTTTAATTTTTATGACTAAGACAAGCATGTTAAATTGCATACACTATATATCAAGAATGCAGTATTTTTATTTCCAGTTCAAAATCTTCTGGAAAATTCATACCTCTGCTTTACATTGTATATGTATCTGGAGGAAATAAATTACTGTATTTTTTGCACCATAAGACTCACTTTTTTCCCACAAAACAGGGGTGTGGAAAGTCTGTGCGTCTTATGGAGCGAAGAAAACAGATTATATTTTCCTGTTTTCTTCTCCTAAAAAATTGGTGCGTCTTATGGAAAGGTGCGTCTTATGGAGCGAAAAATACGGTACTTGAACTATATTGCGCAGTAGGACAAGAGTTTGTCCTTTTATATCAAATGGTGAGGACTTAGGTTGAGACAATAGTAATCATGATTAGATTTGGGAATGTCTTAGAGCCCTTTTTAGTCACTACATTGTAAAATATTACATGCTATAAAATGTTGTTGAAATCTGTTGTTTGAAAATGAGGAATTCTCATAAATGACCAAAGAAGCATGAATGAATTTGGGCAGAGTCCATGAAAACATATGTCAAATAAAATTCTTTATCTTTAAAGTGCCCCGAGACTTTCTGTTTCAAGATAGACTAATACAGTCTATGTTGGTTATGTGGCCAGATTCATAGAATTTAAATGTGTGGCTACTTCAGCTGGAAGTTTTGCCATGGCTATTTTATGGCATTATGAATCTGGCCATTTGTACACAGTTCAGATTTTGTCAGCTATTCAGACAAGCACCTTTCCTTTTGCTTTGTTACGCTGGCATAACACAAAGGTAAGTTTTGGATGCAAATTGACTTAAGAAATTACTAAGTTGTGTGACTCAGTGCACGATAATATCTGTGATAATTTCTTAATTTGGGGCAATTTGAATCCAAAGGTTATGCCATTTGTTTAGCTATAGAAGAAGATTTTGGCCCTTGTGCCTTAATAATCAACTTGGCACCTTTTAATCATGCCATGCTTTATTTGTTGATGCTCATCACTGACAAAAGCCTATGCTACTTAGAAAGTTCTTGGAGCAGAAACTTTCTCTTACCTTTTAGAGAAACAATTCATGTTCTTTAACTGTAAAAAGATTCCAGATGTATAGATTAGGTAGTGATGATGGATCTTAATTCAGTTTATTTTTTAAAACCATCTTTATATATATCATATGCCAATAATTCTACTTCTATAGGCTTCTTGGCTGTTTGCTTGCCAGATATGTGCCTTGAAGGGCTGCCCAGGATTTTTATGACCAAAAGAAGGCATATGTGAAGTAAGAGACATTGAAATAAGAGGCATAAATACTTGGGATGTGAGAAGTCATTTTTTCCAAAGAGCTAAATAATAGCTAACACCCATGTTGGACTTCTTTAGCAAGGATTTGAGTGGCCTCTGCTTTTTTCAAAATAAGCTGGCTGCTATCAAGACGTTGGGTAAGATAGAACACAGTTGTGAAGCGGTAAAGGGAAAAAAGGACCCTGCTGGTCTTCAAATGTCTTCAGGAATGCCCCGTAATATAGGTCCATTTTCAGTGTTTGAACTGAGCCCTAAATTGTATGAAATGCTTCTGCGTACATGCAGAAGGATGTCTCACCAAAAAGAAGGGTGTGCCACCTTAAAGAGAGGTTAATTCATTGTGGACTAGGGTAAAGGAGATCCTGTTTGTGCATCTGATGAGCTAGGTTTTCAGTCTGCAAAGCATATGTTATGCACACAAAAGACTATGCTCAGAATGGCTGACTTTCAGGAAAGTGCCTAGGACTGCATCCTAGATTGTTAGTGGTATAAAACATTAGTCCCTTAAAGTATTTAATGGACTAATGTAAAACAAGCAAGTAAATGGAGAAGTTTATTTATTATTATTTTATTTATTTATTTACCTCTACCCAAAGGCCTCTGGGTGGATTACAACAATTAAAATACAATGAAAAGATAAAACAATTAAAAAACAATTAAAATATAAACTCTAAAAATTGTCATCAGGACCCATAGTTGATATTATTTCAATTAAAAAAGCCTTTTAGAAAAAGGTGGTTTTGACCTGGTGCCAAAATGTCATCAGCGTCGGCGCCAGACAAATCTCATTGGGATGGTGTTCCATATTCTGGGGACAGCTGCCGAAAAGGCCCTTTGTCTACAAGCCATCCCTCTTACCTCCTTGAGGGACTGCTCTTTCAAAAGGGCCCCCTGGCTAGATCTTAACTTTATCTGTTATCTGTTTATTATCTGTTTCAAGTTGTGAACTTTATGCCAGTATTTCTCAAATTGTCCCTTGTCAGAGTATCTGTGAAGATTCTCAGTCATCCAGGTGAGGTTATCTGGAAGTTGAATCATGGCAACTGGACTTCTTTCTTACTAGGCTGAAATGTTTCGCTGCTCATCCAAGTAGCTTCTTCAGTCTGAGGAGAGTTGGTAGGAGACCTCTGGTATGATTTCTTGTCAGAGCAATGTACCATAAGAGAAATAATAATTGCAAGTTACTCCCAGGCTCAAAACTTTGTCCTTAGATGTTGTTGCCTACTGTTTTTCTGTTTTGCCTCTTTCCAGCAAGTCTGTGCCAGGAATATTCAGTTTCAGCATCAGGACTTGGATGAACTCTAATCCACAAATGCAGCAAAATTTCTCACCTTCAGCAAAGCCCACTTTATATGTTAGCATGAGTCATAGTTATGTCTGCAAAAAAGAAAAATTCCAGGTAGCTAGCTGCATTGGTTGCAAAGAAGATTCTAATATCTGTATTAGTATGATACAAAAATGTGTGGTTTTTAAAAAGATCTCTGTGTCTTTTAATCAGGCAAAAATATTGCAAAAGATTCACAGGAATGTAGGGTTGACAGAAGGAAATACTGATATAGTATTGAAGTCATGGTGCCTGTGTAGTCTAATACAGTGGTGCCTCGCAAGATGAATGCCTCTCCAGACGAAAAACCCACAAGACGAAAGCATTTTGCGATCATGTTGGTGACTCGCAAGATGGCTTCTTCTATGGCCGTGCTTCGCAAGACAATTTTTTCCCTCAAGACCAATGCCTCGCAAGATGAAAATAATTCATTCGTCTTGCAAAGTTTCCCATAGGAATGTATTACAATCCATTTCTATGGGAAACTGCTTTTTGCAAGGCAGCGCTACTCGCAGAACGAATTACTTTTGTCTCGTGAGGCACCAGTGTAGTTGTCTTTGGAAGGAGAAGAGACGTTAAAATGAGTTTGTAGCAGAACAAGTGATAACCCAAGCAGAAAAAAGGTGTGGACTAGTCTGAGGAAAAACAATTCTAAACCAAACCTGTTTGGATATACAGAAAAGCTATCTTTATTCAGGAAATTCTGTCTGTGCTGCCAGATGTTTGAGCAAATGTTATTCTAGGTTTTTTTTTAGCAGTGGCCATCGGACTCTTCCATTTTCTGTCTTCCTAGCTACATTTAATTCATTGTGAATTTGATCCATAGACTGAAATAATGCGAAATGAGTTTGAACGCCTAGCAGCACGACAGCCCATAGAACTGCTGAGCATGAAAAGGTAAGCCTGGGAGCCGTTCAAGGTAAAGAGTATGCCACTGCTGTTAAAGCAAAATCCAGAAAGATCCAAGGCTTGGTTGTAAAGAGCACAGGACAAACTGCCTTGACCATTAAAAAGAAATAAAAAATCTTAATGCATTCATTAAGACAACAGAGAGAGAGAGAAAAAGTCACAACATTGTGAGCAAGATTTCAGGGTCATAAGACCCTTTCATTGGGGCAAAATGTTGCAAAATGTGGAGTAGGGAAACCAATGGTAAAAAATGAATAACTGAAAGCAGTAACTATCTAGATCTTAAAATTCTTATTTCCTGATATTAAGATGTGGAGGAGGGAAGGAAAAATAGTTATTCAAATATGGTTGTCTCAGATGACGAAGTAACCACTACGTTGGCTGAGAACAAAAACACGAAGAATAGTTTGATCTTTGTTGCTATAAAATATGGCTGTAAGGTCCGGTACAAATTTAAGCCTATCTCCTGCATAATCCACTTATGGCATGATAAAGGTATTACCCCAATATGTAGTTCAAATTTCAGGTTTAGGTAGCCTAAAATGTGGCATTCCAGTTCTTGCCTCATGATGGCAGTATACTCTACTGAAACAATAATAGGTTGTGGCTCTTTGTTTCTCAAAGATACTTGCAGCTCTGTTTCAGGTGGGTAACTTGGAATTTTTGCAAAACAGATCAATGTACTTCATGCTAATAATTCTGGACACAGTGGATGATACAGTTGGTGTTACATGTGGTAATTTAAATCAATATTTCTTCTGTATCATATCACTCTGAAAGATTCTGAGTCCAACCATAATAGAGACTTCATTTTTCGCAATAGAGACTTTTATATGTTCATTCTGGGAATCTTATACTTATTTATGATAAGCTTTAAGGGTGTACAAAGTACAATGGAGTATGGAGGGACTGAGGTTGTTTCCCAATGACTGAAATCAAGTAGTAAGTCACAACTAGAATAGACTTGTTTAATTGATGGAACTTACAGAGGAGTTGACTCACCCCCATCATCATTGATTAAATATGCCTCCTCTAGTTGTAGGAAATGAATTTCAGCCATTATCTATTAAGTGTCCTTTATATAAATATATTACAGAGCTTTTTAGCTAGGATTTGTTGAACTCTGTGAAGCAGACTTCCATGACTTAGATTTGCAGGGTGCTGGTGTGTAATGGTGCATTAATTGCTAACAAAGTGGCAAAGCTAGCCTTTGGAGCAAAGAAAAAACATGTGAAGCATCGGGGATAGTGTGGGTTGCAGGCTTGTAGAATTCAGTATTTATTGTTGATCAAGGTATATTGTAATGGCCCATAGCTTAAAGCAATAAGGATGTTCCTATCTTTCTGTAATTCTGTTAATAATATAACATTTATGCTGCTGAGTATAACATTTTGCTATTGTATGAACTGTAAAATACAATGATGATAAGTACAAAATTGCAGTACTGTACTATTATTTGAAATACATTTTATTGCTGTGAAAGAAACACAGAATAATCATTATGTATTATTAAAACTCTGCGCCCTGTTTAGATTACTTCTGTGTGCCATCTCAAATCCAGGTTGTATACAGTGGGGTCTTGACTTGAGATCTTAATCCGTATTGGAAGGCGGTTCTCAAGTCAAAAAGTTCTCAAGTCAAATCTGCATTTCCCATAGGAATGCATTGAAAACCATTTAATCCGTATCTGCTCTTTTCCGTCCATAGAAACTAATGGGAAGCTGCTATTCGACCACTAGAGGGGGATATTTTGTTTCTTTTTTTCTTAGGTCAAGAAAGGTTCAGGGAAGGCAGGGAAAATACAGTCCAGGCAGTACAGTACCAGGCAGTCCGAAGACTGTCTCCCAATCCACTCTCTAAACGCTGGGAGGAGTGAGGAAGCAGACAGGCACCCTTTTCACTGGCCAACAGTTAACTGAAAGTTCAAATTTTGCACTTTCCCTGCCTCCCACGTGGGTTTTTTTCAGTTCTTAACTCAAATCTAAGTACTTAAGTCAAGTCAATATTTTCCTGTGAGAGCGGTTCTTAAGTCAAAATGTTCTTAACTCAAGCCGTTCTTAAGTCAAGACCCCACTGTATTGCTGGCTGAAATCCTGATACTTATTCTATTAAGTTGCACTAAAGTAGGCCCATCTGAATCAATGGAATATATTGAAGAATTTCACTAGAGTGGGCCCACTGGGAATATATGAAGGATCTGAATCACCAAATCCACACTGATTTAATGGGCCTATGTGAAGGAGGAATAGGTCTTGAGGAAGGCGTTGAGAGTGCACCGTCTCCTCAGATTCAGGAATCAGTGAAAGAAGAGACAGAAGGGATGATGGCTAAAGGAAATGAGGAGAAGGGGGGGAAGATAGAAGTTTTAGTGGAAGAGGGAAAAGGCAAAGAAGGGGAGGAGCTAACTTGAGGGAAGAAGATAAAAAGGAAGAGGAAGGGGTGAGAGTATTCAGAGTACCGGGACAGGAGATGAAAGGAGGAGGAGAAATGGAATATAGAAAAGCGTGCAAATCGTTGCAAGATTTTCCCGACCTGAAGGTTGGAGGATTACTGCCCGATCTGACTCAAAAGAAGGAAGGAGTGACTGTTGCAGAGACTTCAGAATGGACTGTGGTGGTCTTCCCAAGGGGACAGGGTCACAAGAGGAGGGTGATCCGACCGGATACCTCCTTCAGTCAACACCACTCGAGGGAGATTGGGCACGCCACCCGTGTTGTGGCATAATCTGTGCCGTGAGTGCGTTGTTGCGGAAACAAACGGACAGAGAGCGGTTTGGTCCAGCTCCGCAGTAAAATTGGACAATTCTATCTTACAAACATTGCCTGATTCTTATGGACATTTACCAGAACTAAGCTGTTTTGAACCTATAGAAGTCGTTGTTGATTCTCCAGAAATTAAGTCTAATAAATCTGTTAATGTTAAAAATGACTCTTCATGGTTATTTCCCGCCCAAAGGAAAGAGCTGCCTCCACCTTCTAACGAACCCAATCACAGCCTATTTTAGTGCAGTTTAGTAATCTAAGCAACAGAATTTCAACATAGAGAATCAGTATTTTAAACTGTCGCCAAAATCCTGTTTCTTGGCATAGTAAATCACACTAGAGTAGAGCCATTGAATCAGTGGGGAATCGGTGAGTCCAGTCTTCCATTGATTTAAATAGACCTACCCTACTTCAGCATAGTATACTGCAGTTAGGGTAGGGCCATTGGAATCAGTGGAACCTATGGAGGAGTTGACTCACCAATTCCCCATTAATTCAGTGGGCCTAGTGTAGTGCTATTTATTAAGCTAAGCAACAGGATTTGAGCTTATATTTAGCACTTTAAAAATAATTTCACAAATTATTATTCAGGGATATGATAAATATAGCAGACTTGTCAAGATTGTAAGTGCCTACCAGTGGGGGAATTATTTTTTATTTTTCTTCTGTTGCAGGTATGAGCTGCCTGCTCCCTCCTCTGGGCAGAAGAATGATATCACAGCATGGCAAGAATGCGTTAATAACTCAATGGCTCAGCTGGAGCACCAGGCAGTTCGAATTGAGAATTTGGAATTGATGTCTCAGTATGGCTGCAATGCCTGGAAAGTATATAATGAGTATGTTTTTATTGTCTCTTACCATTTCTTTAAAAGGGTAAAGTTTTATAGTCCATTTCCAGTTCTGATATTTTGGTTTTTTTAAAAAAATACATATCCTTAGCAGTAGAAAAATGCTACTCAGACTGCTGAATAAAATTAAAATAAATGTTCAAACCCTTGCAGAGGGAGTATTTTCTACAGTGGGATGAGAAAAAGTGTTTTTTGCTTTTAAGATATGAACATAATACTGTACTACCTTGTGAGGCTGTGTATCTGCATATAAGAGAGAAGGAAGGAAAGTCAAGCTATCACAGTGAAAGTTTTATTTTAAAAGTTAAAAATCTGTTTTATTCACAATTTCAGTGGGTTTAAACAGAAAGGATATAAATAAATCTTGAGGCAGATCTGGGTTTTAATCAGGACTGCATGAGATATGGAACATGATTGGAATATTATGAAGAGGAGTGGTTGGAGATGTTCACAGTTTCCATATAAAGAGATTTCCATTAGTGCTACAAAGATTGCTTTGAAAGTACTCCAAAAACGGTACAGTGGTGCCTCGCAAGACGATGTTAATCCGTTCCGCAGAAATCGCTGTCTTGCGAAAACATCGTCTTGCGAAACCAAATTTCCCATAGGAATGCACTGAAAATTAATTAATGTGATCCTAGGGGGATTTTTTTAAAAAAGGAACTTAAGGGGTAGGGAGCTGGGGAAGCACCATGAGAGGACTGGCGGGAGGGGTTGCCCCTCGCTGCGATTGTCAGCTTTGGAGGTCCACAGGCAGTCCTCTGATGGTGCAGGAAAAGCCTCCAAAATGCTCTAAAGTGGGTGCGGGTGGTTTCGGAGCACCCCCGCCAGAGTTCTGATGGCTTCTCCTGCACCATCAGAGCCCTGGTGGGGGTGCCCCAAAACTGTCCACGCTGGCTTTGGGGGTCCCCCGGGGCTTACCTTGCACCATGGGAGGACTTGCCCTGGTCCCTCTGTGTAGCGATTGGCATTTGCAGAGGCTTGTCTGAAACCCTTTTAAAGTTCCCTCCTCTTTCTCCAGCCTTCGGCAAGCCTCGGAAGGGAAAAGGGGGGAAAAAGAGCATTTTTCCCTTCCGAGGCTTGCTGAAGGCTGGAGGAACATGAACATAGTTAATGCAGGAGAAACATCAATTAGAAATTGAAACTCAGTTGCCATGACTAGATAACTATTTATGTGGCACTTAGTTCTATAAATGTTGTTCATTTTAAAGTCAGCTATGAATTCTACTATCATTTATACTCTCCAGGGTACTTACTTACTTTACCTTTATTGGCATAAAAAGCGCATACAGACATACAAAGGGTACAAAGTACAACTTGTGGGGACAGCCCCTAAAACACTAAAACTTAGGATTGGGTTCTCGTTCTGTATTAGTTTGGATTATGTCTAGCAAAAATTTGCCGAGGATAGTCAAAAAGTGCTCGTCGGACCGCTGTAAAATAAGACTAAAATATGCTTCGTCAGTAAGCCAGGGCTTTCGTTGTGGAAAGGAGGCGAGGAATTTGTCCCTCGCGGTCAAATGAAGTGGGCAATGAAATAAGATGTGGGTTAACGTCTCTACAACATTCATCATGCAGGGGCATAATCTGTTATTGAAGGGGATATTATTAAATCGGCCTGTTAGCACCGCCGAGGGAATTGAATTACAGCGGGCCAATAAAGGTAAAGTAAGTAAGTAAGTACTCTCCAGGGTCCTTGTAATGTGTTTTATCAAAAAGAAATGTATTCTGTTCATAGCTGCAAGATGATTTTAACAGCACTGCTCTGTTTCTGGTACAGTATGTCTCTGTCTACCTGGGTTAATACCTGGATTAACTTGAAAAATACAGTCCTAATGTTAGAGTAAAAAAATTGAACTCTCTAAATGATCTATAATCCCCTGCCATTGCATGAAATCTACAGCTAAAGCATCCCTGAAAGACGACTGTCCAATCTTTGTTTTAAAAAGTCCAATGAAGTAGAGTCTAGCACCTTCTGAGATAGTTTTTTCCATTGTTGAGCAGCAATTCCAGGAAAAGCTCTTCATGTTTAGTTTAAATTGGAATCCATTAGTTTGAGTCCAGTCTTGTGGAGCAGCCAAACATAAGCTTGGTTCATGTTCCACAAGACAGTTCTTCAGTTATGTGAACAGGGCTATCATACTGACTTTCAGTCTTCCCCAGTTTCAACTTTCTTGACTCACCTTTGTAGGGTGTGATTATCGGACCCTATGAATAGATTTTCATTCTGTTCATATATCTCACAATTCAACGATGCATTGTGTCATGCAGACACTTCTGTTCTGGTGGAAGGCAAACAGAGTTAAACTGAATGCCCAACCTAACTTGGGTAGCAAAGTCACATTTGAGAGAAAATGTTGTTCAGTTCCTTCCTTTTTTCTTCATTACATCTGAAAAACATTTTTGAACTACCGTTTCTTTTCCTTTGTAGGCATTTAGTTCATATGATTGAACAGGCACAAAAAGAGCTGCAGAGTTTGAGGTAAGTCAGCCTTTACCCTTTGAATTGAAACGATTTCTAATATATGGGGATTTTCAACCTTTACAGAATGCAGAACTTGTGTTCTTGTATAGCATATGCATCTTAAAGTAACTTCATTTGTGTGTGTGGAATTGTGCAAAAAGTTAGTGTTTCACTGTGAACTATTTACTTGGGAGCTTTGTCTTCTGATGGTGGCAGTTTTGAGTTTATGGCAACATGTGCTTAATGTTTTTGTAAATGTTTGTAGTTGTTTTGAGGCTCTCGTTAGTTCCTGTCATACTATACTTAAGATGGGTAAAAATGGGTGTGTTTTTTAAAAAAGAAAACCAGATTTTTAAAAACTAGGGACCATCAGCTTCACCTCCCTCCTTCTGTCTAGTCACACCATTAACCAGTGCAGCAACAGTGGAAGTTACAGCCTACTTTTAAAACAAGTTATGGAGGGAATAAATGTTTTGTTTTAAAAGAAAATATCACTTCCGGAAGCCCACTTTTGCTGTATTTTAAAGGAAAAGAAAGTGTGTGCTTCCTGCATGGCTTGTTTTCAGGGTGAACATGCAGCAAGGTTTACTACTGCTGCATTGCAGAATTAATTGTCAAAGCTGGAAAGTAGATGGAAGACCTTCATGTATCATGCTGGCCACATGCTGACTACTTAGGTTTTAGACATTTAGAAATGCTAAGTTTCTCAAACAATAACTGATCCAATGTTAATAATTATAAACATTTTATATAGTTAATCTCTAAAGGGAATCAGTGCTTTTACCAAATGCAGTGAGTTAAAGTAGACTTTTCTTGCTAAATGGAGAATAAGATCAATCATTGCTTAAGTATGATTGTTTGCTTGAGTAGGAAAAATGTACTGGGATTGGAAGCACATTCCTTCTCCCATGGCCTTCTATCCACCAGGTGAGATTGGGGCACTCTGGCCAGAAACAAGGCTTTACTCCTTTGTTGTCCTCCTGCATGGTCAGGGAAGTGAATGTTACCTGGTGCTTTTAGGAGATCTGGAGATACTTGCTGAGAGTGCATCATATTGGTTCTCAATGAACTTCCCTGTGCAATAAGAAAGAGGTGATGATCCATGCTTTGCCAGTGCTTCTGAGACTTGACACAGAGTTGTGAGGACCCCCCTATTCCTTTGTGTTACCTTGCTGGAGGAAGGAGAAAGTGGAGAGATTTGTTGCGTTTGGTCCCGTTCAGAATAGTAGGCCAGACCGAGGCTGCAACTACACTGGCAATCTGAAGTGATTTGGCTTTGCTGTAATTTGATTTGTACCCTGTATTATCTTTGAAATCAGTTAGTGCTCAAACCCAGGCTGCAGATTCATTCAGGAGCTCATTGTTCACATTTCTGTCCACAGACCCTACTTCTTCCTTCCTTTGTTCTCACTTATGCTGCTCCTTTTATGGTTCACGGTCAATTCACTTGGTTTCGTACAATGTTCAGGAAAAGGTGGCAGCATTCTAAACTTCTTAATATGTACAAAAATACCACACACCATAGTAATGTCTTATTTCATCTGAATTGTTTCTGTTTTGTTCATAATTTTATTTTCCCCCACCAAGTCTGGAGGTGATCTGACACTAAATTAATATATCCGTATTAGTGATAAGGTGATCTAGTGCTAATGTCATGTGTAAAAAAATGTGGAGGACGATCAGAGAAGAAGATGAGGGCAGGTGTTTCATGCTCCAAATGCCTAGGTCACTGAAACACCATCCACAGTGCGACCCCCCCCCCCATTTTTACAAAAACTAATCAACTGATTACATGGGGAAAGGTCTGTTTGAATCATTCTGGCTTGTAAAAAGTAAAAGACCCCAGCAACAGAGGGAAAAAGCTGCTTTGAAGCAGCCTTTGTGTTGTATGATCAGCAACCCCCCCCCCCCAAAAAAAACTTAAATCAACCTGTTCTATAACCGCAACAAACAGGACTCAAGTCAGGTCCTTAAAATGCTGGATGTATAAGCTGAAGTCCTGTTGCTTAGCATAATAAAGTACACTAGAGTAGGCCCACTGACTCAGTAGAGATTTGGTGAGCCAATTCTTTTGCAACTTCAATTGATTTAAATGAGCCTACTGTTGTTTAGTCGTTAAGTCGTGTCAAATTCATGTTGGTAGCTTCGATGACACTGTCCAGCCATCTTGTCCTCTGTCGTCCCCTTCTCCTCTTGCCTTCACACTTTCCCAACAACAGGGTCTTTTCCAAGGAGTCTTCTCATGAGATGGCCAAAGTATTGGAGCCTCAGCTTTAGGATCTGTCCTTGCAGTGAGCACTCAGGGTTGATTTCCTTCAAGATGGATACATATGATCTCCCTGCAGTCCAGGGGACTCTCAAGAGTCTCCTCCAGCACCACAATTCAAAAGCACCAATTCTTTGGTGGTCTGCCTTCTTTATGGTCCAGCTCTCACTTCCATACATCGCTACTGGAAAAACCATAGCTTTGACTATGCGGACCTTTGTTGGCAAGATGATGTCTATGCTTTTTAAGATGGTGTCTAGGTTTCTCAGCGCTTTCCTCCCAAGAAACAGGCATCTTTTAATTTTGTGGCTGCTGTCACCATCTGCAATGATCATGGAGCCCAAGAAAGTAAAATCTGTCACTGCCTCCATATCATGTCATTGCTGAGCACATCTAGCCTCTCATTACATTTTTATAGCTTCAAAAATGTATCTTGTCATTTATGATACAATTTTAGTTAATGAGAAATCTGCATGTTGGCCAGGCCTTTTCCTTGTTCACAGTATTCTGAATATCAAATGGACAGTGTCCTTGCTCTCATGTGGACTTCCACATAAAAGGGTTATCTGACTTACCACTATGTGAACAAAATATTGAATTCAGTAGGCCATGGCTGTAATCCTACCTAGCTCTTCATTAATTCCAGACAAAGGTTATCTCTGTATAATTCTGTAGTTATTCTTAATTCTGTAGATCCAGCATAGTTCTTATGTTCTGGGAGGTGGGGGGAAATCCAGAATAGCGCCTGAGCGGCAACCACTGTTTGTAATCACAGTGGTCAGCATTTGCAGTCAGGGAGGATTTAATCAAATTGATTTGAATAACTTATAACACAATTTCAGTTACTATTCCGAAAGAGTCAGTTTAATCATGCAATTCACCCTCAAGTGCACTTCTGCTTCTGCGCGCGCACACACACACAAAATCTCCTTACACACATTGGCTCAACTTCTAATTGTCCTCTACCCATTGATGTTTCCATTGTCCAGAAGTGTGCACTGAGCTAAGAGATTGTGAAAAGTATATACTAAGTGTACAGAAAATACGGATTCACTTTGGTGTTGTGGGAATCACATGATTAAGTCTAAATCCATTCACTTTGCTGATGAAATGTGCACTTTTGAGATAGGGTAAACAGTTAATGTTATTTGCACAAAGTTGCAGAGGAAGAGTGGTTGTGATTATTAAGCAACCACCATCACTCCAAGAAACTGTTGAGAACCATTCTGGATATTTTAATATGGCTTCTAAAAATTTGCAACCAATAAAAATTGCAGTGTGAATTTCAGTCATACCTGGAAAATAAGGCTGATGCAGACCATTATTTCTTATTTCCTTACATTGCTGTTAACAAGTGTGTATTTTTAAGACACTAACCCAGTTTGAAAACTGCAAATGTTTCAGAGTCCTGGGGATAGAAAGGTTATCCTAAACAATCTATACAGAAGTCTCTGGAATCCCATGGCATTGAGTTCCTAATCAAAGAGCCGTTAGGTCCTGTTTACAGACCTCTTTTCTAAAAAATTATGTTGATCAAAATCCACTTAGTTACACCTATTGGAATAACTCCACCAGTGTAACTTTCAAAAACAAATTGCCAGGAGTTAAAAGGGTGTGTGTGTGTGTAGTTTTTTAAAATCACACACAAGAGTTGTGCCACTTGGTTGCATGACCAGAAAAAAACAGCATTGATTTCTTCAACTGGTAACAATTTACCACTTAAATTGATGGTGTTATTGCAGTGTATTTAAACAATAGGGTTCTGGCCAGTGTCTCATAATGTAAAATTAGAATTTATAATGCTTATTCCATGGTGAATTATTTGAGCTAGAATTCAATTTAAATTAGGACTTTTTTAATGAAGAAAAAGCATTATAGCTTTGAAAAATAAAAATTTGATTTATATTTAAAACTCTGAAGGAGATAAATTGATGTTTTCTTATATATTTTTGACTTCATTTATTTTTATCCGTTTTGCTTGTATTCTCTGATTGGCAGTAGTAGGGGGCTCTCTGTCTGGAAATGAGAAGTTTTGTGGAGGAATTGGGAGTCAGCAGGAGCCTCCAATAGAATCAGCTACTGTATGTCTCTCCATGAGACAGATGCTGTGCATCTTGATTGAGGCTCTACCTAGCATACGCAGGCATTTTGTTTTCACCATGGTTAAATAAGAGAACTCTAGTTTACCCAGGAACTACCAGATATGTTTTTCTAATTCTTTGGGATGGTGAGAGTTGGCCAAGTCAACTTTGAGTAGAAAGGAACCAACATAGAAGGCATACGGTTCTCTATTCTGTTACATTGCATTCTTCTTTCAGAAAACACATTCAGGACCTTAACTGGCAACGGAAGAACATGCAGCTCACAGCTGGTGCTAAACTTCGGGAAATGGAATCTACGTGAGTGTCTAAAAACTCCATTACATAAATGTATTCTGTCTGTTAAACAGCTTTCATAACAATAGCTATTATTCAGCTGAAATACTACAAGTGAGTTACTTACATATATGGAAGTAGAAGGTAAACAGGATGACTGCAGAATTCTTGGGTCTTAATGTGATCAAGATTTTTATAACAGCTTAATGCAGTTGTCATTTCTGCAGACTGGAAAAACAGTTCAAGACATAATTTTTGAAACACTATCAGTGTGGCTGAATAATTCTTAACAGTTTGGACTTTTTTAAAAAAAACTCTGGTATATATTACTGTCTATTACTATATAGTATTGTACTTAAGGGTATATACATAGGTGGAAAAAATTCTGCTAGGTTAGAACAGTTATAATTAGAGGCATCAAGCTATTTTAAAATATGTCCATATGTCCTAATAAGAACTAGGCTATGTATTAATCTCTGTTGTCATTTTCATTATAATTACTGTCTTTCCACATCTGAATGTCCATTTACTTTATGGGGATGTGGTGGCGCTGCGGGCTAAACCCCAGAAGCCTTTGTGTGCTGCAGGGTCAGAAGACCAGCAGTCATAAGATCGAACTCACACGACGGAGTGAGCTCCTGTTGCTTGTCCCAGCTCCTCGCCAACCTAGCAGTTCGAAAGCATGTAAATGCAAGTAGATAAATAGGTACCACCTCGGTGGGAAGGTAAACAGCGTTCCGTATACAGTGGTGCCCCGCATAGCGAGGTTAATCCGTTCCGGATTAACCCTCGCTATGCGGAATCATCGCTAAACGGGTAGGGAAAACGTATTGAAATGCATTAAACTTAGTTTAATGCGTTCCAATACCTTGCTTACTTACCCGTTCAGCGAGGATTCCCCTTGCCGGCAGCCATTTTCGCGCCCTCGCTAAGCGAGGGCAGGGCGTGAAAACGGCTGCCGGCAGCCATTTCCGGGCTTCCGGCGGCCATTTTGGAGCCACCGAACAGCTGTTCGGCGGCTCCAAAATGGCCGCCGCAATACCCGATCTTCGCAATGCGGGTTTTCCCCATTGCGAAGATCGGGTATGTTTCCGTATAGCGATCCCGAAAAAGGGATCGCTATACGGAAACATCGCTATACGGTGCACTCGCTAAGCGAGGCACCACTGTATAGCCGTGCTGGCCACGTGACAACAGAAACTGTCTTCGGACAAATGCCGGCTCTACAGCTTGGAAACGGGGATGAGCACTGCCCCCTAGAGTCGAACACGACTGACTAAAATGTCAAGGGGAACCTTGACCTTTTACTTTAAAAACAAGAACATAGTTTTTGCAACTTAGTGAGAAACATGCAGATAGACATGTGTGCAGAAAGACCCATACAAGTATAAATTTAGCATGAGAATGAAAAATGGGATACCACTTTTTGCAGACATAAGCAATGGTTTCTGCATGGTTTTCTACCTCAGTTCATCATAGTGTTGAAGCCATCATCTTCTGCCATCCCTCTAGCTTCCTCCTTCATTCTTTTGTGTGTAGGCATCCTTCAGTCTCAAGAGACTATGGTAACTTGCTCTGAATAGAGGTACTGTATTGGAACAGCGTTTAGTGTGTATAGTCAAGTTATTCCAGTGAACCATCTGCCTTGGCCACCCTCTATGAGTTGCTTCCTCCCCAGCCCTTCTGTGCATTCTGTTCTTTTACCCCTTTGCTGTGCCACATTACTGACATTGCATAGCATCTAATGGATCATTGTCCTTTCATGCAGCCATGTTGTATAAAAGAATTCCTTTCTGGAAGTTCTTTTATGAATAGAGTAGTTCTAAAGGAACTAAACAGTAGTTTAAGGTGTGCTTTTCCTTTTTTCCAGATGGGTATCCCTCGTCAGTAAAAATTATGAGATTGAACGAACAATTGTGCAACTGGAAAATGAAATTTCTCAAATTAAGCAGCAACATGGGGAGGCAAACAAAGAAAACATCCAGCAGGACTTCTGAGACTTGCCTTGGACTTTTGCTGCCAAATTTAGGGAACTGCTTAGAGCCTAGGCATGGCTGTAGACTCTAAAAATTTTTGTATATGTGTATAGTGGTATAGAACACCTGTGTTGCCTCCACTGTAGAAAAACCTGCTCACAAGGCGTAGAACTGATTTATCAATGGATTTACCAAAGTCCAAAATTTTGAGTATGAATGTTGTTTGAAATTTTTTTGGTTGGTTCCTATGAAGAGTTCTATGTTTGTGTTTTTTAATATAACTGAAAATAAAAATTTTTCAACTATAGAGAGTACTATATTTGAAGTGCTGCAATGACCTTGTCAAGTGGGGTTTAAAAGATACACTCATATATATATATATATTATATTGGTTCTTGGGCAAAAAAGTGAACCTTGTGTTTATCTTTATATTCTATAGAAATATGCATGGAGAGAGCAAAGGCATTTGTTCCAGGTGTCTTGATAACAGTACTGTAGAGCAGTTAACTAAAATGGAGGGCTTATTCGTGTCTCTTCAGTATTATGTCATGTTAAGGGAAAAAGAAAAGTCCAGGTATTATTTAGTCAGAATTGGAAAATACAGGTGATCAAGTCAGCGTCTTTTAATTAGCCAAGCTGTATCTCTGCAGACAAACCCAGTTTGAGAGGTATAAAACTTTTGATCGTATATACCTGTCTGAGTAGATGGGGAAATGGAAACCTTAACTTCAATAATCTGTACAAAAACCCCATGGAATCTTATAATGTAGAATTGAAATTTATATTCCTTATTCCATAATGATATCTTTGAACTATAACACATTTTAAATTAAAGCTATTGTCACCTGGGGTTGTAAACAAAAACTTGACAAATATAAATAAAATCCCATTAAAATTTTTAAAAATCTCATTTTTATCATCACCAGATAAAAGGTGAGAAAGGAATTGAGGAAGCTACAAGATTCAGTCTTGTTTTGAGGCAGGTTTTCCAACATCCTGATGTTCACATGGTATGACTCACTTGTGTGGTAGGTATACAAAAGAGGTAGAGACATAGTTTGGTGTGTCAAACTGGTTTAAAAATAGTTGAGGTTTAATTTGTGAAGTTTGGGAAAATGAACAAGACCATGAGAACAGATTAACTGGTCAAGAAGGAAGAGAATGCCGAATAGTGGAAAATACTCTGAAGCCCTGGTCAGTACTGCCAGTGGGAGGAGACTACTCAGTGGAAGAAACAACTTGGGAGTGGACAGAAGGTAAAGAGCAAATAAATAGTGAATAAAAAGATGAGTTGAAATATTCACTCTAGTTAGCTTGTTTGTCCTTCCTCTTAGGATCCTTGTTGATGTTACACCTAAAAGGTAGTGACCTATCTATTTCATCCATTAAAATCCACTTAGCTCTATTAGCAGCTTATCACCTAATCAGTGACAAGCCATCTTTTCACAGTTCCTTTTCCAGAGCTTGCTTAAGGGCTTGAGGAATTTTAATTCTCCATCTGCACTGCCTGCGTCAACAAGAGATCTGGATTTAGCCCTCTTAAGGCTAATGCTTCCGCTGTCCAAGCCTTCAACCACACTTCTATAAAGCAGGAGAGTCATGCTGCAGGTGTCTGTGCACATGAAACTCTCTGCAAAAAACAAAGAGATCTTATAAAAATCTGAAAACTGTTAATAATGGAAGTTGCCAAAAGCATGCTGGTAACATCTGAGAGTTGGGTGAGTCTTGTAATAACTGGGAAACAATTTTTATTACCTCTATTTCCATTACCTCTTAAGCCCTGCTGTTTTGCCCCTAATATGTACTACTCTTACTCATGATTTTTTGCTTTACTGACATTCCAGCAAAAATCAGAGCAAAATATAAATGGCAAACAAATTTGTCTCAGCTGAGAGGGGAATGCATGAGAAATGAGTGTGCAACATAGAATTTTTTGTATTTGTGTGATTAGATTCAGCCCCTCATGAATAACTCTTTAGCCTTGCCAGTACACTGTGGCATGGATTTTAACAGAACCAGTGGAGAAACACCTTGTCCTTAATTCTGCTAATACTTGTGAAGAGACACAGTCCTACAACTATTGGCAATTTATAATTCTTGTTGCTTCTCTATGCACATGGTGTTTAAAATAACATATTATGCCCTAAAAATAATGGTTAGAGCTCAATAATGCTACTTTCCATTGTGATTCATACTTTTCTTTAAAGTAAAACCATGTATGTATTTTTTTTTAAAAGGCAGCATGGTTCCCAATTCATATTGCAACTGCCTGTGACTTAAAAGAACTACTAGTGCAGATATGCCATTTTCTAGACTACAGTGGTGCACATAAGGCACTATAATATAAAACTGCCCCCGGAAGCTCCAAACCACCAAATAATACAAAATAAGTAAAAATGAAACAAAGACAGAAAACAAGAGCACTGCACTTCCAATTTCCATCATCTGCATCATCCTCCAGCAGTGCACCTCTGCATTCTATATACAGAAAAGGAAAATGAATGGATACAAGTCTGACATCAGAAATTGCAAGAGACAAAAATCAGTTTCAGAACACTTGAACTTCCTAGGGACACTTACATATCTCAGAGTAACAACTGTGGAGAACAGGAATTACAGAGGAAAATTAAAAGCAGACCTCAAAATGAATTATACAGATTCTACTGTACACTGAAGGAATTTAATAAGGACTAAAGATTCTTAGCATACAATGTATATTTTAATACTCCAGATTTTTCTAGTCTGACGTAGCTGTAACTAACAGTATCCACCTTGACATGATACCTCAGTCCAAACCTTTGATAGTTCACAGATAATTGGGCCATTGTCGTTCTAAAAGCCTATTATCAATGTAATCTTCACTCTTTTTCCAGTCTTGTTCAGCCCTTCACTGTATCTTCTGAACCAGCATCTCTGAAGTCCTCATCCAACATGATCTAAATCACTATACTATACTCTACTCTGATAATAACAAGTGCAAGCAACCAGTGAAGGATAATCATGCCATGAAGATTGGGATGGGATCATACCCATTAGCTCTGTTCCTGATTTCCATGTGCTGAACCAGATTAGATCTTCTGGGCAGAGCTTCACATGTTAATTTGTTTCAAGAGGGGGACCAGTGGTTGAAATTCCACTCTTTCCTTCAGTTTGAGTATGCTCATTTCAGACATCCATACAAGTTTGATTTAACCATTTATTGCAATGAAACTCAGATTTGGCTCCTCAGTCTAACAAATGTATCTCATGAGAACGGCCTTTCCTTGTAAAAGTATTGTTCTTTCCTCCTGTACTTCTGCCATTTAAAACCCACTGCCTTGCTTACTTGTCTTCCATTATGTTACTTGCCCCTGTCTCTTCCATAGACCTTTCATTTTTGGCTCTGGAACTTTATAGCTTTCTTATCCTGGACTGTGTTACATGTCCTTTAATCTTCACCTGATACTTTCTAGAGTCTTAACCAACCTTTACTGAGCACTTGGAAGTAACATGTTATGATGTTCTCAGTTACATATTACTTTTAGGGGGTAACAAGGACATAAGATTATGTTAAAAAACCTCAATACAGTGGTGCCTCACTTAGCGACGTTAATCCATTCCAGGAAAAACGTTGCTAAGCGATTTCATCGCTAAACAGAATAAAAAAGCCCATAGAAACGCATAAAACGTGTTTAATGTTTTCCTATGGGCTTCAAAACTGACCTTATGCAAAGATCCACCATAGGGGCGGCCATTTTCGGTGCCTCTAAAGCAAGGCAAAACAGTGGGCAGCCATTTTGTTTTTCCGGCTGCCATTTTGGAACCGCCGATCAGCTGGCCAAAAATGGGGGCTTTGCGATGATCGCTTCCCCGCGATCATCGCAAAGCGATTTTTCCCCATAGGGGCCATCGTTAAGCGATCGCTCTGGCGATGGCCAAAACCCCATCGCTAAGCAATTTCATTGCTCAACGGAGCGATCGCTAAGCGAGGCACCACTGTATATAATTGGTAATGTTAATTTTTTCTAGAATAAAGTGTAGTACCAGTCATATGTAGGTGTTACACTTTTGCTTTTTGCACAATTGCTTTTTGTGGATCATTTTCAGGGAGTTTGTTCTATTTTAATTGCAATTTTTAAATGAGAAAAAGGAATGTATTAGGAATGTGCTCTCCTAATCTCCCCAAAGCAGTGAGTAATGTTAATGAATTGTTGGGGGAAAAAACTAGCAACTTTTTTTTAAAATAGTAACATTTGAAGCTATGTAATGAACTGCAATATTTGCTTCTGGTCTGTCTGACAGCCTGTGGTTCTGCTAAGAGACAAGGATGCCTGACCTATGTTGGCCTACATAAAGAGCAAGAACAGAAACTATGAGAAAAGTAGTGATGTAATAGCCCAAACCTAGATTAATTACATTTAAATCTCTATCACCTTTATCCTAGCTGTTAGCAATGTGAACTTAAATTGAAAGGCTACCTTTAAAGAGGTTTCTTAGTAAATAAAATTGAGAACCATTTATTTAAAAAAGACATAAAAAGAAAAGGGAATAGGATTGCAGAGGAAAAAAATCAAACTCGTGGAGACTCTATATCTTGATAAATGTACCCTCTAATTTTAAGCCCCACTGGGCAGGGCTCTGCCTCTATCTCA
Organism: Pogona vitticeps; assembly: GCF_051106095.1. Taxonomy (NCBI): domain Eukaryota; kingdom Metazoa; phylum Chordata; class Lepidosauria; order Squamata; family Agamidae; genus Pogona; species Pogona vitticeps. Next base: position 40,192,420 of record NC_135786.1, read on the forward strand.
CGTGGTTTCACCCCTACGTACATACATGACTCTGCCCTCCGCACGCTGGGTTCCATCAAACCGGAACCTAATGTGATAATTGCGCAGAGAACGAAGACAGCTGTGCAGAGGGAAGTGGAGTTGTGAGGATGTGCACACATGCCCAGCTTAGTGAGAACCTTGATCTTGATGATAGAACATTCCCTTATAGTGGAACTGGAAACAATTCAGTCAAAGGAATGCTAAAAGAAGCCAGGGTCTCCACAAAACCAAGACTTCCCATTTCAGCCCTACTGTAACCTGATGTAGTGGTCAGGGAACAGGGGTAAATTACCCCAAATGGGGTAAAAATGAAAATCTTGGGGGTAATGAGGATGCGACCCTAACCCCCTTCCCTCCTCCTCTGCCCAGAGGGGGGGTCCCCGGCTGCCTGATCACCCCTTCCTGCACCCTTCTCCAGCCCGGCTGCAACCGAGCCATGGTGGATGGCAGCCGGCGACAGGCCCCGGTCAGTGGCGTAAGGCAGCCGAGGTGGCAGCGGTGGGGCCAGCCATGGCGGAGGGCGAGGCGCCTCTCCTTCCGGTGCCTGGGGAGGTGGATCATGGCAGAGGGGGTGGGCGCAGCCATGACAGCAGCCCAGGCCAGGCTCAGCCTCCTGGCACTGGGACGCCGCCCTACGCCCCATCCGTTCCCGGAGGAGCCCGTCAGGCGGCAGCACAGCTTCCTTCAGCAGTGCCTCCACACCAACTGGCTGGGCCTGGCGGAGCCTCTCACCCTCTGTGCAGCAGCTGTCGTGGCGCTTCGATGGCGAGTCTCGCGGGAGGCCTGACGCCGAAGCCCAACGCGGCTGCCTCGGCAAGCAGGTGATGCCAGAGTGGGAGGTGCCATTGGGTGCCCCCGGCGGGCAAGCCACCTGCTGTTCTTCGGTGGCTGCCCAGGAGCCGCTCGCTGGTGGAGAAAGGGAGCTGCCCCTGCGGGGCCAAGGACTGAGTGTGACACTGCCAGCTGAAGGAGGCAGCCCGGGCACAGGCAGTGAGGCTTCGGCGGCGGTGCTCAACTGGCTGCGCGTGACTGAGATCCTTCCTTACAAATCAAGGGGGTAATGTTGGCATATGTAAATTTTTTATGGGGTAAAAGGTAAAAAAGTTCCCTGACCCCTGGCTTGATGGAATGGCTATTGTTGTGGCTTGAGGGAAAGGAAAATTCTGATGCGAGTTGGTATCCTTTTATAGATGCCTGAGACTGAGAGTTTTGGACTGCTCACAATTAAAAAGGATTCCATCTCTTCTTAACAGATTTTCTGAAGTGAGGAAAAAAGAGGAGGGAAATGAATAGATAATATGAGAGGGCTGTTAATTAGAGATAACATCTAAATTACTACAAATGTTGGTGAGCAGGAAGCTTACTCTGTCAAGGTCGAAAGTATATTTGAACATTAACCTTAGAGCACTCTAAAACTTTATAACATTCCTTGGTAGTTTGAGTCTGTGATGGCCTGCCACAGCTGACATCCCTGTATGAAACCGGGTAACTTTGCCAATCATATCACAGTCCATCTGTATATCAAGGTAAATGTTAGTTCAGTGTTGGAATGATTCAGGGTAACTTCAGCTTGCCTATTTCTACAAGCCTTATTCACTTTCATTACTTCTATGCACAAATATTCAAAAATAACTCAAAAAGTATTTTAAACATTCAAGTCAATGAGTCCTCTGATGTTGTGAGTAACATTGTTGGGCCCATAACGGCACTGCCAGTGAAAAGGGGCAAGAACAATATAGAGGGGCATTGCTGGGAAAGGATGGCATAGACCATAACTAGGTATACTGTGCTTTTCCTGTTCCCAATATGCTAAAATGTGGGGCATTACGCAGCTAAATACAAGCCCAAATCTTAATATTTTAATGGAACAGCTGAAATTTCTGCCAAATAAGCCATGTGACTGAAATCAGCTTACAATTTATATGGTGATGTTTCTACAAATAACTACTGTATATACTCCCAACTCCGGGAGGCAGTGGAAGACAGGAGGGCCTATCGTGCTCTGGTCCATTGGGTCACAAAGAGCAACAAGAAAAAAATACTTAAGATTTTCCTCCATATAAATACAACAATTTTTGTGCCTCTAATATTTCAATGGCTTCAAAATAATTTTGAGTATATATCATCTCTAGTAACTATTTGTAGCTACTGTGGAACATACATAAAAGAGTGTTACAGTATTCCTATCTGTGGGCTCCTGGAGATAGTCAAGCTCTTGGTCTGATCACAAGGTTCTTATATTCTCAAGTGTCTGCTACAAAAAGATATTACTGACTCTATATTCATCTATTTTTTTATACTTCATTTTGGTCAAATTAAATATTTAATTAATTGAAATCCTTAGCCTAATAGTTTGCACCTGGACTAGTGTTTAGACTCTTGTGCATGTTATTTGCAGTTTACGGTATTTTGTATTGACTTCAGACAAAAAAGAGTACAGATGGCTAAAAGTGTAATGATTGCTGAAACATCATATGCAAATACTGAGATATAGGTACAATGTAGTCAAACACAACAACCACCCATACAAGGTCTAATTAAACATCCTGTGCTAAGGGAAGCCTACAAGCAGGTTGTGAACACAACAGCACCCTGTTGCTGGGGGATTCCTTTGCAATTACTACAAAGAGCATGGGTGAAGAAGCTCTCAGTCCAAGTGAGAGATTCTGTTTCAGCGAAGTTCTCAAGGGCCACATCCAGCATCAGCAGGGCCACAGTGACAGTGGCAAAAATACTGCATAGTTTAGCACAAAGGTCTTATTGCCTATAACAGCCTTTTAAAGGACAAAGAGCCCTCATAAAAAAAGCTGGGAAGCTACCAAACAATCCATGAAGAAGAATTATGGACAGGATTCACTCTGAGGTTTTCCTCCTTCTTGTGTAAACAAAGCCTATTTATAGGAGGATTCACGTCCTAACAGGAAACTCAATTATTAGCCAGCTTACTCTGCCACATTCTTAGTTCCCAGAAATAAATCGTCTTGGTACACTGTCAAAGAATGTTTCGCTATGTGATCCAAATAATGATGATGTGATTCTTTCGTCTCGATATCTATCAAGAGAAACAGTGTGATCTCATAACACCTGTGATTTATTAACTTCATTAAATCATGCTTAGGTTACTATTCACAATAGTCAATGTATGTATACTTCCATAAAACACACACACAAAACTTCCATAGCTGTAGTTTTTAAAATCCTAGCCATTTTAGTTTGTGCTAGTGTATCAACAAGGAACATGAAATGAAAAAGCAAAAAAAATAAACACCAAATATGTTGTGGCACCTTAAAAACTGTTATATTTCAATGTGAGCTCTTGTGAAACATACCCTCATGTTCAGACATAAGAGTGAGAATACAGAGATTACATGGCAAAATGTATGACTGTTTAGCCAAGCAATCTCTCTGATGAAGTGGACATGTTTCATGAAAGCTCACATTAAAATATAGTAGTCTTCAAGGTGCCACAGCAACTTTGTTGTATTTTTTGCTTTTGTTTTGTTTCCCTTAGTGATGCACACAAACACAGTCTACTAAATGCTTCAAAATAAAACGAGGCATGTACAGAATCAGCCTAAAACAAATGAACTGTAACCCTTGCAAAAACTAACTGAAGAAGCAGACGTTATGGTTATCGCTGCACATCCTGACCCAAACTGCCCTGCCCTTCTCTCTCTTTCTGAGCCACCCTCCTGTGCAAGGGCCTCAGCTGCTTGCCCCCAAAAGGAGGCAGATCCAGAGGCAGATTCCAGGAGTCGTCCTATATCACGCAAGCGTTCCCTCTCATACGTTCAAGCCCAGTCCTCTTGCACATATGGACACCCCGGGGGGGGGGGACAGCGCACCGCCTGTTCACCCCTTTCTCATTGCACTGCGGATGCTTCGAGGTTGTGTCCGCACGACTCATGTTTCTCTCCACGCAGAAACCGCCAAAACCTCCAAGATCCTCCCCGTAAGACTGAGACGCTTCTGCGACTGCGCCGTTTTCATATTTATGACCGAGACCACGGTGCGCGCGTACGTACGTTCGCGCTCCTTCGATATCCACGCCATCCTATTTACCCGCCGCGGCGAGAGGAGACAAGCCTTCTTTCGGCCTTCGTCCCTCCTTCCCGCCTCTAAGCGCGCGCCCATCCGGCCCCGCCCATCCGGCCCCGCGCTCTCTCCCTGTCGTCTCAGTGCCAGATGTGCTTCGGCGGCGCGCGCGCAAGCTGATGGCGTACGTGCGGACGCATGCGCGGTCTGGTGTGTGAGCAAAGCGGGGAGTCGGGTTCAAAGGAGGAAATATGGCGGAAAACAAAGGAGGAGGAGGCGGCGGCAGCGGTGGCGGGGAGGGGGCCGGGGAAGTCGGGCCGGCCGGGGGTGGTCCCGAGCTTGCCACCGCCGCGCCCGCTGTCGTTGTCACCTCCGCGGCGACCCTAGCATCCTCGTCCCCTCCGGTCCCCGCCCCGCCCGAGGAGAGGGAGAGCCCCGCCGCGGTGGTCCTGGCTGCAGCGCCGGACAAGGGCCCCGGGGAGGCCGAGGCCGCGGCGCCGGTGGCGGTGGCGGTGAGTGTAGGCCCAGCCGCCAGTTCCATACCGGCGCCCCTGGGCCCCAGCCCCGCGCCCCCCGCCCTCTCTAGCGCCGCGCCGGGCCCGCTGTCGCTCCTGGACACCTGCGCAGTGTGCGCGCAGAGCCTGCAGAGCCGGGAGGCCGAGCCGAAGCTGCTGCCGTGCCTTCACTCTTTTTGCCGCCGCTGCTTGCCGGAACCCGAGCGCCAGCTCAATGTGCCCGTGGCTGGCGGCGCCAACGGGGACATTCAGCAGGGTGAGTGGAGGGAGAGGCCGCAGGCGTGGGCAGTGGGCGTTGGGGTGGTGGTGGTGGTGGTGGTCTGGCTGGGGGACGCTGCTTGTGGTCGGGGTGAATGTAGCCGAAAGGGTGCTGCTGAGCAAAGGGAAGAAGTGGAGATGCACGGGCTGTTAGGATACTCCTGCACGCGATTCTGGAACAGATCTGGAGTAGGGCAGTGGAGATCACTAGCTCAGCTTGAGAGTGTTGCAGTGGCTGGATGGCTCTGTTGATGGCTGCTCTCGAGGGAAGAGGAAATGCAGGTGTGGTGCCTTAGGGATGTTGTGTGTGAATGAGGTGTTGCATCTTGCCATAGGTGGTCTTTTGTAAAATCTCCCCTTGGAGCATCAATCAGAGAATGGTAAATGTATCTGGGTGGTTAGTTGTGGAGAAAGTGTATACATATCTGCCATGAATGTTTTCTTTTAGCATAGGTGTTCAGACCTCTGAGATGTGTTTTCAATGGAAAGCCAATTAGCAGTCCAAATTTAGACAGTTTTACTCATCAGAGAATGGACAAGGAATTTCCAAGATAACATTTTTTTTAGTGTAAAATCTCCTTCAGAATAAAAGATTTAATCTTCTAGCCAGCGTGCTTTCCTGTCAGGCTTACTTTTACAGTATTTCTGTTCCTTTTCCCCACTTCATCGAACTTTGAACTCCAACATTTGCAGCATAGTGCACGTAAACTGAAATCATTCTGACAATGGGAATTTGGTTGGGGTACCAGAGTTCTGCATAACCAGTAGTCATTAATTGCAACATATGATGCTGGATTATTACTTCCCCATGCTCAGTGTTATTTAGTTCAACTGTATAGTTTAAGGGGAGAGTCATCTTGTTGAACAGTTAGGAATCAGTTTTGCTTTATTTATTTATATATTTGTATGCCATTTTTTCCACCCATTTGCTCAAGGAAGTGCATAACTCTTCTTTTCTAGTTTAGCTTTATGTCTGGTATGTTGCATGACACCCAGAAATCTAGTAATGGGTCTCAATCTGTCTTTCACCTCTCCTATTGTAAATCTATTTCTAAACCAAGAGTTCTGTCCACACTAGCCCTATTCCCTCTTACTGGTGTTAACTGACAGGTTGGAACTAGTTTCCCTCTACTTTGCAGTTTTCAGTAGAATCCCTTGCCTTCTTACGTTATAAGTTTGTTCTTCAATCAGTCTCTCCCCTGAACCGCTCCTGTCATGCTTCAATACATTATTCACTTTGGTGGCTTGATGTTTTTCAGGAAAAAATTGTGCTGCTGGGGGATTTGCCAGTACTAGACTCATCCTTTTAAGGGGCCAATGAGAAATCAAGACTGATGGTCAGTCTGGTCTTTTAAAAAGTTGTTAGAAGTAATAATGCTAATCAGACAGAGTAGTATTGGACGATTTTTTTTCCTGTATAGTGCAGCTCTTGAAATGTGATGATATTTGACAAACTGCTAAATTTCTTTACTATTTTTAATGAGTTAATAGTGGGACAATTCACTTTTACCTTATGCAGGTTTTTTTTTTAATAATGCTAGCTGTAGTTCTGTTGCTCTCTGCAGTACTGCTCACTTTTGTCCTCACTACGCCTGTTATTTTCAATACATATATGGTTTCTATGTTCTGTGCCATTAAGTCAAAGTCAGCTTATAGCAACCGTAATAGGGCTTTCGGTGTAAGATATTTAAGGAGTGGTTTTTGCCAGTTCCACTCCCCCACTGAATTTCCATGGCCAAGTGGGGATTCAAACCCTCTTCTCTAGAGTCCTAGTCCATCACTCTATGTATTACACCATACTTGGAATCACATACAGTGGACCCTCTACTTACAGAATTAATCCATATTGGAACGGTAGCTGCAAGTTGAAAAGTCTGTAGGTCGAATCTCCATTGACCTACAATGCATTTAAAACCGATTAATCCCATAACTGGCAGTTTTTATTCTATTTTTGTTCCATTTTGGTTTTTTTCTGGTCTGTAAGTCGATTCTCCGGCTGCAAGTCGAATCTAAATTTTGTGGCCAGAGAAGTCTGTAACTCAAAAGTCTGTAAGTCGAGCCATCTGTAAGTCGAGGGTCCACTGTATATGGTAGGGCAACCAAATACACGGAAGTTTTGGAATAAAAATGGACAGATTATAAGTACTTCAAGATGGAAAATATAGGGGAAACTGAAATGTAGTTGAGCGGGCTCAACTGTGGTTTTTTGTTTGTGTATTTTTCTAGAGTCAGAGGCTCTGAAGTACATAATATGTACAGTGCAGAATTAACGTTTTCTTTTACATTTTTTGAAGCAGATATTGAGTGGATATTGAAGGTCATTTGTCTTGCATTTTCTTTCATAAAGTGGATAGCCTCTTCAAATATGAATTATTTTCTTCTAGAAAACTTTCATTTGGGAAAATATTTCTAATATAAATTTTTGGTGAAAGACAGTGAAGATATGTCCTTTTTTGGTAAGATATATTGCCCTTTTACAGGTACTATTTCTACAATTGCTGAGGCTTTTCTAACCATCTTTGTTGCATTTCAGCACTTTGTTGCAGTGCTGTTTTACTAAAAGTGATTTGTATGAAGTATCATCATATCCAGTATTTCTGAAGTTTGATTATTATATTTACCTTTCACTCTGCCTCCAGTGAACTCAAAATGGTGTAGTTGGTTGTTCTGTTCCCCACTTTATCTTCACAACAGCTTTGTGAGGTACATCAGATTAAGAGAGAGTTATTGGCCCAAGGTCACTCAATGACCTTGGCTGACTGAGGATTTGAACTTGGGTTTTCTAAATCCTGGCACGACATGGGTATAGTATTTAGCCGGTTATATATTATATAGAAAGAATTACAATACACAAAAGTGGTAACATCAGTAGTGTCTTTGAAGCAACTTAAATCTTATACCAGTCATCTAAGGGGGATCAGTATTACAGTATCTTCATGATGTAGGTAAGGTAAGAAGTTAAGAAAATTGCTGTTTGAAATTGTCTAGTAAGTTCATGCCTGAAGTGATTGTCACATTGGAGATTTTCTCTGTTATACTGCAGTCTCTCAGCCACTGTGCTATACCACCTAATAAATATATTTACATTAATTGTTAATTTCAGAAAATGTTGTAATATATACAAATGTTCTAATACATGCATTTTGAATAACTAGATAGGTTTCAGACTTTGAAAATGGAATGAATGTTAACTAGAGTAGTACTCTTTTGATAAGTTTTATGAATGAAACATACAAATACTGTACTCTAAATTGTGTACTTGAGGCTTGAGCTGACATGATTTGCTAGGCTTGGAGCCTGAAAGTACTGAAATTCAAAGACCTCGTTCAGGAACAGTGACTGCAATCCTAATACGCAGTTATGCAAAAGACTTGTAACTTTTGGAAGCGAATTGGGGAAAGTTAACAAATTTACATAGGCAATACCAGTCACATGCCGAGTCATCTGATATAGTGTGTAACAAAATGCCTGTGGAGACTTCACTTTTTCCACTTTGCTTCCTAAAGTTACATCTTTTGCATAACTGCACAACAGGATTTTAGTTACTCCTGAAATGTTGTTCAGCGTTATGTGAAAGACTTTTTCATCCTTGTTTTCTTTTCCCTATAGTGTGGCTGTGAGAAGGACCTTGGAAACACCCATTTCATTTTCAGCTAGCTTCAATTGATTGTGTTTAAATTTAGAGAAGCAGTGTTTAGTTTAATTTCTTCTTTGTCCAGGAAAGCTACAGTAAACAACAGTTTGAAGTTGGCTTGTTTTAGCCAACTTGTAGATAGATTTTATTTTAACTTTTCCCATTTCAGATAGAATGCTGAAGTGTTACATTAAAACAAAAATAAATGCTTCAGATCACCTCTTTAAGAAGTAGAGAGCAGAATCATTTATGCATCACTAAGCTGTGGTAGACTTTTTCATATAGTAGAAAATATTTAATGTAGGTTTTGCCACATTAAATATATATTGTATTACAACTGTCATTCTGAGGTAGCATAGTATGTTGTCTGCATATGGTGGGATTGTTGCTCCATGCATTTAGATTGGAGAAGACTGATTTAATGTCATATTTAGATGCAGTCATTAAGTTTTCTAATTGTAGCTTTGTTGTATTTGTGTGAGGGAGCACATGGCACTGCAAGTGGGTTCATGGGTAGATGAATATGGAAGTATGCTTCTTTCATAAATCACAACAATGAAAGAAATGGTGTATCTCTTTCAAAATGTGCAACTTATATAGAGAAGTATGGTTGTCCTTTCTTCCTCTTCTGGTAGAGTATTTGCATCTTCGGCAGATGGTATAAAAGGGACAAGTTGAAGTTGCCATTTGTTTTCTCATGGAGATAGAGAAAGTTAAATCTGTTGAATTTCTACTCTAATAACAGGGCAAAGCCTCTGTTAGGAAAAGGTGGTCAGCAGTAATCAGTAATTACTTAGGTTTTTCAACTTCATTCTTCAGCTCAGGATTTCAAGGCAGAAACTACCTGTAATTTTTAGGCTTGAAACATATACAGTGGTGCCTCGCTTTACGATTGCCCCGTTTAACGACAAAACCGCATTACAACGAAGTTTTTGCAATCACTTTTGCGATCGCAAAATGGTGTTTCCTATGGGGGGATTTCGCTTTGCGATGATTGGTTCCCTGCTTCGGGAACTGATTCTTTGTTAAACGATGATTTTCCGACAGCTGATTGGCGGTTTCAAAATGGCCGCCGGGTAAACAAAATGGGCCCCCGCTGTTTTCGGGGACTGATTCCTCGCTGCACAGGCAGTGAAAATGGCCACCCTATGGAGGATCTTCACTGGACGGTGAATTTCAAGCCCTTTGGAATGCATTAAATGGGTTTTAATGCGTTTCAGTGGGCTTTTTCTTTTCGCATTACGACATTTTCGTTCTACAATGATTTCGCTGGAATGAATTAATGTCGTAATGCGAAGCACTACTGTAGAGGCTGAAATCCTATTGCTTAGCATGGCCAGTCACACAAGAGTGGACCTATTGAATCAATGATGATTTGGTGAGTCAGTTTCTTTGTAAGTTCCATTGATTCAAATGGGACAACTCTAATTATAACTTACTATAGCGTACAATCTTCCAGCTAGATCATACCAGTTGTATCAGTGGAACGTATGGAGGAATTGACTCACCAAATCCCTAATGATTCACTGGGTCTACTCTGATGTGACTTACTATGCTAAGCAACAGGATTTCAGCCAGTATTTTGGTTATCCTGATATTTTGTTCTTGGGTAAAGACATGTTATTTTGTCTTTCATTGTGCGGAATGGTTCCTCCCCCTTTGTATTCTGTGTAGATTTCAAATAACAAAGACTTAGAACAGTGAGTAATACTATTTTTGCTATGCATCTAGATGTTTCTTATTAAGGAGTAAATTAGTCTTAATGTAACTCAGGATTTGCTGTGACCAAAATTATTGGATATATAATTAGAGCCTCATTTTAGACTGAGTAAGGGATTTAATGTAGCAGGAGACTCCGTCTAAGGTATATTTTACAAATAGAATGATTGTCTTGTGTTTGTACCAAATACATAAATTTTTGTATAGCATGGCTTATGTGTGGTAGCTCTAGTTCATAAGAGCATTCACTTTGTGGAGTCATGAGCAGAAATTTTAGAAATCTTACAAATAAATTAGCTTATCTAGTTCTTAAGAGACTGTTTCTGTGTTCTCAGTACGGAACTTTGAGTCTGATTTGCCAGCATTTAATAGCAATTGGTAGGAGTTCTGAGGTTCGAATAAAAGCTGAAGATAATGTTGGAAATAGTGAACAGGAAGAATATTTGTGTTTTGATGCATATAGCACAGTGCTTGTATGAAGTAAGACAGAAAAACTGATTTCAGGCTGTTGTGTTAACCAATGGTGATATGGCTTGCTTTTCCCCAGAGGGCTCAGCTGTATAGTAAATGTGGTCATGCTCATTTGAAGGAGCAACAATCTCTACTGTGGGCAGTGAACTAGTTAGACAATCATAGCATAGCCCCTTCTCAGGCTGATAGAGCTCACATTAGTTTCCAGAGATAATGTTTGCTACTTGGTAATTTGTTGATAGGGATGGAAGTTGAGGTTGTTTTATTAAATGTTTTTGAAATGCTCTGTTGAACATCAGAGTTCCCTCTGTTGTACCTGATTAACTTTGCATGCTAATATTGGTCTTTTTTTAGCATATGTCATAATCCTTATTGTATTTATTATGTATTATTATCTGTACTTTCACACCTGATGGGGGAGAGGAATTGTGAAACGATGCGGTACATTATCTAACTTACACAGAAGATGTTTTTTACTAGCTTGCATGGCCACCTGTATGGTTACAATAAAGAATGCAATTTCTTTAATCTCATATCCTTAGAAATGATGGTTTAATTAAGTAGTTAAAAGGTTAAGAAATTTAGGAAGAACTGGCCTAAATTTAGCGCTCTGCTTGAGGTACATTGAAAACAAAAGACAGATAATATGTTTCTTAAAATATTAAAGTTGTTAAAGGTAAGAATATTTAGAAGAGAACAAGTTCTTGGCCTGTAAGCATATTACAAACTCCCTGGAAATAATTCTAAACACTCACCCAGCCAAATCAGCTAAAGGCTGTGGAGGGAAATCATGCTGATTATTATTGCCAGCATTTGGAAGCGAAGCCTGCTGCTGTGCTGCTATATGATTGTTGTTCTATGATGTCTGCTGCCCAAAGTGGCTGTGGATTTGTGATGTTATGAGTTCTTCTCGGTGTGTGTCTTAACTCCCTATATTTAAAGTTCTTAACCAAGTTTTTTTCCTTTCCTCCTAACTATAAACAAACCTTATCTGCAGGTCTTGTAATCACAAATACTTAAAAATCCAAGAATATTTTTTCAATGGGAAATTGTATTGTTGTTGCATATATTATAATTCTAGTTGCTTGTAATCTACAATCCAGCAAGTTGTCATTATATTGATACATTTTTGCAGAGCTTGTATCATCATGGTCCTGTAGCATCAAATACTGTATTTCAAACCCTAATACAGTACTGTATTTCACTCTCTCTCTCTCTCTCTCTCTCTCTCTCTCTCTCTCTCTCTCTCTCTCTCTCTCTCTCTCACACACACACACACACACACACACACACACACACACACACACACACACACACACACACACACACACACACACACACACACACTTTTATATGTACAAATCTTAACCAAAACATCATTCAGCTGCCAGGATGTTTATGATTCATTGACCTTGTTTGGCCATAGCTAATCATTTTGATACACTTAAAGAACGTTTTTGCAGTACTATAGTAAACATGGTTGTTGAAGGTTTTTCAGGCCCCAAAATACTACAACAACCATCGGATCCAGGTCATGAAAGTCTTTGAGAATACACTATAGTAAACAATTTCGAAAGCTGTACTTTTAGATGTACAATATTTTCATTTTCAGGGCAACTTTTTCTATACCCCCTCTTTGCTGTATTTTAGCACCATATACATACAGCATTTCAAATATTGACACCACTTTTCACTTTTTAAATAGATTATAGTTGGAGTGTGCTCCTTTATATCATATTTTCCCCAAAATAAGACAAGGTCTTATATTAATTTTTCCAAAAAAGCAGTAGGGCTTATTTTCAGGGGATGTTTTATTTTTTTCATGTACAACAATCTACGTTTATTCAAATATAGTCATGTCATCTTCTGGGTGCTGTACAGTGGTGGAGGGCGGGCTTTCACTTAACTAGGGTTTATTTTTGGGGTAGGGCTTATATTACGAGCATCCTGAAAAATCATACTAGGGCTTATTTTCAGATTAGGTCTTATTTTCAGGGAAATAGGGTATTTTTGGACTGTTACCCCCAGAATTCTCCAGAAATTGCCCAGACAAAATTCTAGGAGGGTCTAAAAATACAAGTAGTTAACACACTTGCAGTCTTTTACTTACCTCAGTCACTGTTTTCTCTGGCCTTTTCCTACTTTCAAAAACAGTGAAGTTGTTCTGGTGCTAAAACCAGTACTTTAAATTGAGCCTAAAAATCAATTGGCAACAATCACACATCTTTCAATATTGGGTTGACATTGTCTCAGTGCCATGCAGCAGTTAGCAGCTTAGCTGCTACATATTGTATGGAACTACTGTTACCGAGCAAGGTTAGCTCAGAATAGGTTGTAGTTGATGGACCAAAGTGGAGTTGTACACAAGCATTCCTCTCTGCTGTTGCACCTGGGAGTCCAGGGACAATACACCGTGAAGGAGAACTCCAGGATTATGAACCTGAACCTGTAATGGATAGCACAACAGGTGATGAATATCTGAAAAGGTTTTAGTAATACCAAAGTATTATTCTCAGTCATACCAAAGTATGACTGAGAATCTTCATAGATATAATAACAAAGTGTAAGTTCAAGCACCTTAGCTAGATAACCAGGGTGAGTCTCCTTTGAAACACCAGTAGGCTGGTAGGGAAGAGTTTGAAATCCTGGGAAATTTGACATGTTGCCAGCCATTTGGATTTGGGGAGAAATGAGAAGGTGCCCATTGTCAACATATTCAATTTCAAAGTTAATTTATAAATTTGATCACACCTGTATTATGATGAGACATCATTACCTATGTAATGCAAATTAAAAGGGAAAAAAATCCTGAGATTGATGGGGAATACTGGATGTATTATGAGTTTTGATTCGAATTTGGGTTTTTGTTACTATTTTCTTTTCTGTCTTTTTATTTGTTAGATTATTGTTTATTATTAAAAAATAAAACATTTGTTTGTCCCAACTTAACCCCAAATTCATATAATTTGGATAGCCTTGGCTTCAGGCCTTCTAGTCTATAAAATAATGCTGCTAAATGCTAGGTCAATAAATAGATTTTATACAGGATTTCATTCTGGATGAGCATGTCAATCTCACTTGTACTACCAAGATCTGGTTGGATAAAGTTAAAGATGTCCATCTCATTCAATTTTGTTCACCAGTATTCTCTGTGTTGCAGTAGGCACAATTTAGAGGCCAGGGAGGCAGAATTGCAGGGGTCTGTTGAGATTTTGTTCCCTTCACCAGGAGCCATGCTTCCCTATTTCCCAAGTTTGTGTTTATTTTTGAAGTAGTTGTTGGAAAACTGATGCACCATCGACCTTGCTCTTAAACAGTCTCCTTTTCTGAGCTAGCCAGAGTGACACTGGAGTCCCCTTCAGAATTTCAATATCTATGCTGAGATAGCTTTGTCAGGAGTGGCTCAGGATTTCGTGACCATGGTCTGTCCCAAATGGTATGTAGCCACACCCATACTACAGGGTTTTAGTCATGGTTATCTGTGCTGGAAGAGATGTTAGATGGACAGATCACTAGCTGAAAGGGTTAGGTTCATTGGAAATCGGAGCCTCTGCAGAGATGGGGAAATGACTAAGACAGTCCACCCAAGGAAGCTGGCTGATGGATCCAATGGTTTCCTGATGGCTCTTGGGAGTTTTCTGTTACCTCAGTTGGCGATACTGTCAAAGCCTTAGTTCAGGGGTCCCCAACCCCTGGTCCATGGCCCGGCGTCAGTCCGTGGCCTGGACAGGGACACGGAGACAGATCTCCCACCCACCCCGCACACATTCCTCCCACATAGCCCCTTAATGCATGTGTGCGAGTGTACGTGCCCCCATGTGAGCACCCCCACCCCTTCATGCATGTGTGCAAGTGTCCCTTTGAGTGCCCCTGCCCTTTGCGCATGTGCACAAGTGTGTGCATGCACCTGCATGAGCACCCCTGCTCCTTTACGTGCATGAGCACACACACACCCTTTTGCACATGCACGTGAGTGCTGCCCCGCCTTCCCCAACCGGTCCACAGTGTTAAAAAGGTTGAGAGCCATTGCCTTAGTTGACGTCTGGAATGGGGATGTGGCCAGGGCAAGCAGGGTGGATTTGATTCAGATTGATCTCATCCTCTGTCGTCCCCTTCTCCTCTTGCCTTCACACTTTCCTAACATAAGGGTTTTTTCCAGGGAGTCTTCTCTTCTCATGAGATGGCCAAACTATTGGACCCTCAGCTTCAGGATCTGTCCTTCCAGTGAGTACTCAGGTTTGATTTCCTTTAGAATGGATAGGTTTGTTCTCCTTGCAGTCCAGGGGACTCTCAAAAGCCTCCTCCAGCACCACAATTTAAAAGCATCAGTTCTTCGGCAGTCAGCTTTCTTTATGGTCCAGCTTTCACTTCCATATATCACTACAGGAAAAACCATAGCTTTGACTATGTGGACCTTTGTCGGCAAGGTGATGTCTCTGCTTTTTAAGATGCTGTCGAGATTTGTCATCGCTATAAGCAGCACGCTTTGCTTTTCCTCCCGAGAAGCAGGCGTCTTGTAATTTCGTGGCTGCTGTCTCCATCTGCAGTGATCATCGAGCCCAAGAAAGTAAAATCTGTCACTGCCTCCATATCTTCCCCTTCAGTTTCCCAGGAGGTGATTGGACCAGTGGCCATCATCTTAGTTTTTTTGATGTTGAGTTTCAGGCCGTTTTTTTGCACTCTCCTTTTTCACCCTCATTACAAGGTTCTTTTATTCCTCCACATTTTCTGCCATCAGAGTGGTATCATCTGCATATCGGAGGTTGTTGATATTTCTTCTGGCAATCTTAATTCCGGTTTGGGATTCGTCCAGTCCAGGCTTCCGCATGATGTATTCTGCATATAAGTTAAATAAGCAGGGAGACAATATACAGCCTTGTCGTACTCCTTTCCCAATTTTGAACCAATCAGTTGTTCCATATCCAATTCTAACTGTTGCTTCCTGTCCCACATATAGGTTTCTCAGGAGATAGATAAGGTGGTCAGGCACTCCCATTTCTTTAAGGACTTACCATAGTTTGTTGTGTTCGACACAGTCAAAGGCTTTTGCATAGTCAATGAAGCAGAAGTAGATATTTTTCTGGAACTCTCTGGCTTTCTCCATAATCCAGCGCATGTTAACAATTTGGTCTCTAGTTCCTCTGCCCCTTCGGAATCCAGCTTGTACTTCTGAGAGTTCTCGGTCCATATACTGCTGAAGCCTACCTTGTAGGATTTTGAGCATAACCTTGCTAGTGTGTGAAATGAATGCAATTGTACGGTAGTTGGAGCATTCTTTGGTACTGCCTTTCTTTGGGATTGGGATGTAGACTGATCTTTTCCAATCCTCTGGCCACTGCTGAGTTTTCCAAACTTGCTGGCATATTGAATGTAGCACCTTAACAGCGTCATCTTTTAAGATTTTAAATAGTTCAACTGGAATGTCATCACCTCCACTGGCCTTGTTGTTAGCCATGCTTTTTAAGGCCCACTTGACTTCACTCTCCAGGATGTCTGGCTCAAGGTCAGCAACTATATTGTCTGGATTGTCCAGGATATCCAAATCTTTCTGATATAATTCCTCTGTATATTCTTGCCATTTCTTCTTGATGTCTTCTGCTTCTGTTATGTCCCTCCCATTTTTGTCCTTTATCATTTTCATCTTTGCAAAAAATGTTCCTCTAATATCTCCAATTTTCCTGAACAGATCTCTGGTTTTTCCTTTTCTGTTATTTTCCTCTATTTCCTTGCATTGTTCATTTAAGAAGTAGATATTTTTCTGGAACTCTCTGGCTTTCTCCATAATCCAGCGCATGTTAACAATTTGGTCTCTAGTTCCTCTGCCCCTTCGGAATCCAGCTTGTACTTCTGGGAGTTCTCGGTCCACATACTGCTGAAGCCTACCTTGTAGGATTTTGAGCATAACCTGGCTAGCATGTGAAATGAGTGCAATTGTACGGTAGTTGGAGCATTCTTTGGCACTGCCTTTCTTTGGGATTGGGATGTAGACTGAGCTTTTCCAATCCTCTGGCCGCTGTTGGGTTTTCCAAACTTGCTGGCATATTGAATGTAGCACCTTAACAGCGTCATCTTTCAAGATTTTAAATAGTTCAACTGGAATGCCATCACCTCCACTGGCCTTGTTGTTAGCCAGGCTTTCTAAGGCCTACTTGACTTCACTCTCCAGGATGTCTGGCTCAAGGTCAGCAACTACATTGTCTGGGTTGTCCGGGATATCCACATCTTTCTGATATAGTTCCTCTGTATATTCTTGCCACCTCTTCTTGATGTCTTCTGCTTCTGTTAGGTCCCTACCATTTTTGTCCTTTATCATGTCCATCTTTGCGCAAAATGTTCCTCTAATATCTCCAATTTTCCTGAACAGATCTCTGGTTTTTCCTTTTCTGTTATTTTCCTCTATTTCTTTGCATTGTTCGTTTAAGAAGGCCCTCTTGTCTCTCCTTGCTATTCTTTGGAAGTCTGCATTCAATTTTCTGTAACTTTCCCTATCTCCCTTGCATTTTGCTTCCCTTCTCCTCTCTGCTATTTCTAAGGCCTCGTTGGACAGCCACTTTGCTTTCTTGCATTTCCTTTTCTTTGGGATGGTTTTTGTTGCTGCCTCCTGGACAGTGTTACAAGCCTCTGTCTGGACAATGTTACAAGCCTCTGGTTTAGTTACCTTAGTGTATACACCGGGAAGTGGACAAGGGGAATATGTCTGTGTTGGTTTTGCTTGACATTTCATCGGTCGTGGTATTCTTCTGGGCCATCTCTTTAGGATAGAACTTGGAGGCGTTGTTCTGCAGTAGCTCTGGTTCTTTCTGGAGGGGAGAACTCAAAAGATGGTGATAGAGGACTTGTGTTTGATTCCTTGGCTGTTGGCCTGTGCTGTCCTTCAGGGTTCCATGTTGTCTCCCATGCTATTTAACACAGTTGTCTGGAGTTTGGGAGTCATCAATAGGCAGATAATGTTCAACTCTTATCTCTCCTTTCCATCTAATTTCAAGGATGTGTCTTGGTTCTACATGAGTATCTGGTATTAAAAACGGAGTTGATGAAAGTGAATACTGTAAACTGAAGTATAATCCAGACAAGACAGAGGTGTTCTTGGTCAGTTTAAAGACAGATCAGGGAATAGGGTTTTTTTAGCCTGTGTTGGATGGCATTAAACTCTCACTGAAAACACTGTTGTGAAGTTTGGATATGTTCCCGGGTTTGTTCCTGAGCCTGAATGCTTAGGTCTCAGTGGTGGCCAGGAGCATATTTGCACAATTAAGACTTTGTTTCCACTGCACCTGTTTCTTGAGATATCTCATCAGAGCATAGTGACATGTACAATGGTTCCTCAACTTATGAACGCCCCTACATACAAACATTTCGACTTATGAACAGCTCCATTTGCAAAATTTTGCTTCGACTTGCAAACAGAGGTTCGACTTCCTAGCAAAAAACGTGGCAGAAGCAGGAAATGGACTTTGGACTGCCTGGTACTGCCTGATACTATAATTTTAAAATGTAAAAATTGGTTTAAAAGGTGCTTTGTTTGCTTTAAAGCTGCTTGGTTTTAAAGGTGTTTTGTTTAAAAGATGTTCGGTTCCCCTCTCCTTTCCTGCCCTTTTTTAAACTTAAGTCATTTCAGGTTAAAAAAATCTTCTCCCCCTAGTGGTAGAGGATGGATTAACCGGTTTTACAAACGGCGCCTCCACATAACAAAAAAAGACAGAACAGATTAATCGGTTTTCAATGCATTCCTATGGGAAATGCTGATTCGACCTATGAACTTTTAGACTTAGAAGCATCTTCTGGGATGGATTAAGTTCGTAAGTCGAGGCACCACGGCAGTTACATCTCATCCAGATTTTTGCAGTGTGCTATATGGGAGACTGCCTTTGCAGAGTGTTTGGGAACTTCAGTTTGTCCAAAGTGCTATAGCCAGGCTGCTCACTGGTGTTTGTTACAGGGAGCATATAATACAATTTCTTTATTACAACAGCTCCAGTGGCTGCCAATCTGTTTCCTGGCACAGTTCAGAGTGCTGATTATGATTTATAAAGCCCTAACAACTTGGGTCCACGTTCATGAACCTGGCCAGACTTTAAAATCACAAGGAGCAGCCCTTCTGTCTGTCCCACCACCCTTACAGGTGCATTTGGTGAAGATATGAGAGAGGGCTTTCTCTTGCTGCTTCCAAGCTATGGAACTCCCTCCCATGGGAGGCTAGGCCAGCCCCCTCTTTGCTTTCCTTCAGCAGACAAGCAAAGACTGTTCTCTTTAGGCATGCTTTTTCTCAGTGACTGGGGGCCTAAGAGTAGGGCTGCTGTTTTTATTATTATTATTGTATTTCCCCCCCCCTTCCCTTTCAGTTTTTACATTATTTGTTTTTAACACTGTAAGCTGCCTTGGTTCCTTTTGAGGAGAAAGGCGATGGATGGGTGGATGGGTGAAGTTAAATTCTTTGCTGGCAAGTGGATGGGAAAAAGCTTGGTTCAAAATGAAATATAGCTGTGCTAACTATGTCTCAAATAGGCTGTGCTAAAATCAGGATGGATAAAAATCAATTCTTTTTTTAAAAAAATCAAATTGATTTAAACCACAATTTAAATAAAAATGTTTTTTATTTAAATAATCAAAAGTCTTATTTTTTAAAATTTAAATAATTATTTAAACCATAATTTATAGGAATTTGATTTAAATCAAGTCCACTCTGGTAACATTTCCCTGGAGTTATTTCATTTAAAAAAAAACACC
The DNA here is from genome assembly GCF_051106095.1 of Pogona vitticeps. Taxonomy (NCBI): domain Eukaryota; kingdom Metazoa; phylum Chordata; class Lepidosauria; order Squamata; family Agamidae; genus Pogona; species Pogona vitticeps. The sequence continues at coordinate 40,211,800 of NC_135786.1, forward strand.
TTGGTTTTGGCTTCTCTTGCAGGATTGATATTAGTCAAGGAGTAAGAGAGTTACTGGATTTGTAATTCCCTGATGGAGGCAATGCAACTTCTAGTTAACTTAAGCTTCTGGGATGTAGTGGAGCTTGCCTGGATTCCCAAGGGACATTTTGGAAGAGCTGTGAGTGAAAAGTGTGAAGTCACACAGAGGCTTCCCGGTGGCAGGCTACCATTTTGACCTGGAGCACCCCAAAGACAAGTGAAAATCCTTGACACAGCCCTTTCAGAACAAATTAAAACTGTATCAGAGAGCCTGTCTTTCTGCTGATCAGCAGCACCTGCCTTAGTGATTTAATTGCAGCTTTTTAATGGCTGCATCGATGATTTACAGTTGAGACAAAATTTTGATATTTGCTCAAAATATACTGAACATGTGGCATGGTATAGTTAGGTAAACATGGCAATTATCTTGCGTTCATTTATACTGATCTTTTTTGTTATTTTTAAATATTGATCATGGACTTATTTTCAGTAAGGATATAAAATTGTATGCTGTATGTGTTGTGTCTTGGGGTATATGAGATATACGCCCGCGTGTGCACACACAGACAAACAGAGACAGACAGACAGACAGACAGACAGACAGACAGACAGACAGACAGACAGACAGACAGAAAAGAGAATTTCCATGGGATTTGGACCCAGATTTCCTGAATCCTAATCTTATCTACTACAACTAGGGATGTGAATGGCAGAAATGTTTCTTTCTGTTTTGCTTTGGTTTCTTTCAAGAATGCTTCTTTAATTTTGTTTTGTTTATTGCATTACTCCTTTGATTGACCGTGAAAGGGAATGCTTCTTTTGAGTCATGTTGTTTCTTCTTGCTTTGACATTTTTTTCTGGCACAAGTCCAAGAAAAACCCCTAAGGAAACCAGTGAGGGCTGAGAGAAGGAAAAGAGTGGGGCAGGCACAGCACAGAGCAGCAGCAGTGACACAAGGAGCAGAAAGGAAAAGAGCAAGTGTGACCAGGAGGCATACAGTGGCAGCAAAGGCAAAAAAGGAAAAATTCCTGGGCAATTTGAGTGAAGGGAAGGAAAGATTAACAAAAGAGAAACACACACACAAAAACCCATAACATTTTCATGTTCCCATTTTTCAAGTGAATCCTTCATTTTTAAGAAGCTCTTTTTAGGAGTCAAGTGTTGAACCTGATAATTAAAGTAAGAACATCTTTGTTTTTTATTTCATTTTTAAGAAATCCCATTCCACATTCTGTGGCAGTTGATTTGATGTTACAAGGGTAAAATTATGTAGTAATGTCTGTCATGTGAAATCTTCAGAATTGGAAGAAATATTTCTTTGTATGCTGTAGATGTAGGCAACACTGACATCCAAAATGCATTTCTGTCTCAAGCAGGCGCTGCTGTCTTTATGAGGAGCATCTGGGGCGGCTTTTGTTGCTTGTTCATTTCTGGCTACCCTTTCTTCTAGTGTGGTGGAGACAGAGTGGAAGCAAGCCTGTTCTTATCCAGATAAACATTTTATATTGATAAATCAGTAAAATAAATTTAAGTTTTCTGTGAAAATAAGTGTTGCATATATTAATATATTCCCTAAAGACTTATGCTTTCACCCTTGAAAGAGAAGACAGATGTAAAGTTAGTTTTTCTTCAAGTGGCTTCTAAATTTGCAGATATTTTCTGTCTCTACTTTAAAATATGTTTGCTGGTTTTTGGTCCTTTGTGTTCTGAATTACGGGTCATGAAGAGTCGGACACGACTAAACGACTAGACGACATTTGTGTGTAACTTTAATATTTTGTTCAGCTTTTATTTCATTGAAAGACTTACAGAAGTGATCTGAAGAGAACTCGGAAGCTTTTACTGAATGGATGTAAGCATTTATAATGTGTAATCTTAACATTTCTAAAAGTAGAGGGAAGAATAGAAGATGTGATATCTGGGAAATTACTGCTAAAAATGTAGTTGTGTAATTCTTGTGCCATGTGAGCCATCTTTGAAAGATTCTTCTATTATTTTTGTTTGCCCTTCAGTCTACAGAATCCCAGGTGATTCTAGGACCATTGACACTTGCACAAATGCAGTGCTGCTAACAAATGTGCAGTAATTTTAATCCTGGATTTTAATTTGCTCTTCATCTGATGCTGTTTTAGGATTTCTCTTTTGGTGTGTGTGTGACCTGTGGCATGACTCTTGGAGATGGATTGTTAGGTATGCACCGCAACACCCTCCAGAGTCTCCTGATTGCGGTCATTAGGATTATCTTGTTAATATTGTTGTTGTTTAGTCGTGTCCGACTCTTCGTGACCTCATGGACCCTCCTGTTTTCCACTGCCTCCTGGAGTTGGTCAGATTCATGTTAGCTTCGATGACACTGTCCAACCATCTCATCCTCTGTCGTCCCCTTCTCCTCTTGCCTTCACACTTTCCTAACATAAGGGTTTTTTCCAGGGAGTCTTCTCTTCTCATGAGATGGCCAAACTATTGGACCCTCAGCTTCAGGATCTGTCCTTCCAGTGAGTACTCAGGTTTGATTTCCTTTAGAATGGATAGGTTTGTTCTCCTTGCAGTCCAGGGGACTCTCAAAAGCCTCCTCCAGCACCACAATTTAAAAGCATCAGTTCTTCGGCAGTCAGCTTTCTTTATGATCCAGCTTTCACTTCCATATATCACTACAGGAAAAACCATAGCTTTGACTATGTGGACCTTTGTCGGCAAGGTGATGTCTCTGCTTTTTAAGATGCTGTCGAGATTTGTCATCGCTATAAGCAGCACGCTTTGCTTTTCCTCCCGAGAAGCAGGCGTCTTGTAATTTCGTGGCTGCTGTCTCCATCTGCAGTGATCATCGAGCCCAAGAAAGTAAAATCTGTCACTGCCTCCATATCTTCCCCTTCTATTTCCCAGGAGGTGATGGGACCAGTAGCCATCATCTTAGTTTTTTTGATGTTGAGTTTCAGGCCGTTTTTTTGCACTCTCCTTTTTCACCCTCATTACAAGGTTCTTTTATTCCTCCACATTTTCTGCCATCAGAGTGGTATCATCTGTATATTGGAGGTTGTTGATATTTCTTCTGGCAATCTTAATTCCAGCTAGAGATTCCTCCAGTCCAGCCTTCCGCATGATGTATTCTGCATATAAGTTAAATAAGCTGGGGGACAATATACAGTCTTGTCGTACTCCTTTCCCAATTTTGAACCAATCAGTTGTTCCATATCCAATTCTAACTGTTGCTTCCTGTCCCACATATAGGTTTCTCAGGAGATGGATAAGGTGGTCAGGCACTCCCATTTCTTTAAGGACTTGCCATAGTTTGTTGTGTTCGACACAGTCAAAGGCTTTTGCATAGTCAATGAAGCAGAAGTAGATATTTTTCTGGAACTCTCTGGCTTTCTCCATAATCCAGCGCATGTTAACAATTTGGTCTCTAGTTCCTCTGCCCCTTCGGAATCCAGCTTGTACTTCTGAGAGTTCTCGGTCCATATACTGCTGAAGCCTACCTTGTAGGATTTTGAGCATAACCTTGCTAGTGTGTGAAATGAGTGCAATTGTACGGTAGTTGGAGCATTCTTTGGTACTGCCTTTCTTTGGGATTGGGATGTAGACTGATCTTTTCCAATCCTCTGGCCACTGCTGAGTTTTCCAAACTTGCTGGCATATTGAATGTAGCACCTTAACAGCGTCATCTTTTAAGATTTTAAATAGTTCAACTGGAATGTCATCACCTCCACTGGCCTTGTTGTTAGCCATGCTTTTTAAGGCCCACTTGACTTCACTCTCCAGGATGTCTGGCTCAAGGTCAGCAACTATATTGTCTGGATTGTCCAGGATATCCAAATCTTTCTGATATAATTCCTCTGTATATTCTTGCCACTTCTTCTTGATGTCTTCTGCTTCTGTTAGGTCCCTCCCATTTTTGTCCTTTATCATTTTCATCTTTGCAAAAAATGTTCCTCTAATATCTCCAATTTTCCTGAACAGATCTCTGGTTTTTCCTTTTCTGTTATTTTCCTCTATTTCCTTGCATTGTTCATTTAAGAAGGCCCTCTTGTCTCTCCTTGCTATTCTTTGGAAGTCTGCATTCAATTTTCTGTAGCTTTCCCTATCTCCCTTGCATTTTGTTTCCCTTCTCCTCTCTGTTATTTGTAAGGCCTCGTTGGACAGCCACTTTGCTTTCTTGCATTTCCTTTTCTTTGGGATGGTTTTTGTTGCTGCCTCCTGTACAATGATACGAGCCTCTATCCAAAGTTCTTCAGGCACTCTGTCCACCAAATCAAGTTCCTTAAATCTGTTCTTCATTTCCACTGAGTATTCGTAAGGGATTTGGTTTAGATTATACCTGAGTAGCCCAGTGGTTTTTCCTACTCTCTTCAATTTAATCTTGAATTTTGAGCCAGGCAGCACGCTCGTGGCTAAACAGCAGTGATTTTATCTTATTTTATCTTTATTTTATTTTTATTTTATATAATTGTATATGGTTTTATTGCTTTTGTTTAGTTGTAGCTCCTATTTTACTTTCCGGAGGCGTGATTTTAACCTTGGCAAAAGCAAACACAGAGATAATGACCGCTGGAGCTGCCGAGAGACATTAGAAATACTTGTTGACTTTGTATTATGCAATTACAAGACTGAAGCCTTGGGAAGAAAACAGAAGACAAATAACACCATTACTGCAGATAGCAAGCACCTACCGAGTCAGGTCTGCAGGAGGAAGCATTTGCTTTGTCTGAGGGGAGTCCGTCTGCCTTTGGAGTGGGGGCCTCGGTTTGTCGTCCCCGTCGGTTTACAGTTGGCTCACAGTGAGTTAAAGTCCTCCAAGGAACAAATCAGAATAACCTGACCTTTAATAGTTTATGCTAAAGTGTTTACGGGGGCTAGGAAGTTTTCCATACAGCTCCTATAGACTGTAACCGTGCAACCCATGCTCTCCACCCTTTGAGTGGAAGTTTATACCTGCAGGAACCAGAACTCATGGAGAATCTTCAGAGAATGGAAGAACCTATTTTAATTACTGATGAGTCACCTGATCAAGTACTTGACCTAACTTTATCTCCCCCAGTGCTGCAACAGGTGCTGAGATGTACTCCAATGTCCATTAGTGAACTTAGAAAGTGTTAGTGAACTTAGAAAGAAGTGCAACTACACTGAAACTTTAGATCATTTACTAAAGGACAAACCTCAGAGTAGCAAGAGTGATAACCAAACTCAACGAAGGAGGAGGCAAACTGAGATGACAGACTACACTTGGAGACAAAAATCAAATTGCAAAGAAGGGCCATGCAGCCCAATCATTGATTTATCAAATATGGTCGCTGATCAAGAACATCTCCTGGAACAAAGTCACTTAAACAGCTTTTCAAGTGAGGATTTTGGCAGGCTGAGAATGGAATACCTTACATCTCCTCCATGCAACAAGGCTACCCCTGTAGAAGTGTCCGTTGAACATAATAACACCCAAGCTGGATATCTAACAAAGCTCCCTATTTTCGACGAGAGTACAGACAAGGAACTACAGGGACCAAAGCTGGCTACATATAATAAGTCCCAGTGTAATCAATCTCCAACCCTACTGGAAGGAGGTACTCAATTCCCTCAAAATATTATCTTGGAAATAAGGGACTCAGTAAAGGATATAAAAGACCTGCTGGCAAGTCTGGCTGATTTAATGAAAGTAAGGATTATTCCACCTACAGATGATCCTATTGGACACAATGAAAAACCAAATGCCCCCTTGTGGGCAGATGCTGATGAAAATTTTAATTTATCACCTAACACCCTCCAGAGAATCACTAGCCTTTCCTATGAAGAGCTACTTTCTTGTGTCACACAGACAAATCAGGGTCGGTCTTTGCCTTCTAGACCGGAACTAGATAAAGTGAATGAGGCCTTATACCCCAAATCATCACCGAAGGGACTATACCAAACATACCCAAAAGTAGTACTAGAGAGGAACAGGTGAAGTCCAAAGTTAAAAAGAAAGACAAAAGCTCAAAAAAAAAAAAAAGTTCAACTTACTCCATAAGACAACCAAATTGCAAGGCTAACAAAAACAACAAAGAAAAGAAGGATTTCATATTTCGTACCAAAAAAGGGAGAAGGATGGACTTTAAACCCTTATTTCAAATGCTAGATGTAACACAGAATGACCTAAGGAACAAAGATGACCAAACACCTCCGCAGCAAGGAAAAGGAAAAGCAAGAGAAGTGACTGCAAAAGAAGGAAATCAACAGCACACACTGAAACTGGGGGGAAAAGCCAAAAAGCCACCAGCAGAGAAAGGGGAAGTACCTGTTCAGAAGAAGAGACAAACTACCAAACAGACCTCAAAGACGTTATTGTCAGATACACACTCTCCATACAATGGAAATTCGGAGAGGATTACAGCCAAAGTGTACAGCAATGAAGTGGAAGGAAACAACAGCAGACAAATCCCAGTGCTGATACGAGACAGATATGCAACAGCTAAGAAAAGAAAGGGAATCTATAAGAGACCCACATATAAGTATGGAAATACAAATTATTCTGCTAACTACAGAGAAAATCTGCAACTTGCTGATTTTAATCAGGCTAGCCACAAAGTTCTAAACCATTTTTGGTGGTGGGATTATAGCAGCTATGAGGGTAGACCCACCTGGAACTTTATGTACTGACCAAATAGCAGTTGCAACAAGCCAGAGCGCTTAATCACCAGCACCATGAAAACTAGCTGGAACCCCCAGATTACCCAGCTGCATGGAAATGTTGTTGAATACCCAGATGTTAAGATTGAGGCTCAAAAGACAGCTCCAATTCCAAGGACCTGCTTATTGAAAATTATTTCATGGAACATAGCCGGCTGGGCCTCCAGACAGAATGACCCAGGAATACTTGATTATTTAAGACTACATGATATATTTGCAATACAGGAAACCTGGAGCATTGATAATATTAGTTTGAATGGCTATCTGGTGCTTAATAGCTATGCAGCTCCTAGCAGTGGAAAGGGTCGCCCAAAAGCAGGGATGGCTCTAATGTTCTCTACTGCTTTGGAAGCTAGGGTTAAATGGCTGCCACCCTGTCACAAAATTGCTATGGCTGCCTTACTTGTTATCAGGTCAAGCACTTATTTGATTATCAATGCATATATTCCTCCATTGTCTTCCAAAAATCAAATAACTCAGATGTGGAACCAATTGGAACTTTATATTACAAATTTAGAATCCATAACCCCCAATGCACATGTGATACTTATGGGAGACCTGAATGCAAGAACTGGACCGAATAATGACATCCTTTACTCTTCCAATGTCTGGGGCACAGACTCTATAGAGAACCGCACCCTGATGAATTATAGAACATCAAAAGATCTGAAGATCAATTATAGTGGGGTATGCCTGGCCCGGATGGTAGAACATCTTACTCTTTATATTGTAAATGGCAATGTACTGTTTGATAATTGTGCAGAATTTACGTTTGTATCAGGGAGGGATAGTAGTATGGTAGACTACATGTTAATCTCTCCATCTTTAACCAGATTGGTTGAGAAATTCTCTGTCGGACATAGAACAGATAGCAATCATTTACCCCTACTTTTAACCTTGTCACTTTCTAACCCAATACATCTCCCCCCTGAACACCATTTAGGTGACAATGCCTTATCTGTACGATACAAACGTCTAGTCTGGACAGATGAAGTTAATGTAAAAGTCTCCAGTTTCTTAAAATCTCCTCTCAGTGAGAAATTAAGAAACTTAATAATAGCACCTACCTAATCTACTTTGGCTTCCATCATGGCAAACTACAACTCCCTAGTTTTAATAATACAATCTGTTCTAAGCCCAAAACAATCTTACACCCATAAACAACCGGGAAGGTACACTTATAAATGGTTTGATAAGGAATGCTCCCTTAAAAAAAAAACAACTTAGAGAAATATACATGCAGTATAGGAAGAAGAATCTGGCAGCTTTGCCCCAGGAGTACTACATAGTTAAAAACCAATACAAAACCCTGATTGCCCAGAAAAAGAATCAATTCAAAAACAATGGAACATCTTAATAGACTCTGTGCTAAACAAAGATTCTAAGCTATTTTGGGCCTTGGTTTCTGGAGCACTAGGTGCTCAAACAGGACCAGCTTGCTGTAGCATCCCAGCGAATATATGGGAACAGTACTTTACCAAAATATTTGAGGAAACTAAACCCTCACAAACTGTTAACTCCACATCTTTACATCTAAACAAATTGCCAAACTGGGACCCAGTAACCGAAAATGAAATAAGGCCATTAATAGCTTACCTAAAACCAGGGAAGGCACTGGGACCCGATCTAATACCAGCAGAGTCTTTGAAGACCAATGTTGACTGGTGGGCCCCCCTTTTATCCCATCTATTTACATTCATTAATAACACGGGGCAAATTCCATACTCCTGGTTAGAGGAGTCATACTATAAGAAGGGGAATAAAGACGAACCCTCTAATTATAGACCAATTAGCCTTCTGTCAATTGTAGGCAAGCTTTATGCTAGATACCTCAATAATAACGTAATCACATGGATTGAGGAGGAGGATATCTTAGGGAATGAACAGGCTGGTTTTAGGAAGAACCGCTCCACTTTTGACCACTGTATAGTACTGAATCACCTTGCAGAGAAGTATATGGGCTGTTATGGGAATGGCTTGTTTGCAGCTTTTATAGATTTAAAGTCTGCCTTCAACTCAATACCCAGAGTAAAATTATGGGAAAAACTCTACTCTTCTTCGATTGATAAGAGGCTATTATATCTTATCAGAAGCCTCTACCAGCAGACCACAGTTAGGGTAAGATGTGGAGTAGATGGGAATCTATCAAACCCCATCCAGGTAGAGAGAGGGGTTCGCCAAATTTGTATTCTGGCACCCACATTATTCAATTTGTACCTAAATGACCTCTCTAAAAGCTGCACAGCACCTGAATTTCACCCCCGGAAATTAGCTAAAATCAGTGTGCCCTTACTACTATATGCAGATGATGCAGTTATTATGTCACTATCAGAAGTTGGTCTTAAACGAATTCTGCATGTATTTATGAGTTACTGCAGGAACAACCTATTAACAATTAACTTTGAGAAAACCAAAATAATGGCTTTCTCTAGACATAGTAAAGTTAAAGAATGGGTTATTGAGGGCCAGCATATAGAGCAAGTTAAAACATTTAAATACTTGGGAATTGTCTTCTCACGTACCCTCTTTTGGTCCCACCATAGACAAGCTGCAGTGCAGATGGCTAGTAACACAAGCAAAGTTCTTAGACGATACCACTATGTCCAGGGTGGGCAGTTCATCCCTGCTGCTTTACAAATAGTTAAGTACAAAATTATTGCACAGCTCCTATATGGTATTGCAATTTGGATAAATAGTTTCAATCCCGCAGTTGAAAGTGTTCTGTCAAACTCGTTGCGACTCCTATTCGCCATGCCAAGGTGTGCCTCTTCAGCTGCTTTGCGTTTGGAGGCTGGTCTTCAGTTGGTGGAATGTCAAGCTTGGCTGTATGCATTCCGATTCTGGTTGAAGGTGGTATATGCTCCCACAACTAGTAGGTATTTATACTATTTACAAAAAGATGTCTTTGCCAGCTCATGGCATAAGGGATTTACTGACAAATCACATCTTTTAGGCTTCTCAATGGACTTCTTTCTGAATCAGCCTTATGATAGTACCAAGTCAATGATTGTACAACACATTAAAGACATAGATCTCCAGTATTCACTAGCTTGTGCAGATAGGACCTGCTCACCAATGCACTTTGGTTTAAATTTTAACTTTCCCAAGTTAGCAAATTATCTATATCAAATCACAGTACCAAGGTATCATTTTGTCTTCTCAAGGGCTAGGTTTAACTGCTTTCCCTCAGCCCTGTTAAAAGGGCGCTTTAATAACATTCCCTATAGAGAAAGGATATGCCCTTGTGGGGAACAAACAGTTGAGTCCTTGGCACACACCGTTTTAGAATGTACCTTATATAGATCTGAACGTAACCATTATCTCTACCCAATAATGTATAAATGTACTGGTATACCTCCCAGAGACTACCTGAAGTTTCTGCTGTCCGGAGAGAACCAATTAATAACACAGTCGGTGGCTAAGTTTTTATTCACAGTTTTAAGAATTCGTAAAATGTTATAATAAGACAAGTACATGACTCATGTTTTATACTGCTGATATATTTTAACAATTTACTTATTTTGTATATTTTATATAATGTGCTTATTTTTGTATTTTCGGGTCTATGACCGTATAATAATAATAAACTAGAACTAGCTTGAATTTTGCTATGAGAAGCTGATGATCAGAGCCGCAGTCAGCTCTAGGTCTTGTTTTTGCTGACTGTATAGAGCTTCTCCATCTTTGGCTGCAGAGAATATAATCAATCTGATTTCGATATTGCCCATCTGGTGATTTCCATGTACAGAGTCGCCTCTTGTGTTGTTGGAAAAGAGTGTTTGTGATGACCAGCTTGTTCTCTTGACAAAACTCTATTAGCCTTTGCCCTGCTTCATTTTGAACTCCAAGGCCAAACTTCCCTGTTGTTCCTTTTATCTCTTGACTCCGTACTTTAGCATTCCAATCCCCTAGAATGAGAACAACATCTTTCTTTGGTATCAGTTCTAGAAGGTGTTGTAAATCTTCATAAAATTGTTAAATTTCAGTCTCCTCAGCAATGGTGGTTGGTGCATAACCTTGGATTATTGTGATGTTGAAAGGTTTGCTTTGGATTCGTATTGACATCATTCTATCATTTTTGAGATTGTATCCTATTACAGCTTTTCCCACTCTTTTGTTGACTATGAATGCTACTCCATTCCTTCTACGGGATTCTTGCCCACAATAGTAGATATGATAATCATCTGAGCTGAATTCGCCCATTCCTGTCCATTTTAGTTCACTGATGCCCAGGATGTCGATGTTTATTCTTGCCATCTCCTGTTTGACCACCTCCAGCTTCCCAAGGTTTATAGACCTTACATTCCAGGTTCCTATGCACTATTTTTCTTTGCAGCATTGGACTTTCCTTTCACTTTCAGGCACGTCCACAGCTGAGCGTCCTTTCGGCTTTGGCCCAACCACTTAATTAGCTGTGGAGCTACTTGTACTAGTCCTCCGCTCTTCCTCAGTAGCATGTTGGATGCCTTTCGACCTGAGGGGCCCATCTTCCCGCGTCATATCTTTTAGCCTTTTGTTTCTGATCATGGGGCGTTCTTGGCAAAGATACTGGAGTGGCATTGCCGTTTCCTACTCCAGGTGGATTGCGTTTAGTTGGAACTCTCCACTATATCCAGTCTGTCTTGGGTGTCCCTGCACGGCATAGCCCATAGTTTCTCTGAGTTACTCAATCCCCTTCGCCACGACAAGGTAGCAATCCATGAAGGGGACAAAATGCTATATTTGCTCCTAATCTTCCATCTGTTTAAAGCTTCCTTACTTCTAAACATTTAGCAGTCTTTCTATGGAGAAAGAAAGAATGATAGCTACCTTTTTTCAGGGAATCATCCTCCTGGAGATTGAAGGGAAGATGGAGAAAATTTGTTCTAGGAAAATTCAGATGAAAGAATTGGGGTGGGGAGAAGTAAAATGAAGTGGAGAAAGTTGACCCTCATTGCACTTGCACTCTCTCTCTCTCTCTCTCTCTCTCTCTCTCTCTCTCTCTCTCTCTCTCTCTGTGTGTGTGTGTGTGTGTGTGTGTGTGTTGTAGATTCTTCAAAAATAATAACCTGACCCATTGTAAAAACTGAACTTTCGTTCAGAGTTAAGGGAGAAGGGTAAACTAAGGCCTAAGAGCAGATAAAAAATTTAAAAAGTAAAATTAACATCAGGGTAGGTTTAATTTTTTAAAATTGGATTTTTTATTATTTACATGTTTTTAAATTTAAATGATGATTTAAATTAATTGGATTTTTAAAACAACATTGATTTTTATTAACTCTGATTAATATATAAAAGAGGAGAGAAAAAAGAAGTGCCATTGTTTGTTCCATTGAGACCCCTAATTTTCCTGCATTGTCTACTTTCCTGCCACTGCTAAAATTCAGTTCTGTTAGAGTAGATTCTGTATGGTAGAGGAGAAAAGTCCAATGTATCCCTTTTCTTCATTGCCAAGAAGCAGTATCCCTTTGTTCTGAAGTAAATAACATGGTTATCAAGGTACACTGTGGTCACAGAGCCATTGAAAGTATCCATGTATGTAGTTTGAGCATACTGTTCTAATGCCTTGTCACCACAGCAGATATGTCTTTTGCCTTTTTGTTGATTCTTATGCAAAAATCAGCCTGTGAAAAGTACTCTTCTGTTTTTATAGATTTCCTCTCTCTTTTTTAAATTCATGAGATTTGATGTCCATTCTATTTCAGAAATTTTTAATCCATTCAGTAGGTCCATATATTTATAGACTGGTCCAGTCTGTAGGCCTTATCCCCAGGTACCTTAGATCTTAAGATAAGCCCGTGAGTAGTAGAGGTGAGGTGTAGTTCAAACTGCACATTTTGAACATAAACAACCATTGGAGATTCATGTGTGCAGAACCTTTTTTAATGTTATGTCAGACCAGTTGTATATTTATCTTAGTGGACAAAAGGATTTTGTAAGAACTGGCTACATAACTCAGTAAGTTAGGTTTCTGGCTTCAGAGCCAGAGATTATTTATTTATTTATTTATTTATTTCATTTCTATCCCGCCTATCTGGACAGATTCGACCACTCTAGGCGGCTAACAATCAGCAGTAGTAAATATTAAAAACATTACAAATACACAAAGATAAAGATAAAGATCATAGGAGTATAAAAGAAAAAAAATCGTCAGGAATTAACTGTTGGAATTAGCTGTTGGGAAGGCCTGCTTATACATAAATGTTTTTAGTTGTTTTTTAAAAGTGCCCAGCGAGGGGGCCGCACGAATCTCAGGAGGTAAGTTGTTCCATAGGCGAGGAGCCACAGCCGAGAAGGCCCGATTTCTGGTCTTTTCCTTCCGGGCCTCTCTCGGCGTCAGGCTCCTCAGCCTTACCTCCTGGCTTGCGCGAGTGACACGGGTAGATCTTGGTGGGAGGAGGCGTTCCGCCAGATATTGAGGTCCTAAACCGTTTAGGGCTTTATAAGTAAGCATCAGTACTTTGAAGTCGATGCAGAATCGGATGGGCAGCCAATGCAATGCGGCCAGAGTGGGGGAGATATGTTGGTATCTTCTCACTCCACTGAGTAGTCTGGCCGCAGCATTCTGCACCACCTGAAGTTTCCGCAGCAGCCTCAAAGGTAGCCCCACGTAGAGCGCATTACAGTAGTCTAATCTTGAGATTACAAGCGCATGTACCAAAGTAGTGAGGGCCCCCACGTCAAGGTAGGGTCGCAGCTGGGCTATCCGCCTAAGATGGAAAAATGCGGTACGGACCACAGACGCCACCTGGTTTTCCATAGTGAGCGCCGGGTCCAGATGGATACCCAAGCTGCGAACCCCATCGCTGACAGGCAGGGTCACGCCCCCAAAAATGAGGGAATTTCCCAGATCCCCAGCTGTGGGAGCGCCCACCCTCAGTACCTCCGTCTTGTCCGGGTTCAGCCTCAGCCCGTTCTGCATCCATTCCCGTACGGTCTCCAGGCAACGCTGAAGGGACAGAACGGCATCTCCTGCAGTTGGAAAAAAGGAGATGTAGAGCTGCGTGTCATCAGCATATTGGTGGCACCGAGCTCCACACCCCCTGATGACCCTCCCCAGCGGCCTCATATAGATGTTAAACAGCATTGGGGAGATGATCGACCCCTGTGGAACCCCACAATTGAGGCTCCACGGGGCCGAGACATTCTCCCCAAGCTGGACTCTCTGGGGACGGTCCTCCAAGAAGGAACGGAGCCAGGCAAATGCCTGGCCGCCTATTCCTAACTCGGTGAGCCTCCCCAGGAGGATACCGTGGTCAATGGTATCGAAGGCCGCTGAGATGTCGAGGAGGACCAGCAGAAACATTTTGCCCCTGTCGGCCTCCCTCAGTAGGTCATCGCACAGGGCGACCAATGCCGTTTCTGTTCCGTGGCGCGGCCTGAAGCCCGACTGGAATGGATCCAGGGCATCTGTTTCATCCAGGAACGCCTGGAGCTGGTCGGCGACCACCCTCTCAACTACCTTGCTTAAGAAAGAAACATTGGCGACGGGCCTATAATTGCCAATTTCGTCCGCCGCCAAGCTCGGTTTCTTTCTTATGGGCCTAATGAGTGTGTCCTTGAGGGCAGAGGGAAATCTGCCCTCAAGGAAAGACCCATTAATTATTACAGTGGCCCATTCCGTTGTTGAAGACCTGGCTGCCTTGATTAGCCAGGCCGGGCAAGGGTCTAAAGAGGAGGTGGTGGCATGACAGCGGTCAAGCGTCCTGGCCACAGTGTCGGGCGAAACGGGCTGAAAAGAGTCAAAAGTCACCGGACAAGACGGAGCGCTGGACATCTCAGCTCGACTCACTGTGTTCAAAAAAGGGGAGAGGTCCCGGCGGATGGCCTCCACTTTAGATTTAAAAAATGCTGCAAATTGGCCCGGTGTAAAACTAGGGGGAGGCCTATCTCCCGGGCCAACTCCGGATAGGTCACGTACTATACGGAATAGTTCCGCCTGCTGATTGGACGCCTCGCTTATCCGGTTAGTGAGGTATGTTCGATTGGCAGCCTTTACCTTGGCCTGGTAAAGGTTAGTAGCGACCTTAACAGCTATACGATTAAAAACCGTCGGGTCCTTTCTCCATTTGCGCTCTAGCCGTCTCCTGACCCGCTTCGACGTCCGGAGGTCCTGGGTAAACCAGGGCGCCGGGCGATCTCTGCGTCGGAGAGGGCGTTTAGGTGCGATCGTGTCTACGGCACTAGTCGCGGCAGTGAACCAAGCCTCGACCAGAGCCTCGACAGGAGCACCAGCCAGGTCAGCTGTAATCCCTCTCATGGCATCCTGGAATCCAATCGGATCCAGTAGCCTTCGAGGGCAGACCATAACAATAGGTCCCGGCTCCCTGCGAGGGGGGAGAGCCATCTTGGTGGTACATCTTATTAGGTGGTGATCCGACCATGACAAGGGTACCGACTCAAGGTCAGTCACCATCGGACCACTCTCGCTCCCATTGGTAGAAAAGACCAGGTCTAATGTATGGCCGCCCACGTGTGTAGGGCCGTTAACATGTTGGGACATGTTCAAGAAGGCCATGGTCTCCAAGAACTCAAGAGCTGGACCAGAAGACTCTGCCCCCGCACGCACGTTGAAATCCCCCAGTACCAATAGCCTCGGGGAGCCCAACAGTGCCGCGGAGACAAAGTCCACCAGCTCCGGTACGGAGGTGGCTGGGTCACGGGGAGCACGGTAACCCAGCAAGATCCCAATACCGTCCCTAGCCCCAATCCACACGTGGAGAGCCTCAAGACCTGGTCTTACCACCGAGGAGCGCCTAATTACCTCTAAGGTGGACTTATAAACAATGGCAACTCCCCCCCCCGTCCCTCCAGTCTACCCTGGTGTTGAACAGCATAACCGGGCGGACAGATGAGAGCTAGGGGGGGACCCCCCTCTCCGCCAATCCATGTTTCGGTTATACAGGCCAGGTCTGCATCTTCCTCCAAAATAAGGTCGTAAATCAGTTGGGTTTTATTAGATACAGACCTGGCGTTCAACAAGACCAGGCGTAGAGTAGAGGGCTGGCTGGTCTGGCTACCTCGATACTGGGGGTTGATCTCCATCTCAGAACAAGGAACAGCCTTTAGACATCTGTTCGTAGTTCTTCTGACACGTGTAGGGATGGAGTCAACGCCATATCGCCCTCTACCCGTAATCACAGAGATGTTTTGTGGCCCCTCACTGGGAAGGCAGGCCCCCCATTCCATGACGAAGGAGAGAAAAGAAAGAAAAAAAAAAGAGAGAGAGAGAGAAATAATAAATTCAATAAAAAGAAAAAGAAAAAAGAACTAATAACTTAATACAAATATACTAAAAGAAAAATTATACAATACAATACTAAAATAAATTTAACAATAAGGAACATATAAACCGACAATATCAAACTTAATAATAAATAAAATTAAATAGTCAATAAAAAATTACTAATAACAGAGAATCATAATAGCTGTCCCCCCCATATGTTCAAGTTTTTCAATCTTCCAACCTGTGGCCTTATCGTTGGTCTCGTTGATGGAGCTAATTTATAGTTCTTATGCATGGGATGAGACTTGCAGTTTTTAAGTATTAGTTCTGGGCCCACATTGATGATGTTTCCAGGCCTGGACTGAAGCACCAGTAGCGCCAGAAGCCAAGATGGTAAAAACTTAGTCCCTGCCGTTCCCAGCTCTTGGAAGTCAGTCTGGTGAGTGCCTTTGTTAGAGATAAAGTAACGAGCAGAGAGGCCAGGTACAAGAAAGGGAGCCGCCAACATGGCGCCGGCTCGCAAAAGCCCCAGCGACCCAGCGGACCCACCAGTTCTCCCTGGTCCCCAGGACAACGCTGCACTCTCCTGATTCCGGCCGGCTCCGATCCCCCTTCTCCTCCACTCCTCTGGGATCCCGCCGGCCTCCGATCGTTCACGAAGGAGCTCCACCAAATCCCCGGGGCCAAGCAAAGCCAGGCAGGAACCTCCGGCCGCGGCAGACCCCGTGCCCAAAGCTCAACCTGCACTGGCCTCCATCTGTTCCGCTGTGTTCCGTCCGCTCCAGCCGCTCCCCAAATCGGCTCCACTTGCTAGAAACGGGAGGGGCTCCCGGCTCCCGAACAGCCCAGCGACAGGTCGGTAGTGATCCGCTGCGGCTCCACACCCCCACTCCTCGCGTTTCGAGCCGCAGCCGCCTCGCGTCCAGGATTCAAGCAGGCACACCCCCACGCTCCACGCTCCACACTTCTCCCCGCAAACACAGCGTCGGGGGACACCAAACAGATACCACAGCAGGCAGGGGGAGAAGAGGTAGACAAGAGAAAAGAGAAAAGAAAAAAGAAAAAAGAGAGAAAAAATAGGAGAGAGAAGGAGAAAGTCCCAAGAGGCAAGCTGGGTCAGCGAGAGAAACGGAAAGGAAGCATGTGTTTCTCCACTCTGTCTCTTCTGCAATCCAGGCTGTTGTCCCCAAGTTTTGCCATGCCTTCTAGAATAAAAAAAACCCTTGACAGCAATTGCCTACCCATCACTAAGAGATTATGAGCTGGAATTTGGCAAGATTGTGGTTATGTTAGCCTCCTGCTGTTTCTCATGTGTGCTTTGCTGTTTCTCATGTGTGCTTGGTATTCTTTCGCCACATTTTAGTAAAATTAAATGTGCTTCCTAACACGCAACTTCTAACTTTGTAAAAAGTGTATGTAAGATGAATATGTGGATTAACATTGATATTGAAGCGAGTTAGAATGTTCTATTAGCTGCTTTCTTTTGGCTTTGGATATGATGTAAAGTTTTATTTGAACATTGTATCATTTAATGTATGAATAGAGAGGATTTCTGTCCAAAGACATGTATGCTAATGAGTAACACTTTTCTCTTAGGAAAATATGAAAATATTAAATTATTTTTGAATCAACATTTAGTGTGATGTCCTGTGCAGTGTATAGTATCTCTAATTATATCCTTGGCATACTGTGCTTTCAAAGTAATTGTGAAAATCCTGTTCTGTCAGTTGTGCCATGTAATGCTGATGATGTCATCAGCCTTGACCATTTTTCAGGTATAAAACAGTTCTGAATTCCCTTCTGAATGTCCCAGGGCTCCAGTGGAATCCCCTTTGTTGTTGGGGGCTGTGGGGCTGATGGCATGTCTTTAATTACTATGTCTTATTACCATGGTGTACTTGAATATTTAAAGATACCTTCCCCCATGTCCCAGCTATGAAAGGGACTCTGAAGGTGTCCCGGGAATCTGAAACTATCTTTGGAAAAATGCCTGCAGCTGGTGACATCATCATCCTTACATGGTGCAAATTACAGAACAGGATTTCAGCCAGGTTATACTTTATTAGTGTGCATAAGTTTCAAAGGCTATTGCAGAAATGTGACTTAATTTCACTTAGACCTAAAAGGGTCTAATGTTTTCAGAAATAGTTTAAAGTATTGGAGATAATTAGGTTTGAGACAAAACTCTTTTTACACAGACAGCACCCCTCACCCATAAACCTCTGTTAACAAGTTAGGCATTGTCTTTTTACCCAATGCTCCCATACTGTCAAACCAGTACTTTTGTTCTTTAAAATCATACTATTAAAAATATTGTATTTAGGCTGACACATCTCAATTTTCTTGTAGAAATTTTTAAGACACTAAAGACACCAGTATGGGATGTCTTGTACCGGTAACAATAAACTATTCTGTGTCTTGTATCTTCATTTGCCTGTACCTGATTCTCTAATTCAGCAAGGTGCTGAAAATATAATCTTTCATAATGGAGCACATTTAATATGTAAAACCTATGGAGCTATAATAGTCTCTTGAGAAAACAGAAGTGCACAAAACCAATTCTGTGATCATTTCTTTGTGAGCACAGTTAGAATGTGTTGCTGGTAACGTTCTCGGGATTTAGCAACTTTCACAGTTCCAGGATGCCCCCAGAAGAATGGGATGACTTGATGACAGAGAACCATAACTCAGAATCAACTTGATGACACAGTTATTATTTATTAAAGCAACCTTGACTAGCCATGTGCTATCTAGGTGCTTTATATTATAGCATCCATCAACCAGTGCTCAGGATGTATAGCACTGTACATCTGGAGGGCACCAAATTAGGGAAGATTGGTCTAAATAATTTCTTCGATGTTCATTAACAGATGTATTAGTTGCCTTGCTCCATGATCCATCATCATGAGCTATCAAATGGTTTCAGCATGGAGCAGTTGCCCAGTGGCTGTGAAATGACCTTTTAGAAGAAATCTACCTAAGCTTATTTCTGGTTTTCAGAAGGAGTCTTATGTATCATTAGGTGGACATTTGGGAGCAGAACTCTACATGATTTTTATGTTTGTTGCATGATTGTTTTTATTAGATTTATTTTCTCTCTCATTAGATGGTATGTTTTATTTTTGTTGTGAAGCACCTAGCAGTGAAGAGACAGGATAGAAGTATTTTTAATATAGCTGAAAATAGATGTACTATTTTTTCTAATAGCTTAGAAGATAATGCTTATGACCAGAAGGTGAATACTCCCAAAATGTTTGTGTTTAAAAGCATTTATTTAAGGGATATAATATGACTGTTTGCTTGTTTGGTGGTGATTAATAGTTGTTGCTAAACAAACTGTTGCATTTAAAGCAGTGCACTCCTCCTTCCTTTGTAGCTTATTCTGCTATAGATGCCATCTGTTTTCCACCCCCAACTCTGGAGTAATGTGTTATTTCTGTTGGATATATTGCATCCTCATACCATTGAGAGGTTTTGGCTGGGAGTAGCTGCTACGAAAGTCAGTCAATTCAGTAGCAGCCAATTATTTCCCTCTGTACCTCAGAGTTATTTTTCCAGCTTTTTTCCAATCAGGGTTCAGTTACTGTTCTCTCAGTGTGTTTATTATGGAGTCAGATTTAAGTGTTTTGTATGTAGTGTAACCAGTCAGTCAGTTAAGGATGAAGTAAATTAAGCAGTTAAGATCAGTAATGTAACAATTTAACTTTTTCACAAAATATGTTTGTTTTTATAAAAGAAGAATTAAGTAAATGGAAACAGTTTTTCCAGTTTACCAGAGTCTGAATGTGAATGTATTGAAACAAATAAATTCCAGTTGAGATACGAGGGGGTGCTGATAAGTATTGAGCCTTTCCCAGATAAAATTGAGCTAGGAAGTTGTAACTACCACACTATTCCACATAGTCTCCCAGGAAGTCAGTGTAATTGCGACAGGGCCGGACTGGGGCCAAAAATCGGCCCTGGCATTTAGAGCACACAGGCCCACCGGCTGTGGGGACACAGGCCCACCTGTTGTGGGCTCCATTCACGATATTGTGGCGCGCTGAAAGGGCGTTGCTGGTATAGTGGTATTGGTACATGCTTACGAGTTCTCCCTATCCCAATCATTGCCCTGGTTGTATAAATAACAAGGAGCATCAGGAAATCTAAACCTATAAAATCATCACGTTTAACAAAAAGTGTAATTAAAATTTAATGTTTACATTTGTCAATGCTAGTGCTCTCTAAACAAAAAACACCAACAGTACAATGTGAGATCTTATAGCTATTTTAATGTATTGAAACATTAGATCATTAAACATAACTGCAACAAAACGTTCAATGTGAAAAAGCCATAAGTAGCAGATCCTCCTACATCAACACTTCTACCAGGAACAAAAGGCTCAGCTCAAGAACTTTCCACCTCGTTTATGATTTGAACATTTTAAATTTGAACCCTACTAATACTGGAAAGACTTAGGAATGATACGTTATCAAGGAATAAGAAGACTTTGCAGGGCTTCACTACTCTCTGCAACTCTGTTGATGATGGCATCCACATCAAGACTCATGAGGATTTCTTTTTCTGTAGCCATTAACATGAATGAATCCAAATGGTCCTGGGATACAGTATTCCTCAGTCGATTCTTGATGAACCTCAAGGTGGAGAAGCTTCTCTCACAAGCAACTTGAGTAAATGATAGAGTCAGTAGGAATTTGTAGGCTAGACCTATGACATTATAGGCATCTGTTAATAAATTGTAGCGCCGTAGAATTTGATAGCAACAAATGGCACAATTCTTACATGTTGCACATGGCTTATTTAACAGCTCCATTTCATCAAATTGTTGACTTAGATCTTCCATGGGCGTTTCTCTTGACACCCTTAGAGTGTATTCTTCTAGCGCTGATGTCTTCAATTTGTCCCAATGCAAAGCTAGACTAGTTAATTCACACCGCAAATTTTCAGCTGTGACATTCTCATTAAATTTGATCAAGACTTTACTTAAATCTTCCATTGCAGATATATGAAGCCCTTGTTCTCTTATGTTTGAAAAGTTCCTAGGGTCTAGGCATGCATAGTCGGCATACAGTGTTTCACTAGCAAGAAAACGTCGAGTTATGCTCTCCGTGATTACATCAAGGATCACATTGTGTACTTGTATCTTATATGCCATGATGGCATCAGATATTACTTCATCTTGAGAACATTCACCAGCCATGCTTTTCTTCTTTCTTAACCTTTTATGAGGCAAGGTGGCCTGTACTTCAAGTTCACAATCTTCAAGTTCTTGTAGTTTGTCATTTGCCCATCTGCACTGTTCTTGACCCCTTCAAAATCTCTGGCAAGCTTTTTGAGATTTTCCTGTGTCCCTGTGACCATGTGATGAGCTTGTAATACATCAAAGCCACTTGTTTGTAGATATTTTGACAACGGGGATGTCGGCTCAAAAATCCGAAGAAATATATGTGCTGTGAGAACGGTCTCATATTTAAGCAGTGATTCTACGTAAGTTTTTGCCTTTATTCGTACTTCTGGCTTAGATCTTGAGTTTTCTTCAATCTTTGCCAATGTTACAATAAGGTCAACATATAAAGCCGAATCAGGTTGGGAAAATGATCCAAATAAGTGCTGCATCTTTGGACCACCAGCGTGTTTCCCCAATCACAGAGAGTCTTCGATGGTGTGGGTCCTGACTGACATTTAGCCATACATTCATTCGTTGATAAGACTCATGAATAAAAACTCCAACATCATTTATTAGATTAAATAACAATGCACTTGGAATTACAACCTTTGTGGTGTCAGCCAGTACTAAATTGAGTACATGTGCATAACACCAAACATGAATTTGGCCTGGAGATTCTCTGGACAACCATGTAGAGAAGCCTCTATACTGTCCTTGCATGTTAGCTGCTCCATCGGTAGAATTACCAGTGCAATTTTTTATGTCAATTTTACATGACTGCAGAACTTGCCTTAGTAAGGTAAGAAAGTATTCACCTGATGAAGACTCACAATCAAGGAGCTTCTCATGAATACAGTCTGTCACATAACGAACAATTACTGAGCATTGGTCTCTTGAAGTAATATCCTGAGTTGTGTCAATTTGCACTGAGAACATCCCAGCTTCTCTAACACCGCTTGCCACTGCCTCTTGAATTAACTGTCGTATTGTTTCGACAACTTTATTTATTGTTGTTTTGGAGAGCAAAGTTACTAATGATCCTCTGCCCTTTCCACTTGAATGTGACTTCTTGCTTTTTGCTATGCAATTGTTGACATGTTCTTTAAGGCAGACATCATACTTGCTAAGAAGTAAGACCAACTCTAAAAAATTTCCATGATCAAGTGAATGGTCCTCCAATGTGTATGCAGCCTCAAATTTGTTGCCTCGATAGCTAAGTCAACGTTTCCCAATCACTTTCACAATGTCTATGACACGCTCCAATATCTGACGTCTTTTTCTGACTTGTTCTCTGTGTACAGACATTTGATTACTATGAAGTAAGTGATTGATATCTGCACTGCTGGCATTCAAAAAATAAGCTTCAGCACTTGCTCTGTGCATTGCACTTTTTTCATGTTCTTCAATTCTTTGATGAATATGTCTCCTGTCTGTCATTCCTTCAATGAATGAGACAGGCAGTTCCATAGCTAAACAAATCCAGAACTATTTATGGCTTTAAATCTCAAAACCAACACTGCAAACTTGGTGTGGAAATAAACTTTGCAAGCAGCTTGGGTCTTTCAATACTGGTGTCATATTGGCACAATGGACATGAACCCTAGCTTTTTCGGATTGCATCAACCAAAGCTGCTGCTAGACATTCTTCAAGGGTATCTCTGTATAGAGCGTATTGTAGTAGCCTAGATATGAGGTAGGTAAAATATGGATGATTGTACTCCAGGCAGGGCTACTCAGGGAAATATGTAGCTGGCACATGAAATGGAGCTGTGTGAAAGCACTCTTCACTTTCACCACCACTTGAATGTAGGGTCAATGTAGAATCAAGGACTGCAATTTACCACAAAAGCCCGATGTGATGCAGGCAGTTCTTATTTAGGCTACAGGTGTGCAATTAATTACCTTTTGGTAGAAGGAAGATCTGGGCACACTGCACAAACCACATGCACATGGTATGCTCAGTTTGCATGCTGCCGCCTAAACTGCTTCCTGCTGAGGTTCTAGTCCTCATCACATGAAGGGTATTTCTATTGAACCAAACGTGTCTGACATTGGGTCGCTGTGATGGTAATTCATATCATGTTAATCAATTTGTGAATCAGCAGAAATATATGTTGAGAGAGTGAGTGAGAGAGAGATTGAGAGAGAGAGAGGCAACGCTACATTAAAGTATATCCAGGTATAGCTTGCATCTGTGACGACCCGTTCATAGATGCAATCATAACCGTGCCAGAGATGCAGCCTTCGAGGGAGCAACATGCTCTTGGAAACGAGCCCGAGATCGCGTTATGTACACGTGTGAACGAGCCCTTCAAGCAACCAAGGCCACCCGATGTTACGAGCACGTGTGAACGAGGTTTGTCTGGACTGCGGCTTTAAAAGGTCCCGCACCTCCCACAATGCTGTGCTAGCGTCCCAGTTCTGCTCTCCGGCCTCTCTCTCCTGGCGAAGAGGAAAGCGTGTGAGTGGGTGAGCGAGGAAGCAAAAAAAAAAAAAAAAAAAGAGGAGGCAGGCAGAGCAGCAACTCCTGGAGCCAGGAAGCTGTAGTGCAGCAGGACAGTCAGCCCTGAGCTGGAAAGACGCAGCGAGGGGAAGGCGGAGAGGGAGGAGCTGCCCGCCCACCCGCCCGCCCACCGAGTGTGTGTGTGTCAGGCGGGGAAAAAAGCCAGCCTCAAACTCTGGAGCCTTTAGCACCAAACCCGCCCTGCAGCTCGACAGCCAACTCAGTGCCTGGGCAACTAGCAGCGAGCAGAGCAAGAGTTTTAGCCTGAGGAGGCAAGGAAGGAAAAGAGAGAGGAGGGGGGGAGAGACTTCGCGCAAAGAGGCTCGGGCTCCCTCAGCCCCGCCGCAGCCCCTCGCGGGGGGGGGAAGCGGGTAGCCGAGGCAGGAACTGGCCCTTCTGACCATCGGCCCTTCTGGCATTTGCCAGAAGTGCCAGATAGCCAGTCCGGCCCTGACTTGCGACATCTGTCCTGCAGCTTCTTATGTCCTTTCAAATAAAATTCTTCCGACTGCTGGTGTAACCACTCATTTGCAGCATTAGTTGCCTCCAGGACACTCCAAAATCATTGTCCGTTTAGGTGTTTTTTGAGTTTAGGGAACAGCTAATCGTCAAAAGGAGCCAGTTCAGGAGAATAGGGTGGATGGGGCATCACTTGAAAGCCTAAGGATGTCAGTTTTGCCATTGTTTCACCTGCAGTGTGTGACAAGGTGTTGTCATGCAACAGGATGACACCTTTGGAGAGCTTTCCTTGACGTTTTGCCTCAACTTCATCAATAAAGCATAATAATATGTTGCATTGATGGTTGAACCCTGTCGGAGGTAGTCCACCAGCAGAACTTCCTTCTTGTCGCAAAAAACTGTTGCCATTTGCTTCTGCACCGACCCTTGCACTCGGAACGTCTTTGGCCTGGGGAGGCCACTGTGCCTCCATTCCATAGACTGTTCCTTTGTCTCAGGATCACAACAGTAGATTCATGTCTCATACCAGTTACCAGTTTGCCCAGGAAATCTGACTAATTTCTTGCAAAATGTTCCAAAACAGCCACCGATGACCACACGTTTCCTCTTTTGTTTGGTTGTCGAAAGTTTGGGGATCCACTTTGCTGCCAGCTTTCTCATTTCCAAGTCGTTGTGAATAATGGCACCCACTGTCTCACATGATATTCTCAGATATATAGCAATACTTTTGTCTGATAGTCGGCGGTCCTCCATGATCATGTCATGGATGGCTTTCACATTTGCAGGCACAGAGACAGAAACAGGCCTTCCACTGGGTTTTTCACTTTCAACACCGAAATGGCCAGTTTAAAAATTGACAACCCAACGTTTAGCTGTTGCATATGAAGGGCCACTGTCACCCATAGTTTGCGACATTTCATCATGGATCTGCTTTGCACCTTTCCCTTGGAGAAAGAGGAACTTGATTATGGTCCTATGCTCTACCACAGTGGTCCCCAACCTTGGGTCTCCAGATGTTCTTAGACTACAACTCCCAGAAGCCTTCACCACCACCCTTGCTAGCCAGGATTTCTGGGAGTTGAAGTCCAAGAACATCTGGAGGCCCAAGGTTGGGGATCACTGCTCTACCACATTAAACTTTTCTGGAGGTACTGCCATGTTCACTTTGGACCTGAACATGAAAAATAAGTTAAAATCATAGGTAGTTGATTTTTGCACCATTACAGACAAATTTGCCAATACACCCTGCAATTTATAGCTTCCTAGCTCAGATTTTTCTGGGAAAGGCTGAATACTTATCAGCACCCCCTCGTAAACTAACAAATAAGGGATGGTCTACTAAGGGAGACTTTAGTAGTTCAGTCTGCTCTAGCTAGCTATTCTGTAGCTGTGTAAACTTTTCTCTTACAATAGGCAAGGTAGATTGGCAGTCAATTCTCATTAATCCCACCTCCAAATGCCAGTCAAGTAGTAAAGGAATTGTAGGCCAAACATCTGTAGAGCCAAAGATTTCCTCTTCCCGATGTAAAATAGGTTTCCCATGACTTCTGTGGCTTTTCATAATTTATTAAAGAACAATTTAATAGTTTACAACTTCAAAAGTTAATATTAGGTTTTTTCCTGCTCAAACATCCTAAATCATCTTGGCTGCATTTCCTTGATTGATACTTCCTTCCTCCTTAATTGGATATAGTTAACTAATTTCAATGTCCTGTGGTCCGATGAGACCAAGATAAACTTATTTGGTTCACATGGTGTCAAGCATGTGTGGCGACAACCAGGTGAGGAGTACAAAGACAAGTGTGTCGTGCCTACAGTCAAGCATGGTGGTGTGAGAGTCATGGTTTGGGGCTGCATGAGTGCTGCTGGCACTGGGGAGCTACAGTTAATTGAGGGAACCATGAATGCCAACATGTACTGTGACATACTGAAGCAGAGCATGATCCCCTCCCCTTGGAGACTGGGCCGCAGGGCAGTATTCCAACATGATAACGACCCCAAACACACCTCCAAAAATGACCACTGCCTTGCTAAAGAAGCTGAGGGTAAAGGTAATGGACTGGCCAA
The DNA here is from genome assembly GCF_051106095.1 of Pogona vitticeps. Taxonomy (NCBI): domain Eukaryota; kingdom Metazoa; phylum Chordata; class Lepidosauria; order Squamata; family Agamidae; genus Pogona; species Pogona vitticeps. The sequence continues at coordinate 40,237,879 of NC_135786.1, forward strand.
GCATGTCTCCAGACCTAAACCCTATTGAGCATCTGTGGGTCATCCTGAAATGGAAGGTGGAGGGTTGCAAGGTCCCTAACATCCACCAGGTCTGTGACGTCATCATGGAGGAGTAGAAGAGGATTCCAGTGGCAACTTGTGAAGCTCTGGTGAACTCTATACCCAAGAGGGTTAAGGCAGTGGTGGAAAATAATGGTGGCCACACAAAATATTGACACTTTGTGCAGAATTGGGACATTGTCACTTAGTGTACTCACTTTTGTGTACTCACTTTTGTTGCTAGCGGTTTAGACATTAATGGCTGTGTGTTGCGTAATTTTGAGGGGACAGCACTGTGATGTTTGGCACGTGGCCCCCTGCTTGTTTCACCAAACAAACAACTCACGTTATGTCATCCCACCAGCTGACACCAATTGTGATGTTCACTCCTTTTATGCACCTATGTGTTCTGTCCTCACAAACGGTTCAGTCTTCTCTTTCCCTCTCTGCCACCAGTGGATTTCCTTTATCCACAATACAAAAGACTGCAGTCAAACACTTGTCTGGTATCTGCCAACAGAACTTATTTATTGAAGTGTAACCAATTTAATCATAATCACAGATTTTCTTCATATATTCATTGTACACAATCAAATCATTAAAATACCATATATCTTGCCACATAACCAATCACCACCTGCTCTATCAGTTTATCTTGACCAGCTTATCTTTATTAGTATCTGTTCTCTTCTCTCACTATCTCACTGACCATTTATCTACACATTTTATCTCACCCTTTTATCTTATCTTGCCAAACCTTTATATATCTGCTGACTCCACCCCTTCAGTCCTCTCATAGGCTCATGCAAATGAGATTCAGACTATGAATGACAGGAGTGATGTAGGACAATCGTCACAAGCACATTTCCCTGTTCTACAAGCTGTATACTCACTGCTTTACATTGAAGCCAAGTGTCATTTCTTCAGTGTTGTCACATGAAAAGATATACTACAATATTTATGAAATGTGAGGGGGTGTACTCACTCCTGTAATATACTGTAAGTGCACGCATTAGAATTTAAAAAATATAATTAGAAATAACCTTGGAGAGTTGTAAGTTGATACATGATTTTGGTTGTCAGGGAATGAAGAATATTTTATGAAATTTAATAAAATGAAATAAAAAATTAATTTTCAGAAGTTTCATCCCTTGTTTCTTTTTTATTTCAAATATTTTAAACTCACCTTTCTTCTTAAAAAGGACCCATGACAGCAATTAAACAACAATTAAAAGACAGTGTTTAAGCTAACAACAGTGAGTATACAATACTAAAAGGATCAATAAATACAATACCAAAAAACATAAGCAACACCAAAAAACATTCTGTGCAGTAAGGTGCAGTAGTCCATTTAAAAACTGCACTTGGCAGTCATTCACTCAGGGAAAAAGCTTGCCTGAAGAAAAATATCTTAGTGTTTATTATTTATATTTAACTAGGGTGTGAGATTTAATTATGAATATGATTTTTGGGTTATTTTGATTTTATTGATGGGAAAATATTTCAAATATTTTGAAAGTGGTAGTACATTGGTAATTCTATCTGTCTTATATTTGTAAAATATAAATATGCAAACTAGCCTCTTTGACCAAACCCCTCACCTCTAGATCTGCCCTTGGAGATGTGGCTTCTGGCTGCTGGCCAGAATCTAAAAAAATGTCCTTCCACCCGGCCCAAGTTCCTCATGTGTACTTTAAAGTTAGAAGAGCTCTGAAGCAGCACTGCAGAATCATGGGAACAGTTTAAATTATATAGTGAGAAGAACAAGTAACATCAAAGTGGTATAATGAGAAGGGGAAAGGATTATGCTGTAGGGACTGACAAATCTCACTCAAGACCAAGTAACATAGTCTTCTCTTTGGCAGACCAGCTAACATAGTCTTCTGTTTGTGTTCTTCATTTTATCAGTGTACAGTGGATTTCTTGTTTTGTCTTTTTTTTATAACCCCGTAACCTCATTGTAGCCTGTGAGCACCGAGTGTGGAAAAATAGCTCCTTATGGTGAGTTAATTAGAATTTACTTAAACACATGATGAATCATATCTCTCAGATGTATACTAATCCCTTATATGTTACACTTTTGTCAATGTATGAGAGTGATGTGTAATCATTTTAAGATAGGGAAAACATTTGATCCTGTTTTTCTGCATTGTCTGGAAGTGATGTTCAGAGTTGGCAGTGTTGTGACTACAGGATATGTCAGAATATGATTGCCAGCCTGTGGTACAGGTGCTGTAAGTGGTATTAGCAGTGGTGGTTTGTCCCATTCCAGGATGGGACCAGTAGTGTCAGTGGGACTGGCTGTGGCAGATTCAGACCTGCACTCTTTTATTTCATTCTACTGCTTTCTCTCCAGTTTTATAGATGAGACCCCAAAGTTAAAAGGGGTAGCAGAACTGAGACTAAATAGATGCTGTAATACAGTGGTCCCCAACCTTTTCTAAACTGCGGACTGGTTGGAGTTGTGGGATGGGGTCAGTGTGTGGGAGGGCATGACACCCCCCGCTCAGGGGCGTGTGGGGTGTGCACACGCATTGGTGGGCAGAAGTGTGCTTGTGCACATGAGCGGATGTGTGGACCATGCTCGTGGGTGGGCGTAGCACACTAATGTGCATGTGTGAGTGGGGCACGTATGCACAGGGATGCGTGAGGCACGCTCGTGTGCATGTGCAGATGGGCAGGGCGCACAGAGGATGTGTGTGGCACCCGTGCATGTGGGTCGGTGCGCATGGGGGGCGGTGGAAGATCTGTCTCTGTGGCCTGGTCCTGCCAAGGCCACGTCACGACACCGGGCCACGTTCCGGGGTTGGGGACTCCAGCTGTAATATATACTAGGGCAGTGGTGTCGAACTGTGGCCCTCCAGATGTTCTTGGACTTCAACTCCCAGAAGCCTTCACCACCACCTCTGCTGGCCAGGATTTCTGGGAGTTGAAGGCCAAGAACATCTGGAGGGCCACAGTTCGACACCACTGCTCTAGGGTGACATTATCTAATGGTTTGGACTGAACTGATACATGTGAACAGATGGCTCACTACAGTTGAATTTGTAGGTTTTTTTCCCCTCTACAAAGGATGCTTCTGACAACATCCTGGTCCTATGAGTGATGTGACATTAACCAAATATAAAACCTATATGGTTATTGAAATAATAATTTTTGAATGCTCTCCATGTATTTTAGCTAGTCTTAATGACTAGTTACTACTTTTGCCAAGCCCAACTACTCTCTTTTCCCTGAGTTTGTGTGTTTGATGTAGAAAATGTTAGAAGAGATAGTTTCTCATTTTCTTCTAGTTTTCAGAGAGATGAGAACCTTACATTACAGTGGATTTTTGCAGAAAATGTAATGAGATGAGTATAATGTATAATGAGAAGAGGTTCCATATCTCTACAGAATTGGTGGAAAGGTGTCTTGCAGATGTTTTATTTCTCCCCCCCCCCATCTGTCTTATGTGAAGAGACTCCTCTTTCTCTTCAAACTGTTCTGAGGAAATAGGAAGAAAAACAAATGTCATTTCTTTCGTTTTCTACAGTATGGTGCAAATTGATAGAAGAGCTCTCTCTCCATGAGCCTTCTGCCCATGCTGTATGATTTGGGGATGGTTTTCATCTCACTTTTTACAGAACTGTACAACTTGAACAAGGTAGGTGCAGTGTCAGTCACTGTTTCTGTAGCAATCTGTGAAGTGAAAGATCCCTCTTGACATTGGTTTGAATGTGATGGACAACTTCTGGGAAGGAAGCTTGTGGTAGCTGAGGGATGGTTGGTTGTTGTATATAGAAGCTTATATATTTACACATGATGTGAAGAGCATATCTAGGCAAAATATTATATTCCTGATAGGTATGAATAAAGAGGATATCTGTGTACAGCACATGACTGACTTAATTCATTGTCAGAAGATAAAGTAATGGCTATGAATCCAGTGTTGCAAGATGTGGTGATGGCCACTAGCTTAAATGGCATTAATAGGGATTTAAGACTAATTCACGTAGATTAGGCCTATTTGTGGCGAAAAGTTATCTCCTTGTTCAGACAGAGAATGCCACTGAGCAGGTGTTGGAGAGCAAAACTGGGAAGTATTTTTGTGTTTGTTTGTGTTTTGTTTCTGAACTTTGTGAAGCCATATTGTTGGCGCCTATGAGAACCGGAATGCTGATCCAGGAGTGTGTCGTCCTTACATTCCTCAGCTAGGAAATAGCACTTCTGTCCTATAACTGTTGCTTCCTTTCCTCACCTCTATTCCTCTGGTGTTCTTCTCCCATTACATTTCCTCTAGCATGAGAAAATATTCTTGCCTTCACGATTTCAATCATACATGTGTACTAATTTTTTTACGTATATTTTGAGAATTGCCTTTGACCTTGTGCTGTTGTTATATAACTTGAAAGCTCACATTTTTGCTCTGAGAAAAGCTAGTTTAATTAAAATACACTTTACCTGTTTCTTAGTATTTGATGGCATCACTGTAGCTACCTGTATCATTAAGTACTTAGTTCATAGTTCACTTATTGAAAGAAGATGTTTAATATTCCTTAAATGTCTGTTTACATTGTAGCACTTAAATTGATAGGTAGATGATCTTTTACAATATGTTTTTGATATAATTTTGTGTTATCTCTCCTCAGCTCCATATGAGCATCCAGAATTGGTGGGAAGGTGTCTTGTAGATGTCATATTTGATCAGTACTGTGTGGCTGGTTCTGTGAGTTGCTATTTAAGTTTGGAGTGAGGCCAATTAGAAGTGTTCCTTGTGCAGGAGTGGATCTACTAGAGGGCACTTAAACCTGGAGCTGACTTTATAAGAAAGGTTCAATTATGTTCCCAATTAGGTGTTCTTTGTTTTTTCCACATGCAAAGAATGGCAGAAATAATACTGTACATAGCCCTCAATTTAGGTAATGACATGTGCACATATGATCTTCCCCAACTGTGCAGTACAGCCCTGTGCATCCCTATGTGAAATGCTTTCTTAACTACAGTCTGCAGGTGACCCAAGCAATGCCCTATTGAGAGCTTACTAAGATTAGAAGAATAAAATGATTTATTCTTTAATAAACAAGGACAGCCCCCAGGATGAATTTGGTTTAAATCAAATCAATTTAAATAAAAAATGGGTTTTTGATTATTAAATTTTGATTTTTAAAATTTAAATTGTGATTTAAATTGATTTTTATCCCTGACAGCCCCACCAGATGTTGTTGAACTGCAGTTTCTATCAGTGTTATATCCAGCATGGCCAGTGGCCCAAGATGAAAGAAGCTGGAGTTCAGCAACATTGAACCTACTGGTTGCAATTCCCCTACTTTATAATATTTTTTCTCTTATTAAAAAGAGTGAGATGCAGTTATTGATTGCTTCAGATACAGGCTACATTGGTGTATGCGGTAAACTCCTCAGACGAAAGCTTGTGCATTTTTAAAAAATGAAATAAGTTTTATGCAGCTTGAAAGTATTGCCTTGTTTATGAAAACTTTAAAGAAATTTCAGCAGAGTTCCTTTGTGGAGCCTTCAGAAGTAATAGCTTTTGTTTTTGGTATCAGCTTTCATCAACAAAGTCCATTTCTTCAGATACATGGAGTGTAAGCCACAGGCTTATATGTGTATGGATTATGGTTGGGGGTGGTGGAATGGAAGATGATTATGGGGGTGGGTGGGACAGAAGATGACAGTTTATAATTAATATTTGTCATAAACTTCCAAAGGATTATTTTTTATAAACATTCTGACATTAGTAAGCTCCGATAGCCTCCAATCTATTTAAAGCTATGGTTTCCTTTAGATGAAAGCAGATATAACTTTTTTGTCCAAGTCCTTTGGAAAAATCATTTGTGCTGTACAAATTGAAGTAGTAATATGTGCAGAACTGTATGGGTGAACTTATTAATATATACTGTATAATGAAATAAAAAGACAGTGTCCAAGGAAAAATTTATCAGTGTTCTCATTTTTTAAAAAGTGTTTATACAAATAGTTGCCTAGGATGACATTGAGAGATGTCATGTACATTCAATGCCATATCTTGCCTAGATAAATTATAATTAAGGAAGTTCTGACTTACTATCAGTGTTCCTCAGGAGCAAATCACCATGTGATGATGTGCCTGCAGTTTTTTAGTAACACAGTGATAATAGTTTGTAGCTGGGCTTTCACTGCTTTCAATGGGACTTAGGTCAGATTAATTTGGATCTAACCTATTAAGTGCAGAGGATTCCTGAAAAAAATACAAGAGAGTTCTATGTAAATAATATAACGTTGCCCCCCCCCCATCTTTAGTTCTTGTGTTACTCCATTTTATGAAGCAAAATAGGATCCCTTACAGTTGCAAAGTTAACACTTATGACTGCTTATGGAATACTTAGTGGTTCTGGGAAAAAGCTTAATTGCTTGGTTGTTGAAGCACTTAGAAAAATCAACATGACTCATAGGAATTTGTTTGGTCTCTCGACTAAATTTGGTGCTATGCTAGTGATCTAAAAAGAATTTTTTTCTTTACCAACACACTCCTATACACCATTTTAAAAACACATCCAAGGAATTTCCCAGCTCTTCAGAGCTCCTTTCAGAAGTCCAGTAGGACTTCCCTATTCATGGGAATAGTATCCACCGATTCACTTACCTGTTTCATGAAAATACTAAATACTCCCCGCAAGAAATACGTACAGTATTTATATACAGTGGTGCCTCGCTTAGCGATCGCTCCGTTGAGCGATGAAATTGCTTAGCGACGGAGTTTTTGTGATTGCAAAAGCGATCGCTTTGCGATGGGCCCTATGGGGTTTTTTCGCTTTGCGATGATCGCGGGGAAGCGATCATGGCAAAGCAACCCTTTTTAAACAGCTGATTGGCAGTTTCAAAATGGCCACCCGCTGTGTTTCCTCGCTTTAGAGGCACCAAAAATGCCCGCCCTTATGGAGGATCTTTGCTTAAAGGTTAGTTTTTAGCCCTTAGGAACGCATTAATCGCGTTTTAATGCGTCTCTATGGGCTTTTTAATATTGCTTAGCGATAAAATCACTTAGCAACGTTTTTTCCGGAACGGATTAATGTTGCTAAGCGAGGCACCACTGTATATTTCTAGAGTGTATTTACCAGAACTGTTCACTAGAGGGAGCCAGAGACCATGCAGTGTATAGTATTAGATACTTTCATTTTTTTTTCAACATCCACAGGGGTGGGGGTTGGGGCCAAACCCCATAGATACTGTGGTTCTACTGTATATTGGGGGAAGGGCTTGCTGTGAAGACAAGGGATTCCTTTTGATTCAATTAGATTTTACCATCCTAGAGGTCCAACCCTGGTTACTTCCCTGTTATTCTCAAGATAAAATGTACTATTGTATGTGTCACTGGAGAAGAAAGTAATCTTATGTTGTTATCTCTGGAGACATTGTGTTGATGGATTTAGTTTATGATTTCATTAGAAATGCCTATTATGAAGTTGCTTAAAGCATATGAAGGTTTGGCAATCCAGAGAACTGTAAGAAGTGTCCTCTTTTGGTTGCAGTTGGTGTGATCAGGTGTCCAATCTGTCGCCAGGAATGCAGGCAAATAGACTTGGTAGATAACTACTTTGTCAAAGACACATCTGAAGCACCCAGCAGCTCTGATGAAAAATCTGAACAGGTATGACACATTTTCTCCTTGCAATATGATTTGTTTTTCACCTTGTGGGGGATATAGGTTTTGGTAATTTCCCAATTCTGATGTCAAAGCTTCAGTATTTGAATTTCTCCCCTGCTTTTAGGTGTGTACCAGCTGTGAAGATAATTCTAGTGCAGTTGGTTTCTGTGTGGAATGTGGAGAATGGCTGTGCAAAACATGCATAGAAGCCCATCAAAGAGTAAAATTTACTAAGGATCATATGATCAGAAAGAAAGAAGATGTCTCTTCAGGTGAATCTGTTTCTAACATTTCATTTAATACATTATTATCAACAGGGTTTGAAAAATACACTCATCCATTTGTCTGTGATGAGTGAAAAAATGCTGCTCGACAAGTCACAGCTCCCTCCCTGCCTGCCTCCTTCCCCTCCGCCTGTCTCTCTATCTCTCTAATCCTGCAGTCCTCCCCTCCCCCTTCTCACGCGAAGACAGTTTGAGCGGCACATAGAGATACTGTATAGTTCTGCAGGAGAATGTAGAGTAGTCCCATGCTGGAAAATATGGAGATTCCCTGCTCCCTATTTCAACCGAACGAGGACACATCCTGGGGTAGGAGGGAACCGTGGCTCCTTAAGAGGCCGGACACGTTTGCTTTTAATTTTATTTTTGGAGACATTCAAAAGAAAGGCATTCAAAATACAAGCTTCATGACCCCACAGGGACACAGGTAATAAAGCAACACAAGTCTGGGGGTATAAATCAGTGATTCCCAATCCCAATAAATTGCAAGGCTATATTCCGGTCATGCTGACTGGAGAAATTTTTGACTGACTGGTGAAACATTCTAAAAATTTTCAAGCCCTGATTATCAAATATAGTTATAGCTAAATATTACAGTAGGCTGAAAATCTGTGGCATTAATTTTTTTCTTTTGTTTTCCTAAAGAAAAGTTGATGAACTGCATGCACTTTTTTTACTTCACTGGAAAATAAATGTTTAATTTTATGGATGAATCTTCATATTAACAGACTGCTCAATGGAAGGATGGAATGCTAAGTCAACCTTGAGCCAGCTACCTGAGCCTGTTGAGATTTAACTCAGGCCATGAGCAGAATCCTGACTGCAGTACTGCAGTTTAACCTCTACGCTATGAGGCTTAACCTTTCATATATTGTGAAGGTGCTTTTTTTTTTTGCATCTGACCTTTTCCCAGTAGTAAAATTCAGCCTAAATGTGTGTTACGTACAGTAACTGGACAAATTTCCCCCCACTATTTATTTGCCTCTGCTTCCTTCTAATGCCTCTTTAGTGTGAACATTTAGATATAGTGGCCCACAGAACAAAAATTGATCTTTCAGTTGTTATGCTAAGACACCATATATCTTGATAATGACATATAGATGCATACAACAATATTTTTGAGATGAGAGTACCAAAGGTAACAGGTTTCTTTTGAAGTCATTTTCAGAGTACAACATTTTTTTGGAGGAGGGAGTGTATAAACTTCAACCAAAGATCTGCTTACATTCAGAATTGGAGATTTTATCCATATTACACTCACTGGGAGACAGAATGCAGTTCTAGCTGAAAGAAGCAAAAAAATAAAAATAAAATAAAAATAAAAAAAAATTGGGTGGAGCTTTGTGCTGTTCCAAGCCAGGGATATGTGCCTTTGTATCAAAATTGGCCCACTGTCAGTTCTGGTCTGTTGTCTAGTATTTTTGGTCTGTAATTATAATAATTGCATGTCATCTGGTGGATTCCAACTTATGGTAGCTGTTTCCAGATAGGTATACTGTACTCAGAAGTGTATACGTGTACTGTACTCAGAAGTGGTTTACTTTTCCCTTCTTCAGGGGCCACTCTGAGACTGTGAAGGTTGCTCAAGACCACACAGGCTGGTTCTTCTATAAGGCACATTAGGGAATCAAATTCCCAACCCTGGCTCTGCAGCACTGTGCTCCATCTCCCTAAGCTATCCACAGAGCTGCATTTTGGTCTTCAGACTAACTCAAAGTTTCATGTATTTTGTAATACTAAATCTGTCTGTCTGTTTTTAACACAGAAGCTGTTGGAGCATCTGGTCAGCGTCCTGTATTTTGTCCTGTGCACAAACAGGAGCAATTAAAACTTTTCTGTGAAACCTGCGACAGACTGACATGCAGAGACTGTCAGTTACTGGAACACAAAGAACATAGGTATAGATACCAGTCACTTCCATACCAGTCACTTCCTACACTGCTTCTTTTCTCAGTGGATTAATTTTTAAAATTTTTATGGCATAGCAACTTTTATTATGAAATGTTTTTCTTTTTGACAAATAATAATGAAGTGATGATACTTCAGGGTTTCAATTTGTATTCCAGTGAAGATTAATTGACAAGTAAAATGAATAGAGTAGTTCTCTAATAAAACACATGCTAGTTGATTAATCATGTGAGTTTTAACTGACTAATTGCATCTGTGCATATTTCCATATTTATAAAGCAGCATTTCCAGATCTGGTAGGGAAATGTTTAATTTTAGGTGATGCACAAAGTAGATGCCAACTTGAGGAATGGCATTTTTGTCCAGTGCACAGGTAAATGTGTGTTCTAAGATGATACCAGCAAGAGGGAAGTAGTCATTCATTTTAAAAAAAACTTTTAAAATGTATCATCCAATTAAACTTTTAAATGCAATCAAAAGTTAATAGAGAAGTTAAATATTGCATGCTTGGAATTGAGAAATGCCTACAGTAGTTTTATCTTCAGGGGTGTTTTGTTGATCCACTCTGATAAATGGAATGAAATGGGTAGCAACAAGTTAGAAGGGTGGTTTATCATGAAAGCTTTCATGGTTTAGTCTTTAGGTGGCTTAAGGAGATTGCTGGAAGAAGGTATAATTCTAGTTCATGAACTAGAATTATACAGATATTGGTTTTAGCACTAGTGGTGTTGGCACTTTAACCAGGATTTTTCTGTTATTTGAGTGTTGAGTTTTAATTGAGTTTAATTGAATTTTGATTGATTTTAAGAGAAAGATGTGAAAAACTGTTGCTTGTGGCTCATACAGGTTCGCTAAGAGGAGGGAACCGGGGTTTATGGGTTCCTCAATTCACCCGGAGACAGCAGTAACAGACAGAGAAAGGTTTCTCCAGGAAGAGCAAGCTATGCTATGTGCACCATGCACTATCTGCTCCTCCTGCCTTACCCATGTTCCCCCTTGCATAATCTTTTTTTCCTCCAGACCAGAGCTGAGACTGCTACCTCTGGAATCAGAGCTACTCAGGTGTGTGAGTGTGTGTGAGAACTGAGAAGAAGAAAAATCACTAAACATGGAGTCCCAAGAAGCAGAGCACTGTGTGTTTGGCAGGAGAGGGAAGAGGGTCTAGGAAAAAGTAGAAGATAAAGGAAAGGAAGCATAAAGTGGGGGGGGGAGAGGGAAAAAATCTGAAAGAAAGAGAAGAGGATTTGGAGTTGGGAGAAGCTAGAACTTATTTATGAGGGGAAATGAAAAGAAGTTTGAAAAACAAAAAAGGAAAGAATTGCATCTGTGGGACTGGTAACAACTCTTGCTTTCCTCGGCTTTGTCATTGTTGCTGGCATCTCTTTTGTAGCCTCCATCCAAAATTACAAAGGAGCATCTACTGCCAGAGTTAAACAAAGATTAAGTTGGACAGTGAATTTGATGGGGGAGGCAGCATGTTTTTTTTTACTCAAGGAATTGCTGACTTTAGTTATGCTAAAGCTCTGCTTCCCCTGCCTGGCAGCTATAGACAACAGTTTTCTTGTGGTTGCCTTATCCAGTTAGGACGCTGCTCACATATGCCTCTCATTTAGATTTGCTTTGGAAAAGTAATCTTTTTGTGTAAGTCTAAAATGCCAAGCTGCCAAATATATCTAGGGCAAAGCAAAAGTTCTCCATTTTCTCCTTCCCTCTAGACTGCAGGAGGAAGTGCTTTGTGATAGAACATGTTTTGAGTGGATTGGTTTCATTTTAAACTTCAGTGTACAAGGGTTACTCAAAGTATTAATGTGAATCTTTATTCCTGATTTATATTTTAAACCCTGAAGTCATTGAGGTTGGTCTGTGAACGCCACGTTTCACAATGGGGATAAAATGGCTTCTTCTGGATTTGCCTTGCAGGGAAGCATCTTCTCCCAAAATGTCAATATTTTAAATGAAGCGGGTCTGGGATTTATGTTTTGGCAACTGGTATGTTGATGTGCTGGATTCCTGGCAAGATTAGAGAAGTTGGACTGACATTTATTTTAATTTTATGGGTGACATTTTGCAATAGATGGTAGTGAGAAAATTCTGCCTATGGACTCCATAACAGATAGGAATAATTTATTACTGCTGTTTACATTCATACCTCATAATTCTGGCAGTGAACATGGTATATGTGGCTCCTCCACTAAAGTTACCCAGAGAGCAACCTTGAGAGGCTGGTAGAAACTGGCTCAAAGATGCAAGATTTGCTTTGTTTTGAAGACATCAGAGCTTGGGCTCCATTAGGAGCAGAAATAAATGAGAGCAGTTTACTGAAGGCACCACCGTTTAGCACTGCAAGGACCTGCCCTTGTGACATTATATTGGTCCTTCCCTGTTTCTAAGATTTTCCACCTCAAATTCCAGGAGTGGAAATCAGCTGACCTGGCAACCTTAGATGGAATCTAACTTCTATGCAGCCATCATGCAAATGTCTGTCGTGTGATAGTGTTCCTAAATCTGTTTCACTGGTGGTTGTAATGTCTCACCCTGAAGAAGTTGGATGAAGTTCCTTAAGTGCTGCAAGACATCAGATTGTCACAACAAGAACTTTTCAGACTTCTCACCACTTACTAGTTGTGTTGCTTTGCTTTCTGATTGCTCATGGGCAAGTCAAAGAAGGGTTCAGTACAATTGTTGAGGTGTGCCGTAACCATGTCCTTTGAACATTTATAAGATTTTAGCTTTAAGGGTTAGAGTGTATGTGATAGTGTTCCTAAATCTGTATCACTTTTGATAGTGATGTCTCACAACGAAAAGAACCTGGATTCATATAGTAGTGTAAATTTTGAGGCTTTTTAATGCCTTGACATTTTGAAGCTATAATGTGTAGAATAACCAGAAAGAATATGTTAAAGCTGGGGTCCCCAACCCCCGGTTGCGGCCCAGTACCGGGGTGTGGCCTTGGCAGGACCGGGCAGTAGAGACAGATCTCCGACCCCTTCACACACCCCTCCATGCACGCATGCACACACACATGCACGCATGGGTGCCCTGCCCACCCGTGCACTGTTGCCCCGTGCATGCATGCATTGGTGCCCCCCCTACTCACGGACCCCAACTGGTCCGTGGTTTGGAAAAGGTTGTAGACCACTGTCTTAAAGAATACCTGAGAGTTCTTTGCTTTATTTTACAATGGCCATTTTTTAAAATGAAGCCTTACCCTGCAGCAGAGAATTTGTTGAAGACATAATGCAGTTACTGATATGGAATGGTGATGTTGCCATTAAAAAGGTTTATTATTGAGTAAAAATGTATGGATGCCAATACGAAGTACAGTAGTGCCTTGACTTATGACCACAGTCCATTCCAGAAGATGGTCATAAGTCGAAATGGTTGTAAGTCGAATCAGCATTTCCCATTGAAATGCATTTAAACTCAATTAATCTGTTCCAGCTGTTTTTTGGTTGTATCTAGAGGCACTGGTTGCAAGTTGAAGCATTAGTTCCCATAGGAACGAATGCAAAACTGGTTAATCCGTCCTCTACCACTAGGGGGAGAATTTTTCTTCTATTAAACTAAGATGACTTACCGTATTTTTCCGTCTATAAGACGCATGTATAAGATGCCCCCCACTTTTCTAACCCAAAATTAAGAAATCTTAGTGGGGCTTAGCAAGTGTAGGGATCAAAGCACTGCAGGATCACTTGGATCCCTGTTTTCTCCCTTCGTGCTAAGCACCACGGGGCTTAGCAAAAGGAGGGAGAAAGGGATCAAAGCAATCCGGTAACTGCACAATCATTTTGATCCCTTTCCCCCTTATAAAGCCACTGGATTGCTTTGATTCTTTCCCACCTCCTTTTGTTAAGTCCCATGGGTCTTAGCAAGCAGAGGGGAAATCATGGATCAAAGTGATCCTGTAGTGCTTTGATCCCTGCTTTCCTTTTGCTAAGGATTAGCAAGTGGACGGGAAAGCAGGGATCAAAGCCCTGCAGGAACAATTTGATCGCTGCGTTCCCCTCCACTTGTTTTTCTCTCTCTCAGCTTACTTCTGCGTATAAGACGACCCTCAATTTTTAGTCTAAACATTTTAGACAAAAGTATAGAATTATACGGAAAAATACGGTAGGTTAAAAAAAGGGCAGGAAAGGAGGCAGGGAGGGAACAGTGGGGAAAAGAGGAAAGAAAGAAGGTCATCACTGGGGCACACAGACCCCTTGGACAAAGGTTTGTGCTGTTGAGCACAAAAAGAGAGAAGCGAGAGAGAAGACAATGGGGGGGGAGAGAGTTTGGAGTCTAAAACACCTTTTAAACAAAATACCTTTTAAATCAAACACTTTGTAAACCAAACACGTTTAAAACCAAACACCTTTTAAACCAAACCAAAGACCTTTTAAACAAAAAGACTTCGGAGTCTAAACTCCATTTTACAGCATGCAAGCTACCACAGACTCTTGTAGAAAATGTTCTGATTTTAAAACAAAAAGACTTTGGAGTCTCATTTTAAACCCACACATTTTAAAACAAAAGAGAGGTCACATAGAATGGAGCCATAGAATGGAAAAATAAATAAATAAATTTTACATTTTAAAATTACAGTCTAATTTTCACATTTAATTTTAATTTAATATTACAGTCTACTTTTCATATTTTAAATCCACACTGCAAGACCCATCAGAGCACAGAAACATGACACCCCCACCTAGCCCAAACTCAAGCTGCATAAACCCTGTACAGTAAACATAGTTTACTCACCCAGAACAGACAGTCTCTCTGTTTTAAAAGAAGTCAAAAATCCAAAAATCAAAAATTGAAAAAGCCCCAAAAAAGCACATATGGTACAGTATCAGGCGGTCTGAAGTCTCTCTCTATATCCACAATCTCTAACTGCTGGGGCGAATGAGGTACAGACAAGCAGCCTCTTCGCTGACCAACGGTTAACTGAAAGTTCAAATTTCCTGCTTTCCCTGCCTTCCCTGGTTTTTTTTTTTCTGTTTGTAAGTCGAAGCTCTGGTCGCAAGTCGAAGCACAATTTTGAGAAAGGAGCTGTTCGTAAGTTGAAATCCTCATAAGTAGGGACGTTCATAAGTTGAGGCACCACTGTAATCATGTTTGGCAGTTTTAAAATTGTAATTGTAGAAGGACACCCTTATACATGGAACAGTATCTGCTGATTAACTCATTCATTGTCTGAAAATATTAAAAATATTAGTAAAAATCCCCCCAAAATATGTTTCTAATGATGAAGCTACCAGAACTCACCACTAAAGGGAGCTAGAGACCAAGCTGTCTTTAGTGCTGGATAGAGAAATACCGTATTTTTCCGTGTATAAAAGACACATTTTCCTTAAATAATTTGAGAAGAAATTGAGGGTTGTTTTATACATGGAAGGCAGCTCTTTACCACTGCCTTTTGCAAAGGCACGGGGCTTATCAAAAAGGAAGGGGAGGTGTTGCTCTGTTCCTTTTTGCTAAGCTCCGTGCCTTCTCAAAAGGCGACGGGTGCACCTTGATAGATCAAGATCAGTCTGGGTTTCTTCCAAAAAGGCAGATGAAGAATAATATAAGGATAGTCCTAAACTCCTTGGAATATTATGAAGCACACCCGGAGAAACAGATGGCCATGATATTCTTGGATGCAGAGAAAGCCTTCGATAATCTTAATTGGAATTTTTTTATATATACACCTGTTTAATTTTAAAAAAAACCCTTTTATTACATTTGTTTGATATTAAGCTGCCAGTTTTAAATAAGAAAGGCTTGAGGAGAAGAAACACTGCAATTTGAAGAAAGATTTATGAAACTAATTCAAGCAATATATACTGAACAAAAGGCAAAAGTGAGAATCAATGGAGAGCTATCAAAAGAAATTCAAATACAGAAAGGTACTAGACAGGGGTGTCCACTGTCCCCACTCTTATCTATTTTGACTCTAGAAATACTAAACGAACAAATTAGAAATAAAAAGGAATTGAAAGGATTAAAAGTAAAAGGTCAAGTCTATAAACTTCAGGCCTTTGCGGATGATTTAGTCATTATACTGGAAGATCCACTGTATTCAATAGAAGACTTGATGGCAACGTTAAAAAACTTCAGAGACATGGCAGGAATGAGAATAAATCAAAAGACCAAAATACTTACTAAAAATATGAGAGAACAAGAATGACAAGAGCTAATAGAGAAGACAAACTTCCAAGAGGAAAAGAAAATTCGATATCTAGGGATACAAACTACAAAGAAGACAAGCACACTATTTAAAGATAACTACATGAAACTAATGAAGGAGATACAGAACAATTTGGAGAAATGGGACAAATTACAGTTATCGTTGCTGGGAAGAATTGCGACGATCAAAATGAGCATCTTGCCAAAAATCTTATTTATATTTCAGTCAATTCCTATCATATTAAAACAGTCTTTTTTCAAAGAATTTAATAAGATAATCATGAGATTTACATGGCAAGGCAAATAAACCAAGAATTAAAATTAAGGCAATGCAGGATGCTAAGCAGAGGGGCGGCTTTGGTCTTCCAGATTGGGTTCTGTATTATAGATCTTGTATTTTAGACTGCATAAAAGAATGGATAACTCTAGAAAACGATAGATTACTCAATTTAGAAGGACATGATTTGCAATTAGGTTGGCATGCTTATTTATGGTATAAAAAGGATAAAGAACAAAAGAATTTTAATTCACATATGATAAGAAGAGCTTTACTGGGAATGTGGAGAAAGATTACACAACAAATTTATTACAAAATACCTGTATGGGTGTCACCGATAGAGGCCTTTACACAACCTAACCTCATGACAAAAGCAAATCTTTTAAGATATCAAGATTTATTTTAAAAAAGGATGGTGAACTAAGGTCTAAAGAAGAGCTAGAGTCACAAAATGTAAGAGAGACGGCTTGTAGACAAAGGGCCTTTTCGGCAGCTGCCCCCAAACTATGGAATGCCCTCCCGACTGAGATTCGTCTGGCACCGATGCTGATGACATTTTGGCGCCAGGTCAAAACCTTCCTGTTCCAGAAGGCTTTTAATTGAAATAATATTAGCTGTGAGTCCGATGGTAATTTTAATTGTATTTTAATTGTTTTATCTTTTGCTGTATTGAATTTTAATTGTTGTAAGCCGCCCAGAGACCTCTGGGTAGTGTGGGCGGCATATAAATTAAATAAATAAATTAAATAAATAAATAGATTGGTGGCCTAGAGCACAATTAGAATCTAGATATACAAAAGATAAAATAGAAGGTTTCTACTCAGAGCAAATGATTTTGATAAACTTTTGCTAGGTTCAAAAGAACAAATTGTTAAGAAAATATAATTATATGCTGGAAATTAAAATGCAAGATGAAATGGTTAAGGAATGTATGATTAAGTGGGCACAAAACATAGGGCATAATATTGATATTGATCAATGGCTGAAAATATGGCAAAATAACATAAAGCTTACAAGATCGGTTAACTTTAAAGAGAATATATATAAGATGTTTTAGAGGTGGCACATGACACCAGAAAAATTGTAAAAGATGTATACAGATGTATCAAATAAGTGTTTGAAATGTGAAACACAAGTGGGAAGTTATTATCATATGTGGTGGTCATGTGGAGTAGCGAAACAATATTGGAAAAGAGTACATGCTATGTTGCAACAAATATTGCTATGTAAGGTGCCATTAACCCCAGAACTGTTTTTACTGAGTATGATACCCGATAATATAGATAAGTCAAAGGAATATATAGTTATATATATTGTTACGGCAGCCAGAATTCTATATGCTAAAAATTGGAAAAGTCCGACTGTACCGAAACAAGAAGATCTTATTGAAAAGATACGGGAAATAGCTGAAATGGATATCTTATCAAAAGTCATGAAGGACTATCCCTTGCAAAAGGCAACAGAAAGATGGGATCTATTTAACAAGTGGACTGAATCAACAGGCAGTGTGTGATTAGCATATATTGAAATGAGAACTTTATCTAGAAGGCAGAAAAGAGTAAACAGAATAACCTAAAACCTTGATATGGCAATAGGTATAGAATGGATGTTAGTATGTTATTGTCTCCCCTCTTCCTCATCAATTCCAATTCCATTTTTCCTTTCTGTCACCCCTTATGTTAAAAAATTTTAAAAAAATTGAGGGGGGAAAAAGGCGACGGGCCATTGCTCCCTTCCTTTTTGCTAAGCTCCGTGCCTTCTCAAAAATGACTTTGACAGCCGCTTTCTTTGCCTTTTGCCAAGGCACGGGGCTTAACAAAAAGGGAGTCCTTTGATCCCTGCTTTTTCTACTTTGGGGTTAGAAAAAGGGGGGGGGTCATCTTATACTTTGTGTCATCTTATAAATGGAAAAATATGGTACATTTCTACATCACCAGAGCTGCCCACTAGAGGGTGGTCCTGCTGTAATGTTTCTTGGGAGTTCATCCTTAAGATGTGTGATGGGGGGCTGTTGTCATGTGCTGTTAAGTCACTGCCAAATTACGTCCACCATATGAGTTAATGATTTCCAAAATGTCCTGTAGTTCATAGACTGTGCTAGTTTTGCAAATCAAGGACTGTGGCTTACTTTGCTGAATCAGTTCATCTCATTTTGGGTCTTCTCTTTTCCTGTTGCCTTCATCTTTTTCTAGCATTATCATCTTCTCCAGTGAAGTTTGGGTTTTCATGATTTGCCCAAAGTACAGTTTGTAACTTCTAGTGAGAATTTCATCTGACGTCAGTTTATTTCTCTTTCTGACAGTTTGTGGTGTTTATAAAGCTGTCTTCCAACATCACATTATGAATAAATTTAGTTTTCTCCCTGTCTCTTGACTACTTGGCTTTCACATCTGTATATATCACTAAGAATAACAAAGTATAGAACATATTCCAGGGCTTTGAAACTGCTTCTCCTTCCTAGCATGCATGTCACACCTCAGTTCCTTTTCAACCACTGCTGAGGCAGCACATTGGGAGCTTTTCAAGTTAGTCTTCATTTAGATTGATAATTGATACAAAGAAGAGAAAATCTTCAACGATTAGTTTTTCTTTATTTTCAGTGTTAAAGTTCTTCTGAAATCATTATTTTTGTCCCCTTAAATTCAGTTGTAGTCCTGCTTCTGCACTTACTTTCACTTTATCATTATTTGTTTGAAATAATTACATATGTTGACATCTGCAAATTTTACATTATCAATTCCCCCCATCATTTTTCATTTCTCCATCTGAATTTATTCCAGCTTTCCAAACAATATGTTCTGCAAAATTCTTCCCTGTCTGACACTTTTACGTGTTGGAAACCATTTGGTTTTTCCATTTTGTATCCCAAATCCAGAAGTGATTTTGGCTATTAAAGGCTTCCCTTCTCTTCTGAAGGCTCCCAGAGGCTTCCTCAAGCAAAAGGGAACCCTAGGAAGCTTTCAATCCTGAAGGGAGGGATAGGAAACATCCAATACCTTTAAATTAAAGATTCCCATCACACAGTGATGACATAATCCTACTTGCATGGTGTAAAGTTTTACAAGAGGATTTTAGCTTTTATCTTTTCATCATCCATACAAAAGCTTTACTGTAATCTGTAAAGTACAAACATACTTTCTTTTGAAATACTTTGGTATGCTTCAGTGACCAACATATATTAGCAAGATGATATTTAATGTCCCTTCTCTGAATCCAGCTTGAATATCTGGCATTTCTCACTCCAGATATGGTAGAAGTCTTTATTGCAAAATCTAGAGCATCACATTTCTTATGTTTCATGATGATCCAATAGTTAGTTCAGTCATTGGCCTCTCCTTTCTTTTGGATTAGAATGCATATTAGAATCCCCTCCGGAGATTCGCGCGGCCCCTACGCTGGGTATCTTTAAAAACCAACTAAAACATGGATGTTTATTCAGGCCTTCCTTCCAGTCAATACCTGATCTTTTTCTCTCCTTATTTTTCCTTTTTTATTTTTACTTTATCTTCTGTCTTGTAATTGTTGGAAGATATTTTATGTAATAATCTTTGTGTTATTTTTTTTTATTTGCTGTAATGTCCTATTCGAAGCCGCCTAGAATGGTCTTAGGACCAGATGGGCAGGGTACAAATAAAATTAAATGAATGAATGAATGAATGAATGAATGAATGAATAAATATAGTGTGTGGTCCGTTGGTTTGCTTTCCTTATTTGTTGGCCTATTCATGTTAGGATTTTGGTAGATTCTATCTTTGTAGCTTCAAATGGCTGTTATTATCACATCTAATCTTGATAATTTGTTTTTTCAGATTGCTTTGTGAGCAGCTTTCATTTCTTTTTCAAAAATTGCAGCATCTTCATTAAAAGAATGAAGGAATATGTCATCCTTTTATGTCTTCTTTAGAGTTCTTTGTTACATTGTTTCCATCTTCTCTTTTATCCTGATCAGGTAATATATTTGCCTGTTGATCTTTCAGCATCCTTAATCTAGGTTCAAAATTTTCATTTAATTTCTTGGCTCTTATGAAGGAGATCTCTTATTTTTCTTTCTGTTGCTCTTTTCAATTCCTTTGCGGCGAGGGCTGTAACAGTTTTCTTTGTCCCTCTGTACAGGTCACTGGGAAATTGCGTTTAGGACTGTGATTGTCTGTTGTCACCTTTTACTTTTGCTTCTCTTCTATCATTAACTATATTATGAGTTGTATCAATTATACATTAGTTTATATTGCCTGTCTCTGGGATTCATTTAGCAAATGCTTGTTTAGCTTTGATCTAAACTTTTAAGAATCTACTGCTTCTTAACAGTAATGCTACTATATGAATTTTTGCTTTATTGTCTTCCAGTAGAATGTGTTCATCTGGGTCCCTCTTCTGAGATGAATTTAAAACTGTCAGCTTTGTCAGCGGTTAATAATGAGGAGGATAAATCAATGACTGAAGTGCTTTCCATCACATTCTAACATCTTTGCATTCTTTTTATCATTTCGGGCATTCTTTTAAGGCAGCTCCTTTTTAAAAAAAAGTACTTTAGGTCTTTTAGCATACTTTCGTTATTATTTTGTTTATAGAGCATGAAACTCTCTGGTTCATGCCTGTCTGTTATTTATGGTAGAAATAATGTTGCCATTTCAGGAACATTGGCTGTCTGCTTAATACTTGATTGTGTTAGACTAAGTGATGTAGCTGAATTGAGAATTAAGTACTTGCCTTTTGTGCATGTTGATTGGTTTTGGTTTACTGAAAACAGAGACAGCAGTCTCACACTTTTCCTTCCTGGTTGGCCACTTTTGTAGTTTAGATGCATATCTAATGCATGTTAGACTATAATAGAAACTTCTGAGATCTGAAATTATACTCCCTCCAGCTCCATCTGCGCTGCGCAGTGGCAGCCAGTGTTGACACCTGTTTATATCCGGGTTTTGGATTAAACCCTACCCCTGTGTGCAGACAGGTGGGAATCCTAGATAGCAGGGGTAAAATTAGAGGGAACGTTGCAACAGAAGTAGCATATCTTTGCAAGTCATGCTTGCGTTCTGTCTCATATCCGTATTTGCTAACATCTTTAGCAGTGGCAAGCTTGTTTCTACAAATGTTTGACCACTGTTATTTTAAAATTCAATATATGAACCATTTGGGGACTTTTCCTTTTTTTATGTGTACAGTGGACCCTCTACTTACGGAATTAATCCATATTGGAACGGTGGCTGCAGGTCGAAAAGTCTGTAGGTCGAGTCTCCATTGACCTACAATGCACTGAAAACCGATTAATCCCGTAACCGGCGGGTTTTGTTCCATTTTGGTTTTTTCTGGTCTGTAGGTCGATTCTGTGGCTGCAAGTTGAACCTAAATTTTGCAGCCAGAGAAGTCTATAACTCGGAAAGTCTGTAAGTCGAGCCGTCTGTAAGTCGAGGGTTCGCTGTATAGAGAAAACATAAGTTCTTTACACATTTCTTGTGTTGTGTAAATTAGGAAACATCAGGAGGCATAGCATTTTGAGATTTAAAGATGTTACCTTTCATATAAATTACCAAACCATTGTTAAGAATTTCCTACATCAGTTTTATTTTTCAGTCCCTTCTAGCCAAGCACTTTACAAGTAAATTAGGTTGGTAATGTTCTGACTCCAGAAATATGATAACATCAAGAATTAGTTACAGCAAATGTCTTTCAAACATGCGTGCACTGGTATTTGTACAGTTACCATTTCCCCATTGGCAATCACAAGTTTAATCTAGTGCATTCTCTTACTTTGCTTTAGCTTCTTCACCATTAATTGTGTGTTGTTTTCTGGTTTGGAAAGATACCAGTTTTTGGAAGAAGCATTTCAGAATCAAAAGGGTGCTATTGAGAACCTATTAGCCAAACTCCTTGAAAAGAAGAATTATGTCAATTTTGCTGCTACTCAAGTGCAAAATAGGTAAGTGATCCTCAGTTTTTCTGTAGTGACGCCTTGTTTGATAAGAAGGAGTGGGATTGCAGAACTTCTAAAATCCCATCCTCTGTTCACAATGATAGCCTTATGCTCTGATCTATCAGACAAAACCCACATGTGGAAACAGGTTTCTGCAACTGTACATGCTATACCAAAAACACAAAAACCAGTTCTGTGAGGGACAGTAGCATGCATCTAGCAGTTTAGCAATGCATGATTTATGGAAAAAAGATTTTCATCCATAACTGGATGAATGAAATTTCATACATACACAGTTTGTATGTTGCAGTGCAGCACATTGCAGTGGCAGCAATACCCCTGGCAAGATAGGAAGGTTTATAGGAAATTGCTGCCTTGTTGATAGGCAAAGCAGTATACTGAATGATATCTGGTTGTCACTTCTAATAAATAAGTTCTTTTAACTAACTTATACTTCCTTCTAAATTATTCCTAAAGAGCAGTGAAACCAATAGGACAGATATGTAGCAAAAATGAAACACAAGTATCTAACACATGGAAGAAAATTTACATGCATATAGTTATTATATATTTCAAAAGGAAATGACATTTTAAGTTTCTTTTGCAAGAATGAATGGAAGTGGTATTTTAATACATATATCATTATGTGACAGCCTCTGTCTTTGTAATGTTAAATTTTCATTTGAGAGGTTTGAAATATTATTGCTTGACAATTCATTTTTCTATTTCAGGATAAAAGAAGTAGATGAAACAAACAAACGAGTAGAACAGGAAATCAAAGTGGCAATTTTTACCCTCATTAATGAAATCAATAAAAAGGGAAAGCAGCTCTTACAGCAACTTGAGGTACATTTTTTTTAAAAGGACAGAAAACAGTTTGCACAGCTCTTTTGTCGTCTTTGCTATCATGGCAGTATTGGCCTGTTTCACCTATAATTCTAAACTAATCTAACACTACCTGCACATGCAGCACTGAGCTCAATGTCTGCTTACATGGACAGTGATTAAACAATGCAAAAAAGTACTATGCAAAAAGTGCCTCTTTCCCAATATGGAGCTCCTCACCACATGTAAATGTTGCTTATAAAAGTGCATGCCAGAATGAAAGAAAACATTAAGTTACAGTGGATGCAACAATTGGTCATTTTCTGCTCTTTAGTCACTAAAACTTCTAATGCTATTAAAACTAGATTATCCATTTCTCTTTTTTTATGTAGGGCTAGTTCAGATGCATGTTCAGAATACTATTGAAAATGTTCACCTTAGGCAAGAAAAATCATGTTATTTTCCCTAGTTGGACTTTCTTGAATGTATACTGAAATGCTGAATACCTGGATTAGAGCATAGTTAGAAACAGTTTTTGTGAGTAGTAACACAATTTATTATTGTATATCTACAGCTGAGTAATAACATAGTTTATTGTGCAACCAAATTTCTAAACAGTTGCTGGATTATGGATACTGTAACAATAGGAGTAGGACTACATCACTTTTTGAGCTCCTTTGAAAATCTTTAAACATAAATATAGTTATATAAAACACAGCTTAAAAAGCAAAAGAAACCAGGATTAGATCAATAGTGAGAAACTAAAATTACACTGAGCATTCATTTTTGCAGTTTTAAATAATGCAGTTTTAAAATTAGTATATACTGCATCTTTCAGTTATCTCATAACAGTATGTGGTATTCATTGCTGAGCCCTCTATCAAGTGAGTAGTATCTTTTGCATGTTTTAAATATCCCCCTTCTCCTTTATGTTTAGCACATTTAACTTATAGGTTTATACATGCTATCAACTTCTCGGAAGTATTTCCAGTAGCCCAAAGAAGTTCACTTGACCCACCTGATTAGGAAGTTTGATATACAGTGGTGCCTCGCAAGATGAATGCCTTGCAGGACAAAAAACCTGCAAGACAAATGGTTTTTGCGATCGCTATGGTGCTTCGCAAGACGGCTTCTTCTATGGCTCTGCTTCGCAAGATATTTTTTTCAAGACCAATGCCTCACAAGACGAAAATAATTCATTTGTCTTGCAAGGTTCCCATAGGAATACATTGCAATGCATTCCTATGGGAAACTGCTTTTCGCAAGACGAATTTTTCGCAAGACAGCGCTACTCGTGGAACAAATTACATTCGTCTTGCGAGGCACCACTGTATTTTGAAAGATTGTAAAGAATAATACCTTTATAAAATATCTTTCTTCTTGTTGATTAGAAATTGAGTCATTGGTCTAGGTATAGAAAAACTTCTGTGGAAAAAGTTAATACAGTAATACGTTTTGAAACTATCTGATTTGGTTACTTATCCATTAATTTGCCAAAATCCTGGTGTGCCCTTATGCAAAAGAAGTAACCGTTAGCAGTGAATAGCTGTAAGTTAGGAAATCTCCATTATCTGCTTTATAGTGAGTTGTGAGACTCGGCTTGCAACAGATAATGTTATGGGGACTTCTTAATTTATGTGAGTTTGCCACTGAAAGCTTCACCTTTTGCATAATGGTGCAACAGGATTTTGGCTACTAGGGTTATTAATGAAGTCCAAAAAAAAAGACAAAAACATGATGGTCCTCCTCGACATCTCAGCGGCCTTTGATACCATTGACCACGGTATCCTCCTGGGGAGGCTCTCCGAGTTGGGAATAGGTGGCCTGGCATTGTCCTGGCTCCGTTCCTTCTTGGAGGACCGCCCCCAGAGAGTTCAGCTTGGGGAGAGAGTCTCGGCCCCGTGGAGCCTCAATTGTGGGGTTCCACAGGGGTTGATTATCTCCCCAATGCTATTTAACATCTATATGAGGCCGCTGGGTGGGGTCATCAGGGGGTGTGGTGCTTCGTGTCACCAGTATGCGGACGATACGCAGCTCTACATCTCCTTTTTGCCAACCGCAGGAGAAGCCGTCCTGTGCCTCCAGCGCTGCCTGGGGACTATACTGGAATGGATGCAGGAGAACGGGCTTAGGCTGAACCCGGACAAGACGGAAGTACTGAGGGTGGGCCCCCCCACAGTCGGGGATTTGGGAAACTCCCTCTCTTTTGGGGGGGTGACTCTCCCTGCAAAGGACGGTGTACGCAGCTTGGGGATCCATCTGGACCCGGTGCTCTCCATGGAGTCACAGGTGGCGTCGGTGTCCGCACCGCCTTTTTTCACCTCAGGCGGATAGCCCAGCTGCGGCCCTACCTGGAAGTGGGGGCACTCACCATCTTAGTACACGCGCTCGTAATCTCAAGATTAGACCACTGTAATGCTCTCTACGTGGGGCTTCCTTTGAGGTTGCTGCGGAAATTACAGGTAGTGCAGAATGCGGCGGCCAGATTACTCAGTGGAGT
The DNA here is from genome assembly GCF_051106095.1 of Pogona vitticeps. Classification (NCBI taxonomy): domain Eukaryota; kingdom Metazoa; phylum Chordata; class Lepidosauria; order Squamata; family Agamidae; genus Pogona; species Pogona vitticeps. The sequence continues at coordinate 40,263,391 of NC_135786.1, forward strand.
GAAAAAATTCCAACATATTTCGCCCACTCTGGCCGCATTGCATTGGCTGCCCATCAGGTTCCGCATCGACTTCAAAGTGTTAACGCTTACGTATAAAGCCCTAAACGGTTTAGGGCCTCGATACCTGGCGGAACGCCTTCTCCCACCAAGTTCTATCCGGGTCACACGGGCGAGCCAGGAGGTGAGGCTGAGGAGCTTAACGCCGAGGGAGGCCCGAAAAGAGAAAAGAAGAAATAGGGCCTTCTCGGCGGTGGCTCCTCGCCTGTGGAATAATTTACCTCCTGGTATTCGCGGAGCTCCCTCGCTGGGCACTTTTAAGAATCTACTAAAGACCTGGATGTTTCGGCAGGCCTTCTCACCAGATTACTTTTGATTTTTTTTCTCTTATTGTCTTTTTACCTTTAATTGTTTTGTAATTTGCTGTTCTATTTTTATAGTATTTTATCTCTGTTGTAAGCCGCCTAGAGTAGTCCACCGCGACTAGATAGGCGGGATATAAATAAAATTAAATAAATAAATAAATAAATAAAGACTAACTTATACTTTTTTAATGTAAGCTTTCATTGACAAGTCCACTTCCACTTCAGCAGACATAATGGACTTGTCCATGAAGTTCACAATAAAAAATGTAAAAGTTAGTCTTTAAAGTGCCACCACATTTTTATCTTTTTTTTACTCTTTATTTTTATTTTGTTTTCATCTATAATGCTTGCACAGACTAACCTGGCTACCCCTTCTACAACTAGGGTTATTATTTTTTGTGAAATAGTGTGTGTTTACATACTTTAAAAATAGTTATAAAGGTTTTTTTAAAAACGCCCTATATAAGAATGGTTTTCCCTCTGCAAAATGAGTGGAAGCATTGTAAAGTATCTTTACAATGCAAAATTATTCTAAGAGTCATTGGGAAATTATGTTTATATTCCATACTGTCGTCCTCTGACTTTCCAGGGTGGTGGGTTGCCCCACTCCTGCCTTTAATTTAGATATAGGTTACTGAAATAGTTGCATGCTCTGTGTTAAGAAGTACCTAGTGAAATGGGTTAGGTTTTTCCCAATTATTTTGATAGGTAGCCGAATTTCATCTGCCTTCCGCAGCTCACCGGGTGAGAGACGGTGGGTTTGTGGTTGGCCGGCTGCCAGCCTTTTGCCAAGGGAATTGGCTAAATCACCCCTGCTCTGCAGGATTGGGCCCTGTCGCTTCTTGGCTGCCTCCTCCCCTTCCCTACATCAGCCACCTGGCTCAAGGGGAAAAGAAGGCTTTTAAGTCGGAGCTGCTTCTGGGGCCCTTTCAGACCAGCATTCCTGCACTGGGGAAGCCAAATTTCATCTGCCTTCCGCAGCTCACCGGGTGAGAGACGGTGGGTTTGTGGTTGGCCGGCTGCCAGCCTTTTGCCAAGGGAACTGGCTAAATCACCCCTTGCTCTGCAGGATTGGGCCCTGTCGCTTCTTGGCTGCCTCCTCCCCTTCCCTACATCAGCCACCTGGCTCAAGGGGAAAAGAAGGCTTTTAAGTCGGAGCTGCTTCTGGGGCCCTTTCAGACCAGCATTCCTGCACTCGGGGGAGCCGAATTTCATCTGCCTTCCGCAGCTCACCGAGTGAGAGACGGTGGGACTATGGCTGGGCTCTCGCTGGCTGGGCTCTCGCCAGCTGCCAGATTCCCTGAAGGAACCGGCTGGGGAACAAGCTGGGAAACAGGGGGGTCTGAGGGGTCTCTGGGGCAACCAATAGAGACAATATACGGCAGGGGAAGATATGGCGGTGGGAGTAGAGCATGCCCGAGTAGGAGAAAGGAGGTTAGATACCTTACACCTATCCCCCTTTCTAGCTCTACTCCTAGCCAAATGGTACCAGGTGACCATATCAGCCACCCCCCGGGCCACATGGTATTGTTGGTAAATGCCAGGTCGGCAAAAAACAAGACTGCCCTCATCCATGACTTAATTTTGGATGAGGGGGCCGACCTGGCATGCATTACTGAGACCTGGGTGGGAGAAGAAGGAGGAGTTCCTCTATCTCAGTTATGTCCCCCTGGGTACTTGGTCCAACACCAGGGTCGCCCGGAGGGGCGGGGAGGAGGTGTGGCAATAGTCTACAAGGATTCCTTCCATTTTTCCAGGCTCCCTGTCCCTTTGGGAAATGGTCTAGAGGGCCTGTATTGTGTGTTGGGCTTGCGAGACAGACTAGGGATTCTGCTGGTGTACCGCCCACCCTGCTGCTTACCAACAGTCTCCCTACCTGAGCTGACGGAGGTGATCTCGGATCTGGTGTTGAGGACCCCCAGACTTTTGGTACTGGGGGACCTCAATCTCCATGCTGAGGCCACTTTATCAGGGGCGGCTCAGGACTTCATGGCCGCCATGACAACCATGGGGCTGTCTCAACATGTCATCGGCCCGACTCATGAGAAAGGCCATACACTTGACCTAGTATTCTCTGCGGGACAGGGGGATGGTGGTCCGGATGTGGTGGATTTATCTTTGACTCCGTTGTCATGGTCGGACCATTTCCTGGTAAAATTTAGACTCTCAGCCACTACTACCCTCTGCAGGGGTGGGGGATCAATTAAAATGATCCGCCCCCGGAGACTTATGGATCCTGAAGGATTCCTGAATGCTCTAGGGGAGTTTCCAGCTGATATGGTCGGCGCTCCTGTCGAAGCCCAGGTCGCCTTGTGGTACAAGGAGATGGCCCGGGCGGTTGACACGATCGCACCTAGGCGCCCTCTCCCTGCCCGCAGAGCCTATAAGGCTCCATGGTACACAGAGGAGCTTTTGGCCATGAAACGGTTGGGGAGACGGCTTGAGCGCAGATGGAGGAAATATCGCTGCGACTATGACCAAACACAGCTTAGAGCCCATTATCGGGCCTACTCTGTGGCAATACGGCTGGCGAAACGCCAGTATTTCTCCAGCCGTATCGCTTCCTCGGTGTGTCGTCCAGCAGAGCTATTTCGAGTGGTCCGGGACCTTCTTCAACCTAATGGTTCGGTGGAGGTCCTGGACTCCTCAATGGCTCGCTGTAACGAATTTGTTACGCACTTTGAGGGAAAAATTGCTCAGATTCGCAAAGATTTGGACTCCACTGTTGATGCAGAGCCCATGGTTGTATCCAGTGCTCCGGACTTATGTCATAATTTATTGGATGAGTTTCAGTTGTTGCGACCTGAGGATGTGGACAGGGTGCTTGGATCGGTTCGTGCCACCACTACACAACTCGACCCTTGCCCATCATGGCTAATAAAGAAATCTGCCAGGGGAGTTTGCACCTGGATCCTGGAGGTCATCAACTCCTCGTTAAGAGAGGGAGTGGTTCCTGCCCCATTAAAGGAGGCAGTGATTCGCCCGCTCCTAAAAAAACCTAATCTGGATCCAGGTCTAGTGAACAACTATCGTCCAATAGCAAACCTCCCTTTTCTGGGCAAGGTGTTGGAACGTGTGGTGGCTGAGCAGCTCCAGGCTCTCCTGGATGAAACGGATTATCTAGATCCATTTCAATCGGGTTTCAGGCCGGGTTATGGGACGGAAACTGCCTTGGTCGCCCTGTATGACGACCTTTGCCGGGAGAAAGACAGGGGTAATGCATCCCTGTTGATTCTCCTGGACCTCTCAGCGGCTTTCGACACCATCGACCATGGTGTCCTTCTGGACAGACTGGCTGGGATGGGAATTGGAGGCACTGTTTTACAGTGGTTCCGTTCCTACCTGGCTGATCGAGTCCAGAAGGTGGTGCTGGGGGACAGTAGCTCTGACCCATGGCGGTTGCGTCATGGGGTTCCTCAGGGCTCTATACTGTCCCCCATGCTGTTCAACATCTACATGAAACCGCTGGGGGAGGTCGTTAGGAGGTTTGGGCTGAGGAGTCAGCAATATGCTGACGACACCCAGCTCTACCTCTCATTTTCTACCAATCCAGGTGTGGCAGTCACCGTTCTGAACTCGTGCCTGGACTCGATAATGGTCTGGATGAGGGTCAATAAACTGAGGCTCAATCCAGACAAGTCTGAAGTGCTGCTGGTAGGTGCCCCGCCAGATAGGTTAAAGGGCCATCTCCCTACCTTAGACGGGATCACACTCCCCCTAAAGGATAGGGTCCGCAGCTTGGGGGTGCTCCTTGACCCCAGTCTGACCTTGGAAGCCCAGGTGGACTCGGTGTCCAGGGGTGCCTTCTTACAGCTGCGGAGAATATATCAACTTCGCCCTTACCTGGATGAGCGGAGCCTGGCAGCAGTCACTCATGCACTGGTAACAACCAGACTGGATTACTGCAATGCGCTATACGTGGGGCAGCCTTTGAAGACGGTCCGACGACTGCAACTGGCACAGAACCGGGCTGCGCGGCTGGTAAGTGGTGCCGCCGCACGGACTCATATCACGCCGATTCTGAAAAATTTACACTGGCTGCCGGTTGCTGCTCGGGCCCAATTCAAAGTGCTTACTTTGACATATAAAGCCCTAAACGGCTTAGGACCTGGTTACCTAAAGGACCGCCTTCTTCCATATGTGCCTGCCCGTCCTCTAAGATCAGGCCAGGAGGCCCTTCTGAAGGTGCCATCCCTGAAAGAGGTGAAGGGGATGGCATGTCGGAATAGGGCCTTCTCGGTTGTTGCCCCCCAACTTTGGAACACCCTTCCTAGAGAGATCCGCCTGGCTCCGACACTCTTGGCCTTTCGGCGCCAGGCAAAGACCTTTCTGTTCACCCAGCATTTTAATTAATTACTTTTAATGTTTTAATTGTTTTAAGAAATATTTTAATATATGGTATTTTATACTGTTTCTTAAAATGTTTTTAATGCTTTTAGGTTTTAATGTTGTACGCCGCCCAGAAGCCACTGGCAATGGTGCGGCTAAAAATATTGTAAATAAATAATAAATAAAATAAATAAATAAATATATAATAAATGGTTAAGGTTTGCTACATAATGAGCACTTACATTTGTTCTAGACTCTGTAACATGGAAGCAAACTGCTACCACTTTTGTTTTTATTATTAGTATTTATTGAGCTTGAGTTGTTAATAAATTCTGCTTTGGAAGGTGTCTTGGGGGGATTTGTTTTAAAAGTGTTACAAGCATTTCAGAGTAAGAAATAAATGAATAAATAGCCTCAGCTAAGCAGCTCTGAAATTTTACTGAACATTTACTATGTTGTAATGTATTTTATTTTGATTTTGGCTTGAACTGGTTTGAATATATTTTAGGTTGGTAAAGAAGAGCTTGGAGAAGTTACTAGGAATGTGCCATTTGATTTATTTTATTTTATTTTATTTTTGCTTCAACTCCAAGAATTCTTCAAGAATTGCCCAGGCAGGATTTTGGGAGCTCCAGTCCACAGGCCCACGTCTGAACCTACATTTTGCTCATTTGGACCAGAGTCTGCCTCTGAGGCTGCCTGGCTCTCTTGCACCTGTACTTCCTATTAATGTATGAAAACAGGAAGCTGCTGCAGTGCTTTCTGAGAGTAGTAATTCTTTGGGGAAAAACATTTCCCAAAGAACTGCAACTCCCTGAAAGTATTGCAGCAGCTTCCTTTTGTATTACTGATTTTAAAAAAATCTTTTTGAAACAGAACATTTGAATAGAACATACAGAAGAGCATGTGGTGCAGCATCTTTACTGAAGTTTGATCAGATCTAGAGCTGATCAGTGCCTCAGTTGGAGTCTGTTATTGAACTTTATTTTTACCATTAAAATGGATATGTATCTTAAGAAGTAATGCTTTAGTTGTTGACAAATGCTATCACTTTTCATTCAGTTATGGTTGAGTATGATTTAGAAATTGCTACTGTCACTGGAATCATTAGTGTTAATCTGCATGCAGCTTCTTAAGATGCCTTTCATATACAGTGCTGCAAAATATCTTTTGACTTTGCAAAATTGCTGTGTATTATTATGAGAATATTTTTTCTATCTCTACTGAATATAAAGCACTATGCAACTAGATGTTTTAATACTTTCTCAAAAAAACCTGTTTGTTACACGTACACCTTTTCTGTACAGACAGTGACGAAGGAAAGACAGATGAAACTAATGCAACAGCAGAATGATATCAGTGGTCTGTCAAGGCAGGTGAAACATGTGATGAACTTTACTAATTGGGCCATTGCAAGTGGCAGCAGCACTGCGTTGCTCTATAGCAAACGACTGGTAAGAAGATTTAATTCTAATGCATAGATCTCATTAGTTGCAGTTCTGCTTTAGAGCTTCTTTTGTATTGAAGTAAAGGAAACTGCATCATGTTTCCACATTTTTTCTTTCTCTTTTCTAATTTTGCAGAGGACAGCTAATTCAACTTAATATGTTTTATATGTTATGTTAGAGTTACTATACACATTCAGATGTTGCTTTTACTAGCCTTGATGCATTTGCTTCCCCCAAAATAGGGTGTAACATCACAAAGAGTGGTGTTTGTATTTTTTGAATACCCAATACAGTGGTGCCTCGCACAGCGAGGTTAATCCGTTCCGGATTAACCCTCGCTGTGTGAAAGCATCATTGAACGGGGCAGGAAAAGCCATTGGAACGCATTAAACATGGTTTAATGCGTTCCAATTGGGCCGAATACTCACTGTTCAGCAATGCTTCCCTATGGCCAGCAGCCATTTTCGCACCCTCCCCTCGCTTAACGAGGGCGCGAAAACGCTGCGCACAGCCATTTTGGGGCTTCCGGTGGCCATTTTGTAGCCGTGGAACAGCTGATCAGCGGGTCGCAAAGCGAAGGTCAGTAAGCGAACCGCTTACCAACCTTCGCTCTGCGATTTTCGCCCATTGGGGCCGTCGCTCTGCGATCGCATTAGCGATCGAAAAACGTCCCCGTAGAGCGAATTCATTGCTCTGCGGGGCGCTCGTTGTGTGAGGCACCACTGTACTAAAGTATGGATAGGTCCTTTCAGCAGTGGCTGCATGGTTGCTTTTTTTAATCTGTTTTCAGCCAACTTCAGGCTGCCTGGGCTTTCAAGCTGAGCAGCTGTTACTGGTTGTTGCCTACTTTACAAAATTTGTAAAGGATTTATTTTTTGAATATTTTGTATAATTTGAGATAATTAATTCTCTGCTAATAGTGACATGAGCCACATAATTTTCTCCTCTTTTTGTCCATAGAAGCAGCTCTGTGTCTAAAAATCTATTGGCCTAAAGCCAGCATAGGGGGAAAAATCTCGGTTAGCAGCATTGTGCTGGATTATATGGCTGTGCAAGCAATTGTACATTCGATCGTGCAACTAGTTTCACAGTGGGTTATGCATCCTGTTATTTAGTCATTTGCAGAATAAATGGATTAGATGCCATACATTTTGTAAAATTGTTGAGCTATGAATGGATCCAATGTAAGTTAAACAGGACAGTTTCTGAGTTGGAAATAGGTTTTTCAGGGTACTCTGTCTACAAAGCATAGATGTATTTTGCATTTATATTTTGCTTGATATAATTTTGATCACAAGGGAGTGGGTGAGGATGCAGAATCATTTAATTAATTGTTATAAATTTTTCTTGAACTTGTTATGCTTTATGTTGTAAGCCGCCTAGAGTGGTCGAAATGACTAGATAGGCGGGGTATAAATACAGTAAATAAATAAATTAATAAATTAAAAAGTACACAAAATCCAACTCAAAATTGTGAGGTTGTCATATCTATACATCAGAACAAAAATTATCATACCTACTGATACATTGTAGGAAAAAACATAATTAAATGTATGATTGCAAGAAACTATAACTACTTTACAGGATTAGGAAAAAGAGTTCCAATATTTCTGTTCAAATAACTGTGCTTATTTAAGATTTATGCAGCATGTAAAATTGTGTAATATACTTTTAGAAGATTGAAGCTGAATAATCATGCAAAATAAAAAAAAAATGTTGATGAGAAAGTGTCAGAATTTTACCTGCTTCACTGCTTGTTAATCTTGTGTCACTATCAGTAGTGAACCGCTTCTGCTTAACTCTCAAAATATCTTGTGCCTTGATTTCCATACATAGCAGGGAGAACATTGTTTTCTGAAACTGTTGGTATGAGAGTTTGGAATTTACGTTCCGGCAGCAGTTCTATGAAAGATAAAGGGAACTGATAAAACAGGAAAGCACTACATTTTTATTAGCTTTATAGAGATTTTGCTTAGATATTTTCAGACTAAGTACTGATTGAAGGATTTCGTATGAAATGTCTGTTCGTTAAGCAAGAGAAATACGTATTTTTTTATGCATGAAAAGACAACCTTGAAAAATGTTCCCTTGCTTGCAACTTTGAACATTGATATGGTTCGCATAAGCAGTACAGTAATTCAAAGTAAGGGGAAAATATAGCACCTTATTCAGAATGCCTCTTTCTAATTTTTATCTTGGATAATTCCTCAATCATTTAAGCAGATTTAAAGTGCAGAATGATTCTGGGATTAATTTTACGATAAACCTTTACTCAGATTGTTTATTTTGATTTATGTGGATGAAGAATATATATCTGTATGTCCGGTGTATAAGTATTTGAATGTGGATGAGCTTTTATATGACTATATAAGATTTCAAGTTCATTAGCCGCCTAGAGTGGTCTTAATTGACTAGATAGGCGGGATATAAATAAAATAAAATAAATAAATAAATAGTTAACACTGTGCAGAAATAAGCTGGTCAGTGCTAGTTGTGGCTCAGAATTGCCATCTTTTATTTGAATTCCTTGCAGTTTGTTCATTAATATTCATAATGACTTTTGTCATAGGTTGTACAAATTTTCCAAATAATTCAGTACACATTTAGATTTATAACAATATTTTGAGGTAGATTACAATAATTGACAGAATGACATGCCCAAAGTCATTTAATAACTGATATTTTCCACTTTATTATATTGGCTTCTTGTTGACTTTTTTTCCACACAACGTCATCCCTAACTGAAGAGTGTTTGTCTTCTCACAGATCACATTCCAGCTGCGACATATATTAAAAGCCCGATGTGATCCCGTCCCAGCTGCTAATGGAGCAATACGCTTCCATTGTGATCCCACATTCTGGGCAAAGAATGTAGCCACCTTAGGTGAGAGGGTATTCTGTTTCTCTGAAAGGTGAATTCACTGTGCAACAGTTCTTATTATGACATGTAGAATAAAATATTTTCTGTAGGGTGTGATTAAAATGGATGGCAGTGGTTTGGAATCATACACAATGAGGGCTTTTCTACCCCACTTTGAGTAGCAGCTTTCCCCACTCTCCAGAAAGGCCTACTAGAAGACTAGATAACCACCAAAATAGTTTTTCAGAGAGGTGTAGCACTGGCAGTCCTCATGTTCTGTACATGAAACGTCATCCAGATAATCCAGTTCATATGAGAATTGATCCTCCGTAATATATGGTGAAGTGCTGGTGTTTCCCGACTGAACAAAAAAGTGCTAAGGCTTGGGCTGCTTTTCCTGGCTTTAAATTTCTGAAATAGAGTTCTTTGTAATAATGGCAAGTACAATGGAATGGCTTGCAGTGTGAAAGAGAGATGGGTCATGTCAGTTGTGCAGAAGAACAGAAGACTACATAGTAAATTATTTGCAAGGTTACTTCATATATCTGTGCTGTATCAAGGTGTTCTAGTGGTTACTGCCTTGACTTGTATCTTTGATAGTATGAAAATCAGAAAAAGATAGTACTCATCACAATGTATATTTGGATAGGGAACAAATCTGGAGTCAGCTCATTAACTGTATGTTCAGGTATCCAGAGAAGCTTGGGTTCATTGTCAGGTGTACCGAATGTGACATTTTGTTTATTTATGTTTAATTTTTTTATCATTTGTAGGCTGTCTTTCTCCTAGTGAGTTGACCCAAGGCATCTCACAGTGTTAAAACACATAATACAGTAGGATCCGCTTATCCACGAGATTGATATCTGTGGCCACTCCCTTGACCATCTTGTCTGAAAAATATTTAAAATATTAAAAAGAAAAAACCCAGAAATACTATATTTCCACAATATAGTTACTAGAACTGGCCACTGGAGGGAGCCAGAGACCATGCTGTGTAGAGAGTTCACTATTATCCATGGGTTTTCCCCATCCATGGGAACATGGAGCCAATCTCCTGTGGATGCAAGGGTTCTAGTGTACTAAAAACACAATACATTACCAATTAAAAACAATTAAATTACAAACAATAATTTAAAATCCATTATATATTTGAAAATGTTTAAAACATAGGGAGTAAATAGAAAACGTGAATTGACAATTCAGAAAACTGAATTGACAATTCAGAATCCCCATGTTTGCTTATAAACATAATATTCATACTCTGTGAATTTCTAACTTGTCAGTCAGTGGCAATTTGCCATAATGCATTACACAGTTTAACTTTTGCATGTATGGAGGACAAGCAGGTTTGTGGCTTCTAAGTAATACCAGGACAGCAGATTCAAAATTGTTCTGAAGTATTGCTGCTTGTATGGGCAGGAACATTTAGCTTGCTTGTTTATAGTATTTAACTCTTTCTAACAAGCCATGAATCAACAGTTCTCAAGGCATGGTTGAACCAGTAAACATTAAAACAATGTATTAGCAAAGGCTTTCATGGCCAGGATCTAATGCAGGGGTGTCCAACCTTTCATCTTCCCTGGGCCACATTAGAAGATGAAAATTTGGTTTGGGCCGCACATACATTTGATTTGGGCCGCATGGGGGGGCAGCCCTAGCCATCCTCGGCAGCCCAACTCCAAGCACGCTTACTGGCAGCTGCGATCTCAGACAGCAGAGGCTGCCAGCTTCGACTCCTGTGGCCTTATGGGGCCGGGAGGGGGTCCACCTATTGACGGGGCCGGCACAATGCAGTCACGCAGCCGTCCTGCCCTGTGCCCCTCCCACTCCTTCCTTCCTTCCCTCTTTTCCCCTCTACTGTTGTGACATGCCCTGGCCACATTCCAGCCACAAGCACCGGCAGTGTAACTTGAAACTTTGGAATTTCTTTTAAAATAAAAAATTGCACTGGGCCGCATTATGAGCTGACCTGGGCCGCATGCGGCCCTCGGGCCGCAGGTTGGACAAGCCTGATCTAATGGTTGTTGTGGGTTTTTTGGGATCTTTCAGTGAAACATCAAAACACTTTTAAACAGTTTTAAACTTTTAAACAGGCAAGATTTAAAACAGACTAAAAAACCAATAATCTCTCTGGTTGCCAAGTGCTCAGGTAAACAGCCCAGTTTTAGCTCACTGCTGAAATAAAGGTGCCAAATGGGCTCCCAAGGGGAGTACATTCTGTAGTTTGGGTGCTACACCTGAGAAAGCCCTTTTCCATATTTTCACACATTATACCACTTTCAGTGATGGGATAAAAGTGATGACTTGCTTGCAGATCTTGAATTATTAGGTGTATAATGTGAGAGGCATTCCCTCAGATATCTAAGTTCGAAATCATCTAGGTAGATAAAGGGAAACTCTTTTCCCTCTCACACAATACTAGAACCAGGGGACATCCACTCAAATTGAGTGTTGGGAGAGTGAGAACAGACAAAAAAAGATTTCTTTACCCAGCATGTTGTTAACCTCTGGAACTCCTTGTGACAGGATGTGGTGATGGCATCTGGACTAGATGCTTTTAAAAGGGGATTGGACAGATTTCTGTAATGTAACGTTGGTGTTATGTGTAACCTTTGTGTTATGTTCAAAGGCAGTTCCATATAAAGCGCATCGCAGTAGTTTAGATGGGAAGTTGCCAGCCCATGAGTCACTGTTGCCAGATTATCCAGCCAAAGTTGGCCAAAGAAACTCTTGAGTCCACTTGAGCCTCCAGAGATACAGTGATTACAGTGTTTAGACACTGGCTTAGCAGCTGCACTACTGTACCTGACTCAGATTACAAGGAGATATACAGCTGGGTGCCATCAGAATGCAGTTGGCACTCAATTTCATAACTCCTTCTAAACACTTGTTGTCCTTTCTTACCACAGAAAAACTAGAATTTGCAAACAAAAAAAAACCAGGATCCTATGATGTAAAGCTATCTGTGAAACAGACTGTAGCACAATGGGGTTGACCTTCGTATTTGCACATTGAGATATCTGTGAGCAAGCAGAATTTACTTTTTATTTTTTTGAGGTATTAGTCACAGTTTGTTTGACTGGTGCAGTGAACAATCCCACGTTGCTAAACCAGTGAGTAGTCTGATTCCACAGGTGTTGGGTAGGATTTTGGCCAGACAAACAAGAGAATCTTTCAGTGAAATAATGCCTGAACGAGCTGTGTAAACTCATTAGCAGGGAAAGCTCTATACCACACGTGAGACAGAAAAATGCAGGAAAGTTTGAAAAATTGTCTTCTCACTTGGTCCCCACTTTCTTTGAACACATGGAAATAAAAGGCTGATCCTTATGCTTCTTATTCATTTAAAAAAAATTAAACTCCTCTATTAAAATAAGTAAATGGCACCTATCAAGGCAGCTTACATTGACTTTTTGTTGCATACAGTGGCTTATATGTGTGTTACCAGGTTTTCCTCATGGTCTTCTTCAGCAACAGCTCTTATTTTGTGAATGGATATTTCTGAGATTCCTTAAATGCAGGGGCAGCTTGTTGGGCAGTCTGAAAGAACAAAGGAGGTATCCAAACTCCTCCCACGTGTGTTCAGAGTTTACATGCTGCCTTTGGACTGGGCTATATATTGGGAGCTGAAAAAAATCACTAGATATGAAGGATTAGAAAATTCCAGAAGGGGAAAAAAGGCTTTCAGAGGAAAATTACAAGGAGCAGAAAATGAAAATCTGATACTGTAGTTAACTGAACATTGATTTTTGAACCTTGAAACTGCAGACAACTAGTGCACATTTGCACATTGCTAGAATCAATGCCAGGATTATTTTGAACTACAGTGCAGATATTTACATGGTTCCAATGAAATTGGGGGGGGGGAAATTCAAAGTTATAATAAACTTTAAGCACATTGCATTTTACAAAGGTAGGCTTTTGGAAATAAGTTTTCTACTGAAAAGTTATAGTTTTACAGTGTTCTGGTGCAAATAGTGATTCAAAGCAAATAAACAAATACCCTGCAGTTGGGAAAGTTAGGGAAAGCTGCCTTAGAAGTATGTTAATAATATATATCACATGAATTTTTGCAGAACAAGCTTTGAAATGGTGTAGGGATTCCCTGTTAGTTATGTCTGAGTACTTCATATGCACATGAGGCGTCCCCTCTAACTTCAGCTGCTTGAACAGTGTCAGAGGTCACTTTACACTTGTCCTAAAGTGAAGGAGTCTAGATCATAATGATACTGTCTTTTTCTTCAGAAACTTTATAGCAATTTGAAAACACTATTAAATATTTATTGTACATATTTCTTGTCAACACAAATTGTAGTTCTAGAAACAGAAAGGTTATATATAGTGTATAGAAGGGCTTTATTTACAAACAGCTTGCAAGATCACTTATCCTTACTTTTTAATTATTTGGATAAAAAAAATGAAAGAGCCAGGTGTTATCCAATTAGGAATTTTAGGACGCTAGAAAAATGTGGTGATTCATTGTAGTCTCTTTGCCTTCACATATATGGCTTCAGTGCCAAAACAATATCTGAAAGGTTTTGAATGCAGAGCCACTCCTAGATATAGTGTTGTCAGTGATCCCTTCCCTTCTGTCTATAGAATCTGCACTGGTGTGTTGCTCCTCAGTTCTGCTTCATCTACCATAGTGGCCACAGCGGAGAGCACACCAGAGAGAGAGGTCCAAATGTTCATGTTTGGAGGTACCTCCCCCCACCCTTTTAAATTATTTATTTTTTGTATTTACATTGAATTACCCTTTTGTAGTCACAACTTTAATTTCTTTTTCCATGTACTTGTAATTGCTTTCCCTGTGGTTCTAGGGTTGTTGTGTGTTGTTGTTTTTTTTGCAAGATTTGCTGCATCTATAAGGGAAACATTTCCTTCTTCAGTGGGTGAAACAAGTCTCTTTTTTGTTTAGCAGAGAAGGCATGACAGCTTAACGTATACAATCTGTCAGTCCTTCTCAAGTCAAATTCACTGCAGATATGGAATTTGGCTTTCATCCTTTCTTCTGGAGAAAGCTGTGTGTTCAAGACCCACCCACCCCCACTAAACTACCCTCCATCTGTAAATTGCCAGGAGTCCTCAGAATGCTCATGATATCAAACACCCAACTGACTGTCACAGCATCAGCATGCTTTCAGCATCATTATCAATGCCAACAGCCTCAGTATTGACTCAGCAACCAGTATGTTCTTCACCACTGTTGATCATGAACACCTGCATGCAACTGATTCATTGTTGCCTGTGTGATTAGTATCAACTCAGAAAATATGAAAGGAGGTTGCATTCCTCAAGTACACCTAAATAAAAAGAAGGTGAAATGTGCCATACAAATTGCTGCTGACATCCAAGAGGTACAAATATTGTCTGACCATCAAATGTTTTGCAAGTTAAGCCTTTTCTGCTTCTGCCAGCTGCACTGCTCCCTTCTCATGATAGTAGTCAGCTACTCAGGTCTGTATCAGAGGGTGTAATTTGTAGAGAGGCCACCTCAGTTGAACTGACTCAGCAAGTCTAACGTGAGCTCAGGACTGTCTATGTCAGGCACACTGGTTACAAAGCCTACTCCAAATATAAACACAATGGTCCTTAATATCATTAGAATCTCTTAAGAGCCTGATTATTATAATATGCTTCAGTACAGTGGTTATCCATATCATCACCATTGAAAATATCCATTATCATCTCACTGATATTACCCTCCATCTCCATAGTGTGATCAGTACAATGTTTTCCATGGTACTGGTGTCAGTATTTATCTGTATACTCTATGCCTCCTGTTCATCTTTGTTCTACCTGGCACATCAGCTCACTGCATACCACATCTGCTGTTTATACTCCACCCACTGCTGCTACTCTGAACCTCAGTCACTATCATGAAGTCAACATTGGTATGAAACTGTCAAGTACAGTACCATCTATTACTCCTGCCTCCCGAGCACCAGCTCTTACAATTGCTGCAGTATTGACCACAGTACTAACATATATTTTGGTTTGCTTTATCCTTCAACCATCAGTGCAATCCTTCATCATGTCAGTAGCACTGTCTGCTCTGGTTGCAATTATACTTCTTCCATCTTCTCATAGAATGCCTCACACCACACAAAAGAAAACCATAATGAACCGGCCATGTTCTGTCTTTCAATTTTGTGAGCCTGATGAAGGCTTGGTTAGATCTGCTGCTTTGTCAGGCACATCAGGTCTTCCTCCCTAAACCAGTTCATTGGTATCTTAAAATCATCAGAAGATTACACCTACCATTCTTACCTCCTGGTTGGTAATGGCAAAGTGCCTTCAAATACCATATTGATATGCTGACAAGGACTCCATCTTCTTGGTGCTTCATATTCAAGGCAACACCTTGGTAGCTCTCCCAGTGCTCCTTTACTTATGAAAAACAACAAAGTACAATTTCTTCCCAACTTCTGTCACCACCTATCACCAAAAAACATTTTACATGGTGGAGGCTTGTGACTATCAACACATTCCACACTTAACTCCATTATCATTGTTTCCTCTTCACTCTGCCTGCCAATATATTGGGATCACTAGCCTACAAAGCCAACTCAGAAGATGCATTGGGATTTAAAATTGCAAATGAATGGATCTGCCTCAGCTTCTCTTAGCTCTTTCTGCAGGATAGCTAGCACAATGGATTACCTAGCTGACAAGGAAAGGGTGATAATAGGGTTCTTTTCCAAAGAAGCTTGGGAATGTCATCCATCAACAGATCAGCTCCCCGTGATATGCTGATAAATACTTGTTTAAGGCATTAATGGGTGCAATTACCTTGAAGCAACAGTCTTGGTTTTGTTCCATGGTACTGTGGCAGGATAATCTCATGAAGAGTGAGGAGATATCTTTTGATGGTTTTGGTAAAAATTGCAAGTAGATAAATAGGTACTACCACGGTGGGAAGGTAACCGTGCTTCGTGTCTAGTTGCGTTGTCCGCGTGACTACGGAAACTGTCTATGGACAAAATGCTGACTCTATGGTTTAGAAACGGGGATGAGCACCGCCCCCTAGAGTCAGACACAACTAGACAATTTGTCAAGGGGAACTTTTACCTTTACCTGGAAAGACAGATGAAAATTTAGACAGAAAAATTAGATGCAGATCATAAGTTATCAAATGTGGCTCATCACATCAAAGTATAATCCTCCTGCTTCCAGTGTCTTCAACCTAAGTGGCAGTGATCTATAACTATTGTCAATATCAGCTATCAGAATCAGACAGATCCACATTCAGCCTTCTTCAACCAAGGAATCTTCATCTACCTCCCACAACTCCAACTCTTTGAATTTATTCCAAACAATGTTTTGACTTGCCATGCCCCATCAGTACCTTGAACGGTACTGATGAACCCATCTTTAGTGCTAAGTTGGGTACCATCTAGATAGCTGAAAGATTATCATATGGGATCTTGTCCCATTTAATGGGCTGCCTGATAGAAATTAGTTTTATCTTTTTGTTTCCCTAGTACTCAGTTTAATAGATACCATCGGAAAAATAGCTATAATCCTGTTGCATTTGTAACTCGCAGTGTAACTTTCAATGGCAAACTGCCACAGTTAAGAAGTCAGAGTTGGTATTTCCTGTCATACATTAAACCATTGTAGCTGTTCACTGCTGAGAGTTATGTCATTGGTATTATGTCAGCAACCACAATTAATAGGATTGGGGATAGTACTCAAAATGAGGTTATGTCTTCAGATATATGTACTAGGCAACAACAGTGTTAGAGAGATGAAATCTATTTAGCCCTATTTTCCTATGGTGACTGACATAACTATGGACAAATTTTTAAAAATTCTGTCATGATGAAATGTTCAACATTATTGAAAACTATCAAAATCTCCATGATTGCTTTCTGTAGTTTTTTTGAGTGATGCTTTTTCCTTTAGAGTGGTAGCTCTACAACTTTGTGTAGACAAAGTCAGAGCCTTATCTCTTTAAAAATGCACACTTTCAGACATTGGAAGCAGTAGTGCATAGAGTGTTATTGGAACTAGTCACTGCGAGCAAGAAGATTGTGAAAAATACATATTAAGTTATAGCAAACAAGAGTGCATTATGGGGAAGGGGAATCATGATCAAATCAAGTCTTTCTGGGTAGTGATTTAAGTAATAAGAAAGAATAAAATCAAATTCATCATGATAGATTTCCTTGGTGAAGGATAAAAGTGATAATATGTAATTAATTTGGACATTAAAATTATAAAAATATCGT
This sequence comes from Pogona vitticeps, assembly GCF_051106095.1. Lineage (NCBI taxonomy): Eukaryota > Metazoa > Chordata > Lepidosauria > Squamata > Agamidae > Pogona > Pogona vitticeps. The sequence goes on from NC_135786.1 coordinate 40,280,624, forward strand.
ATATGCGTTGATAGCTGCTACATACTTTTTTGTAGAAAAAATGTAAAGTGACCTTAATTTGGAGTCATAAAAATCAGAAGCAAAGAAGGATGTATATTAAACAGTATATTTTATGTAAAGCCAATGAGAAATTTGCCAGATTTCTGTGAATACAGAGAATACAAAGCTTGTATATTTTAGATTGTTAAAATTTAGTAGGCTTTGCAGTTAACCAACTCTCTCTCCTGTTGTTTAGGTAGTCTTGTTATTGAAAATAAGCCAACTCAAGGTTATACACCTAATGTAGTAGTGGGACAAGTTCCTCCGGGAACAAACCACATCAGCAAACCTCCAGGGCAAATTAATCTTGCACAGCTCCGTCTCCAGCATATGCAACAGCAGGTGTTCGCACAACAACAAAAACACCAGCAGTTACAACAGATGAGGATGGGGCAGCCTGCAGGGCAGATTGCTCGCCAGGCGGGCCCACAGATGCTGCAGCAGCAGGCAAGTTATCAGTCTGTCTAAATTAAGACACTCCTTAAGATAGATCTCTTGACACTGAAATGGAATATATTTGTAAAAAATCTGTCTTATTTTATGGAATTCAAGTTAGCTTGTCTAGTTATTTTGTAAAGCACAAAAATGAATTGTTTTGGGGGAAAAGGGACTATTTTTTTATCATCTTAGCAATAAGAGTTTTAAAATACATAATGTTTTGTAGCCTCCAAGGTTGATAAGCATGCAGACTATGCAGAGAGGTATGAATTGCGGTGCTTTCCAAGCCCAACAGATGAGAATGGCTCAGAATGCTGCTCGTCTCCCAGGGATACCTCGCCACAACGGGCCTCAGTACTCCATGATGCAGCCACACTTACAAAGACAAGTATATGCTGTGTGCACATTTTGTTTCCCACCTTTTATTTTAGCTTGTAAAATATAAATGTTAAGTTCAAAAAAGTGTGAAAACAAGAATTAAAATGGACAACTTGCTGTTTATTTCTGTGTTGCTGGAGAAAGAAATATATTTTATGAATCCTCCTATGCAAATTTTTCAGATTCATGCAGCTTCCAGTAAAATATATTTGCATGTAAAGTAATAACTGTTGCCTGTCTGCTGTCCAACAGACATATTATTGTGACAATTTTTATGTTTGGAATAAGGAAAAGTAGGAGGTTTGCATTTTGAAAAAAATCATAACATATTTATGAACAAGAAAAATGGATATTGAAATTACTATGGATCTTCTGACTTTTTAAAAAAGAAAATAGTAAAATGCAAAATGCAGTAGAATGCTAAAAATTACTGAGGCATTGGAAAACTTTCTAAAGAGAGTACTTCACAAAAGGAACAGTATTATAAAGTTTAATTTTGCATGTAAAAGAGATAGTTTTCTTCTTTTTTCCACTACCATAATGATAATTTCTGTCTTTCTTTTTCTCCCCTTATCAGCATTCAAACCCAGGACATGCGGGTCCTTTCCCGGTTGTTTCAGTACATAATAATACTATCAATCCAACAAGCCCAACAACAGCTACCATGGCCAATGCTAACCGTGGTCCAACAAGCCCATCTGTAGCAGCAATAGAGCTTATTCCTTCAGTAACCAACCCAGAGAATCTACCTTCATTGCCAGATATTCCTCCCATACAGGTTAGTGAAGTAGAACAAATGATGTAAAAGTTAATTCTGTTAATCAAAAGTAATTGGCATCATTGTGTTAGTTGTGTTCTTGATGCCAATAGCACATTCAAAACTATATCAAGAAGATAGATCTTGCCTGCTTAACTCTGAAAAGAAAGGAGCAGAATAGTGTGTTACAGGGGAAAAAGAGAATCTTATGGCACCTTAAAGACTAATAAATGCTGTTTGGCATAAGCTTTGGGGAATGCAACCCACTTCATAAGACCCATTTAAATAGAATGTGAATAAACATATTCTGAGAACAGATATAAACTCTGACTTGAAAACCTGTTGTACAGCTCCAGATGTGAAACAGTGATGATGTCATCAGCAGTGTCAAATCATTTTGACACTCATTAAAGGCATATCACCACTGCTTACATGCAATTTCAGGATGCATGTGATTTGTTCACAATGCAGCAAAGCCATGTGCACCCTGAAACTGCCAGCAAAAATCCTACACATGAATTTACACTGTATTGATACATAAATCTGAGAAAATGTTTCAGTTCAATTGGGTATCTTTATCTAAGATTACATGTTCACAGAATGTAATCCTTAATTAAAGTCAGATTAGTTAGCCCATTTCTGTATACCTATCTAGTCAGGTATTAAAGACATTAAGTTGCCATGTTTTTCATCTGGCAATAAACCTTTGGGCCCTTTTAGATGTAGTAGGGAATGCATAGCTCTCTTTCTATATTCCTGCACTTGATAAATGTATTTAAAACTCATGGAATATGGGTCGGGGAATTTAAGTGGGTAAAGACTAGGATGAGAACTGTAAACTGGAAAGGGAAAATTTGTTCAGTATGTACTGTATGTTCACTTCTGTATTTATGACTGAGAGAAAGCTTAAAGCTTGTTTCCTAAAACTCACTAAATCTTTGTTTTTCTGCAAGAGTTGCAATATCCTTTTTTGAAGGCTACTGTTCATTTTGTGGACATGCTATTCTCTAGCATCCCTTAGTATCAAATAGATAAAGTGGTGCCTTGCATTACGACGTTAATTCGTTCCAGCCAAATCACTGTAGAACGAAAACTTCGTAATGCAAAAATAAAAAGCCAATTGAAACGCATTGAAACCCCTTCAATGCATTCCAGTGGGCTGGAAACTCACCGTCCAGTGAAGATCCTCCATAGGTCGGCCATTTTCGGTGGCTGTCTTGCGAGGAATCTGTCCAACAACACAGTGGGGAGCCATTTTATTTACCCGGTGGCCATTTTGAAACCGCCAATCAGGTGGAGGAAAATCATCGTTTTGCGAAGAATCGGTTCCTGAAGCAGGGAACCGACCATCGCAAAGCGAAATAAACACATTCATACCATCGTTTTGCGATCGCAAAAAGATCATCTTAATGCAGTTTTGTCGTAATGCGGGGCAATCGTAAAGCGAGGCACCACTGTATATGGGGTAACGAAAGATTTATCTGTCTGTTCCCCATAGTATATTACTCAATGATAGTTTTAAAATATCCCTAGTGAAAATACTGATGATTCTCATGCTGTCATTTCTAGCATGCTGAGATTTGGCAGAATCACCATGTGGCTGTTCTCCTTTATTTCAGCTGGAAGATGCGGGTTCAAGTAACTTAGATAATTTACTAAGTAGATATATCGCAGGCAGCCATCTACCCCCTCAGCCTATAAGCAGTATGAATCCTTCCCCTGGACCCTCAGCCCTGTCTCCAGGCTCATCAGGTAAGCTGGGAAGAAACAGTGGGATCTTAACTATTCTGTTTAAAACAACTAGTGAATGCTTTACACATCTCAAGACTTTTAAAGAACTGGATGTTTCCAAAAAGTTTCCCTGTTCTTTAAAATCACACCCCTACTCTTGAAAGATTTAACCAGTTACTTCTATCAGCTTTTACAACGTTGCTGAATGTACTTCTTTCCTCAGTGTATGTATCCTTTACATCAAACACCCAACCTAATGCCCTCTAGATGTTTTTGACTTGACCTACCATGACCTGCAACTAATATGGTGAATAATGAGACATTCTAAGAGTTGAGATCCAAACATCTGAAAAGTGCCTGATTGTGGAAGGCCACTTCACATGGTCACAGTTTAGTCTAATGTGAAGGTAATTGTTCTGTAGAGATAGACAGATATATTCCTCATGTAATAATCTGTTAAAAAGTCATTGTAGCTTAGAATTTAGTGAAAAGAGGGCACAGTCAGTGTATTAACAAGAATTTAGAAAACATTGCCAGGGGAACCTGGAAATAAATGGAGGAAAACATATTTGTGGCTTCATCAGTCCAACAGGATTCCGTTTCAAGGTACATATCCACAATTGTTGTCTCCATACTATTGCCTTCAGTTCACTTAGAAAAGGATGTTTAATTTGAAATAAAATGTCTGTACCATCCTTTGATATTGTTTTCCCTTCATAAGATCAATAAAATCTATATCATACGATGCATTATCAATAAAATTAGTACAGTGGCTCTGAAAATACGAAGCTCAACAACAGTTTGTATCTACTTCCAACTAGTGCTTTGGTAAAATTACTAATTCTTGGTATTTTGTGCCAATGTGGACTTGAAGCCCCTCTCCAAATTCAACACCCACTATGTAATCTAAACATTCACCATGGCATAGCTTATTTCTGCTTCTGCTGTGGAATGTTGAAAGGAAGTGCAAGAATCCAGGGGATAGAGATTGAGACAGGAACTTTGGCCTTTCTCTATGCACCTTCACCAATGAATGCTAAAATTCCATTGGATCATTCTGTACACTTGTCAGTTTATGGTATCTCCTTTAAAAACTATTGCTATTATTAAACATATTTCAGACCAGTGTTCCTTGTACTCCTTGAACCTTTTGTCTGGCACTAATTCTTATGCCCATCCACCTCTTTAGCTTGGGAGCTACTTGTCCTTGTCCTCCACTCTTCCTCAATAGCACGTTGGACGCCTTCCAACCTGAGGGGCTCATCTTCCAGCATCATATCTTTTAGCCTTTTGTTTCTGTTTATGGGGTTTTCTTGGCAAAGATACTGGAGTGGCTTGTCAATTCCTGCTCCAGGTGGATCGTATTTAGTAAGAACTCTCCATGACTAAACACAAGAACAAATTATGATACCAGCATATATTGATTTATATTCTCCTTGAAAGCATCATCGTTGTTGTTGTTGTTGTTGTTGTTTAGTCAGATCATGTCCGACACTTCGTGACCCCATGGACCAGAGCACGCCAGGCCCTCTTGTCTTCCACTGCCTTCCGGAGTTTGGTCAAATTCATGTTGGTAGCTTTGATGACACTGTTCAATCATCTCGTCCTTTGTCGTCCCTTCTCCTCTTGCCTTTACACTTTCCCAACATCAGAGTCTTTTCCAGGGAGTCTTCTCTTCTCATGAGATGGCCAAAGTATTGGAGCCTCAGCTTCAGAATCTGTCCTTCCAGTGAGCACTCAGGGTTGATTTCCTTCAGAATGGATAGGTTTGTTCTCCTTGCAGTCCAGGGGACTCTCAAGAGCCTCCTCCAGCACCACAATTCAAAAGCATCAATTCTTTGGTGGTCAGTCTTCTTTATGGTCCAGCTCTCACTTTCATACATCGCTATTGGAAAAACCATAGCTTAGACTATGCGGGCCTTTGTTGGCAAGGTGATGTCTCTGCTTTTGAAGATGCTGTCTAGGTTTGTCATCACTTTCCTCCCAAGAAGCAGGCATCTTTTAATTTCGTGGCTGCTGTCACCATCTGCAGTGATCATGGAGGCCAATAAAGTAAAGTCTCTCACTGCCTCCATATCTTCCCCTTCTATTTGCCAGGAGGTGATGGGACTAGTGGCCATGATCTTAGTTTTTTTTTTTTTATGTTGAGCTTCAGACCATTTTTTGCGCTCTCCTGTTTCACTCTCATTAAGAGGTTCTTTAATTCCTTTTCACTTTCTGCCATCAGAATGGTATCATCTGCATATCTGAGGTTGTTGATATTTCTTCTGGCAATCTTAATTCTGGCTTGGGATTCCTCCAGTCCAGCCTTTTGCATGATGTATTCTACATATAATTTAAATAAGCAGGGGGACAATATACAGCCTTGTCGTACTGCTTTCCCAGTTTTGAACCAATCAGTTGTTCCATATCTAGTTCTAAATGTTGCTTCCTGTCCCATGTATAGATTTCTCAGGAGATAGATAAGGTGGTCAGGAACTCCCATTTCTTTAAGGACTTCCCGTAGTTTGCTGTGGTCCACATAGTCAAAGGCTTTTGCATAGTAAATGAAGCAGGAGTAGATGTTTTTCTGGAACCCTCTGGCTTTCTCCATAATCCAGTGCATTTTAGCAATTTGGTCTCTAGTTCCTCTGCCCTTTCAAAATCCAGCTTGTACTTTTGGGAATTCTCGGTCCACATACTGCTGAAGCCTACCTTGTAGGATTGTGAGCATAACCTTGCTAGCGTGTGAAATGAGTGCAATTGTACGGTAGTTGGAACGTTCTTTGACACTGCTCTTCCTTGGGATTGGGATGTTGACTGATCTTTTCCAATCCTCTGGCCACTGCTGCGTTTTCCAAACTTGCTGGCATATTGAGTAGCACCTTAACAGCATCATCTTTTAAGATCTGAAATAGCTTACCTGGAATGCCATCACCTCCACTGGCCTTGTTGTTAGCCATGCTTTCTAAGGCCCACTTGACTTCTCTCTCCATGATGTCTGGCTCAAGGTCAGCAACCACACTATCTGGGTTGTCCGGGATATCCAGATCTTTCTGGTATATTTCCTCTGTGTATTCTTGCCACTTCTTCTTGATGTCTTCTGCTTCTGTGAGGTCCCTCCCATTTTTGTCCTTTATCATGTCCACCTTTGCACAAAATGTTCCTTTAATATCTCCAGTTCCTGCTCCAGGTGGATCACGTTTAGCCAGAACTCTCCACTATGACCTGTCCATCTTGGGTGTCAGTGCACGGCATAGCCCATAGCTTCTCTGAATTACTCAAGCCCCTTCACCACAACAAGGCAGCAATCTGTGAAGGGGTTGAAAGCATCATATATATGTACAATTAATACTTTGCCGTCAGTGGTCCTTGTCTTTAGGTACATAACATATTTTAAAATGTAAAAGGTATATGTTTTGCTTCCCAGAATATTTAGTATGGTTTTCATTGGAGTGGTTGTCAGAATAATCTTGCATTTATATGGTTATTGGAACTTGAAAGATTTATATTAAATTTAATAATTGCTGAGATCAGAGGAACTCTTGTGAGACTAATATTGAAGTATTTATCGAAGTGAAGTGTTGTTAGATAAAGTATGTATCTCCACTATACAGTAGTGCCTCGCATAGCGATGGCTCTGTATAGTGATGAAATCGCTTAGCAACGCTGTTTTTGTGATCGCAAAAGTGATCACTTTGCGATGTTCCCTATGGGGAAATTTCGCTTTGCGATGATCGCAGGGAAGCGATAATCGCAAAGCTCCCATTTTCGGCCAGCTGATCAGCAGTTTCAGAATGGCCGCCTGCTGTTATCAGGCACAGATTCCTCACTTTAGAGGCACTGAAAATGGCGGCGCTATGGAGGATCTTCAATTAAAGGTGTGTTTTAAGCCCATAGGAACGCATTAATCACGTTTTAATGCGTTTCTATGGGTTTTTATTTTTGCTTAGCGATGTTATCGCTTAGCAGTGATTTTTTTCTGCACAAATTAACATCGCTAAGCGAGGCACCACTGTATAATTAGGAGTGCATACTACTTTCATGTATATAATGTGATTTATACTGATGTTGATAACTAGTTATATAGTTTATGCTGTTAGTATTAAACACTGGTTTGTCTTGTTTTAGGTTTATCCAATTCACATACCCCTGTGAGGCCCCCTAGTACCTCCAGCACAGGGAGTAGAGGCAGGTAAGTTACATCATTTCTAAAACAGCTGGCAAAGTCTTGTGGATATTTACAGAACCTTTGAATGTATTGCTTAGGTACAGAAAGTACCAGTTTAATAGCGAAATAAACTTTACAAATGCTCTCATGTACTAGAAAACAATGAAATAAGAAGTTAAGGCTGTCATTCTAACTTCTGCACTATAAAGGGAGGAATGCTTGATACCGCCCCTTTGTGCTCATTTAGCATTTTACACATTGTGCATGTAAAGTTTTGCTTCATCTTTTAGACAAAATCTTTTGCTATTTAAGCTTGGCAGTAGAGATGAGCCTTTTGGTGCGGCACCTGCGCAGGTGTTCTGTGGGCGCTGCATACTTCACTCCCCTGCCTCCTCAAGGCGATTGCCCACTCAATGGTAGCAGCGTGCTTCCCTCTTCCACTTCCTCTGGCAGTTGAACTCAGACGATGTGGTGGGGCAGGGCAGCCTGCAGCACTGCTTCTGAGTGGATATCTGCCGTAGGAGGCACACTGTTGCTGCTAAGTGGTCAGTTGCCCAGAGGAGTGGGGGACCGAAGCACACTGCTGCCAGTGAGTGGGTGATCACCTGGAGGAGGCGGGGAAGGAAGTGTGTGTGTCCTGCAGAACACCTGTGTGGGCACTGCACTGAACCACCAAAGCATAGTTCATGCGCATCTCTAGTTGGGACAGTGGCATTCTGTACTAGGTCAATGTTTCATAAGATGGAGGGTTCCAATGTTCTATAGTGTCAGTTAGTCTTGTGCCAGGCATGTGTACTGCTGCAGAGCCCATTTTTGTCAGCGTTTTTACAATGTCACAGATTCTGCTTATATTGAATAGCTGTGCAGTTAGCAAATCTAACAAGATGTCTACAAGAAAAATTTGTATCAAATAATTCACATTTCATTCCAAAATAAATAAATAAAAGAGAACTCCACTCAGAGTGTGTTACCTAATAGAGAATAAATACTTTCTTTAACTGACTGTCTAACCTGGGAATTGCAGCAAAAAGAAGGCCAGAGGAGCAAAAAATAGATGCAGTAGCTAATTTGATCTGATAAGGAGATGCTGTAGCTGGAGATTATAAACCAGGGTATCTAAAGCACCAATAATGTCATTAATTGAAAGAGCCGTCCCTTAAGGAGGTAAGAGGGACGGTTTGTAGACAAAGGGCCTTTTCGGCAGCTGCCCCCAGACTATGGAATGCCCTCCCGACTGAGATTCGTCTGGCGCCGACGCTGATGACATTTCAGCGCCAGGTCAAAACCTTCCTGTTCCAGAAGGCTTTTAATTGAAATAATATTAGCTGTGGGTCTGATGGCAATTTTAATTGTATTTTAATTGTATTTTAATTATTTTTATCTTTTACTGTATTGAATTTTAATTATTGTAAGCTGCCCAGAGACCTCTTGGTAATGTGGGCGGCATATAAATAAATAAATAAATAAATAAATAAATAAATAAATAAATAAATAAATAAATAAATAAATAAATAAATAAATAAATAAATAAATAAATAAATAAATAAATGGAAAATAATATAAAAAGCAATGTGATGTGATAAGGATTCATGGCTTATGAGTATGCAGAAACTATACAAGAGGATCATCTTACTGATGTTTAAAAATAATTCTTTAGTCATAACTAGATCTGAATATCAGAAAACATGTAACTGCTTCTGACTCTGATATCACTGAATATTATATAATTTCCAAAGTCTTTCTCAATGTAAGGGGCAGTCCAGTACCGGACCTTCTGTTTCTCCGTCCCTTTTCAAGATTTGGAGAACCTAGTTAGTTTACATACTTTGTCATTTCTGAGTTTAGATGTAATGAGGAATTCTGGGTTAAAAGAGGAAGAAAAAGCTTTTGATCTCTTCCTTGTGGACATGTAGAGGATAGAGGGAGGGAGGAGGCTGATGGAGATACTTGTTTGTAGTCATGATATTGAACTGTTTAGCCTTATGTCTCATGGACAACTTGAAAAAACTCTTATGCTTTCTTTTTCACTTTTTGATGAATCTCACAAGATTGTTTTGAGGATAAATGGAGGCAAATGTAGTTGCCTTCAGCTCTCTGTAGGAATGTATGTACTTGAATATTTCAAATAAATTCAGCCTTGAAATAAAAATCTTGAAGGCGTTTGTTGTCAGCAAAAATGATTACAAAAATAATTGTAAGCCATTATTCCTCTGAACAGATTGTGTAAATTGCAACAATTTAGCCATTTTTTCTGACATTTGAACAGCTTGTATATCTCCAAGATTCTTCATACCTTACTTCAGTTTGTATGTAGTAGAATACTATGACAATTATTTCATGTTAAGTATAGAGTGATTTTATAGCTATAATGACAGTTTTAGTACTTTACAATGAAGTGCTTTCCCAGTTAGCTTTCACTGTGTTATGAGGAATGTGTGATTCTGAGAAATATAATGGAAGGTTATTTTGAGGTGCGATTCAGATTTGCCTTTTTTACAGCTGTGGTTCCTCTGGCAGAACTGTTGAGAAGAACAATATTAGTTTCAAGCCTGACCATGTGAAAGTTAAGCAAGAGCCTGGCACTGAAGAAGAGGTATGCAGTTTTTCAGGGCCGGTAAAACAAGAAAAAACAGAGGATGGTCGACGGAGTGCCTGCATGGTAAGACTCTTACTGTATGTTGTACCATGATTCCTTATATCTAAGGATAGGCATTTTTAGGTATGCTAGAAGGATGTTCTTTTCCCTCTCTTTGGACCTTAGAGAGTCTGACCCATTTGAGACAGCTGTTTCTAACACCCCTTAAAATTTGTCCTCTAAAATGGCAAATTGTAGACACATTGTGAAGGCTCTTGGGGGACACAGGTGGTCATCTGAACAAAACTTTGCCTTTCTTGGCTTGCATTAGACCTTAAAATGCCTTTTGTAGAAATGGCAAGTGATGGCCTATCACCTCTAGTTTTCAAAAAAGGGCCTTTTAAAAACTGGAGTAAAATAGAGGAAGTTGCCTAAATGGCAAAATGTATGCCTTGAAAGTTCTGAGGATGCAATTTTCTTTTTAATGAATTCTTTTCAGGGGTGTGGGGAGTAACACTGGGACTCAAAAGGAGAAAATACAGTGGAAGCAGTACAGTAGGACCATGGTATGTACAGGAGATCAGTTCCAAGCCTCCCTCCCTCAGATGCCCAAAAGTGTGGGTATAGAAACACTATATTTATATCAGTCTCTGATTCCCTCTAGTGCCCCTTTATGGTAATACACCACGTAAACACATATTTCTGGGTGATTTTATTTACTCTGTTTCCCCGAAAATAAGACCAAACCTGAAAACAACCCCTAGTATGATTTTTCAGGATCCTCGTAATATAAGCCCTACCCAAAATAAGGCCCAGGTAAGTGAACCCCCCCCCCTTTCACAGATTGCTACCTTCTCATGGCAAAGGAGCTTGAGTAATTCAGAGAAACTATGGGCTATGCTGGGCAGGGACACCCAAGACTGACAGGTCATAATGGAGAGTTCTGACTAAACGCAATCCACCTGGAGCAGGAACTGGCAAGCCACTCCAGTATCTTTGCCAAGAAAACCCCATAAACAGAAACAAAAGGCTAAAAGATATGATGCTGGAAGATGAGCCCCTCAGGTTGGAAGGCGTCCAACATGCTACTGAGAGTGGAGGACAAGGACAAGTAGCTCCTGAGCTAAAGAGGTGGATGGGCCAAAGCCGAAAGGACGCTCAGCTGCACATGTGCCTGGAAGTGACAGGAAAGTCTGGTGCTGCGAAGAAAAATACTGCATAGGAACCTGGAATGTAAGATCTATGAACCTTGGTAAGCTTGATGTGGTCAAACAGGAGATGGCAAGAATAAACATCGACATCCTGGGCGTCAGTGAACTAAAATGGACAGAAATGGAGGAATTCAGTTCAGATTATTATCATATCTACTATTGTGGGCAAGTATCCCTTAGAAGAAATGGAGTAGCCCTCGTAGTCAACAAAACAGTGGGAAAAGCTGTACTGTGATACAATCTAAAAAATGAGAATATTGCAATACGAATCCAAGGCAGACCTTCCAACATCACAGTAGTCCAGCTTTATGTACCAACCACCAATGTTGAAGAGTCTGAAATGCCAATTCTATGAAGACTTACAACACCTTCTAGAACGGACACCAAAGAAAGATGTTCTTCTCATTATAGGGGATTTGAATGCTAAAGTAGGGAGTCAAGAGATAAAAGGAACAACAAGTAAGTTTGGCCTTGGAGTTCAAAACGAAGCAGGGTGAAGGCTAATAGAGTTTTGTTAAGAGAACAAGCTGGTCATCACAAACACTCTTTTCCAACAGGACAAGAGGCGACTACACATGAACATCACCAGATGGGCATAACCGAAAATAGATTGCTTATGTTCTCTGCAGCCAAAGATGGAGAAGCTCTATAGAGTCAGCAAAAACAAGACCTGGAGCTGATTGTGTCTCTGATCATCAGCTTCTAATAGCAAAACTCAAGCTTAAACTGAAGAAAGTAGGAAAAACTACTGGGTTAGTCAGGTATAATCTAAACCAAATCCCTTATGAATACACATTGGAAGTGAAGAACAGATTTAAGGACCTAGATTTGGTGGACGGAGTGCCTGAAGAACTATGGATGGAGGCTCGTAACATTATACAGGAGGCAGCAAAAAAAAACATTGCAAAGAAAAGGAAATGCAAGAAATCAAAGTGGTTGTCCAAAGAGGCCTTACAAATAGAGAAGGGGGAGAAATGCAAGGGAGATAGGGAAAGTTACAGAAAATGGACTGCAGACTTCCAAAGAATAGCAAGGAGAGACAAGAGAGACTTCTTAAATGTACAATGCAAAGAAATAGAGGAAAATAATAGAAAGGGAAAAACCAGAGATCTGTTCAAGAAAATTGGAGATCTTAAAGGAACATTTTGTGCAAAGGTGGACATGATAAAGGACAAAAATGGGAAGGACCTCACAGAAGCAGAAGACTTCAAGAAGAGGTGGCAAGAATACACAGAGAAATTACACCAGAAAGATTTGGATATCCTGGACAACCCAGATAGTGTGGTTGCTGACCTTGAGCCAGACATCCTGGAGAGTGAAATCAAGTGGGCCTTAGAAAGCATGGCTAACAACAAGGCCAGTGGAGGTGATGGCATTCCAGGTAAACCATTTCCAATCTTAAAAGATGACGCTGTTAAGGTGCTACACTCAATATGCCAGCAAGTTTGGGAAACTCAGCAGTGGCCAGAGGATTGGAAAAGATCAGTCAACATCCCAATCCCAAAGAAGGACGGTGCCAAAGAATGCTCCAGCTACCATACAGTTGCACTCATTTCACACACTAGCAAGCTTGTGCTCAAAATCCTAAAAGGTGGGCTTCAGCAGTATGTGGACCGAGAACTCCCAAAAGTACAAGTCGGATTTCGAAGGGGCAGAGGAACTCGAGACCAAATTGCTAACATGCATTGGATTATGGAGAAAGCCAGCGGGTTCCAGAAAAGCATCTACTACTGCTTCATTGACTATGCAAAAACCTTTGACTTTGTGGACCACAGCAAACTATGGGAAGTCCTTAAAGAAATGGGAGTTCCTGACCACCTTATCTATCTCCTAAGAATTCTATATGTGGGACAGGAAGCAACAGTTAGAACTAGATATGGAACAACTGATTGGTTCAAAACTGGGAAAGGAGTACGACAAGGCTGTATATTGTCCCCCTGCTTATTTAACTTATATGTAGAATACATCATGCGAAAGGCTGGACTGGAGGAATGCCAAACCGGAATTAAGACTGCCAGAAAAATTTCAGCAACCTCCAATATGCAAATGGAGGTTTGGGATTCCTGCTTCTTGGGAGGAAAGCGATGACAAACCTAGACAGCATCTTAAAAAGCAGAGACATCACCTTGCCAACAAAGGTCCACATAGTCTAAGGTATGGTTTTTCCAGTAGCCATGTATGGAAGTGAGATCTGGACCATAAAGAAGGCTGACAGCCAAAGAATTGAAGCCTTTGAATTGTGGTGCTGGAGGAGGCTCTTGAGAATCCCCTGGACTGCAGGGAGAACAAACCTATCCATTCTGAAGGAAATCAACCCTGAGTGCTCACTGGAAGGACAGATCCTGAAGCTGAAGATCCAATACTTTGGCCATCTCCTGAGAAGAAAAGACTCCCTGGAAAAGACCCTGATGTTGGGAAAGTGTGAAGGCAAAATGAGAAGGGGATGACAGAGGACAAGATGGTTGGACAGTGTCATTGAAGCTACCAACATGAATTTGACCCAGCTCTGGGAGGCAGTGGAAGACAGGAGGGCCTGGCATGCTCTGGTCCATGGGGTCAAGAAGTGTCAGACACTACTTAATGACTAAACAACAAGTGAAACCCCACCCTCCACCACTGTGCACCACTATGCAGGAACCTGACGTGACTGTATTTGAAAAAATGTAGATTGTTGTACAGTAGTGCCTCAACTCACGACCATAATCCATTCCAGAAGATGGTCGTAAATCAAAATGGTAATAAATTTAAGCACCATTTCCCACTGAAATGCATTGGAACACGTTTAATCCGTTCCAGCCCCCCAAAAATAAAATAACCAAAATAAATGAATAAAGCACACAGCAAGCTCGGTTGCTGGGGCTTAAAAAAACCAAAAATTATGCAGACACTAAGCGCCGTGGCTCGGGCTTTTTTAAAAAATCAGAAATTAACAACACAGCAAGCCCCATCGGAAAGCACTGGGGCTGAAAAAAAATAAACACACACAAAAATCACAGCACAGAAACATAACCCCCCACAGCCCAAACCCACCCTGCAAAACCCTGTAAATGTACTTACTCAGAAGCAGAAAGCAGCTCCAGGCAATCCGAAGCCTCCTCCGACGCACACTCTCTAACCGTTGGAGAAAAAGCTACAAAGAAGCTTTTCGCCGACCAACGGTTAGCCCTGTAATTTGAATTCCCCGTCTTTTTTTCCTTGCCTCTTTTGATTGCAACTCGAAGCTCCAGCTGCAAGTTGAAGCAAAATTTTGTAGCCGGAGCTGGTCGTAACTCGAAATGGACATATGTCGGGACGGTCGTAAGTCGAGGCAGCACTGTACATGAAAAAAATAAAACATCCCCTGAAAATAAGCCCTAATGCATTTTTGGAGCAAAAACTAATATAAGACCCTGTCTCATTTTCGGGAAAACACGGTAATATTTTCAGGCAGTGGATGAGTGAAAGTGAGTGCAGATCTTGTGGTTCTACTGTACTATCTCCATAGGAGCTAAACAGAATCATTGGTACTTGTTTCCTAGCACGTTGCTCAGTTTAGGATAAGTCCCTTATTACAAAATGCTTCAGCCCTTACCAGCCAATGGGGAATGAGCCCCCCACATGTACATTCATATGTACATAGTATATTGAAGAATGATGGTCGTCTCCTCACTTCAGGTTTTTCTAAATGTATTCTCGACAAATGTTTACAGTCTGTAGTAATCAGATATGGAGGAAAGGTCAATATGAACTTTTGAAAGAACTGAGGTGTGTGTGAAAACAACCAGGGGCTAAAAATGATGGCGAGTCTAGTTATACTGTAGTCAAAAATGTAGGCAGTGGCTGAGAAGCAAGGACCTGATGGATGGAAAGATGGAAGGAGAGATCCCCATCCAGGGAAATTCAGTTAGCTTTTCTTTTTATCCTTTTATTTTAGCTTAGCAGTCCTGAGAGCAGCTTGACACCACCACTTTCTACAAACTTGCATCTGGAAAGTGAGTTAGAAACACTGGGAAGTATAGAAAACCATGTAAAAACTGAACCAGCGGACTTGAATGAAAGCTGCAAACAGTCTGGACATGGTCTTGTAAATGGCAAATCTCCAGTGCGTAGCCTTATGCATCGATCTGCTAGGACTGGAGGAGAAGGGAACAACAAAGATGATGACCCTAATGAAGACTGGTGTGCTGTGTGCCAAAATGGAGGAGATCTATTATGTTGTGAAAAGTGCCCAAAGGTTTTCCACCTCACATGTCATGTACCCACCCTCCTCAGTTTTCCAAGGTATGAAAACATAGCAGTGTTCTACACAACTTGAGTTTGGTAAGGTTATTTAATATGGTTATTTACAAACATAGGTATCCATCAGTGGCATCCATTAACAGGCAGCCTCACCAAACATATACCTTGCAGTCCTGTGGGGAAACTAGCAGACCCTGCTGTTGCGTTAAATTGCACACAGCGAAGTACGAGTATATCAGAAGGACTCTTGGGTGAGGTGAAATAATCGGTAAACTGGGGCATTAGAGGAACTCAAAACTTTAATGGCCAGGTTCACAACCCAATCATTGTTTCTGATTCATTTTTATTAATTGGCTAAAATCCTGCTGTGTAGCTCCATGTGCACAAAGCAAAAGTGCAGCATTAAGGAACAGTGCAGTATGGCGGCAGTGCTATTCATATTAGGAAAAATGAAAAGAAAAGTGAAAAATAAAGAAGACAAAAAGATTGTCGTGCTTTAAAGACTAACTGTTATATTTTAATTTGAGCTTTCATGGTCAAGTCCACTTCCCTCAGACCTGAGGAAGTCTTTAAGGTGACACAATATTTTCATCTTCTTTTCTTTTTTCTTTTCTTTTTGTCTGATATGCTAATACAGACTAACATGGCTACCTATTCTAAAACTAGTGCTATTCATGAAGCATTTCTACATGTGTTCCGCACAGTAGGCAAAATGGGAGCTGCAGGATTGATTATGCAATTTAATTAGGCAATGCTGGTTGCTTGGATGTCATGACAGGTGCACTTTTGATGGCAGAACTTTTAAGTTACGCCAGAATTTATAAGATTTCTGACATTGGGTGTAAATTTCTTAGTGTCTAGGAGGAAAAAATCTACAGTGATTGAGATACTAGTGTTGATGGCGATCATGCTGTAGACCATGGAGTAAGACTGCAAGTGCTGAATGTTATGAATATTGTAAAATAGTATCAGTGCTGAGAAACATTCACAGAGACATGTTGATAATTTTCATAATTGGATTAACACCAATTAAAAATACCAGTGTTCTGCTTGGAGATTTTTACAAGCTAAGGTGTACTTTTTGGCCTGAATGTATGTATTCGTTATTTTTTTCCTGTTCTAGTGGAGAATGGATATGTACATTTTGTCGAGATCTTAGTAAACCTGAAGTAGAATATGATTGTGACAACATGCAACATAGTAAGAAGGGGAAAACTGCCCAAGGTTTGAGTCCTGTCGATCAAAGGGTAGGTGTCTGGAGTTGTTCTTATCTTTCTCTGAAATACAGATTGCCAAGATGCTTGTGTCTTTCTTTTTGCTCTACTATTTGCTTTCCATGGACAGTTTTAATCAGTGCTAAAGATTTTAATTAATCCTAGGTAAGTCTTATCTGCAGTTTATTTTAAATTTTGTATAGGTTTATTTCTGGTACCATGCCTAGATCAACTGTGCTTTGTGCCACCTCAGAATATGACTTTAAGAAGTCAAGAGGAGCTGTTTTCCCTCCTGTGTTTCTTACCCTTCACCCTCTAAATTTTCTATTACGTCTGCTTTTGTTCCATTTTCTCAGGTATATTCCCTTCTTCCTTCTCTATAACTGCAGGTAGTTGTCCCTAGAATGATCTGTATATATATATATATATGTTCCAATGACATGACAGAAAACACCATTACTATTTGAGACTGGCCTGAGTGGCAGGTCATTTTCATCTCTATGGCTCCACTGCGATCCTCCGTAAGCAGTGGTGCATGAGACTTCTGGAAAGCTCTTTAATTTCTGGTAGAAGACCAGAGGACAGTCAAACAGGAGAAAGAGAATCTGGCTAAACTCTCACTTTGTGTACCCTATCACATTTTGGCTAGTAGGGTAAAAGATATGGAGGATAGCCATGGGGAAGGAGAGAATATTCCTTCTCCCTGTTCTCTATGAGACAGAAAATGAACTATAGAAGCTCCAATCCAGTTTTCCTCTTATCCACAGGAGGGGAATGGGAGAACTCTGGATCCTATGGATTCAGAACCCTCCCTCCCCCTTAACTTGTTTCAAAACGTCTCCTTTATGCCCTCTGTGTGGTTGGAGAAGCACCACTCCCACAGAGGAGGCTTCCTGGGGCAGACTGTATCTGTTTGTAGATTTATGTCTTTGCAGGTGTAAGAGAAAATAGTTCAAAATCATAGGGCCTCTTGGACTTCCTCTCAGGAACCATAAGATTACAATTGTAATCTAACATGTTCATATATTCATGGTGTTTTGCACTTCTTTGAGTTACAAATATGCTTGTTAAAATTAGTGTATTCTCACCACAGAAAACTGCATGTTGAAACTGTTGGCAAAATCATTTGAGTTACTGGATTATACTGAATATACCACATGTTCATTAGAAGAATATGGATTTTCCTGAAAAGAGAATTCTCCATAACAGCTAGAATGTTTATGGTTTGGCTTTCATTGATGAGTAGTATTTATTTTAATGATTATTAATAGTTCCCTTGAACTTACTTTTTAGAAAAAAAAACTGGTAAAATATACAAGCACTGGCCTAAATCCTGTATCACAGTAGTGCTTGGCAATTATCATAAAAAGATTTCTTCCCCACGCACCCTCTGCATCCATTTGTATTTCCTGAAAACCAGCTGAAGAGAGCTTTCCGCCCTGCAGAATGGGTTTTGAAGTGCATAGTGATTTGCAGAGACAAGGCAGGAATAGTTTGGTTCTGTTCATAGAAGCAGTTCATCAGCACAAATGTCATTTTGGATCCTGGATACTATGTGACCTTGAGTAAAAGTTTTTGCTAACTTGGACAGTGTTCCCACCCCACCCTGCTCCATAACATCCATGTACTTGACTGCTTTGGTTTGTTGCATGGAATTATCTGAAGAGTATACTTAGTGGAAAGGGAGACATGTTTGCTGCTGTCTTGACTTTTCAGAATAAAAAAGGTAGAGTCTGTCTCAGTTTCATTTGTAAAGAACAGCGGAAAGTATTTGGTTTGTGTCTGTACATGTAAAAGCTTTTTCTCCCTGACCCATACCTCAAGAAGTTGAAATGTTTTAAACTTGAAGAGCTGACTGAGAATACAGTGAAGGTTTCTAAAATCAAGATTATTTGGACAAGAATAAACAAGGCAAATTAAGCACTCAGGACTTGAATATGAAATAATCCTGACAGTAGCTGTGTTAGTCAATTGTAGCAAAAGAGAAACGAGAGGTCTCATAGAAACCTTTAAGACTGTTTTTGTTTTTCATAAGCTTTCATATGTCGAAGAACACGACTCATCTGAAGCAGTGTGCTTGGACACGCAAATTCTTATGAAAAATAAAAATGAGGTATTTGTATGCAGAACGTATCATACAGAAAGCCAGACTAAATTCAGATGAATGAGGAATGAAAATTGGTGCAAGAAACATCAACAATTGAAGATATGTGAATGACACAATCTGATTGGTAGAAAGCAACAATGACTTGAAATGACTTTTAGTGAAAGTGAAAGAAGGAAGTGCCAAAGCAGAACTGCAGTTGAACATCAAGAAGACTAAAATCATATCTACAGAGGAAATGCACAACGTTGATGTTAACAATGAAGAAATTGAAATGTTTAGAGATTTTATATAACTTGGGTCAGTCATCAATTGAAATGGAGACAGCAGCCGAGAATTCAGAATGCTGAGATTTAGAAGGGCAGCAATGAAGAAACTAGAAAAGATCCTCAAATGTAAGGGTGCATCACAGCAGATGAAGGACAAGATTATCCATACTATCATACTTCCAATCACTTATGTATGAGTGTGAAAGCTGGACCAGTTAAGAAAGTTGACAGAAATGTGGGGCTGGAGGAGAGCTTTGCTGATACCCTGGACTGCCAGAAAGACAAACAAGTGGTTCCTAGATAAAATCAATCCTGAAGTATCTCTGGAGGCAAAAATGTTGAAAACGAGGCTGTGCTGTTTTGAGCATATCATGAGAAGTTGGATTCTCTGGAATTGGCAAAAATGCTGGGAAAGGTTGAAGGCAGCAGGAAAAGAGGAAGATCAAGTGTGAGATGGATTGACTCCCAAAAAGAAGGCTGAGAAGTCTTGTATGGAGAGATACTGCTCTTTATATGGACTCAGCCCATATAGGGCTTTGTAAGTCATGACCAGCATTTTGAATTGAGCCTGGAAACAGAGCAGCAGCCAGTGAAGCTATTACATGCTCCTTATAAACAACCCTGATCAGCAGCTAGGCTGCAGCATTTTGGACCATTTGTAGGTTTAGAACCATCTTAAAAGGCAGCCTCTTGTAGTGTGTTATAATAATCCAGAAGGGATTTAACTAAAGCAAATGTCACCATAGTCAAATCAGAAATCTAGAAAAATGGATGCAACAGGTTCAGCAATTTTAATTAAGCAGATACACTCCTGTCCATCACTGAGATCTGAGCATTGAAGCTTAGGGATGAGTCAGTCATGAGTCCAGGAGTATGTCCAAGCTGGCTGTCGTTATAAGCCTGGGTTTTCAAGGGGGAGTGTAACCACATCCAGCACAAAGTTGAATACTTATTCTCGGATCTACCTTTTGGTTGACCAGGGGCACCTCTGACTTGTCTAGATTAAGTTTCAATATGTTTGCCCTCATCCAATCCATTACTGATGGCACACACTGTTTTAGAATTGTAACAGCTTCTTTAAAAGGTGGGTGGAAAGGAGAGGTACAGTTGTGTGTCATCTATTTGCTGGTGGCATTGAACTCCAAAACTCCAGGCAGCCTCTGGCTGCAGTGTCATGTATATGTTTAATAGCATAGGAGCCAAAAATGGCAAGGGGACATCACAGCCTAATGGCCAAGATATTAAACAGTACCACATTCTGAGATTGCCCCTCCAGGAAAGGCCTCTAAGTTTTAACTCAGAAACATACCACAGTCTGTTTGACTATGGGATTCAAGAGATTCAGTGGGCTCAATGTTGCCTACTTTAGAGATGCTAGAATCCTATTTTGCTGCTAGGAGACTTTTCACCATACCTTATCCACTCACCCAGCCCCCCTCTGGCTGTCTTATATCTTATTTTTGTACAGTATCTTATTCTTATATTCATGGACATGACAGCATATTTTTTCATTTTCATTAGAATTACAATGTAAATACGAAATTAGTTAAGTAAAATGCATTCTCTTTGAATGAAACAAAATTCATTAGATTTATTTTTCCTCTACAAGAAATGTGAGCGCCTCCTGCTTTATCTATATTGTCATGAGCTGAGCATTGAATTCCAAGAACCAGTCCCAGCTTCGGTGAGTCATTTTATTCATATTACCTTAGAAATAATAACTTTTTTTTAACTTACAATGGGTCTGAATTAGGAACAACAAGCATACTGTTGTGACACATGGACTAAAGCCAATATGCATATTATTTTGCAGTCCACAGTTCTGAGTAGTTCATCTGTTCATGAACTCCTTTGACTAATTGATTGAATGAAGAGCTTATCATGTCTATATATTTCACAGACACACCCCAAATCAGCACTTCTGTTCTCTGAGATTTCGGAGGAAAAATAAATATAAAGCTAGTTCCAAGTAGAGAATATTTCACTACTTCAGATATGCTTTAATTTTACTGTCTTATAACACAACTGCATTTTCCCTCAACAGATACCAAACTATTATAAAATAATAAAGAAACCAATGGATTTATCTACAGTAAAAAAGAAACTACAAAAGAAGCATTCCCAGCACTACCAGACACCTGAAGATTTTGTGGCAGATGTATGGCTGATCTTCAAGAACTGTGAAAGGTTTAATGAAGTATGTAATCTTCCAGGCTGCAGAATTTCTTTTGTTAATGCAACAGTCTTATTCTGCAACTTCACACAAATCTGAGTCACAGTTGCTTTATGTGTATGATAAGTGTAGAGTACAGTATATTCCTATGTTCAGAGGCACAAAACTATAAATTATTATCATTTGCACTGGGACACAAAGTTTAGTTTTGCAGCACATGCTTCCCTGTTTTGTGCAATACTCTTAATATAAACAACCCTTTTTATATACACAGCTATCTTAACGACATGGGGACAAAATATCTTATGTATACTGCTACTATCTTTTAAAGTGTATCACACATGAGTGGTGCTTACTTGCATTAAATTGTAGATGCAGGAGCCCATTCATATTCAGACTTTTAATTATGTTGAAATTTGTTTTCATGCCCCATCAATATACAGTACATTTATATGCCGCCCTGTGGACAGTTGAGATTTATAAATCTAATTATGACAGTTTTTTCTTCAGCATTCTATTTTTAAATCTACTGTCACTCAATTTGGAATGGCAGCCTACGGAAAACAGTAGTATTTATTGTATAACTGTATAGCAAGCTATGATTTAAAGTCACTTGGGTTGTTCAGTGGAGTAAGCTGCCCCATACTATCACATTGTGCCCAGTCTGAGTTACCAGAAACGATAGAACTTGTTGACTAATTCCTGTGAAAGCGATTTATGTGACAAGTGGAAAACATTAAAAGCAAGATAAAACATACTACATCATTAATAAAATCAGAAACAACTAATGAATTAAATATATGATCCATCCACATAGTGCAGATATATTTGAATTATTATTATTATTATTTATTATTTATTTAATTTATATGCCGCCCACACTACCCAAAGGTCTCTGGGCGGCTTACAGCATTTAAAATACAATAAAGTTATGCAGCAATTAAAATACAATTAAAATATATATAAAATTGCCATCGGACCCACAGCTAATATTATTTCAGTTAAAAGCCTTCTGGAACAGGAAGGTTTTGACCTGGCGCCGAAATGTCATCAGTGTCGGCGCCAGACGGATCTCAGTCGGGAGGGCATTCCATAGTCTGGGGGCAGCTGCCGAAAAGGCCCCTTGTCTACAAGCCGTCCCTCTTACCTCCTTGAGGGACGGCTCTTTCAAAAGGGCCCCCTGGCTAGATCTTAACTGCCGGGTAGGCTCATATGGAAGGAGGCGGTCCTTCAGGTATCCAGGGCCCAATGTTCTATTTTTTTCTATATCTCTTTAAATCACGAAGTGTGAAAAGTAGGAATATAGAATAAACCCTTTCTTAAGAATGTCTAGACAAATTTAAAGAGGTTAAAGCTATCAGTAGTATCTTATATGGAACCTTCACTATTCATTCATTCATTCATTCATTCATTCATTCATTCATTCATTATATTTATATCCCGCCTATCTGGTCATTGCGACCACTCTAGAAACACATAATACGACAATAAATATATATTAAAAAAATCACACTAGCCAATTCTTCAAGATGGCGAAAAAAATATGAAAAATAAACCACAAAAGAAAAAGAGAAAGGGAAATAAGGCAATATACTTCTGAATCCAGATTAGAAGAATATACAACTGGTGAACTATTGCCCTCTTCCCTTCTTTGGAGAATCTTGCTAGTGTTGGCCCTGCCACTGTGTAAATTATGATACCGGCCATAGATGGACCTTCTGTCTAATCTGACAAGGCTGCTCTCACTTGCCCTCGGATCCCCAAAATAACTAAAAAAACTAAATAGCTTAAAAGCCCTTCATTAAAAAAAAATAATCGGATGGATTTTGTTTATAATTGAAAGCTTTGCTCATATTCCTAATTGCAAAGCTTACACTAATGAGATGTTATATTAATTGAAGAAAAAAAATAAAGCCTATCTTAACTGCTTCAGATCAATCCAAATAACGTTCTCTCCTGCTAAAACTAAGTATTTAGGCATGTAGAAAAGAGACATACATCATCAATATGAATATAAACTCTGTAGATCAGTATTAATGTAAACCCCAAATAGAGCCTATAGCTTAATTTAATCAGAAACTTAAAATGAACGTGGGAGGTTTCCTGCTTCTGGGCCTTTTATATACAGAGGTTTTTTAAAAAACACAAATAATGTGGCCTTTATACTTTAAGTAGACCAGTTGAAAGAAATGCAGCTTGTTCATCAAGGTTTACAAATCCCATTGATTTCATTATGTCTATATGACTGTCTAGACTCCTGTTCTGTCACCTTCAATTTTAAAACAGTTTGTTCCAAAAGCAGATTTATAGCAGAGTGACGTGTGCTTAACGAGAAGCAAGTCCTGGTGATTTCAGGGATAGTAGTATATAGCATTGAATTCCTTTTTCATGGATGTTTGTGGCGTGAAGGGAATGGGACAGATCTTCATGATGCTCTTCACTTCATAGTTTCACTTGTTTTAAGGTATATTAAATAGTATTTATTTCCTCACCAGAGGTTTTTTTGGAACAATTACATATTATACGTTCTCTTTTTATTTTAAGATATAAGAAGGGTAAAATATTTTAATACCAAAAAGGAATAAGTCAGTGTACACATGATAAACTGTTTGAAAACAGTTCAGGCTCAACATTTTAAATTAAGTTTTAACAGGTGAGGTGGAAGAGTTATGTTTCTCAAAGCATGCTGGTTTGAAGTACTGTAATAGATAATCCATTCACTGTGAACTAACAAAGTTCTGTCGATCTTAAGGAGGGATAGATGCAGCTATTATTAGGCTAGGAAGCAAAATCAGTGATGGATACTTCCATCTTTTCTTGGAACAATACTGTAGATACATTTACAACAAAATCAGGCCTATGTTCTATATTCAAGATGTTCTGTTAAGGCCACCAAAGTGAGAAAAGCCCCTACAGGAAAACAGTGAGTTCTTTATTGTAAATAATACTGGAGGAAATGGCTGCCCACCATTTATGACACAGCTTGTAGTTTGGTTTGCTACATTTCTAATTATAGTAGCCTCTTGTACATCGTATTAGTTTCTGCAACAATATCATAACTTGAGATTCATACACTGCAAATTCAATAACAAGGCCTTATGAAGAGTCACTACAATAATACATCAGTGAATTTTTTTAAAAAATAAATTGGTATGGCTGACTGTAAGTCATCCAATCCTGTGCGGTCTCATGACTTTAGAAGGGATTATAATTTCCTTTTTTTTGACTCTGGTATCCTTTTTAGATGATGAAAGTTGTTCAAGTTTATGCAGAAACACAAGAGATTAATTTGAAGGTAAGCGTTTCAGACCATGCACACTTGCTGAAAGGATGTGCATTGCCAATGGGTGAATGTTGCTATCTTTTTACTTTGCAGGCTGATTCTGAAGTAGCACAGGCAGGGAAGGCAGTTGCCTTATACTTTGAAGATAAACTTACAGAGATCTACCCAGACAGGACCTTCCAACCTTTACCTGAATTTGAACAGGAAGAGGATGAAGCTGAAATGACAGATGACGCTGATGAAGATTTTATACAGCCACGTAGAAAACGTCTAAAATCAGATGAGAGACCAGTGCATATAAAATAATCTGTTTAAAATGGACCTAAACTATTGTAAAAAAGAAACATATTTAAGTGTTCCTGGAATATTATCATGCCTTCAGTGGCCATCTTATTGAAGCTGATAGTGTTCAGACAGTATTAGATTGCAAAAAGCATTTGTACAGAAACATTCTTGTCAAAAGGGGAAAAAGCTTTCAACTTCTGTTCTTGATTTGTGTTTTGGTTTTTTAGTGTTTTGCTTTTCATTTGTCATTCCCTCATTTCTCATATGCAGAGGTGTGGGGTGAATACTGATAAAGAAGCAAGTTTTTATAAGATGACATTTGTACAAACAGTGAACTCTCATCACTACATAGTAATTGTTTTTGCAAGAGTGGACCAAGGCCGTCATATTTTGCTTTCGTACTGGGCTGCAGTTTACACTGCAAGAAACCTTCCTCAAGATCCTCTTCATGCACCCCTAAGTGTGAATTGGATTGTTTTATTCATCGTTTCATCTAAGTGATATTGCAAATATCATATTCTGTGTTGGGTCAAATAGCTAGGTTCTGCTTTCTTTTGCTGACCTTGTGTAGAAATACTGTAACTTGATCATTAAATCATTTTGAATTGGAGAATGCAGAAGTGAGATTTCTTCATATGTTCCTCATTAAGTCTGGTTGCAATTAATGCTTTTCAGTAGGATTCATGGCGTTGCGTGGAAGTCCTATGCACAGAACACTTAAATGAGTATCCTCTTGGAATTTATTAATCCTGTTCTTCTCCCTTTAAAAGGCAGGATGGTAGCTGCAAAACAAGTTACATAGATTTTAGAACTTTCAGAATTAGACTATGATATTGAGAACTGGTGACTGTCCAGTCTTCCCTAGTAATGTTTCTGATAGAGCACTATCAGCAAACTGTAGTTTTGTCAACTACCAAATGTGTAAAATTTCCTGTATTCATTCTGTCTTATTTGTAAATAATGGTACTGTAAATCCTTTGAGACAGCAACATTTGCTGGGCTGTTTTTAAGCTAATATGTATTCTTACTAATGTCCCTTATCAAGGACAGATTTGTAATATGCTCTGTTTCTAAAAACTGTTCCTAGTTTGAGGTTCTGTATTATTTTGTTAGAACTACTCAGTTTCCTTCAGAAGCAGCTTAAATGAAATGCCTAAGAGAGGAAAATTGAGCCCCAGAGACTGAGTTACTTGTCCATCCTTAAAATAGAAAAAGTGCATGGAGCAGTTTATCGGACAAGTGATTTCAGGGTAAATAATGAAAACAGGCTAGTCTCATTGTGATAATCTGCATGTAAGCAAGCTCTTTAACTCTGTTTTGATGGCAACATTGAGAGCAGAAATAGCTCTGCATTATTGTAATTCAATGTTAAACAGGTTTTCTTTATTTGCTTGTTATAAAGATAAATATAGCTATAAAGCTATATTTGCTTGCTATCAGGTGCTAGTCAATTTTGACTAGCACCTGATGATGCAGGTTTTGGACCCTTGTACAGAAAATTGTTATTGTTACAACAGTTAAAAAAAAGCAACCCACACTAAAGTGACCAAACAGTGAATTTTGCTGTGGCATGAATATAATTCATCATGGCCAATAGTTCACAGTGTACAGAGAAATGTAATTGGTCTCTACTGTAGAAATGAATAGTTTCTGTTGCACAATGTATTGTCCCAGTGATGCTCTACAAAGTTCTCATACAAATGCCTGTTCTCATTTTCTCTATGCAGACAAGACGAAAGGTGCAGATAGAAAATAGCTAGTCCTGTGGTGTGAAAAGTGGGTAAAGATATTTATGGCTCAGATTCACTTTCTTACATCCAACTTTAGCATGGCACTTAGAGTATTTGAGGATTTATAAAATGTTCTCAATAGGTTTTATCTAGCAGATGAAGTAATTCTAAATTGTTTATATTTGAATATACTGGATAGTTGCCGTAATTGTCAGTTATTACTTTTTCAAATGGAAAGTCAACATAGTAACAGTAGAAGAAAGTTTTGGGGACATGTTTTCCTTCCTAAGAGAAGACAACACTGAGTGTGGGCTATGCTGTTTTGAAATATAGGGGATTATTGCACATCTGCACAACCACAGTATGAAGAGATGGGATTGTGAAGCTAGAAAAGTCTTGTATATAGATCTTCAGTGCAGCCCAGTTTGAGGGAATGGCATTATGAACTAAGAAATTCTTCCTGCTTTTAATCTGTTGGCTTTCTTGTATATGAACATATAGCTGACATTTTGGGTAACTTACTGAATGTCAGTAGAAAAATGCAGGACAAAATCCTTAATTAAATATTGGGTGGGATTTTAATGTGATTGTGCATCATATTTTTTTAATCTCAGTGGGAGAATATGTCCCATGAGTTTTGAAGTAGTATAGTTTCCTTAGTATTCTGACCTTCTGTTTTCTGTACTTTGAAGAACATTTTATAACCTAGTTTTCCATATGACCTGAAAGCTGCATTCTTGTCAACTTAATTTTATGTTATCTTGTTAGGCTAATTCCTCCTTTCCATGCTACCTATAAAGGTATCTATTCTTCTGAGCCATTTAACCAAATTACATGCAGGATCTCCCTCTGTGACAATTAACTTCTGGACTTTGGTTTTTATTTTTACAGCATTACAACTTTGCAGACATCATTGTAAAAGGAGAGAAAATTGTCATGTTCTCATAAGGATGCTTTTTGAAAACAACAGCGACAACAAAATAAATAAATATCCTTCCAATAAGTTGATTTTTGGTTGCTTTTCCCATGTGATTGTCTTCACCTGAAATGTAGTAAATATTCAGAAATTCTAGACCAATTGTACAAATTGCAAGGGGTTCTGTTTCTAAACAATACAGGAGCTACACGTATATACTTTGTGGGACCTTTTCAGGTTACACACATTCTCACAATGTTAACAAATTGTATTCAGGCAGAATAACTACTCTGCCACCTGTACTTTTAGAAGCAGCCACTATTTTGCTATCTTGTGCAATAATTGAGCTATACTGGGATAGAGAACATACTTTAAATTAGATACCAGGTTTGTAGTGGGCAGTGGAGCTTTCTTTGCATGTGACATGGATTTATCTGTGCTGCATAAATTACAATGTAACTTATGTTTAAAGTGATCCCAACATACTCTGTCACTTGATTTGAATTTTAAGCTCTGATTCTAAGTGTTCTTGTAAAATCAAAAGAAAAAAAACTTCAGTTCTCTTCTTGGTTATGTAAGTTCTGAAAATTTGAGTTAATCCAAAGATAAAAGGCAGTTTTGCTTTGAAACAGGAAGGACGACAAGTGTACAGCGTGCTGACTGTGGACTTCTCAATTACCTCAGCAGGTACCCTGCCATGTAATTACTAGTGATTAGTGTTAGTTTAACCAGCTAAGTTTGTTCAGGTCTTACTTAACTGTGCCCTGGAATTAAGTGTCCTATCATATACTATTAAGGCTGAATTACTATCCCAAAAAAGGGTGTTTTCCCCTAGCTTTTAAAAGTAGAAATGTAGATAGCCTTTTTCATGTGAAAAGATTCCCATTAATACTATTTGATGTGGCATTGATTGTCAGTATACTCAGCACTAGATGAGTGGAATGTTTTATAAACATTTCAGCGAGCCACTGCAACCAACATATATTTTTGAAGAAATCACCCCAATTTGCCATTCTGTTGCATTTAAATTTTTTAGCCTGTCCTATTTAAGTATAGGCAATGGCAACAATATGTTGAAATTGAGTATGTAGTGTTCTGGATGTAGGCTTTTTTTCCCCCTTTTTCCTCCTCCCTCTAGGAAAAAGCAATAAAACTGCTTTATCTGTTGCCTGTTTAGCATGGCAGGAATCCTTTTTTCTTTAGATAGTGATTTTATAGGATTGTTTTTGTGTGTGTATCACCAAGTCTAGCTTTTAAAAAATAAAGTGTGCAGTTATAGTGTGGCATTTTATTTTAAAAATTGGGGAAAGTTAACATATTTTTTTAAAAGTAGGTGTTTGAGTAAATAACGAAGGTACTTTTTTAAAAACTTTATATGCCACAATTTACATAGACATATTTCAGGCTAATGCATAAGACTTAAGATGTCAGATGTGGTCACCACTTTTCCTTTTCAAAGTTGCATATGCAGTAACTCCATCCATTGTAACTTTTCTGTCAGTTATGCCTACTTCTACTTCTTTTAAAATATTTCAGTCAAAATAGTTTGGAAAAAATGGAATTTAGGTTGTTAATTAAGTAGCTGATTTACAATAACAAAATACAGTCTGCCTCTTGCGTGCTTTTTAAAGCTGGGGAGCAGCTGCTTTCTTTTAAAATGATTTGTGACTTTGTACAAGAAAATGCAAAGAATTTTATAGAATACATTATTTCAGCATTCCCTTTAGTGTAAACTTAAGCTTCAGAATAAAAGGTGATGCATGTTAAAGGCCTGCAGATGTAGGCATTTATTTGATTCAAAATGCCATTAAATGTGTATATAACAGGTCTATAAAGATTTGTGCAATTTAAAGCCTGTTTTAATTTTATATGTAGACATACAAATCAAAAGGTTCAATTCCCGAACCGTCTTTCTTTCTGGTAACTAAAACTGGTACTTTTTGCACATAGTTAACTTTACTGATTCTTCAAAAAAGTGCTGTTTCTGTGGTATTGTATTCTCTGATTAATATTTAATTTTTTTAACAAGTTAACGTTTCTAATTGTTCAGTTCTTGTGTGTTTGGCTGGTGTGTAATAAAGGCATTTTTTCCTTTACATGTTTATTTAATACATTTAGCAGCCTGTAAATATTTCTTGTTAAATGCTCTGGAATGTGGTGTAGCAGTTGTACTAGAACAGTTTTAAAAAGCATTGTTTTGAAAACCACTTTGTTTTGGTTATTTCTATTAAATTAGAAAAGGAAGAATCTTTCAAATGGAGTATTTTTTTAATAATCTCAAAGTCCTCTTGAAAATATGGGATACACTTTTGCATGTTCTTAATGGTATGGATTTTAAAAAACTGAAAGAGTAACATTAAAAAAGTCTCAATAATGAAGTTTCTAATTCAACCACTTGCAGTACATGTCTGACCATTTTCAAGACTTTGATATACCTGAATGTAATTTGTAAATCGAAGTATAGTGGAAGTGGTACACCAAAGGAAAAACATTCAGATCTTTACATGTTGGCAAGTAGAATGAGACCAAAGAGAGAACACCACAGCCGACTGAAAATCTCCCTTATTTTCCACCTTTCTATTCAGAATGAGCACAGCATCATAACCGCCCTCCACAGATACGTCACTCACTGATTTTCAGCTGAGGGTAGATAGGTAGCCTGTTGTGGAAGTCTTTATATGACAACAAAGAATGAAAATGTGTAAGTTTTGGGTTACTTGTAAATGCCAAGGAGATCTTGGAGGAGGTATGACCTCTTGGTACTGCAAATCATGTTGTCCCTTGCCATTGTTTTATGCTAGCTAGGAATGACTGGAGTTTCATTTCAGCAGCTTCAGGAAGGTAACATTTTCCAAGCATTCCTCAGAAGATTATTTGCATGGAAACCAGCTAGAGAAACTAAGCAGTGTCATAATATTTTCTAAAAATGAAGTGTAATGAGTTTTATGTAAAAGGTAGCTTTGTTACATCCCATAATGGGCCATGGCATAAATCTCTTTTATGTGTATGTTGATTATCAGTTTTTTTATATTTCCATAAATGGATGCTATTGCTTATTATCAACTGTGAAAGGGCCACAACATTGGCTTTTGGATACAATTTAGTACTGCCCAGTATCCATAGAAGGTTATTTAAACTCTGCTCTCACAACTGACAATCATGTGGAACTGCTTATCACTGAAAGCTCTGGGTAAGAGGGTAGTGTTGTGGGTCACTCAAGCAGCAAGCACAATGCAAACAAGACCAGGTTTACTCTTGCCAACCCATCTGCTCCCTTCCCTGCTGTGGTGTTCAGACTGGCTGCTTCTGTATTAGGGTTCTGAGTTTCCATTTTGCTGTTGTATTGTCTCAGTTAATTGCTGCTCCCCCATAGACTCTTCCTTTAACTGCTAGTATAATTTGAGCATTTGTGTTTTCCACACCAAAACACACAAGGCTTCTTTCAGGAGGTGCTGATTACATTGGATTGGTTACTTTCTCTCTAGCAGGAGAAATACCTATATGAACCATACCTATATTGCCATGGTGTGCTGCATTCTACTTCCATTCCCACCCATTACCATTCTGGTATATGGAATCTCTGTGTGCAGAGGTGACATCATAGGCATCCTTCAGTCTCGAGAGACTATGGTAATGTGTTCTGTATGGAGGACTTGGAACAGCGTCTAGTGTTCTGATGCTGTATGCGAAGCTGGAGTGTCCTCTCCAGGACACAAAGCCTGGGTAAAATAATATGGAGGATAGGCTGTTACCCAAGCAAGCAGAAAATCCCCCCCCCTCCAAGTCACTAAAATAGTCCAATGGAAAGGCAAGAGCCAATACAACTGGTTTCAGCGACGTTGCAGAAGTTAACAGAATGACACAAACTGCCTCCGGGACTCCGGCTCTGGATTTTGCCTCAAGGTTGACTCCTGAAGCCTTTTCCATCGGTGGATATAGCCACAAGGCAGTGGAGGTTTGAGATCAGAGTTTTCCTTCTAGGTGGGCTGCATTCCAGGGCTGATGAGTCCCACCTACCCGGCTTGTTCCCTCATGGCATGGAGGACGATGACATGACGGCGCCTCATTGCTTAGGGCTAGGGAACATCTGTCTTCATCATGTCCTACTTCTGTTTTGCCGTTTTGGGAAATAGAAAGTAGGCACTCAGTGGAACCTAGATTTACTCAACATGCCTGCTCTTACATTCTTAGCTGTCATTTGTCAGCATAAGTTATTAATTTATGCTCACCTGACAATCTGATAGTTATCTAGTCTAAATTGAAGTATCCATGTTGTAATCTCCCCAACTCATCAACCAGCATTCAGCACACTGAAGAACTTTCTTCCTTTTCCAGCTAATTTAGGCAGATGCGTGCCTTTTAAAGTTTCTGCATTTCAGTGATCTGCAGCTTGATTTTTTGCGTACCTACTTTGAAAGATATTCTGCTCCAGTCCACAGGCAGTGCTGATTTCAGACATTTTGTCTTTCAAACTAGAGTCTAAATGTTTCCCTTTCTCAGGAGCAAAACTTTACAAATGTCTGAAGAAGTGGACAATGTTCTATAAAAGTTTACATTAAAATGTAGCAGTTTATAGTTGTTGTGAGTTTTTCGGGCTCTTTGGCCGTGTTCTGAAGGTTGTTCTTCCTAATGTTTCGCCAGTCTCTGTGGCTGGCATCTTCAGAGGACTGTCCAAAGAGCCCAAAAACCCCACAACAACTATTAGATCCCGGCCGTGAAAGCCTTCGCAAATATATTGTAGCAGTTAGTCTTTAAAGTGCCACAATATCTTTTTTTGTACATACTTAACACAGCTACAACTGTGAAAACTACAAATTCTTGCTGCACCTTTCAGACACTAATTCTTCACCTTCTCACCCCTATGGTGACACTTTTAGCAGATTTCTTCACCCTGTTGCATTGCAGGACTTGCACAGATACTGGGATCTAGCCCCAAAAATATCTGAAGCTGTAGAGGGCTTCTCTCAGCATTATTCTCAACTGCACATACAGAAGTGGAAATATGAATGACTTGATTATTGTGATGATAGAACAGTCAGATGCAAGTTTGGGAAATAACAGCCTAGCAATTATAATAAGCTTTTTTTTTTTTTTTTAACAAACAACCACTGACAGGAGAAAGTTGATTTCACCCTTCTTTTTTATGAAAGCAGTGTTTTGATGCCTTGTGGGCCATTATGACAGAAGCTCTCTTGGACTGAAACAGAAACATTTTATTGGTGTTATCCAGTGTGGTAGCATGTTATATAACCTGGCATGTTTGAAAAGAAAAGTATATATTTCATTTTTATACGGACATGGAAGTGCTGGGGTGGAAAAAGTCAGTCCTAGAGATTTATGTATGATTCCCTCCCCCCAATTCTAGTCCCTTAATTCAGCCTGCACTTATTGGAAATAGTTTTGCAGCTTTGGAAGGAGAATGAATCTGAGATGCACCAGCTTGGACTGCTTTGGGGTACAGCAATATGCTGAAAGAATATGTTGAGGGCACCCTTTAAGTTAATCCCCTGTGTTTTACAAGTTTCTAGTCAAAGGAAAATATTTAAAAGATGTATTTACTTCAGGGCACCAGCAGAGTGCACTCCTGATATACTGTACAGTACAGTACTTGCCTTTGTGAAATCTAAAGCTGCTTAGGAGAAGAAAAAATTGTTTGCCAGCACTGGATAATTATTTCTGCATCACTTGTGTTTACTGGAATGTAAGTGTAACATGAGTCACCTGATTGAGAAAACTTCTTTATCACCCAGTGTCAGTTTTCTAACTCCCGGGCTTTAAAATATCACACCTTCCCAACCTAACCAGCATAATAAAGCAATTGAAACCTTACTGAAGAAGTGCATCAATGGAAGATAGAAAGAGCAATGGAAGATAGAAAGAGCTGTGAAACTAAAACGGCCGGTGTGAGATGATTTGGGAGGGAAAGAAACACAGTATTCATCTGGTGCGAGAAATGGCTTGATGCCAAGTAAGCCTCTTGCTAGAGTGTCCACAATACAGAAGACCCTTTCCCCAGTCCTCCTCTGGCTAACTTCAGAAAAGACACCTATGATGAGCCTTAGAGGTGATCTTAAGGTTCCAGCAGATTTATGTTGGAAGTGAAGTGCTTTAGATGCCTAGGTTCCCAAGCTGTATAGACCTTGAGAGATCAAAATTAGCCTATTGATTTCTGTCTAAGAATGGACTCATAGCCAATGAAGCTCTTTAAGACCCATCCATCCACCCATGTGTGCACGTTTAACCACAGCGCCACCACGTCCCTACATTAGTCATATGATTAATACTGCATCTAATCTGGGCCTTCTAAAACCAAGCAGCCAAGGAAATTGGTGCACATACTGTAGATGGTTAACCATTTAGATGGCTAAAAAGACCTGTATGTTACCTTTGCAAATGTTGTTATGCATCCAAATACTACTTTAGCCGATCACAAATAGCTATTTGGGTTACACCAACACTAATAAAATTTCTGTGTTAGGAGAAAATTGTATGCCTGTTGCATGATTTGGCAGAGTTGGCAGCAGTGGCTCTTTTTTTGAAAACCACTAGTTTTAAGCACAACATTGATATTTCACTTCTTTCCAATATTGGTGTGTTATGCCTCACAGATGCTCCTCTGCTTTTACCTCCCATCTTTCTTCAGCCCTATAAAAGGGCAAAATGCTAACTCTCTTCCTCATGGGAAGTTGTAGCATTGCCTAAATAGGTTTATAGATCAGACAAAAGCCATCCGTTGACAATCTCAGATAATCTGCTGGGTAAATTGCAGGCAATGTGTCGAAAGACTATTTCAAAGTGTTGAAATAACTTTCAAGAGACTCTTTCTCTCTCTCTTTCTTTCTTTCTCTCTTTCTTTTTCTTTCAGTAGGAAGCAGTATGCCTGCAACCAACTGTCAATACAAGATAGTAACCCTATTTGGATGGTGGAAGGAATGGAAGGATGATATATAATGGATGGATTTGTATTATCCATCCAAATGACTAATCTTTTCTCCTCAGACTGCCTAATAAGATAAGCCAAAACTTAATTACAACAGCCAGAATTCTGTTCATAATGACAGAGTATCACTGCTCTGTAGGTGGAGCATTCTGCCATTCTCCAGCAAGCTCCAGTTTTCAGTCATCCAAGCCTGAGAGTACCTGGTTCAAAACAACAGGGCTTATTTGTGTCTAAGGGGATAGTGAACAACTCATTACACAACTCATTACAGTGGTGCCTCACAAGACAAAAGTAATTCATTCCACAAGTAGCGTCGTACTGCAAAAGTTTTGTCTTGCGAAAGCGTGGTTTCCCATAGGAATGCATTGCAATGCATTCCTATGGGAAACCTTGCAAGAATAATGAATTATTTTGGTCTTGCGAGGCATCGCTCTTGCAGGGAAAAAATCATCTTGTAAAGCACGGCCATAGAAAAAGCCGTCTTGCGAGTCATCACAACAATTGCAGAACACTTTCATCTTGCGAGTTTTTCGTCCGGCGAGGCATTCGTCTTGCGAGGCACCACTGTATTTAAGCAACCGGGTGCAAAATGAATTCATTGTGGCTATGGAAAAGAGTGACAGGATTCTCACCAATGTTAGGAAACTGAAATAGCGAAAAATTACAGTATGCTTTATTTTTTAAAAAGGGGGAAATGGATTTATTTGCTTCTTAAGAATCTGATTTGAAAAGTGTCCATAAAGGAATCATTGCTGTTGAATATACACTGTGAAGCATCAAACAGGACTTCTAAGTGGAATTTTCAGGAAAAAAAATTGAGAGGAGGAACCATCGGGAATCAAATATCTGTTTGCTCACTTGCAAATTTATATTTTTAAAAGTGTATTGATGAATCTGACATTGCAAATGGGGAAAATGTGCATCCCTGCCATGTCCACAAGCCCCAAAACCTTTGAGAAAAGTAAAAACCAGATCCTTGATAGTTTAATGCAACAAGCTGTGAGTTCTGGCTTCTCTTTGGGGCTTTTGTGCATCATGAAGGAAATTGAGCATTACTCTCATTGTAACCTTCATAATATACTTTGTCAGGTCTCTTTAAAGAGACAAGAATGCTGCATCTTATCCCCGGGGATTGGATGGGAATGAACAAAACAATAGCCTTGCTGTGTGTGCTGAGTCTGTCATTAACAATAATAGCGTGAGCATATATTGCATTGACTGGAAAGACTTGCAAAGATCTGAATTTAAAATAATAAGCCCTGGTCATAAAACTGTAACATGTTCTGGGTGTATGGAAGTCAGCAATGATAGCTGTGTGTCTGAAGCTTTCAGACACAAGCTCTTTCCACGTACTGTCCCTACATTTGAGTGGTTCTGTGTTGCAGCAATGGCTATCTTTTTAAAATCAACCCTTCAAGAAGACAAGCTTTTGTGGAAGGACAACAGGGAGCTTTTGCACCTATGGCTTGCATGCTGTTTCAAGACAGCTGAAGTTTGTCTTCCTTCCCAACCCAATACAAAGTTCGAACACTAGGTATATGCAAATCTTACTTTGAGTTGATGGTGGCTGGGTCCAACCGGGCAAATGAGTAACATAGTGCTCATTTTGCAAAACAGGCATGTTTTCAAATTTTGGATCAAAGATCGTGCAAAAGAAACATTTTTTTGGATATAAGAGATCTGGAGATCTCAAACATTTGCATGTCTCTGAGGATTGTACTTGACTTAATAAAGATATGTTAATCTCGAATTTCAGACACATATAAGGGTGCTCTGTAGTCACCTGCATTTGCATTGCTTTAGGCACCACAGTTCAAAAGGGAGAATAATACTAAAGTTGGATAGCAGTGTACCTTTTTGACCATAGAGACAACTTGCTGGCTGTTTGCAAGAATCTTTTGTACAGATATCAATAGCAGAGAAAAGGTCTATGCAAATGTTGCATATAAACATGTGTAATAAAACTTTGATGAGCTGCTTCCTTGATGCAAAGTAGCAGCGGCAATGGGCAATTTAGAACACAGCAGTATGAATGGAATGAATTCTTAAATCTGACACTTCCTGGTTTCCTTACAATTTTCCTAGGCTGCTATTCCTATCCTTTGGGTTGCTACCTTCCAAACACATACTAAATAAATCAATAAAATAATACATACATATATACTGTACATATTAAGAAAATTGCTGGGGAAATTGTTTAAAAAGGAACGGGAATGAAAAGGGTCAAGCAGCTCTTCCTCTACCTCAGAGAATGCCTTCTCTAATTGATTTGCAGTAATGTTTTGGGTTTTGTGTGTGTGTTTAGTCGTTTAGTCGTGTCCGACTCTTCGTGACCCCATGAACCAGAGCACGCCAAGCCCTCCTGTCTTCTACTGCCTCCCGGAGTTGTGTCAGGTTCATGTTGGTTGCTTCGCAGACACTGTCCAGCCATCTCATCCTTGGTCGTCCCCTTCTCCTCTTGCCGTCACACCTTCCTAACATCAGGGTTTTTTCCAAGGACTCTTTTCTTCTCATGAGATGGCCAAAGTACTGGAGCCTCAGCTTCAGGATCTGTCCTTCCAGTGAGCACTCAGGGTTGATTTCCTTTAGAACTGATAGGTTTGTTCTCCTTGCAGTCCAGGGGATTCTCAAGAGTCTCCTCCAGCACCACAATTCAAAGGCATCAATTCTTCGGCGGTCTGCTTTCTTTATGGTCCAGCTCTCACTTCCATACATCACGACAGGAAAAACCATAGCTTTGACTATTCGGACTTTTGTTGGCAAGGTGATGTCTCTGCTTTTCAACATGCTGTCAAGATTTGTCATCGCTTTCCTCCCAAGAAGAAGGCGTCTTTTAATTTCGGGGCTGCTGTCTCCATCTGCAGTGATCATGGAGCCCAGGAAAATAAAATTTGACACTGCCTCCATATCTTCCCCTTCTATTTCCCAGGAGGTGATGGGACCAGTGGCCATGATCTTAGTTTTTTTGATGTTGAGTTTCAGACCGTTTTTTGCACTCTCCTCTTTCACTCTCATTACAAGGTTCTTCAATGCCTCCTCACTTTCTGCCATCAGAGTGGTATCATCTGCATATCGGAGGTTGTTGATATTTCTTCCAGCAATCTTAATTCCGGCTTGGGCTTCTTCCAGTCCAGCCTTCCGCATGATGTATTCTGCATACAAGTTAAATAAGATGGGGGACAGTATACAGCCTTGCCGTACTCCTTTCCCAATTTTGAACCACTCAGTTGTTCCATGACCAGTTCTGACTGTTGCTTCCTGTCCCACATATAGGTTTCTCAGGAGACAGATAAAGTGGTCAGGCACTCCCATTTCTTTAAGAACTTGCCATAGTTTGCTGTGGTCCACACAGTCAAAGGCTTTTGAATAGTCAATGAAGCAGAAGTAGATATTTTTCTGGAACTCTCTGGCTTTCTCCATAATCCAGCGCAAGTTAGCAATTTGGTCTCGAGTTCCTCTGCCTCTTCAGAATCCAGCTTGTACTTCTGGGAGTTCTCGGTCCACATACTGCTGAAGCCTACCTTGGAGGATTTTGAGCATAACCTTGCTAGCGTGTGAAATGAGTGCAATTGTGCGGTAGTTGGAGCATTCTTTGGCACTGCCTTTCTTTGGGATTGGGATGTAGACTGATCTTTTCCAATCCTCTGGCCACTGTTGAGTTTTCCAAACTTGCTGGCATATTGAATGTAGCACCTTAACAGCATCATCTTTCAAGATTTTAAATAGTTCAATTGGAATGCCATCACCTCCACTGGCCTTGTTGTTAGCCAGGCTTTCTAAGGCCCACTTGACTTCGCTCTCCAGGATGTCTGGCTCAAGGTCAGCAACTACATTGTCTGGGTTGTCCGGGATATCCAAATCTTTCTGATATAATTCCTCTGTGTATTCTTGCCACCTCTTTTGGGTTTTACTTAACATTTTAGGAGAGATGTAATGTATAATTAGCTCTTAACTGTTAAAATTGCTTGCTTTCCAGTATGAGAGTTTTTAATACAGCAAGGACACACTTCATACCAATATCTTCATTCAGTTTCTGCATTAATTTACAAAATTGTTCCGTAGTTCTCTGCCTTTTAATTTATAAGCTATTTGTTAGATGGCAAGTTATGTATTAAGAAGTTTAAATATGTACCAAACAGATGGAAATAGTGATTCAAGTATATGTTATAAATATTTGTGAGGTATGTATATGTGGCTTATACAAGAAAACTGACACCAAACAGGAAACTAGAGAGAGAGAGATAGAAGGCGTTGTTTAGTTTTTAGTTCTAGGCAATATGGGTTTTTTTGTGTGTGGCAGTATGGGTCAGAAAGGTTTGGTCAGTCATAATATGGATGCCTTCATGTCTCCTGTCTCAGTTTGCTGGATCTTGTGGCACTGGCTGAAATTTCAGAGAACTACTCTGCTTCTCCCGGTCTGCAGCTGGGTAGACAAATCTCAGGATGACCAATGCAGGTCAAGGTACACATTTGTTATGTATGAAGTGGCTTAAAACCTGGATGCCTATCTCTGCCCTAGCAGGGCTCACTAGCTCAGAGCAAATCTTATACAATATAGTTGATGGGCGAATATATTTTGGGCTATAGTGGCATAGGGAGTAAAGCAAGGTCTGGAGCACCAGCACCCTGATTTGTGAGCCTTCTTGTTGCACCAACCCTGAGGTAGTTTGTGCAACAAGTAACACAGGGCCTGGAAGAAGTAGGAAAAAACCATGGGCTCCTAGTAAGTGTTCCACAAGAATCAGCAGCAGTGCAGATTCCAGGAAAGCTCTCCATGTGTCATCTGTGTTACAAACAAGGCTACACAGTCTACAAGCCCATGCACTTAACAATTGTCAGAAGGTTTCTGTTCAGCCCTATGTATAGGATCTCCACAGTCAATCTACAACATACAAGCACAATGTACGTAAATTTGTTCAATACTGAAGATATTACTTCATTGCATTATGTCTGTAATTTAAGAAGGGATAAGTTAATTCCTTCTGCAGCTTGTAGGATGTGGCTTCGCTAAATAGTGAGGAATGCTGCTTTGGCCTCTGTTATGGGTGCTGAAGTGATAACAAGGGGGATGGGGCAAGAGTGTGTTTTGTATTGGACCACAGCAATGCCTATATATTTTTGGTTATTTTGAATATTTAAAAAGGTAACTGTTATCACTTTTCAGAAATTGAAAGTAAACAATTATTATCAACTATTTCTTTGGGTACCTTGGAGCTATAACTGTAACTGGCTGCTTCTTAAAAAGTAACTTGCCCAGCCTCTGGTATTGCTGTAGCATCTGTTTGAATAAGACTGCATTTTAGTTAGAAAGTGAAACTACTACTGCCAACCTAGCAATTCGAAAGCATGTAAAAATGTGAGTAGATAAATAGGTACCACCTCGGTGGGAAGGTAACGGTGTTCCATGTCTAGTCGTGCTGACCACGTGACCATGGAAACTTGTCTTTGGACAAACGCTGGCTCTATGGCTTGGAAACGGGGATGAGCACCGCGCCCTAGAGGTGGACATGACAGGACTAAATGTCAAGAAAATACATAAGAAAATTCAGTCTTGGGTCACATTTGAAGCAAGCTATGAAGCCTTTAGAACTCCAGAAGTTCTTCATCATGGTCTGTTTCACACAAGTTTTGCAGTGAGATAATCAGCAGATATCATTGTTTATCACATAATTTTAGGCTTAGTAATGACCATCATGGAGGGACATGCAGCTCCAGAGAGTATACCAACATAAGAAAAGCAGCTACACAGGAGGACCTGTTACCATAAATGCTGGTATATATGTACCAGTTCTATAACCCTACATCACTATATTTTACACACACACATTCTCAGGCACCACTAAGAACTTTTCAAAGGAATTACACGACCTTATGACCAAAGTTTTAAGTGAATAGGTCAGACTAAATAGGTGAATAGGTCCACAGATCTCCCTGGAACTCCCACCAGTCTCTTCATCATTTATTACACCAAACTGGGCATCCATGGATGTTACATAGTTTCAGGCACTGGCTGTATACATGGACTCCATCCTTTATCAGAAGAGTGAGAACGGTGAGTATGTGGTGGTTCTGCTCCCAATCACTCTGACATGTGGCCCTTGACAGTTATTACTCAAGGAAATGAAACTCAAAAGGGTGTGTGAGAAAAGGGAGGCTATTCATACACTACATATTAAAATATTTACAGCTAACTATCTTCAAGGATATTTCCAGCCTCTTGTTGCTGATAGAGACCATAATATAAAACAACAAAGACTAACTTTAAATCTCATGGTAATCAAACTTGAACAAATGAATTTCCAAGAGACAGTCCATCAGAAGTTATTCATCATGATGTTCAGCTCCCCAGCCCCACCCCCACCCCCGTAGCTTGATCTGGAAGGTGCAGCTAGACTCTGTTGTTTTTACCATGACAGATTAACACAGCTATAGCGCTGGAACTGCTGACAATAAAAGTCTTTCTCGAGGCTTTTAATTTCCAAACAACATAATAATGCTCAACAGTAAAAACATAAAAACAGCAGAATGAAAACACCAACTAGTCACTCTCAGGTTCCTGTACTATTCTCTCTCTATTCTGCTTCTCACATAATAGTTCTGACTAGAGTAAAGCCTATGGCTGAATTCCCTGGCTGAATTGTTCATATATACTTTGCATTTGATTCAATGGATCTACTCTAGTTGAGCCTGCTAACTGAATTCTGGTTTGTATATTTGAACCAGACATGTGGTGTACAGTCTTTCAGAGAAAAGATGCTTTGAAACTCAGGACTGTCCTCTAGTAACCCTTCAGATAAAGTAGGACACAAAATTCAGGGGTTCAGCCTCCTGCACATCTCCCAACACATCCTATGTCAAAGGGTTTCATATTTACCCCAGTTCTGAAATGCCAGGAAATTGCAGCTGTTAAAAACCACACCCTTAACAAATGGAATTATTTAGTCCCAACAGATATGGCATGCTATTCTAAGCCTCTAAACCACACAGC
Organism: Pogona vitticeps; assembly: GCF_051106095.1. Taxonomy (NCBI): domain Eukaryota; kingdom Metazoa; phylum Chordata; class Lepidosauria; order Squamata; family Agamidae; genus Pogona; species Pogona vitticeps. The sequence goes on from NC_135786.1 coordinate 40,322,023, forward strand.
AACAGTCTTCCGTAAATTATCCAGTCATATCACCCATAACCCAGTGTGTATATGTTTCTAAATCAGATAGTTTAGAAACCCAATTTATCTCCTGCTGCACAGTCCAAGATCTCCCTAGAGCTTCTCAACAGAGGAAAACCCACCTTTCTTAATCCGTAGCATGTTTTCTTCTGAGTGTTGGCAAGAGATTTGGGCTTGGATCAATGCAGGCCTGAGAGGTTTAATAACACTACATTGATTCTCTTTCACACTGAGTTGCTCAGCTCAGGAGCAGGTGTTTTTGTGTTCCTTTTCAGTCTTGCTTTATTATCCATAGAATGATTTTATCCATTATTAAGAGATCCCTGTTTAATAAAGCATTGGGTTTTAAAGGATCAGAAAGCTACACTTTTTTTTCCTTTTTAATACAGTCAATAGAATGCCCCCTTTTATTGGACACGGAACGGAGTTCTGGTCTTGGGAGATGCCTGCAGGACTCAAAGTTGGGATACGGTTAGCAATACAGGTGCTCAGTGAATTTAACAATATAGTCTTATAAAATACTGGAGGAATAATGCACATTCTCTGTGAACTAAGATACCCTTCATGTTTTAAAATAGAATTTATGCTGCCCTTGAATATATAATTATCAGGATCACTTACAAATAAAACTCATTAATTAGGTCACAATTTGCTGTGGCTAAAATGAGGAAACAGGGCAGAGTTGCATTCTTCATTCCCATCGTGTTTAGGAAGTGCAGTTCCAGCCCTAATGTTTGTTTGGGTTTTTTTTTTGTTGGATTCCCAGTTCCCTAACCTTCCCATTCAATCTGCCCTCTTTACTTTGCCACCTGTCACCTGCATGTTTGTAAATATGCATATAGGCTCTTAAATAGTATGAATAAGAAAACATCAATTTGTAAATATTGCAGTGAGATGTTCTACCTTCTTCAGTTGCAATGAATAAAAGTTACTATATCCAGGCTGATAGGTTAGCTTTAGTGAGTCAGATACCCTGCTGTGGAGCCAGAGGCTAGGAATCTGATTCTCCAGCATGCTTCCTGGGAGAAGAGCCACCCTGTACAGCTGTGGGCAACCTGCACAGTTCCAGAGTGCCTACAGAGAAAGTAATTGTAGACCATTTTGAATATTCGGTACCTAGAAGACCCTGGAAAAGTTTGCCATAATTCAGAATCAACTTGATAGCACTTAATTATTTATATTTAAATTGGTAGTTTTAAAATGTAGATGACAGGGCATTCCAAAGTGGAAGGATGCTATCAGGAGTTGCACTGCAGGTTCACTTTTCAGTGCCAAATCTACGAATCCAGGACTTCTCTCTTTTATTCCCCTAGCATTCCGGGATCTGATGGTATGTATTTCCCAATCACTGACCAGAGAGGCCATGTTGTTCTGAATTAAAATGACTTCCCTCTGATTGGTCAAAAATTTCTTTCCTGAAATCACAAAAGAAGGGAAAAAAATCTGGTTCCAAAGTATTTCCCAGTATATCGGGGGACTGTATTAAAATGGAGAGACCTCCCCCTTACTCTGAATTCTCCTGTTAGGTATCATACATAGAAATTTTTAAAAGAGAAAGAATAATCTAAACAACGCCCAAACCCTATTGAGTTTTTATGCCAATGTAAAGTACTTGGCATAAGGTTTGTTGGCAGATTACCTCATGTTAAGAAGTTAGAATAGGCATTTGTCGTTGCTCACCAAGTTGCATGACTCAATGTGCAACAGCAAATGCCTGTGCTAATTCCTTAACATGTTAGCTCACCAACAAAGTATCAAATGTCTGATACTAGCAGGTTTAGCCAAAATGATTGTTGTTATTTAGTCGTTAAGTCATGTCCGATTCTTCGTGACCCCATGGACCAGAGCACGCCAGGCCCTCCTGTCTTCCACTGCCTCCCGGAGTTGGGTCAAATTCATGTTGGTCGCTTTGAAGACACTGTCCAACCATCTCATCCTCTGTCGTCCCCTTCTCCTCTTGCCTTCACACTTTTCCAACATCAAGGTCTTTTCCAAGGAGTCTTTTCTCATGAGATGGCCAGTGTACTGGAGCCTCAGCTTCAGGATCTGTCCTTCCAGTGAGCACTCAGGGTTGATTTCCTTTAGAATTGATAGGTTTGTTCTCTATGCAGTCCAGGGGACTCTTTCCAGTCACCATTTGTCTAATCTCCCACAAGCAAGAGCATCCAGGGCAGGACCTCCAAATAATGATCTTTATGAGAGGATATAATCTTTTCCATTACCTGTTTTCTGTCCAAGTAGGACTTAGTTCCTCCTGGTGTCTTCCAATGCATCCCATATTACAATCAAATTCCCTTGTGGCCTACTATGAAGCAAGGGAAGCATTAAGGAAAAAAGGGTTAATACATTTGCATTAGTCATTATTTTAAACATTTATAGCACATTCACATTAGTCAGTGTTTCATGGATAAATGCATTAGTAACACAGTGCAAAAACCTTATTTCTAATGTTTAGGTTTTTAAAAAGAAAATCTGAGAAAGATGACATAAACACTCCTCAGTTCCCCTGACAGGGCAATATGTGTTAGGAAAAAACCATATACATTTAAGTCATTACAGTACACTAAAAAACTAGCATGTTAAAATTAACACAAATTAAGTGTTATATAACACTTTCAGGATGTAAAAAGTAGAAACCAGCTCTTTATTCTGTATTTCTTTAAATGAGTGGTTAAAAAGCTCTGGCTCAATGCGTTTCAGCGAAGCCTTCTTCAGGAACTGAGCATAACACAAAGTCACACATTACATATTGAATCATTCACATTTTATTTTTTAAAGATTATATATATACACCTGGCTTGGGTCTCTCAACTTTATATAAATACATGCATTTATACTAAGCACATTAGGCATTATAAAATATATTAGACAGAATATCAAACACATACTAAGCTTCTTTATACTCTCTGCACCTTTCTTTGGTCTATATCAGCTCCAAAACTAATTGAAAGTGTTTGAAAGTGCAGGCACTAGGAGAGGAGGCCTTTGTACACAGCTGTGCAGGGTGGCGAGATAACCAGCCCAACAGTGTTATCATAATAAAGGGAGAAACTCTATTTCTTCGTTTAACTCATGAGGTACTAGGGTGTTCAATTTCAGGAGCCAGTCAATTGCCCTTTTTAGTAAAGACCTTTCACAGTTCCCAATAACATGTTTCTACTTTCTACATCCTGAGACTTCATCTCTCGTTTATAATCTGGACTTCCGTGGATGTACTTGCTCCTTTTGTTTTGTTTTATATAACACTTTGCCTGATTGGATAACAAGTCCTTACAAACAAGAGACAAAGTCTTATATGTAACAGTGTTACTTGTAAATGTTACTTCTGAGGTTTGCTGTTTATCCCATCAAGTAGGCCAAGAGAACAGGTGAACTGAAGAATTTAGTAGCAACATAAGAGATGTTCTTGCACACAATATCAGCCCTGAACTCTTAAACAGCTATTTCTGTGGGGTCAACAGCTGCAGTTCTCCTCATCAGTAATAACTCCATCATCTTAGGTAATTACACAGCAGAATACAAATAAGTAACTTGTAGCAATCTGTGAGATAATTACAGCAACAAGAAAGCAATTGAATTACTAATATATAATGTCAATCAGCAGTTGAAGAATTTTAAGTGCAAACAAGGCAGTCAGGGAGTCTTTATATTACCAATACTAGAGGGACTGCTTGCTGGGGGGGAAAGGCAATAGAAAGTGTTTCCACAAGGTAAAGTGAACTGAAAAGCTATCCAATCCAATAGCCCTGGATTTAAGAGTACTTTACTACCCAGTGCTTTACATACATCAGCCAATCTTAAGGTGGGATCACACAGGCATTTAGTCTATTATTTGGTCCACTGCAATCATACAATGTAATTGTTGGAGCAACCCACCCATTCCTAGCTGTCCCCTTATGGGTCCCTGTTATCGGCCACAGAAGGGCAAATGAAATGAAAAAAAAAATAAACTGTATTTGGGAAGCACTGATACACTGCATTAAAAAAAATCATTATTTTTTAAAAAAGAACATTTCCTCCCAGAAGTGGGAGGAGACAGGAGGGGGATTTCTTTTTTCCTTTTCTTAAAGATCAGGTCAAGAGCTTGCCCACAGCTGGATCTATAGCTGGCTGGCACTGACAATATGGGAAATTTCAAAGAGGGAGCCGCTAGACCAGATAGGGTTGCTTGTGATGCTTATGCCATTTGGGTTTGAGGATCACACTGAATGGCATACTGGACCACTCTGCAACCTGTAGTAACCTTATTTAGCTTTATCGAGTTCACTCCAAGAGCCCAGGTAGACAAGCTCTTAGTTAAGCCCAGAGTTTGGGTATAAATACAAGTAATCAGTGGCTTGTATTTAATTCCCTTTCATGCAATGACCTAAGTTAGAGAATGACTGGAAACGTGTAAGGACGATGATCTCTCCCAGTGCAGTCTAAATATACCTTTTGAGTGACTGTTATGCACTCATGTTTGTACCCATGTGATTTACTTCTCCTTCGTATGCACTGTGAGTTGCTGTTGGAACAAGAGGATGGCTGTTGATTCCCCCACAATGTCACTTTTGTTATCGTGGTTGTAGCCATCGGATTCATCTTTCTCTGGGGAATGTGGAGTAGAATAGGAGCATGCCCTGCAAAAAAAAAATGTTTTTTGTATTGCTGTGTCCTTTTTTTCCTCTTCAGTTCTCGTAAGACTTCATCCTTAGTAAAAGTTAAAACATCATCATTAAAGGCCACTAGGAAGGATAAAAAATGGTTGAAATGCACTTGTAGTTTGTTTTCAGCTATTATGCAGAAAAGCCTGTCTTAAAGAAGAAATGAGGACAGAAGCCTGAACAATGTGCCAGAACAGAAGAGAACCGTCGTTCCTTGCAGGTTTGGTTCTCAGGAACCTTCTTGTCAATGAAGCTAAGCAAGGTTTTTTTTGGTTATTTGCTAAAAATGAACCATGTGTTTGCCTTCCAGAAACGAAGGCCTTCCACAAAGAGTGTGGGTTATTGGGAACATTAAAGAATAACTGAGGAAGCTGGACCTATTAAGATTGGAACTGAAAAATCATGACAGGCTTTGCTTTGTTTAAGAAGCAAGGATTGGTCTTTAGGATGCTGCACTTACAGTTTTTGGCTGAGAGTTGGAAAGCATGAACAAAAATCATTTCAGAACTCTCTGTCTTTGAAGACTGGCCTTTGGGATCTTTGCCTCTTTGGCTCCTGGTGCTTGATATTCAATAAACATATAATTATGTATTTTGCATATCCAGAATCCTGTGAGTATAGTTGGAGGGCTCCTCTGTGAGTTGCACAATTTCATACATCCACAAACACCAGGAGGCATTAGCAATCACAGAAGTAGAAACCTGAAAGTGTATGTAGGGCCTAGCTCTGTTAACATCATTTCCCCTATGTTTTATTGTGCTGGAGCACCCAAGCTCTTTCGGCCTGAGGAAACCTTTTTGTTTCAGCATGTTAAACAAATAAAATGCATCAAGTAGTCCTCAGCCCAATTAAAGGTGCTTCCTGCTAAAATAAACTGCTGAAGGCAGTGCGTCCATAAACATAAGCCTTTTTCTTGGGGGTATGTCAGTAATTAGCAGTTTGAGATATGCAGAGTGCTAATATTATTTGAAACAAGTGCTTGATTCTACTTCACACATACTGTAAGAGTATGATTTATTGCTTTAGTCAAAATCAAAACAAACCGTAATCTCACAGCAGCAAACACAAAGGCATGGAACTGGTGGTTTTTCCTGACAGAGCACTCAGAATTTAGTATCCTTTGTGTTTTACTGTTTGTTTTGTGTCAGCTTTAAACTCACAGACCACCAAGAGCCACATTAATTTGGTGCCTTACTGAGCTGTGATCCATTTCAAAATTCTCTCTTTTGCTATCATGTATTGTCCCAAGTCTGTTCTGAGTGCCTTTAAAATATGGCTTATTGGACAGAATTCGTATCAGCAAAATGAGTGTTCTAAAAAAAAAAAGTTTGTTTGAATTCAACACAAGCACACCCACATTCATCCAACTGTCCAAAATTCAGAGCAGCAACAGCACAATAATCAATTACTTTGGAATGCTGAAATGAACTGCAAATTAGCTGGCACATTGATGTGCCTTTTAAAGGTTACAGGATTTAAATCTGATACAAGGAAGGGACTAAATACAGCCATGTTCTCTCCTTGTCAAATGTTAAGGACAAGATAAGAGATAAGGATGGATAAATGTATTCATCTTGCTTCTCCCGACATTTGGTTTTGCACTAATAAAGTTTTACCTTGAGAGTAATCTGGACTAGTTCAATTATTCAAAGAAAAATTCAAATTATTAGACTAATAAATTGTGCTAACTCAGTTCAATTTAACATTTCAGACTATGTTTTATGAAGAAATGTGAACAGACATATTTTAAAAGTAACATAGACTTTAAGATGACCAGTCTTGTTTAGAGGATAGAATGATGACTAGGACACAGGAGACCTGGATTCGAAGCTCTGCTCAGCCATAGAAACTCACAGGAAGAGGTGGAACTGGTTAAACTATTCTTAAATTTCTTACCTTAAAAACCCTATCAGAGTTTCTACAAGTTGGTTTCCACTTGGCTGTACATAACACAAGATAGGTCTTTAAAAGCTATCTCTCTTGTGACTTTCTGCTATAAAAAGAGTGTGAAGTAGTTGAGAACTTGGAAGTAATTGTTTCTTCTCCCTCTTGATTTCAGTGCTGTTTTTATATTGATGTTATGCTGCTCTGTGTTTGTTTTATGATTTCTGTGTCCATCTTGTACTCTATATGGATTAGTTTTTGTTTGATTGTTGATTTTAAAGCTCTGTGGACTGGCTAAAGGACTTGATTTAATTTGTGGCATACAAACGCCATAAATAATATAACAAATTAATAAATGCGGAAGCTTATGCTCATATCTGTGAAGATTCTCAGTCATCCAGGTGAGGTTATCTGGAAGGTGAGTCATGGCAACTGGACTTCTTTCTTGCTAGGTTGAAGACAGATTGTAACAAATAAAGAGGAGACAGATTGTATCTAAGGCTGTTGACTCCGGGCTAGCCCCTAAACTTTCCAAGTGAAAATTAATTGCCAATAAATCTTGACAAGAGAGAGAGTTCAAATGGTTGCTGTTTTATTTAGTTAGATAAAAAGTGTGATGGAAGTCATGCCTCCAAGTGTAGGCAGGAACAACTGTGCCATGCACAGGAAGACTGAGACTTTTATACCATTGGTTTCACAAGGGGAGGGGAGGAAGAATGGGTGGTTCATGGTACAAAGAAGTGGGAGGAGAATGAGTGGTTCATGGCCTATTGGCAGAAGGTATGGGGTTACAAGGGAATCCAAAACTTTATCTGAGTGGGAATCACAGGAAGGATGGAATTTTACAACAGGATTGGTCAACAGACAGCAATTATGGAAATACATGGTTACACTATTGCATTCTATTGACAAGAAAACACTTCATTATCTTGCAAAGAGGTTACAAGGTTGGGGGGGGAAAGAAGACTTCCAAGGTGATAGGAAATAATGTTTGCATAGCAAAAGGTATTGTGTAGTAAGTACTTTCTAGGTGCCGGAGTTCAATTTGCATAGGATTGGTCGTATTTTTGCCTAGAGGAAGAGAGACAAAAGCCCAGCTGTGTGTGTGTGTTGGTGGAAGGAATGACGTCTGCTGTGTCTGTTTTGCTCCTCCAATCTAGAATGGAAGGAGAGATAACCTCCCTTGGTGAAGGAAAACCTGGCCAGCCTTATTCCTTTACAGAAACTCTTTGAGGGAACAAGAAACATGTACATATATGTATAAATCTGGCTGTGTTTTATCTTTCCAAACTGTATTATGTGTGATCTGATTAGAGGTGTGTTCTTCTTGCGTGTTTCATGTAGTGCCATGGTCCCTTCAAGGTCTCCACCTTAGGTGGTTTGAGAGACGGGTCAGGGAGATCATACATGTGCATATAGAAAATATCTCACTCAACAGGGGTGGAGGCCTGAGATACAGTCTGTCTCCTATTTGTTATGCTGCCCTTTCATCCATCCCCAGAAAAATTAGGACCACACATACCAGAAAGACTACTGTTAACAACTGTTAATAACCCATGACAATGGGTGGAGAAGGACTGCAGAAGTGGGATTATCCCTCACCCCCAGTCCTTTGTCCTTCTAAGGAGCCTATTCAGACCAGGGGGAAGTGAAACCAACATGGAGGATATATCAGGGATTTCCTATCAATTCTCTTCAGACTGAAGAAGCTACTTGTATGAGTAGCAAAATGTTTCAACCTATCAAGAAAGAAGTCCAGTTGCCAAGACACAACTTCCAACTTCAATTTTCAATAGGCATGTATATATCTGCTTCCAGACATGAACCTCCCTCACAGGCTCAGATCAACTGTGTGTTGTAATGCGGAAATGGCCACACAAGCATGTGTGGAGTGCTGCTTTTAAAAAGAGTGTACATATATACCAAGAAAAATGGTTCTGTACTCCCTTTAGTGTGTTTTATATTGATTCTTCCTTATTCCATGGGTTTAGGAACGGTCACAATTAATGTTAAAGAGGCAAACTGGATCATTGTTTCTCAATAGCTTATTGCCTAATCCATAGAAAAACAGCAGATGACTTTAAATCTTACAGTCATGTTAAGCATTAATGGAAATGTGTATTTCAAGCAATTAGCCCACTTTTCCTCCCACCATGCATTTTCCTTATAGATGCAAGTTTGGCTAATTTAACTTGCAAATTAAACTAATGTTTGTCTTCCAGTGACTAATCACAGAATAAAATAGGCTGAAATGCAAAACATAGTTGTGAAGCACATGCAAAAAAAAGATGTCTTTCACCACTTGAGAAAGCACTGGTACTAAATATGATCTCAACATCTGGTTTGACCCTAGGGATGATCCCAAAGCAGCTCAAACTTCAAAGCATCTATCTTTCATTAAATACCTGTCCTTGGGCAAATGTGATTTCTAAATCTATTTTGCAAGGTTATTAAAATACAAACAGGTGAAAACAAAACTGAAGGCTTCTGGCTGTTTGTAATTCAACACTTGAGTACTCTTTCTAACCATCTTAAACCCTAGCCTAGCTTCTGATGGAAGCATAGTTCTGTCTTGACATGATACAACTCCTCCATAGTCTTGTCATATGATCAACTTAAAACCAGCAGATTAAGAAACACTGACTACAGGGATGAACTCTTAATTCCCCCTCGACTAACCTATTTGTTTTCTGACTGCTCTGAGTAAATCTTTACCTCTCCAATAATAATCATCAGCACCTTTTTGCTTTTTTTCCTGAAGTTATCCATTTTGTCCTTAGCCACAATACTCCTTTCTCCTTTAATGTCCATCATTTCTTTAGATTCTGTCCTGTATACCAATTGTCTATGGGGGACCTGATGCACTAGAATCCCAATCTGTTCTACTTGGGATGGCCACATCCATTTCTCTGTGACACAGCTGTATCATGCCTTCCTAGCTTTTGTACAGGTCCGTCCCCCCTTCTTAAATACTGACTTGCCTTTTTCCAGGCTTTGTAAGAAGAGCTCTGATACTGGGACAGTGGATAGTTCTTGACATCCTTTTTGGTCCCATCTTTTGCATTTGCCTTCTTCCTTTAAAATGTGGTCCCAGAAGCTTCTCTGAAATTGTGTTACATGACGTCTGTGCTGGTGTGCTGGGCTTGCTTTTGCTGTGTCATTTGATTATTTAAACTCAATGCATTGTTTTCCTGCTCCTCATCAGAAAAGATTCTGGGAGCAGTTTCCATACAGTCAATTACAGAAAACAAAACAAAACCTACAGTCTTACAATCTCAAAAGCAAGAATACAAAGGAAAAGGAGGAAAGAGTAAAAACAAATAATATTTCATCAGGACAGGTAGAATGGCCCTATTTCCCATATCATGTTCCTTCACTGTAGCCTCCTGGTGGTGATGGCTGGCTGGAGAGCAACATCACTCTCTTTCATGGCTATGTTTTTATTTACTTGTTTTATATATATTTAATAAATTACACATTGTTTGAAAAAATTGTTATGAGACAATTGATACAAAATAAATACAGTATAGGTGCCATATATTTTTTATTATCCTGCAAGTGTTATACCTGTTGTTAGTCCAATCAAATGCTACTGCCAAGTGGGATAAATCTTTTGGCATTTACAACAGTAGAGATATAGCAAAACTGAGTGACTTCTATGATGACTGATTTATCTGTGCTATTTCTTCATGTCAGCCTTCCCCAACTCTAGGCCCCAAAGATGTACTGTACTGTAGCTTCCATCATCCTCAGTCAGAACCGCCATTGGCTGCATTAGTTGTGCAAGATGGGAGTGGTAATATCTTGTTTCCCTGAAAACAAGACAGGGTTTTTTTTACTAATTTTTGCTCCAAAAACGCATTAGGGCTTATTTTCAGAGGATGTTTTATTTCATTCATGACAGCTATCTACATTTATTCAAATACAGTCATGTCATCTTCTTCTGGTAGCTGCACAATAGTGGAGGACGGGGTTTCACTTAACTGGGGCTTATTTTTGGGGTTGTTGTTGTTGTTTAGTCGTTGCTGTTTAGTTTTTTTGATGCTGAGCTTCAGACCATTTTTGTGCTCTCCTCTTTCACCCTCATTAAGAGGTTCTTTAATTCCTCCTCACTTTCTGCCATCAGAGTGGTATCATCTGCATATCGGAGGTTGTTGATATTTCTTCCGGCAATCTTAATTCTGTCTTGGGATTCCTCCAGTCCAGCCTTTTGCACGATGTATTCTCCATCTAAGTTAGCAGGGGGAACAATATACAGCCTTGACATACTCCTTTCCCACTTTTGAACCAATCAGTTGTTCCATATTCAGTTCTATTTTTGGGGTAGGGCTTATATTTATATTTTATATTGTCCTATTTTATGTTGTAAGCTGCCCCGAGTAGACATGGTCTAGAGGGGCGGGGTATAAATTTAATAAATAAATAAATAAATAAATAAATAAATGAATAAATAAATAAATAAATATTATGAGCATCCTGAAAAATCATACTAGGGCTTTTTTTCAGGTCAGGTCTTATTTTCGGGGAAACAGGTACTACACACTGGAGGGATTGGATCGGGAAAAGGTGATATATGCCATTCCCACATGCTTCCAGTTTTGTTTTTGTTATAGTCTCCTGCAGATTGCGAGTGAATTGCTTTCTGGTACCAGAAACTGGAAATTACTGTAGAACATGCCTGCTCATTCCTTGCTATTAACATGCCTCAGGTTGGCTTTGATTATTCTACTCACATGAAATGCAATGTGAGAGATCTGTTCAGTTTGGCAGATGTATGCCTTCTGTCGTCGTTTGCATTGTTTCAAAACACACAGTAATTGAACAAATCATTCTGGAGCCTTTCTGGCGCTGATACAGCTTTGAGATTTTATTCCATCCTTTCTGAGTTCCCTGAAGTATCCATTGTCCCAGTATTTTGAGTTTGATTATTGACTCCTCAAGGAGAGGGGAGTAAGAGTTGGTCAAGAAGCAGGTGGTTGACAGAGAGAAAGGAGGGACCAAGATAAACCTAGAGGACAGAAACAAAACATTTGGGGGAGGGGAGTGTTGCTGCCATTTTATTATTTTATTGTAATATTTGACCTTTTCTAGTATTTTTATACTTAGTGCTTTAAATATTGTCCTTTAATGATGTAAGCCACCTTTGGTTCTTTTTAAGGAGAAAGGTGTGATAAAAATATTTTAAATAAATAATAAGCAGCCATCCACATTCTACAATTTGTGCTTAAAGGGCCAAACTACACATTATAGATATTCTGCAATTAGAAGGTGAAATCAATTAGTATTCCAGATTCATGTGTAGTTTAGGAATACATTTGTGATTTGACTAGTTGCAGATAAAGTTTCTGTTTATCTCCCAGTGACCAATCATAAAATGAAATACTATACAAGTGTTTCTAGCACTTAAGGCATTTCTTCTTCTAATGATACACTTTTGGTAATGTATGGTTTGATGCCAAGTCAGCTAATGAGAGAAAGCCAGTTCCATTATTATAGCTCAGCTCTGCAGCTGTGCTTCCCTCTCCCCCTAAGGAAAGGAGGGGACACAGAGCATAGGGAGCATCTCCTAGGAACAAGGGCCCAAATGCATCTTCTCAAGTTCTAAAGGTGAAATCTTACATTTTGGTGGTGGCTGTGTATAACTCAAAGTCAGAGGGAATCTGCACCTCTCAGAAGTTTAGACCAAAATCTCAAACCAGAAGGTTGTGGAAATATATCTTTGTACAAGGAAAAAAAACACCTTTCTCTGTTCAAAGTGCAAAATATGGAATTAGCTTTCGCACATCTTGTTGGAAATCAAAATAATGTTTTAAATAATGATTCTTAATATGCTATCTAAAAGGCTCTTTCTGCTATACAGTGGTGCCCCGCTTGACAATTAACCCACTCCATGACAAATCCACTTTACAATGAGTTTTTTGCGATCACAATAGCGATTGCAAAACGATGTTCCTATGGGGGAAATTCGTGTCACAACGATCAGTTCCCTGCTTTGGGAACCGATTCTTCGCATTATGATGATCTAAAAACAGCTGATCGTCGGGTTTCAAAATGGCTCCCCGCTATGCAAAATGGCTCCCTGCTGTGTTCAGGATGGATTCTTTGCTTTACAGGCATCGGAAAATGGCCACCCTATGGAGGATCTTCACTGCACAATGAGGTATTTTGCACATTGGAATGCATTGACCGGTTTTCAATGCATTTCAATGGATTTTTTACTTTCGCTTGATGACGATTTCGCTTAACAGTGATTTGAACAGAACGGATTATCGTCGTCAAGCGAGGCACCACTGTATTTGTTTTAAGGAACAGACATTGCTAGTTTGCTTAAGCTTCTTCACCTGAATATGTTTTCTGGTTGATTGACTCATGCCTGTTCCAGAAGTAAGCCAGTAGTTCATGCCTATGTAACAATGGGTCTTGACTATTCCGCAACAAGAAATTATGATTATTTATATTTATTTATTTTATTTATTTATTAGATTTGTTTTGCCCCTGTCGGCCTCCCTCAACAGGTCATCCAACAGTGTGACCAGTGCCATTTCTGTGCCATGGCACGGCCTGAAGCCCGACTGGAATGGATCCAGGGCATTGGTTGCATCCAAAAGAGCCTGAAGCTGATCAGCCACCACCCTCTCCACCACTTTACTGAGGAATGAAACATTGGCGATGGGCCTATAATTGCTAATATAATCCACCACCAAATTTGGTTTCTTCCTAATGGGCCTAATGAGTGTCTCCTCGAGGGCAAGAGGGACCTTGCCCTCCTGGAGAGACCCATTAATTATTGCTGTGGCCCATTCTGTTGTTATAGGCCTGGCTGCTTTGATTAGCCAGGCTGGGCAAGGGTCAAGAGAGGAAGTGGTGGCCCAGCAGTGATAAAGCGCTTTGTCCGCCATATCTGGTGTCACAGGCTGAAAGAATTCAAGTCTCACTGGGCAAGGTGGAGCACTGGACATCTCTGCTCGATCCACTGTATTTAAAAAAGGAGGGAGCTCCCGGTGGATGGCCTCCACTTTAGATTTAAAAATCGCTGCAGATTGGTCAGGTGAGATATTAGTAGGAGGCCCATGACCTAGACCAATTCCGGATAGATTGCAAACTATTGTATACGGAAGAGTTCCGCCTGCTGATTTGAAGCTTCGCATATCTGGTTAGCGAAGTGTGATCGTCTAGCAGCCCTCACCTTAACAAAGTAGTGGTTAGTCACAATCCTGACAGCTTTCTTATTGTATTCCATCGGTTCCTATCTCCAGTTGCACTCTAGCCACCTCCAATTTCCTATTTATAGAGATGGGCGTATTTGTATTCCTATGTGGATGGCGCAATTCTACTAATGGTTCTGCAGCGCGCGATCCGCTTGCCACTCCTGGCAGGAGGACAAGCCTCGAAGAGTGGCGAGTGGATTGTTCACTACGGAGCCATTTGTAGAATCACGCTGTCCATGTCTGTGGCGGGTCGGTGAGTGGACTGTCCGGCCCCATGGGGCTGGACCCTGTTAATGCCACCTGTGTGGGGATATTCATATTCATATACAAATACTAATACCCCCATCTCTAATTATTTAGCATTAAAGATGACATGTATAGTTAAGCATTTCCCACTTTCCTTTGACCTTATTATGTTGCTGTTTAATCCTGCTTCTTGATTGGTAGACTTGGGTAATGTTTGTCTAGTTCCTCAAAAGCAGTATAAAAGGGTTGCCAATGTATCATAGAATTGTACTCCCTTGACATTGACTTAGGTACCATTTTTACTGTTAAAAGGAAACTCTTGCAGTCTGTTTTTATTATTGTGCCTCTACTTTCACCGGAGAATGAACCTCAGGTGAAATAAAGGTTCTAGCTTCATCATGTACCTTTACAGTAATTGTCAAGACTTCTCTCTTTTGTCCGCCACAGCCTATTTGATACAGTTTTTTTGCTCTGATTTATAGCCAGACTGATAACACTACAGGAATGAATAGCTGGGAAGTGTTAATATGTGAGAGTTTCCAGCACCTGGAGCATGTTTGATGGTACCATAGCTACAGTAAAAGCTGGATTTATGAAACTCATGAAAAAAAATTGTCTGAATATCAGGGATATAAATTGTTCCATTTTCCCCTGAAAGAAAAATGAATTGTTTGCAGTTCTGGAAGTGACTTCTACAATAGTTTGGATGCTCTGCAAAGGTAAATGAAGTGTAAAGAAACATATGTAATTTTTGTTACTTCCAAGTAACAATGCAATGCTACATTCCTAATTGTCTTATTTCTAGGCAGGTCCTGCTGTTAGGCAGAGTAGGGAGAGACGTGTAAGATACAAATGTTATGTTTCATGAGAAAGCAGCAAATGATCAGTTATTTAATTTTATTCTTCTTTATTTTTGGGGGAATGGAAGAGATGGTTGTGTGATTTTTGTGACTTGACACGCTCTGGGCAATATGGACTTTGGAGTTCCATTTACCACTTCACCTCAGACAGAATAATGCCACGTTACTAGTGCTACTATTTTGAAACTTGAATTTTCTCCCAGGAAACATATTTTGAAGGGAAAAGATCCTCACCATCCAGAGCCAGCCATGTTTATTTTCTCATTCCATTCCCTCAAAACTCTCCCCCATCCCCTTGTTACCAATTCTATAAAGCAGGAAAAATTCGGGTGCCCTTTTAAATTGCCCAATCTTTGCAAGTGTAGATTTGCTTGGATGTGTACTGGGTGGGAAGATTGTTAGCACTTGCCTTTTTAATACATATAATTGTCTCAGTACATTGAAGCTGCATGTCTTGAAGTTGTGTGTCTTAAACTGTATTCAAAAACAAAAACAAAAAATAAACAAATACCCCCCCCCAGTGAGTGATACCTTTATTAGATATAAGGACTTGCAAGCTAATTTCTGTGAGAGTTCAATGGTCTAATAAAGGTATCACTCACCTTTCTTTTTTTTGGATTTTGCACAAAGACCAGGTGGCTCTTTTTCCTTTTTGTTAACTTGTTTTTGTAAGTGATGAGGCCTGAAGCAGAATGCAGACTTTTTTTACTGACATCAAGGGACAAACCGGGAAATCTTGAACTGTTTCAAAAGAGACAGTTTTCTTCTTGTGATCTTTTTGTTTTACTTTTTTTTGTTATGTAGTAAAACAGATGGCTTGCCCTTTGATTATTTGGTCTATGGCACATTGATGACAGCTCCAGAGTTGTGCTTCTTCTTCAAAGATTTCTTTCCCTGCAGCAGTATTTTATGTACCAGAAAACCCACTAAAGTGTTTAGGGGTTGGCAGGAATGAAGACATTGCTTCAAAATGATCACCACTCTCTCACATAAGGCTTGGAAGGTGACTAATTAGATTTTTTCGAGTGGTTAGAATGTTAATCATCTTGCACCAGAGACTGTGTCAAAACCAAATGGAGCAGTTTCAGGAATTTCATTTGGCCTTAACATTTCTCAATTGAAGAGGAATAAAGTAAGCTTCTTCAAAGAAGAATGGAGCAGGTGGGCTAACATTACATCACAGTAAAGAATATCTTTCTTGACCAGTTTCAGTGATCCATTTAATTGTATAATTGAAAAGCCTGGTTACACTTCCCTAATAACCCCACAATAAGCTGTGTTCTAAAACAAATGAGTTATAATCACATGATGGTCAAGTGATATTTGAATCGCTCCCTGCATTTCCTTTAGGATGCCGCATCTTGTGATGTAAATGAGAAGCTGTGGTGCTGAATCTCCCAGCTGTGGAGGTGGCCCCCTCTGATCACTGCAACAACTGGCTAGGCCCCGGGAAGAACCTGTCTTCAAGCAGTGGCTGGGCTCCCAGTCAGCTGTTTAGTGTGGCACCCAGAAGCCATGCACCTGGATGCCATGGCAGAAGAAGCGGCCACGTGAGGGCATTGAGGGAGGTATGTCCTCTCCCCAGGGACACCCAGCTGCCTTGTCTGCTCTCCTCTCCCTCTTCGCAGCGCTGGGCTTTTTCCCAGTGGCTAGCCCGTTGTTGGATGGGTTGTGGTGGATTGTAGAGGAGGCTGCCTCCTAGCTGGATAAGTCAGCACTGCCGCTTCTCGATGTCACACAAAACAGCAAATGGGCCACCCATCAGCTGACTGGAGCAAAGCTCTGTTTATATATATACACGGCTCTGTCCATGGAGCCCTCCCACTGGCTAGCTTTCACAGCCATTTGTCCCCTGTTGTTGTTGTGTTATTTTTTATTTTATCTTGCTACCTGATACAGCACTATACCTGACAGCAACAATTAAATGTGTGTGTGTGTGTGTACACACACACACACACACGCGCACACACACACACACACACACACACACATATATATACACACATACACACACACACATTTAATTGTTGCTGTTGGGTATAGTGCTGTATCAGGTAGCAAGAGTAAAATAAAAATAAAATAACAACAACAGGGGGACAAATGGCTGTGAAGGCTAGCCAGCGGGAGGGCTCCATGGACAGAGTCGTTCACACAGTGAATCAATTCTACATTCGCCTTAAAATAAATGGACTTCTGGTGGAGGGCTAAAAACCTCACTGCTGCACAGAAAAACCTGATTCTGTGTCAAATTTTTGTGCTGAGTAAACACCCAAATTTAAATCAAGTTAAAACATGCTAAACCTGATTTACATAGGGTTTTTTGTTTATTTTTTTGTTTTGTTTTACTAATGGGATCAGTCTTTGAGTTGAGGTTTGCAGTTTTAAGGTTGTGGCTTTCTCTTTTTGCCTCATTCTTCTGGGGATACTGGCTTCCACCTATTTCTCTTTCTTTCAGGACTGTCTATTGGGTTTCATCTCGACACCTGAAACAAATTCCTTCTTCTGCTTGAGTTTGCACTGCCATAAGATCTTTATGTAAACTCAGTTCTCAATATTCAGAATGTGCAAGGTATGATGGGCTGCCACTGAGTGCTCTCGCATAGTACTCATACCGTCTTTCCTTGAAAATAAGACAGGGTATTATATTAATTTTTGCTCCAAAAATGCATTAGGGGTTATTTTCAGGGGATGCTTTTTTTTTCATGCACAACAATCTACTTTTATTCGAATACAGTCATTTCATCTTCTTCTGATTGCAGCACAATGGTGGACAGCATGGTTTCACTTAACTGGGACTTATTTTTTGGAGTATGGCTTACATAACGAGCATTCTGAAAAATTATACTAGGTCTTATTTTCAGGCTAAGTCTTATTTTCGGGAAATAACTCATAATATTACTGAAGAGTGGCCATGGTTCATCAAATAAAACAAATAATACTTAATTTTTTACAATCTTGGGATGTTATCTTATATCTGAATTCTTATCTCACAACTTCTTGAGTACAGTTTATACTAGGTAAACAGTTTTATACCATAATCTATTACATTTTATCATATATCATTCTTATTCAGCCTTAATTTTATTTCTTTACAATATTTTTTAGCCACGCTGTTACTAGTGGTCTCTGAGTGGTGTACTTTTAAAAACATTAAAACCATTTAAAATAGGCAATATTATACTAATACCCTATATTAAAAACAGTCATTAATATTAATACATCCTGCTGCTCATATGGCCAGCTAAAAATACTATTTAATTAAAATGCTGGCTAAACAGAAGGATCTTTGCCTGGTGCCAAAAAGCCAAAAGTGTTGGAGCCAGGCGGATCTCTATAGGGAGGGCATTCCAAAGTTGGGGGGCAACAGCCGAGAAGGCCCTATTTCAGCATGCCACCCTCCTCACCTCTTTCAGGGATGGCACCTTCAGAACGGCCTCCTGACCTGATCTTAGAGAATGGGTAGGCTCATATGGAAGAAGGTAGTCCTTTAGGTAACCAGGTCCTAAGCCGTTTAACGCTTTATATGACATAGTAAGCACTTTGAATTGGGCCCAAGCAGCAACTGGCAGCCAATGTAATTTTTTCAGAACCGGTGTGATATGAGTCTGTGTGGTGGCACCACTTACCAGCTGTGCAGCCGGTTCTGTACCAATTGCAGTTGCCGGACCATCTCCAAAGGCTGCCCCATGTATAGTGCATTGCAGTAGTTCAGTCTGGTTGTTACCAGTGCATGTGTGACTGTTGCCAGCCTCTGCTCATCCAGGTAAGGGTGAAGTTGATATATTCTCTGCAGCTGTAAGAAGGCACCTCTGGACACCGAGTCCACCTGGGCTTCCAAGGTCAGACCCGGGTCAAGGAGCACCCCCAAGCTGTGGACCCTGTCCTTTAGGGGGAGTGTAATCCCGTCTAAAGCAGGGAAATGGTCCTTTAACCTATCTGGTGGAGCACCTACCAGCAGCACTTCCGACTTGTCTGGATTGAGCCTCAGTTTATTGACCCTCATCCAGTCCATTATCAAGTCCAGGCACGAGTTCAGAACGGTGACTGCCTCACCTGGATTGGTAGAGATTGAGAGGTAGAGCTGGGTGTTGTCAGCATATTGCTGACTCCTCAGCCCAAACCTCCTAACGACCTCTCCAGTGGTTTCATGTAGATGTTGACTAGCATGGGGGACAGTATAGAGCCCTGAGGAACCCCATGATGCAACTGCCATGGATCAAAGCTACTGTCCCCCAGCACCACCTTCTGGACTCGATCAGCCATAGGAGTGGAACCAACATAAAACAGTGCCTCCCATTCCCATCCCAGCCAATCTGTCCAGAAGGACACCATGGTCGATGGTATTGAAACCGCTGAGAGGTCCAGGAGAATCAACAGGGATGCATTCATCCTGTCCACATCCTCGGGTCGTAACAACTGAAACTCATCCAATAAATTATGACATAAGTCCAGAGCACTGGACACAACCATAGGCTCTGCAAATAACAGTGGAGTCCAATTCTTTGAGAATCTGAGCAATTTCCCCTCAAAGTGTGTAACAAATTCCTTACAGTGAGCCACTGAGCAGTCCAGGACCTCCACCGAACCATTAGGTTGAAGAAGGTCCCGGACCACTTGAAATAGCTCTGCTGGATGACACGCTGAGGAAGGAATATGACTGGAGAAATGCTGGCATTTTGCCAGCTGTATTGCCACAGAGTAGGCCCAATAATGGGCTCTATGCTGTGTTTGGTCATAGTTGCAGTGATATTTCCTCCATCTGCGCTCAAGCCATCTCCCCAACCCCTTCATAGCCAGAAGCTTCTCTGTGTACCATGGAGCCATATAGGCTCTGCCGGCAGGGAGAGGGCGCCTAGGCGCAATCGTGTCAACCGCCCAGACCCTCTCCTTGTACCACAAAGCGACCTAGGCTTCAAAAGGAGCGCCAACCATATCAGCTGGAAACTCCCCTAGAGCATTCAGGAATCCTTCAGGATCCATAAGTCTCTGGGGGTGGATCATTTAAATTGATCCCCCACCCCTGCAGAGGGTAGCAGTTTTATAACTTTTAGACATCTGTTCCCCCAACTCATAACACAAACTCTCTAAGCTCTCTCCTTTTCTCTCTAGCTGGCAGCCCTTTTCTGCTAATTTTGCCCCTACTCACATCACAACATTACAGACCATGCTATCCTCTCTCTTTTGCATGAAGGAGTGGTGCATGATCCAGCCATCACCAAGATCATCTGTCCACAGTTGTGGCTAATGGCAAAACAAATGAGATCAACAATGCTCAGCATTGCAAAACCTCAGGAGGGGGCAGACATCTAGTGAGACATCATGTTGGTGTCTCACAAATTTGTTGCAGAGTTTGAATTTCAGGTTAAATTCCTCTAGCTGTGCAGCAGAAGTGTAGGGATTCAAAGAGTAGAATAGCTTCAAATTCCTTAGATTAATCCATCCTTTTTCTTATTAACTGGCATTCACAGTCTCAATAACTCACTCTTAGACATTAGTAGTAGAAAAAATAAATAAAAGGTTTCATTATTATTTACAGTTGAACAGATAAAACAGCAAATTGGCAAACACGACTGCTTTCAACAGACTAAAGAGTGGGGGAAAGTACTGAGCAGAGCGATGGGCTTTCTTTGAATTCAGAGGCAGGGAAGGAAATTTTCTTTAATGCTGGATAGATTGACAGTCTATCCCAGACAACTCCCAGCTACACTACTAGAGACGGCATGCGAGTTTGCAAAAATGCCAACACATTGTTTAAATCCTAACCTTATCAGCCAAAGACATTCATAGCAGAATAATACTTGTTCCTGCAAGTGTGTGTTCTTATGACACCTTGGAGAGTATGGCATAGGGCCTGCCCCTCAGCTGTGGTGAATGCTGCTTGTGGGCATGCCAATAGGGACATCATCTGGCATGTGACATGAGAAGGTAGGGAAGTGATAAAGCAAGTCCTTGTCATATATTCCGGACCAATATGTGCTTCAGGATAAAGAGTGTGTTGTGTAGATGGATGAGGCAGATAAGCTGCTACAGGTCAGTTTTTCTGCCAACCTGTAGATATTTCCTCCCCATGTGGAAATATATTGTAGCGGAGGAAGAAGAGGACACAAATTAACAATAAAATTTGCATTGGTAAAGCAGCATATAGAAACCATTGTCAAGATTAGGGCAACTGGTAGAACAGGTTGCCCAGCTGTGTCTTAAGTCAGCAGTTCAAGGGTGTGGCTATAAAAATACGAAAACCAGGTGCAAAAGGGAATTTCTCCCCTCTTGCCTCTTATGAAAATACATTTGCTACAACCCTGCTTATTAAAAAGCCGTGATCATACTCTGTCATTACATTTGTTCAAGTGGTTGTCTTTTCTCAGCCCCTGTGGAAAGATGGTGTCATGAATGCAAGCTGTCCTTCAGCCCGAGCTTCTCTGCTGTACTTACTCTGAGCACATGCATCTGCAATTTCTAATGTTCCCCCAGAAGGTCTGTAGAACTGGTGGCAGTCTTGCAATGCCCATTGTGCAATTGCTGGAACAACAGTACAGTGCAGTGCAATTCCACCAGTGAAGATGGACACTACATGAACATGGAACAGGATCTTGATCAATGTTGAGATCTACTGTTGTCTATCTAAAGAGTTGCCTTCTCCCAACTTTTTATTTTGGAGTTGCTAAGATAATAACCACAGAATATAGGCCTAGATTTTAAAATAACTGAGTAGCTCAGAATTCCACCCCTGCTTCAAGTTAAATATGTATAGGGTTGCAGTTTGCAAGTCCCTTGGGAGCACAACTGCTTTTACTTGGAAAATTATTACGTGCACTGAGGCTACGAGACAGAACAGAATACAAATCCAGTATACTAGCAAAATAATGGGCCTGTTATAATAATTAGGAAAATAATTATCATTTGAGAAGCAAAGAAGGCTACGAATCTGAACAAATAATTTCAGGGCTGTATGGTATTTAATAGAATGCAAGGAATTCACAATGATGAATGCTAGATTTATAGTGTTAAAACTGTGCTCTTTTCCCAGTTGGACTGCAATAAAAAGATCACAAGCTGTGGTAACAGTAACAGTAACAGTAATAATGGAAATGGAAATGATGTTTTGATAGTCTTCACGGCAGTGAAAGCGCCGTCAGAAAGGAAGAGTGTCCTACATACCTTCAGTCTCTGGCAACCTTGGTGTGTATTGACATGCTAGAGAAATCCAGGCATCAATAAACTCCTGTCCTCAGTTTTCTTTTATGAGTGAGATCAATCATTTTTAACATTCAGTTGAAACTTCTCCAGATCTCTCTGCTTGAAAAGAATTCTAAGCCCACTGAGATTGTGCGTGTATCCTTGTGGATGTATGTGTACATGCTGGAAAACAACACTGAAATAAAATTTGGACTCATTCACACTGCTCCAGAAACACTGTTTCCCTGCCTGTCTTTATAAAGAAGAGTTTATGGGGGGGTTGGTTGGTGTCCAGTGAAACCTTTGGTTTTCTCCCATTCCCTATATCCCATTGTTTGTTTGTGTTTTTTTATATTGGTATAAACAAACTGATCTTTTGTTGCTATCCCCTTGGTTTCTTTGGCCTAATGAACTCTCTTTTGTACACCTGATTTTCTGTAAAGATGGTGGAACAAGCGTGCTTTTGCTTCTTACCAAATCGCGACAATACTAGAAACTTCACTCTCTATACCTGAAGAAATTAGCTCAGCAATAGTATAGGAAGCCACTGGGATTCAGAAAAGCAATAAAGAATATTTTTGACTATAATGAAAGTTATGGAACGCGAAGCCCAAACATGGTGCAGTGATGTATTTTGATCACTGGGGATGTTCCCCTGATAGCTATGTGAACACGGAAGAAAACATTATTTTCTTTACCCTGGCCCCCCCCCCAAAAAGAAAAAAGAAAAAAAGTGAAAAGCCATGGCTTCAGGTTAAACCAATCAAACCAAAGGTCTGTCTGGTCCAGTATTCCATTCTAAAGTGGAAAATCATGTGTCCTGGGAAGTCTACAAATTGCACATGAGAGTGATTGTACTCTCCCACCCATGTTCCCCACCAATTAATATATAGCAAAATGAAAATTATCTATTTAGTCATTGATCAAAACCTTGTTCGTGTCACTTTACATGACATAATTTGGACCTGGTATTAATGGCATTTATCATAAAATAATAAAAAAGCTTCCTGTCCTTCTCCTCTTAGGTTCCAAGACATCCTAGGGCTCCCTTTTGTCCTGGGGGAGACTTTAGGGGCCTCAGGCTGTGGGGGAGGAAGCCATTAATAGTAAAAAAAAAATTACCACCAGAATACTGGTGCTGAGATCAGGATCACTGGCTATGATCTGGCAGAATTTTTTAAAACCAGTTCCTCCTTCTGGCAGCACTCTGAGGCCATGCAGCTTGCTCAAGCCCCTTCAGGTGACACAGATCGTTTTACCATCAGCCACACACACATCAGGTTTGAACTTCCAGACCTTGGCTCCACAGCCAGGCATTGTTACCCACTGGGCCGTACCAAGTCAAGAGCTTCGTTATTGAGGAGTCCTCTATCAAGAAATGCTATGAAGCAACTTCCTGTAACAAGAGCTACATTTTAAAAAACTGGAACTGTGATGATAATAATCACCTACTATTTGGGGCCTTGGAACCATGGTTAATTAATTACTTTTAAAAATAGTTTTTCTGTCTCTTGCAATTAGAGAGAGATGGCCTTTAATAATGGCAATAGTAACCTCAGATCCATAAATGTATATACTGTTTTTTAAAAAGTTGCTGGTTATTGCTACACATTGTGGCAGGAAATTCCACACATATTTTGAATATTTATGGTTTATTTTTATAGCATTTATACTTTGCTGCTTTGAAGCCAGAAATGCTCTCTGAACAGCTTAAATGTCAAATGAAAAAGATACAACAGCCCCAAGTCCTCAGGCCTATTGTCTTTAAAAACATAGCACAAATAGAAAGATGAGAGGGGAGGGGATACACAAAACTAGAACATTCAGGCTCAGATCTTAATTTTCTGAAGTTTCTTTGCCTGGTAGGTTGCTTGATGTCATTCAGGGAAAGGCAAAACTCAACAGAGCTGGCTTCTTAGGAGGGCTTATGGTATCTTCCCTTGTCTTCCTCTTTTACATCTTGGTAGAATGGGTGGTGCTCTGGGCTAAACTGCAGAAGCCTCTGTGCTGCAGGATCAGAAGACCAGCAGTCGTAAGATCGAATCCACATGACAGAGTGAGCTCCCATCGCTTTGCTGCAGCTCCTCGCCAACCTAGCAGTTCAAATCATGCAAATGAGAGTAGATAAATAGGTACCACCTTGGTGGGAAGGTAAAACGGTGGTGTTCCCTAGTCACGCTAGCCACGTGACAATGGAAACTGTCTTCAGACAAGCGCTGGATCTACGGCTTGAAAACGGGATGAGCACCGCCCCCTAGAGTCGGACACAACTGGACTAAGAATGTCAAGGGGAACCTTTACCTTTAGAATGGGTGCAGGATTACAGAGACTATCAATGTATGAAGAAGTACTTCTTTGTATCTCTCCTGAATCTTCCATTACTCCATTTTCTTCATCAGCTCTTGGTTCTAACACTATCTGGTGCTATCAACCATCTTATCCCGTTTCTCTAAACCATGCATCATTTTGTGCACTTTTATCCATGATCAGTTCAAGGCATTTTGCTGATCGATGTGAAATAGCAAGGGTCATGTGCTCCCCTCCAGTCCAGTTCAAGTGGTATATTATCCATAATCAACTAAATTCTACCCCTACCCCCACCGACTGGGGTGTGTGTGTCTTACCAGACTAGTATTAGTCCTTACCTGCTCTGATGATCGCACCCTTCACTACACATCTCATGGCCTGCCCAAACCCCAGCTGCCCTTATTCTCCCTCTTTCTTCATCTCCCTACATTAACTTCTCTCAGGTGGGTTGGTAACTAGCCTTTAATATTAAACCCTGACATCAAGTCTTCTCTCTTTTTTTGTACCAAAGTTGACTCTATGCTTCATTCTGATTTTTGCCTCCTTTCCTTTAACTGCTTCCTAGACTATCCTCCCTAATTTTAGCCACACAGTTGAAAAATTTGTGAATCTCTCATGTAATTCAAGAAATCTAAAAAATTAAGATTGCTGAGCTCATTTGGAGCAACATCACCTACTCATGTTTCTGTGATGTTGACTGTATTTGCTTATTAGTTGAGAAATTGAGTGTGGTAAAACTGCTGAAGGTGAACTAACAATCACAGATCAGACTTGGTGATATGTTTATTAGTATTAAGGCCCTGGACATTTCATACTGTGAGGACACCTCATTACTTGAACTTTAGTTGAGAATCAGAGTATATGGGAGAATCTCCATAATTGACTCAAGTCTAAAAACACAGCTAAAGGGTTAAAGTGAAGGAACATACACTTGGCTGAGGTACGACCCAAGCCAAATAGCCCTACAATCTCTCCCTTTTTCCTAGTAGAGTCTGCATCTGCCAAGTGGTGTAAGAGGCCTACTTGTTACCCTGTTTTTCTTGC
Organism: Pogona vitticeps; assembly: GCF_051106095.1. NCBI lineage: Eukaryota > Metazoa > Chordata > Lepidosauria > Squamata > Agamidae > Pogona > Pogona vitticeps. The sequence continues at coordinate 40,347,412 of NC_135786.1, forward strand.
CCCCATAGATTTTCCTCAGCTCTGTTTAATATGTTTTGTTTTGTGATTGGTCATTGAAAGGTAAATATGAATTTAATTTGAAACTCTGATTAGGTAAAAATCTTCTGGGTGGTGGTGGTGGTTTGATCATAGAGAAGACTCATTCCCTTTAATGCCTGATTTGAGTCTATGGTGGAAATTGTGAATAACTCTCCTCTGTCATCAAGCTGAAAAGCTCTCTGCAATTGGATACTTTTTTAGATGCTCAAACAGTTGGCTTGTGTGATCTAGGGCTTTGGATGAAACTTTTCTTTAGCAACCAACTATATTCCCATGTGCTGAATCTGCATGGTAAAAAGTCATCATTACACAAGTCAATGAATTGCTAATCTGATGGGGCTGAACTTGTGAATGATGTTTATGATCAAGTTGTTAGAATTAGAAAAAACATCTTGGGCTTCTGGGAACAAGGAACAGACATTGATTTCTTCCGGAACTGGTGGGAGAGTACAAAAAAACATACACTGTTCATCCCTTCTACCTTTGACTGTAATTTGCATCTTAACAGGTTGCGAAAGGCTGGATGCTTGCCTGCAATTCCTTTGTGCCCCAGTGAGCCAAGCAATTGATTAGTGTTGGAAGTAATAGCTAGGGGTTCATTTTTTGCTGATCACATTTACTTGTTGCAAATATTAATTGTAAGCTATTATTTCCAGGTCTCAGCAGTTTCTAGAAAAAGTTTGACACCCAGAGGTTTCTTAGCAGCAGCCTGCGGAAGGATTTCAATTTGATTAGGCTGATGAATTATGCTGAATGTTCCTGAATACATTTTTAAAGGCTGTCCAGTGGTTTTCATTTTTTATGGACAGATGGTAAACTCAACTACTTACTTACTAAATAGTATTTCTATGATACATGTGGAATTGTGTGGTGTGCCAGTCAGTTGCATTGTCTCCATGCTTTTATACCCAACCAGAACTCTATGGAACTCTGTGAGTGAGTGGTGCAATTTTTTCTGCCCTAAACCGAATCTGTATGTGTGTGCATGCATGCATGCATGCTTGCGTGCATGTGTGTGTTTGGGAATAGTCTTCCATATACCAGCAACTGATCATGAAATTACATGACAAACTGGTAATGTTTGATAAATATTCTCTCCTGCTGCAGGCCACCAAATGATGGTTAGTTAACAACAAAAGGTCTGTTGATACAATTAACATGGAATAACAGTGCTTGAACTCATTTTAACTTCTGGGACTATTATACATAGGATGAATCAGAGTTTAAAGTGAATGAGGTTTGGAGTGCTGAGCTTGTTTAGGGGCTTTTGACTTGTCTTTCATCCGGAGTTCATGGGTAACCATATGAGAAGGATTCTGTTCATAGCTCCATAGAGAATTAAAATAATCTATGAATGAGCAAGATATGCTCTGGCCAGTGCCTGGATTGGAAATTGCATTTAAGCATGAAGCCTGTATGCACTATAATGAACACCATGATGGAGCAAAATGGAAAACAAAGATTACCAAGTAATATATTAGAGAGCCAGTGTGGTGCAGTGGTTAGAATGACAGACTGGGACTCAAGAGATCTGGGTTCAGATCCCCATGTGAAAAAACAATTTTTTCAAGCCCACTTCAAGTTGACAGCACAAAAGAAAGCAAACACAATACCTTTAAATAATATATAAAGACTTGTTATCTCAGGAATCTTGTAATGTACAGTATTTAGCTTGTCTTCCTGCATCTGGTAGGAGTCCTGAAAAAACTGAAAAAAAACTTGGGAGATGAACACAAGACAGGGTAAATAAGCTTCCAGAGCTGACCTCAGCTTTGTTGTTCAGATCTGCCATTCTAGTGGTAGGAAGGTTGAGTGTTCCTTCCGCCTTATTCAGAAAGCAAGTACATCATGCAGCAAATGGTTGCTGCTGTAGGATGAATGACATCCCTGGATAAATTTCTGCTGCTGAGATAGCTTAGTGATGGATGAGACAGGATCGTCTTGATCGGATATTATTTCCTCTCCAGCCGCCACTGCTTGATGGATGATGTTGCAACTCTCTTTTCCTTAACAGTATCTATGTCTGAAAGCAATTGACTGTAGGAGAGTTGGTGCCTTGGAGATGTCATATGGGGATCACAGATATTAATGTGAGACTTGCTGGCTTCTCCTCCAGTCCGAACAACCGTTCAGGTAATTTTAGCTGCATAGTATTTCCCTCATGCCTGACAAATGAACTGATTAAGGGACTTTCTACTGACTTTATTCAAAAAAAGAAGTATGTTAGCAAACAATAGGTTCTATTTACTACTTTAATATACGTCTTCCTTTAGTCCTATAAGCCTATGTCCTAAGATATACATATTTTATCACCAGACGTCAGAAAGTAAAGCCCATTTCTAAGATGTCCATGATCCAAACATATGTATGTGGAAGAAAGTCTCATTCTATTTCAGCACAATTTACAGTGAGATCTTTGTGTATATATAGTACAGTAGTAAGCTGAATGGGATTCAATAGACCTTGCTTCTATCCCACCTGAATATGAATTGTGTCCTAGTTTCAATAAGTGTGCTTAATTTACAACTGCAGCTGAAGTGTACTTAGTTATGGAAAGTGATGCTGTGTCAAGGTACAAGATCCACATTTCAAACAGTACAGCAATTCAGGAAGTCACCATAAGAAAGACATAGGATCGCATCACATGTGAAGGCAAGAGTGTGTTCCTTCCTCTTACTACAGTATCCCTCTAGGCAGGCAAACCTTTCAGTGTGACATGCCTGAGATTTCACATATGCTAAGAAAGCCATACTTTCTTTCAATTGACCAATTATTAAACAAAAGGAGACTAATGTGCCAAATGCACAATAAGGCAGAATTATATTAGAATAAACAGAAAATTTATTCTTAAGGGAATTCTGCTGCTAATGATGCATTAACTGGGTAGTCAAGTTTGACCCCAAGAATTTGGATGACAACTTTTGGGCGCTGGATCTCTCTTTGTTCCACTGACTAGTTTCTTTCCATCTGGAGCATAGGATATTCCATGTTATGAAGTAGTTTAATGAAGTAGGAACAGACCAAACAGCTCTGATAGGGTCTGATAATAATTTTCATTAAAATGTATAAGGGAAAAGCAGGCCACAAATCATACAATCTTTGGGGCCTATGTACAAATATACAAATTAGGAGCATGGGAAACAAACAAGAAGAACTGGAAATCTTAGTTCAGGAGGGTAAATATGACTTGATAGGGATAACTGAAACTTGTTGAGTGACTTCCGTGACTGGAATATAACAGCTAAAGGATATAAATTGTTCATAAGGACAGACAAAATAGAAAGGGATGTGAAGTCACGGTATATGTCTAAAATACATATGCTTGCATAGAAAACAGGAGGATGAACATGGTTGTTCCACTGAGAGCATCTGGATCAATGTAGCTGGAGTAAAAAACAAAAAGAACATGGTACTTAGAGTCTATTACTGAGTGCACGATCATAAAGAAGATGCAGATGAAACCTTTGAAAAAGTTTCAAGAAAAATTGCAAGAATTTGAAAGAAACACGATATAGTAGTAACGAGAGATTTCAATTAACATAATATCTATTGAGAGGCAAATTCTGCCAAATATAGCCATTCCAAGAAATTTCTGGCTTGTTAGCTGATAATTTTTTCCAACAAAAAGTGAGGAAGAAACTAGAGGAGTAGCTATCCTTGCCTTGATTCTAACCAATAGAGAGGTCTTGGTAGAAGAAGTAGCAGTAAGGGGAACTGGGGATGAAAGTGGTTCTTGATTTCAAAGGAAACAAAAGCATAGTGTAGCCACACAGGTATGCTGGATTTTAGGAAAGTCAATTTTAATAAACTTAGAAGATTTATGATAAATAAGGTCCCATGGCAGGAGACCCTAACAGGAAAAGGACTCCAAAATGGGTGGAAGTTTCTTTAAACATTTTCTTAAAGGCAGAACTAGAAACAATTCCAACAAGAAAAAAAGGTGGAGGACAACAAGAAAGAGTAATATGACATCACAAAACACTCAGAGACAACCTGAAAACAAAAAAGGACACATATAGGAAGTGGAAAGAAGGCCATGTCACCAAGGAAGAGTACAGATAAGTAGCAAGGGATTGCAGGGATGACATTAGGAGAGCAAAAGCTGAGAATGAGCTGAGGTTAGCCAAAGACACAAAAAGCAACAAAAAACATTTTTTTTTCAGTTATGTGCATAGCAAAAGACAAAGAAACAGTGGCTTAGCTATTCAGTGGAGGTGGAAAAATGACAGATGACAAAGAAAAGGCAAAAGTGCTCAATTCCTATTTTTGCTCAGTCTTTTCTCAAAGGACAGTCCATGACTCTCCAGACAAATGTGAACTGCAAGTGCAAAGGACAGGATTATAGCTGAAAATTGATTAACAAATAGTCAAATAATATCTTATTACCTTACACGAGTTCAGGTCTCCAGGACAAGATGAGCTGCATCCAAGAGTATTGAAGAGTGGTCTAGTATGACCAGATAGGCGGGATAGAAATAAAATAAATAAATAATAAATAATTGAAGGAACTGGCTAAAGAACTCTCACAACCACTGTCCATTGTTTTCTTGAAATAATGGGAAATGGAGGAGGTGCCAGATGATTGGAAGAGGGCTAATGTTGTCCCTATCTTCAGAAAGGAGGAACCTGGGAACTATAGACCAGTCAGCCTGACATCAAGCTGATTATGAGCCAACAGTGCAATGTACAGTAGCTGCAAAAAAGCCCAATGTTATTTTAGGCTGCATTAACAAAATTATAGTCTCCAGATTCTATGAAGTACTGGTTTCCCTCTATTTGGCACTGGTTAGGCCTCATTTTGTGTATTGTGTCCAGTTTTGGGCACTGCACCTTAAGAAGGATGTTGACAAACTGGAACAAGTTTAGAGAACGGCAACAGGGATGATCAGGGGACTGGAAACCAAGACTAGGAAGAAAGACGAAAGAAATGGGCATGTTTAGCCTTGAGAAGAAAAGACAATGGGGAGATATGATAGCACTTTTCAAATACTTGTAAGATTATCAAACAGAGGAGGTACAGGATTTGTTCTCAATCACTCCAGAGTGCAGGACATATAATAATGGGCTCAAGTTATAGGGAGCCAGATTTCATTTGACTATCTTGAAAAACTTTCTAACTGTTAGAATGGTATGACAGTGGGACCAATGGGAAATGGTAGGTGCTCCAACACAGGAGGCATTCAAGAGAAATTTAGACAACCTCCTGGCAGATATCCTTTGATTTGGATCCCTACATTGAGCAAGGGGTTGAATGTGATGGCCTTATAGGCTCTTTCCAACTTTATAATTCTATGGCTCTTTGACTCTATGGCATCATGATTCCTGTGCAAAATCAAAAACTTAAATATTACTCATTAAGGTTTGTAGTACTGATATATCCTATACAGCTACTAGATTGAGAAAATGACAGTGGTGCTATGCATGCTTGTGGAAAACAATTTTAGCATTTTAAACTGGCTTTTTAATGCTGTGTTTGTTTGCAATTTGAGAGCTTATTGGAGTCAAATTCTCTGCCCCACTGAGCAGAATACGGATTGTACTGGTGACAGCACACACCAGATGGTGCTATTTACCTCAGTTTGGAGTGTGTATGTTTGTGTGTTTTTAATACAAGACAATTATGGACATTTTCAAAATGCATTGTGCAAAAGATTATTTCCTGGTAACATTGTGAGCCCTGTGAAAGCTGCAGTTGTAGCTTTAATTTACAAAATACTTTGAAAGTCAGGAGGGCCAATGAACATGGTCTAAGGCAGGACTCCAGCTCTTTGAATTGTGGTTTGATTATAGCTTCCAGAATCTCTTGCCTGTTATGCAGCCTGGGGGATTCTGGGAGCTGCAGTCCAAGGATTTTTATTATAATTTTTTATCAATTTTTATTATAATGTTCTGTTTTCCCATCTTGAGCACTACTAAGCATTACTAATTATTATTGTTTTGAATTGTTTTTAATTGTTTTAGTTTATAATGTTTGATGGAACCTGCCCAGAGTATACTTTGTATAAAAGGGTGGGATAGAAATCAAATCAAATCAAATCAAATCAAATCAAATCAAATCAAATCAAATCAAATCAAATCAATCAATCAATCAATCAATCAATCAATCAATCAATCAATCAATCAATCAATCAATCAAGGACTATATTTTCCAAGCCCTGAAATGTTTGCATTTAACTGTAGCCCAGCTACTTACTACCCACCAAGCCACATGCACTATATGAAACATTATGCAGATCAGTTATCCCCCTAGAAAACTAAGCTGTGTCACAGACTGTCGACACAGTCTGAACGAGGAAGTGGACATGATCCACAAAAGCTCCTTATAATAGTTTGCTTTTAATGTGCCACAACAATTTTGTCTCTTGTTTTCTTTTTTGCTTTGTTTTTTTGCCTGATATGTCAAGATAAATTATGTTTTATATGATCATCTTTCCACTGTTGCCCATCAGTTAACCAATTGCCCAAGGGAGTTGTTGGCTACAGGTTGCTTTGCGCTACACAGGGCTGTTGCTATTCTGCACAGTTGCATCAGACACCTGGATGAAGTGTGGCCTGCAGCCATATACCTGTGCTTCCTTTACTTTTCTTGGTTTCAGCCTTGATCAGTGGTTGCACCTTTAGATCAAATGAGCCAGATATCTACAGCTGGGTTGTGAACAGGGCATTGCCTATTGCCATAGTTTTGTCCAGAACTCAAAGGAGGGGGTAGACCACATGCCCATAGAAATACTAATGAAAATTTCTGCACATGAAGTTTGATACTCTGGCATGTACCTATTTTGTATGTATTCATAACCAGCACACATTCAAAACCGATAGTTATTTCAAAAACATAAGAAATAGAAACAGGCAGATGAAGAAGTTCCTCTTGGCAGTGTGTGAAATTTTTGGCAAAAAAAATTTCTAGCTATGCAGCAGATAGTGCAGGGACCTACAGAGCAGAATTGGCTTCAAGTCTCCCTACAGTAGACCACCTTTTCCCCCTTGTTCTTACAGTCTCAATAATTCCCTCTAAGACATTTGGTAAGAGAAAGAATAAAAAATTTACTCACTGTTCTGAATAGTTCAAAATGAATAGCATTCTGTAGAAAACAATGACTGATTACATGAACAGTGCTTAAACGGATTCATAGTCTGCTTGTTGACTAACTACTTAATGCTAATTGACCCCTGACTGAAAAAGAGCGTGGGGGGGAGGAGTCTTGAGTATAGAGGCATGGCTGTGTTCAAAATCTGAGCCAGAGAGGGAACAATTGGTTATTGCTGGATTGTTTGACAGTCATTGCAGTCCTTTATAACCAAAACATCTTAAAGGCAGCATACAATTGGTTTGCAACCCTAGTAGAATTAGCCCTGTTTTTCTATCACTATTTACTACTTCCATGTATTTTCCATGACTACAGAAAATTGCCTTGGTTTTGAATATAGTTCCAGGGATTTTTAAAGGACAAATACCATGTCAAGTCTGAAGGGCCACACTACTTAGGAAGCCTAAAAGCAGGATGAGAGTAATTTGTAGCAAAGAGAGGGAGCAAAAAGAAAAGTGGTAGGGCCATATTCCCTGCACTAGATTCCCTTTGGAGGCTGAAATTTCTTTTTTAAAAGCATAACCATGAAAAAATTGAAACATATATAAGAATTGGCTAAAATCATTTGCTTTGAATAGTTGTCTAGGTTATGTGCTCATTTAGAAGAAATGAAAGTAAATTTCCTGTCGGAGATGGGGAAACTTTGTCCTTCCTGCTTTGGACTACAACTCCTGTAACTCCCATGTTGATTGGGGCTTCAAAATATTTGGAGGGCTAAAGTTTTCCTATCCCGATCCTAAGTTTATCTGGCAGTCAACCAGTTCCCTACTGGTAGCCTTCATGCAAGAGATTAGTACAACGGTGTACCCTGTCCTGCATTTCCCCACAATTGATATGTAGAGGCATGTTGCTTAATATATAGATGATCCTGATGGATAACCATTAGTTCTTTTGAATTAAGACTGTGCTTCATTGTGAAGCAAAACTGTCCATCTGAATGTGAAGCAAAATATCCAGAGATAACTTTGCATTCATACCTTCATTCCTGTCCACTCTGTCACATCTATCTCATTGTTGGCTTTTCACTATCCAGCCCTTACATCATCAGGAAGCTGGTGCCAGATGCTGTGATTGAGGACATATGCCTAGGTGTGAAATTGCCTTTTGCTGCCATTTGCTCCTCTCAGTCTTACCAGGCAATCCGTAATAGGAAAGAGCTCTTGCAAAAGGTTTCTTGGGGTAGACAAGTCTGTTGTGAAATCCAGGATTAAGAATTGTGTATGAATAATGGATTGGGGTGACTTGTGTGCCTGCTCATTGCTAACACATTAGCAGATGTTCGGCTTTTATTTCAGCATTGCTTTCCCATCCCTTTAGGGGTGTTTTTGATAGTTTGTTAAATGTGCTGGTTGCAGCCTTCCTCATCAAAAATTCTAGCTAGGTTGTGGTAGGAGAGGTTATTTCAGCTGCAGCCCTCATCAGCTGGATCCTGTATTCTCACCTAATAACTAGCCAGAGGTCAACACCTCTTTTGTCTATACTAGACTACCTTTTCAGTAAAGAAACTGACCTTGTATCCATAGCACGATTTGTTCCTTGTTCTAGGACTGATGCTGGACATATCCACATTGGGGTTTTGTATGTTGAATTTTCCCTGAAATATATATTTTACACGTACTAGGTACCAGAAGGCAAGATTCAATAGGTGCAACGTTTCTCCCCTCTGCTTAGGAGATTGATTTTCTGTCTACTGTACAAGAGGTGATGAAATAGAGATTCCGTGTCAGTTTTAACTCTTTTATTTTCCTAAAACACAGAGATTTGATATCAATCCTAGTGAAGGAATATTTGCTCATTCCACTGGTTGTGGTGATGCCTGGTTTCTGCTGCATCTTCTGTTAGTTTTCACCTCAAGGGCAATTAGTGCATAATTGGTGAATCTACATATAATATGACAAATATAATTGCACAAAAATAAAATCATGCATAAAATAATTAAACGTCATGCCTGTAATTCAAAGAACGAGACAGACTGATTGTTATTAAGAGCCTGCCAGGTGGTGACCCAGAAGAGGAGATTTGTAAAATTAAGAAACAGACTCCATGTGGGCCAGATCAGTATTAGGCAGTGATCACGACAGACAGATGCCAGGCCAGGAAATTTTGCAACCTGCTTTGCTCAGTCATCTCCCATACCAAAATATGTTAATTCATCCAAATGGGAAAAAAAGAGAAAGAAACCTTCATTTCAAAACAAAATGTCATGCAAGCTAAAGCAGAAAACTTCAGAATCCAGGAAGCTGGTTTAGGTTAGGTTAGACCAGTGGGGGCCTCTTGAGGCAATTGCAAGAAGGGCCCTTGTTTCCAACTGATCTATCTCAGCACTCAGTATTCCTTAGGCCTCTTGCGGTTGGCCTTTATTTCTCTGCCTCCCTGAAGGGCAGGTTGGTTGCCCTATGACAGGGCAGAGAGACTGGCTAGCACCAGCATGCCTTTGATTTCTTAAGGGACGTGGTGGCGCTGTGGGCTAAACCGCAGAAGCCTGTGCTGCAGGGTCAGAAGACCAGCAGTCGTAAGATCGAATCCACGCGATGGAGTGAGCTCCCGTCGCTTGTCCCAGCTCCCGCCAACCTAGCGCTTCGAAAGCATGCAAATGCAAGTAGATCAATAGGGACCACCTCGGTGGGAAGGTAACAGCGTTTCGTGTCTAAGTCGCACTGGCCATGTGACCTCGTAAGATTGTCTTTGGACAAAATGCTGGCTCTATGGCTTGGAAACGGGGATGAGCACCGCCCTCTAGAGTCGAACACGACTGGACAAAAATTGTCAAGGGGAACCTTTACCTTTACCTAGACCAGTGGTGGTGAACCTTTTTGGGCTCATGTGCCCAAACTTGGGGGGGAACCAACAAACAGCGGGTGGGGTGCCGCCGTGGTGCTGGAGGAACCGGAAGTGGTGGCTGCGGAACCGGAAGTGGCAGCGGAAGGGGAAATCCTGGCACAGAGGTGCCTCAAGACCCCACTCCAGATCCGCTGCCAGTGCCAGCTGCTCCAGATTCGCCTGCTGAAGTGCCAGCACTGCAGTTGCAGCTGCCTTCTCAGGTTTGGCTGTGCAGGGGGAAGTAGCGATCTGGCGACTTCTGGCTTGCAGAAAGGGCTCTGTGGGCCAACTGTGGCATGCATGCCATAGGTCCGCCATTGCTGGGTTAGACTATTGGTTCATCTAAACCAGTATTGTCCACTTTTACTGGCTGCTGCTATTCAGGGTCCCAGGCAGAAGGAGATCATCACTTGTTCCCGCATCATTTTGACTTGTGATAAGAACTGGATCTGAGAACTATTTTACGCACAAGATAAATTCTGTTAAACTAAGCCCATCCTTTGCTTTTGTGATAATAATGGAAGCACGTACGACAGGAACCTCTTCTAGTTTATGGCTTGGAAGCATCCCTTTAATCCTATCAGGGCCTCTTGGCCTAGGAAGCTTGTGGAATTTCCCCATCCCCTAGAACCCTCAGAGAAGAACATCTTCATGATTGCTTCAAAAAACAAAACAAAACACCATTCTTGCCCATGAACCTCATTTATAGTGAATTCTAAGCAAATGGCCATAACTACAAAGGAAGCACTTAATAGGAATGTGATTATTCATGCATAGTTGCTTTAAAGAGCCATGTCCTCATTAGAGCAATATGAAATCTTTACTAACAGGAAGGCAGGTTTTCAAGCTCTTTGAGCAATTGTTGCTACCTGTAGACACTGTAGTGTTAGGGCATTGTCTCATTGGGCAGTTTATTTTTCTGCTTCTTCTGAACAACAAATATGTGGCATTTATCTGCTCTAAATCAGTCCTTCCCTCCTGAAACCATCCTAAGTTCAAAGCAAAGAGTTATCAAACACTTTGATTTAGGTGGATGCACAGAATCTAGCAGAGACTGATACATGGTTAAAAGTTGATATCACCTCAGGGATAGCTCAAGACATTTTGCTGCCTGAAGACAGGGATATGGTTGTGCCCCTTCCATTCCATCTACAGAAGCCAACTGGGTGGCAGTGGAATATTGCTTCAACTCTGGCAATGGAATAATAAGCTTCACCATATCCGAGAAATAAAATGTTCTCGGAATTTGGGCAGGCCATGAGGCTGGAGCTTTCTGGGGGAGAGAAAGGGCCTATAGAGGATCTAGGACTGTTTTATTTAATCTGTTATCCTTCAAATACAACAATAAGATGCAAATATAGTTCTTTGGACTACAACTCCCAGAATCCATTAGCTAGCATAGCTAGTTTTTGACACTGGAAAATCAGAAGTAGCCATGCAACATTTTGTGTTTCTAGATCTGACGGTTTCAGTTGAAGGATTACAACGCTCAGAATCTCCTAATCAACACAACTGGTTTAGAGAACGCCCGCCTCTAGGACATCTGTAGTATCCATACAAAATTTCATATTTCAAGCCCTTACCATTTCAGAGATTTTTGGGAAATAACAAACACTCAGTTTTATTTATAAGATGGCTAATACGGGGAAAATACTCTGCCCTTTATCTGCCTGACAATTAGTTAAAAAGAAAAGAAAGAGGGAAGGACAAAGGCAAAAAAGCAAGGCTGCTTTGTTCTGTTGATTGACAAACCAATGTATCACTAATGTCATGTCAAACTGGAAAACTTATTTAAGTTCCATGTCACCCGTCCATACCCTGCACTGTGGGACCATAAACCTTCATTTAAATTAAAGACACATAGTAGGGAAGCTACAGAGGTCAACTTACTGCGTATTTGGTCGTCTATACCCATTTCTTCTTGCAATTAATACAAAACTTGGTTAGAAACTGTAGAAGAGGAAAACCAGAAACTATCACCAGCATGCATAGGATATAATACACATGAGCAGAGTCTCTTGTGCTTGTTTTTATATATGTTATAATTATATAATTATATTATATATATACAGTGGTGCCTCGCTTAGCGAGTGCTTCGCTATGCGATGAATTCGCATAGCGAGGGGGTCCGGGCCATCGCTGGAGCGTTCGCTCAGTGATGGCCCCTATAGCGTTTTTTCGCTTTGCGATGATCGCTAAGCAATTCGCTTAGCGATTTTCGCAGAACGAAGCGGGGAGAACAGCTGATCGGTGGTTCCAAAATGGCCGCCGGAAGGTCCGCGCTGCATTTTCGCGCCCTGCCCTCGCTTACCGAGGGCGCGAAAATGGCGGCGCTATGGAAAAACATCGCTTAACAGTGAGTTTTAAAGCCATAGGAACGCATTGAACGAAGTTCAATGCGTTTCTTTGGCTTTTTTATTCCCGTTTATTTTTATTCCCGTTTAGCGATGTTTTCGCATAGCGAAACGGATTAACCTCGCTATGCGAGGCACCACTGTATTATCATGGCGTTAACTTGCAACCAGAAACTTGGTGAAGTCTTTAGACCTCCTGATTGCACAAGAACCTATATGAGTTCAGCAACACCATCGAGGGAATCAGGACATCTTACTCCACAGCTGGTGGAGGAAGTTTGGATATTTGGTGGGTTTTGAAATGAAAAATTAAGGTCAAATGATATTTTCCACCTCCTGTTTTCCAGAAGTAAACCAGCACAAAAAAGTGACAATTTGAAAATATTTCTTTTTTAGTTATTTATTTATTTTTTATTTATTTATTTTTATATGAAATTTGAAAATTATTCTGAATTATCTGAATCTGCTACATGGAGAGTTAGCTAATGCTAACATTAATTTACTTTTTATAGTCATTGTTATTTTTTAAATGACATATACAATGGCTATTTTCATGATTGAGCATGATGGAAATAGTCAAATAATCTCTATTTAACATTTTATTGTAGATTTTGTTTAGTTATGAGTTTAATAAAATAGCTTTTGATGAGAATTGACTTTCTTAAGAATCATATTGCTATATTCTAGCTAATATTAAGTAGGTTCCTGCAGTAAGACAGAGGAAGCAGTGCTCTAGTACAGGGGTCCCCAACCCACGGTCCGTGGGCCAGTCCCATTCTGTGGCCATCCTTGAACTGGGCCGCAGACACAGATCTCCACCCCCTGCATGCATGCACGATGGGCATGTCGCACTTGGGCGTGTCATGCTTGTGGAGGGGCATATCACGCTTGCGGGGTCGGCATGTCGCACTCGTGTGTCATGCTGTTGGGCATGCACATGAGCATGACACGCCCCTCTGCAAGTGTGACATGCCCCCCCCACATGGAGCCCACACACCACAACCAGTCCACGGTCCGAAAAAGGTTGGGGACCACTGCTCTAGTAGAAATGGGCTGCACCTGTCATGCAAAACAAGATATGCTCTTCTTCTTCTGAATTATCAGTAGGAAAGGCATGGGCTTCGACTCCATCCAGCAGCAACAGCAGAATTACTGTGTCTTCTGTTGGGTTGGAAAATGCAGTGATGGATAGCACTGTGAAGTGCAAGATGTAAGGTATCTACTCTGGCTTCATTTTGAGTCTCTGTGGTTCTTCCCCTACTCAATATTATGAATCATTATTTCAGGGTCTATCTAAAAGATGAGATAAAATATAGGACTGTATTTGCAAGAGTTTGAGCAGGACAGTTGAGCACAGGATATTTTGGAGATAGCTCTTTCACAGGGGCATCATAAGTTGGGGTGGGTGGGAGAAGCCTGGCCTCCACGCAGCCCCCAGGAGTCCACTTGCTTACCCACCCAAATCTTCTTCCAGCCTCTTATCCTTACCTAAAATTGCAGAGGCTTCACTGTAGCTCAAAATTGCAGGGCCTTTTCAACATACAGTATATGAAATACAAAAATTGATTACTTGTGCCACATCCTATGTTTCCTCAGTCCAGTGCTAGCAATGTAATATATTGCTCCCACATGAAGTGTGGGGATCATCATCACCTTATTGCAGAACATGTGATGGTTTTTTAAAAAAATGTTTTCTTTTAATACATTGAATTAATGGTGGAGCTTAGCTACAGGGGTATGTGACATTTAGTGGTATTCTGGTATTCTGTTCACTTTAGTAGACAGTTGAAAAGCTCAGTTTTGCACATAGGTACTCAAAAGTAAACACCATTGTGTTCAGTGGGACTTAATCCCAAAGTGAGTATAGGATTGCAGCCTAGATGAATGATCTTGCATGAGAATGGTATAAACTAGGAGAACCATGATTTAAATGAATAAAAGCAATCTGTCACAATTTTGGGGGGTGGGAGAAGGAGGAGACAGAAGTATTCTAGTGATACTAGAGGCAGAACCAGCTCTGCCATTAGGCAGATTGAGACCATCTGAAGTGCCATGAAAGAACAGCAAGTTATTTTTAAAATGGTATTTAACATATTTTTACTGTATTTTCACTGTTGGGGACAGGGAAAGTTGGTTGTCAAAATTTTGCCTGAGCTGCCAGAAGAGCTTGGCTGGCTTTGAACACTATACATCTTGACTTGTGTGCATGGATATTACCATTTATACTGTTCTGTACCAGGGAACCAAATGTCATAGGCTAGCTATAGTCATCCAATAATACTTCTGTGGCTATCTTCCACTGACCATTTGCAACAGTAAAGGGCACATTAGATGGGAGAACTATTGCATTTTTTTTTGGCCCCAGAATATTGGGTCTGAAAATAGAAAAGGACAATATCAGAGAAAACAAGTGTGTGTCTTTGAGCATGTCCAGAATACACTTAGCAACATAGTTCTAGCTTTACAGTAAGAGAAAACTGTGTTCCAGGGAAAGCACAGAAGCTTCTCTTTGACTTTTATTGAGAAGCTCATTTGTAATTAGTAAAAATAATAATGATAATAATGTGTCATCAAGTCAATTATGATGTATAGTGACCCTTTTTAGAGTTTTCTAGATAGACAGTACAAATAATGGTTTACCATTCCCTTCCTCTGGTGGTGGGGAATGCCCTGGGACTGTGCAGCTTGCCCATGGCCACACAGGCTGGCTGCATTTGCAGGAGGCATACTGTAGTGGGATCAAACTCCCAGTCTCTGGCTCCACAGCGAGATACCTAAACCACTGAGCTGTCTTAATAAACTCCCCAAAAGACAGTGTGACTACCGTTGGTGATCTCTATCTGCAATGAGTAAGAAAAACTATCTGTGTTGCAGGCCCAGCTCTCTCCTCACATGAGGTAACAACGATGTCTGGTAGACTTCCCTAAACTTGCCCTGGAACATGTTCCATAATCCCCTGAAGTATCAGAGCTTCTAAGATACTTTTTGGATTGCAGCTCCCAGAATCTCTTATCCTTAGCCATGCTGATCCAGTTTCTTGGATGTTACTGTTTCTCCACATGAGGATGGAGCAGGTCCTGCACCACAGCTAGTTTTCTTCTGCACCTACAACCCGCAGTGGTTAAATGGCAGGGTTGGGTTTTAGAGGCAGGCCATCCAGGCAATTATTTGGGGCATCAAAATTAGGAAGATGCATGGCATGGTTCTGTTTGTTACTCAGCTGTCCACTCAACAGCAGGAAGAAATGAAGCAAACAGTTTGCCTTCATCTGTCAGCATGGCTGCACTGAACTGTACGGCCATGGTCAGGATGGTGTTCTTTTTCTTTGGATGGAAATTTGCAACACAGCTGCTTACTCAGATGACATGCATAGGAATGACTGCAGTGATCAGAACCACAAATTCAAATTTTAATGTGACATTAATAAGCTATGATACCAATTGTGTATCACAGATATGAAAAAGGCAACAAGTACAATAACAACAACAGCAACAACAACAAGAGCAGGTGAACAACAGTTTGTACCTGTTGGAAAAATGGAAGGGGTCAATCAAAGGCACTCCTTGCTTTGAACAAGGGTCTTCACTGATGAACCGTTTAGGTGTTCTTCAATATGGAAGCTGGTATAGATAGCTACTCCCCAGGATACACAGGGAGGCTGTCCAGGGGTTCCTAATACAAATTATCAAGCTATCCCGCCTTTTCCAAGAATGGAAATAATAAACTGTACTTCCAAATCTCCTCTCTTACTCATTAATCCCCTTTACTTCAGGAAGCATTCAGTGCCTTCCCTCATCCTCTTAGGGGTGGTAAACTATAGGCTCAAAAATATGTAATTGTCTTTCCTTCATTTTATTGTTTGGTTCATATAAAACACTTGAATAATCTGAGTTATGCAAGCACCCTATATCCATTAGCCTTTGAGATGTATATTTGAAGGATGACTTGCTAATGTGATGATATACATGTTGCTAAAATATGAAACAGTGACCGCGAGTGAAAATAATCTTTCCTCCTCTTTTCTTTTTAATCTCTTTTGCTTTGTTTGAAGAGCCAAGGCAGCAATTCCTGAAAAACCAAGCTTTTTGAGCAGCTGGAAATTTGATTAACAAAACACAATTGTTGATATCTTTGCTGAACAGGCAAAACTCTGGCCATATATAAGGTAGTGGTGCAGTTCCTAAATGCAGATAAAATAAAATAAGAATCAGCAACCCTTGGCTGCATACCAGTTACCCCTCCTTCATTGTGATTAGTGGTCACTTCTGGCCTCCAAAGGGTCTATTTTGTGACATACTACAGTCGCTCAGGCAAGCTAAGTTGAAAATGTGACTCAGAGGTTTTCAGATGAGAGGAGGAAAATCTGTCGCAAAGGACACAGGTCTGTGTTGACCTGTGTCCTTTGCGAGCTGCTAAAAGAAGAGGCTGGGACAGAACACTACATTTAGCATTATGCCAGTTGTTTTGAGAGCAGTTTCATTTTGCCAGATAGCTTGGGGTTTGTACCCTGGTGCCCTCCGGGTATTTTGGACTCCGCTTTCTATCATCTAAGACTTTTGATTATGCAGGTGGGGGTAGAGATGGTTTCTCACAATGATGAGATCTGCCTGCTGGATTTAGAATGTGCTTTATGCCCCCCTCTGCCATTATTTGTTTGTTTGTTTGTTTGTTTGCTTCTAGGATTTATTAGTTGCCCTGTAGCTGACGGCTCTCAGGACAACTTAAATAACTAGAGGAATAAAATCCTGGTCTATCTTAATCAAACCAAAAGCAGCATTGTAAAACAGTCAATTGAATGCAACGAATGGTACCACAAGGTCTACAATCATCAGAAAAATAATCACTTAAAATATAGCAGCAATATAATAGTGGAAAGAAGTGCCAGACAGATATGTTTGAGGAAGAGTGGGACTCATACTGAACTACTAGGGAAAATGGGGAAAATGTTGTTTCATCATGCACTTCTTAGGTGTAGGAATGTACAACTGTATGTAAAGTGCACAGAGTTATGTATCTCTTGGTGAAAAATATAAACACAGCCATATTTAAAGGCATGCTGTTTACAAACAAAATAAAATAAATCCAACAATGAATATTCTAGGAAGGTTGCACCAGGCAAAACAAAAAACTAAAACAAAAAATGTCCAACAATGGGTATACTAGGAGAGTGCACCATAACCTTTTTTATGTAGACGATTAAAAAGTGGTGTAGAAATGAGACAGACCAAATTGAGGACAGGAAAATGAAAATCTGGAAGAAATCAACACTGATAGTTTTACCATTCCCACTTTCTGTGGAGTACTAACAAAAGTAAGCTTGGGTGTCACCACCATTGCCTCCTTTACCAATGTCACCTTCAGCTACTCCTGCTACTCAGAAGCTACCATCCCACGAACACTGGAACTATCCATACTCTTTTGGTGATGCAGCCATTGCTCTTGAAGATGGTGGATGCCTTTTAGACTGATGCCTCAGCTGTGAATATTCCACCTTGTGTGATCCTGCTAGGTTTCCAGGCTTGTGATGGAGTCAGCTTCCTGATGGTCTCTGATTCAATGATACACTCAAACCCCTCACCATGTCAAGATGTGCATTTAAGAAGATGCACCTTCTGCCAGCTGTAATGAAAAACACCAGGATAAACCTGATAACTTCTTCAAAACATGACCAACATGAATTTGACCAAACTCCGGAAGGCAGTGGAAGAGAAGTGGGTCTGGCTGAGCTCTGGTCCATGGGGTCACAAAGAGTCAGACATGACTTAATGACTAAACAACAACTCTTCCATTGGTGTAATCTTCAGGACCACACCAGTGTTTTCATTATTCTTCAAAACATGTTCTCTAACACTGAGAACCTGACTTTGCCAGGGAATCTGTTAAATGAGTCTATTGCCCATCCATACAGTCAGTCCATTATACTGCATGCAGTCGTTCCATAAACATTCAAGGCAGTTCAGAACAAGGTAGAAAAATAGTGATAATAACAGAGAGATCAAAACCGTTTCATAACAAATAAATATAATATTAAACAACATTGTAATTACAATATAACAAACATTAGTAACATAGCAAGGAAATAGATATTTGTAGCAAAACAATAAATGAATGATTTCATTACTAGTTTAAGACACATCAATCTGGCAGGACTTGAGTATGGAGGAGAATAATAGCAGAAAAAAGCTTAAGGAAGATACAGCCAGTTGCAAGTGCTGGAGATTTGTAACATAAGGGGCAGAAGACCTGTTTGCTTCTATTGTAGACTCAGTCCATTCCTTGGGCAGGGGAGAAGAGACAAATGTGACCATCTTGGTCTATTATTTGTACCCTCTTGAGCTATCCTAATTTTCATTTACACACATAATCAGAACATTCTTTTCCATTAGCTGTCTTTTGTCAGATCTTTGAGACATGCTGTCTCCAAGTTTATAGACCAGAGTGGGTGATCTCAGCAGGACTGAGGAACATTTTTTCCAGCTGTCCAACGGCTGTTCTTCCAAGAGGGAGGGGCTAAAAGAGGAGGTGTGTGAAATTGCCACAACAGGTGAAATTTAGTTTTGTTAATTAAAAATGGTTGTAACTTTTTAAAAAAACATTTAAAAAAGTTGTTAAAAAGTATTTTTTAAAATATCTGAAAAAGACCCCTTGCACTCTCTTGTGGCCAATGAAAAAAATTGAAACTGGGGATATGGGGGTCAGAGTGCCAGGTTATTTTACAACATTGCCCAATGCCCTCTAAGGGGTTTATACGGAATTGCGCCTCTCCTCCCACCCCCATTTTAATTTCCAGGAAAGGGGTGCCGGAGACCCCAAAAATGCCCTTGGACTTGCCGAAATTTCAGAAGCAAAAGTTGCAGAATTCAGATAAGTCCTGAATCCCTCTGCAGTCAGAGACACTGGGTTACAAATAATCTCTAAAATGTCATTTAGAACAGTGGTCCCCAACCTTTTTTTGGTCCACGGACTGGCTGAGGAAGGCGGGGCACCCCTCGTGCTCGTGCGCATGTGCGAATGAGTGTGCTTGTGTGCATGCTTGTGCACATGCACAAAAGAGTGTGCTTGCACACACACTCATGCACATGCATGAAAGGCAGCATGGCATTTGTGCGGGCATGCGCACACTTATGCGCATGCATGAATGGCAGTGCTGCCATTTGTGCACATGCACAAGAGAGAGGGCCTGCTCAAGCACTTTGCCACCTTGTATGCATGCACACGAGCGCGCATGCAGGCGCAAACAGCCTTTGTGGGGGTGAGTGCATGGGAGTGGGGTGGGGCGGGAGGTCTGTCTTCACGGCCCAGCCAGGCTCAGGCTGGGGACCAGCACTGGGCCGCGGACCAGGAGTTGACGACCTCTGATTTAGAACAAACCAAAACTTGTAATAATGTTCTTTGAATGTGAACTTTAAAAAAATCCCCAACCCAAATGTGCACACTATTGCTGTTATGGACTTGAGAGGAAAGAAACTGTGAAAATGTTGCATTTTCACATCTAGGTGCATCTAGGTGACATTTAGACATGACTAATGAATTTTCAGACAATGTAACTCATACAATCCTAGTCTCACATCCTCATATATGAAACACTGTATTTAAGTGTAAATAATTGTGCCAGAATGTGAATGGAGATGAGCATTAGAACAAAGAGGCTGTTGAAAATAATGTCATGCAAATAAATGTACCTCCATTCACTTGTAGATCCTGAATTTTAGGGCAGTGTTCAAGGCAAGTGGGTCTGAGTAGGCTGCCAGGTAAGCTTACCTAATCAAACACTATTTCTTTCTCTTTAGCTTCCTCCCAAGTTCCAGACTATTCCGTCTCCTGATGATCTGGGGAGTAATGGAACACTGACTGAACTCAGAAAGGTCTGGTATTTATAATTCATGGCACCCACCCAGTTAATCCTATATACTGAATGGCTGAGGCCTTGATGCTTAGTGGAAGCCATCTTCATGTAACTATGGTGATACTCTGATGATTTCTTCTTAATAATGTCTGTGTTTATTAAGGCTAACACTAAATGTCACTCAAGGCCTCATACTTACATAATTTAGATGACTTTTTTTAAAGGCAAAGAAATGGTTATCCCATATAAACCCTAATAATAAAGCTGGATTAAAATCTAAATTGATGAAAAGACTCAAGTCATGGAATAAAATAACTATAATTTCCTAGCTATAATTTTAATGACCGTATCTAAGAAGGAAATGAGAATACATAGAATAAAGTGAAGACACAGCAATTAAAATGCACTTCCCAGTAGGGTTTATATTCGAGAAACTAGATATTGGCCTTTAAATCCCCAGCTGAAGAAAGAGAAAAGGCAAATGCAGCACTGGTTCTCCACAGGTAACTTATTTTTCTTCTATATTATGCATTGTGTAAAGGGCTTTTGTTTCCCAGTGTGTAGCTTGGAAAGCCAGTGTGCTGCCTGGAAAGAAAGCTCTTTCAGAGCCGCTCTCTTAGATAGGAACAGAGCACAGACGGAGATATTGTCTATTCCGGAGATGTTCTGGAGATTTTAAATAGCACTGTCTGGTGTCTGAGGAGCCAATCTTGCAGAGCTCATGTTTTGTATGTGGAAGGACCCAGGTTCAGTCGTGGCATCTCCAGGTACAACAAAAAAAGTTCTCGCCGGTGCAGAGAGACGACCAATCAGTGTTGAACATACTGACCTAGCTGGACCAATGGTGCGATTTCATTCTAATGCAGCTTTTTGTGTCCCAAAGAAAGCAAGCAAGATGCTGCTCAATACCAGCTCTATTTTTCTGTAGATTGAGGCGACTCACCTTAGGCAGAATATTCTGAGGCACCCCTAAATTCAAATAATTTCATTTCATATTATATTTTTTATAACCACATAAGATGGAATTTGATATCTTCTCTTTTTTTGCCTCAGATTCTAGAGGAAGTGGAAAGAACAGGTGAATGTAGGCTATTTAGGCAGCTAAGAGAAATGACATATGTCAGTTAGGACTTATTCTAAGTGGAGGTATTTAAAAAATATATATTTCTATTTATTATTTTTATTTCTCTTATTTCTCTTCAGTAAGGATTCTGTATCAGATTGAATAAAGCTCTTGTGTTCTTGACAGTCAAATGAGTCTGCTGAAGACTGAGGGGAGTTATGGCTAACAGATGGGATGAACTTCCAGTATAAAATAGAGTACTTGCAACAGTGTTTTATATTATTTCCCCCTCATATCAACTAATAACTAGGCTATTCTTATTATGGAGCTAATGTCACCTTTAGCATTTTTTCTTGAAAGTCAGCAACTGTGAATGGGTCTCTTTTTTTCCTCTTGATTAGCTGACATTCTCTTGTTTCAGAAAATAATGGAATAAAATTCTGCTGCAACGGAACTCTGACAGTCACACTGATGAAATAGCGCTCAAGTGTATGTTAAAGAGTTATTTACTCACAAAAAGCAGTACAAAGAACATGGCTCAAGCATCTTTGCTTAAGGGCTGTTTTTGATTTAAATGTCATCTAAAGTCTCAGTCATATCGTGAGAGTGGAAACAACAGTAACTATAGACATTATTTGTAAAGCAGTTATTAAAAATCACTGACAGAATTTAGGAAAGGGATTGCTCTGCTGTTGCTATGGGATCATGGTTGCAGACTGAAACCCAGAGATTTTTTTAAAACTCCCCACTATATCAAGAGATGGCACTACTATAGTTTTCCCCATCTTTAATTTTCCCATCTTGTCAGAAGATTGGGAGGGGGCTTCCATTTTTGCACCCTAATATTTGCTTCCTGAAACAGTTGCCTCATATTTTTGAAAGTAGCCTTGCTGCTGCATGCAAAATGTTGGCTAATATCACATGTCAAAATACAATGCATATCAACCATCATATTTAAACATGAATACCTACACTGTTTTCCTGGTAGCTTTGGATTTTTTTGAATTTATCTTTCTTCATTAAACAGAAAAAAAATGTCATTAGTGAACTAATTATTTCTCTCTTTAGAGCACCCAAAACATTAAAAATACTTTACAATTCATTCTCAGGCTATAGCACTTCCTGGAACACACCTCAGAATTAGAAACCTCTACAATATTCAGAGGGGTAGCATGACAGATTCATAGGACGTTCCATGACTGTGGAACTTGCAAAGTGTTTTTTGAAAGCAACTAGCTCTATTTAGGTGTTCAGTTTGAGAGCATGAGTAACCCTGTGAACTACATGTTGCTTTCTTCATTGAGTGTTTATAAAGGAAAGCTTCTGCTACATGTGAGGTCTTTTTATGTAATTGAGGACCTTGAAAAATCAATGTGCCAATCACTTGGCGATGCTTCATGTGTAGTAGGTGACCTACTCTTCAGACTATCTCTCATAAGGAGATAGTGGGCAGGGGGTGGGACTAGAACTCTCTCCCTACTGATGTTTTCAAATTAACCATTTAATTGGACACCTGAATAGGGTGATATACTACTGCCTATATGCAATACATTACTTATGAATACTAAACAAAACTGCTTCTCAACTAACAAATACTGCAATTTATTAGATATCAAATTTTTCCTTGTAGCTAACCACTTGTAAACAATCCTAGTCATAACTATGTTTTTATAAATACCCTTCCTTTCAGATACATAATCTACTGTCCATTCTGCACTTGAGTATTATTTTGTCTACTTTTTTGCTAGAAATGGAGACGGCAAAATTAAATGCATAAGAGATGAATTAAGTCTAAAGGTGTAGGCACACAGAGAATTCTATAGCCATTAAAGAACATTTTATTACTATGTATTCCGAAGAAGATAATTTTCTAAGAACATTGAATGATAATGAGAATGTTGAAAAAAAGAAAAATTGAATGAAAAAAAATGTAAACTATCAAAGACAGATGCTTAAGAGAAAAGGCCTTGGTTATAGGGTGAAGGATACACATCTTTGAAAAACAAATCTTCTTGGCTTCAAAGGTTCTGTAATACTCTGGAGAAAGCATTCAAAAGATGGTTTCGAAATACTGTTCCGTAGACAGTCCAAAGGTTACATTATAGAGCAGTCACTACTGAGGCAATTTGTCTCTAATAAATCACTTTCCATTTAAGCCCTGTAGCATTTATGAGAGAGGGTAGTATTATGTCCAGTGCCAGGAGCTGGTTTTGTGTCACAAGCTCTCATTCAATTTCCCAACAGTTTCATTTCCCAAGACACTTCAAAAGCAAGTTCGGAAGAGTCCTATATGTATGAATATTTTTCTGACCCCCACCCCACCCCTCCTTTGAAACTTTTTCAGGAGATTTTTCCACTGTTAGATTGAGAATGGTCAAAATTTATCATGCAAGAGGCTTTCTGCACAGCACTAATGATGTTTCAAAATCTATTTTAGTATTATGGCCAACTGTTGCAAGGAACCAAGCACAGAAAGGTAATCATGGAGGCAGTTCCCTCCTTTGGTGAGATGACCATCATGGCTGTATAACTGGTTGCATGATGGGTCATGCAATTAATTGCATGACAGACACATCATTGAAGGGTGGGAAACCTCTAGTCTGTTTACGGATGCATGAATGTTTTTTTTCCAAAAGGATGCTGGCTTGTGACTTTTGTCTTTTTATCTGTATCTTTTTAAAATCCTGTTGAGAGCTACTTTGAGGTCCAGTCTGATGAGAATATCAAAATATACATTACAGAAATAAATATATGCTTTGGTGTTATGGGAATGAGCGTTCTTGAGTCTTGGGTTCAAGTGCTCCTCTTGAGAAAGGAGGGCTGAACAAGTATGTGTAATAACCACTAGAAGGAAGACAGGCAGGAAAGCATGTACTGTATTAAAAGGGGGCAACATATGTCCTGGGCATAGCAGTAGAGGTGGGATGGTCAAATAGAAAGGCAACTGGACAGCTTGAATTTGGGAGGACAGGAGCTCTTATTGCCTGATTTGCATGACACAGCTCAAGCAAATCATTCACGGAAACAGGCAACACTTTTTAATTTACAATTTGTTTCTGTCCAAAGATCAATAATGCAACATTAGTGTTGTAGTGAGCAATAATTGTTTGTCCACTGTATCTCCTGCTGTGGATCAGTTGTAGGGAATGTAGGGTTCAATCAAAAGGGCTGCTTTGCTGGGTATGTTCTTATTTAAAGTGACCCTGCTGTACACACATGGTCCAGCCCTCATCACTCTGGCTCTAAACAACAACATCAACAACAAATGGGAGACCTGCTGCTGAAAAGGTCTGGGTGGGCACAGAAGAGGGCCAGGTTAATGCTTGATTGATTGTTACATTGGTGGGTGGTTGCCAAAATTAGATCGAACCTGGCTGTGCCAAAAGAGATAAACAATGTTAGCTAAATTGCCATCTGATCTCACCCTGAATTATATTAGATTGTGGCCTTGTGGGTCAATGCATTGTAAATATAGGCTTGTAAGCTAACACATTATACCTGTAATGATTAAGTCTGAGCAGTACCACTTCCTCTTCCCTGAAACATTTTAAGGGAATTAACACTTATAATCTCTTATTTGCAGCTCCTCTGAGGTGAGGGTGTGGAGTGGGTTGGATAGTGCCTGAGCCCAAGAACTAGTCAGACATATTCCCTCCAATTCTAAACCACAGTTTAGCATTGCGTCTGAACTGCAGCACTGAAATGTATTTATATTTTCAATTGGATGGGGAGGCTGCAACTCTGTGTAATTTGGGAGGCTATACATAGAAACAAGTTGGTAATCTGATTTGTGTTTTGTTGGAAAGAGGAAGACTATAATGTAATTGGATATTTCTGCAACTGAAAAATCTGCTCCACTTTGTCTCACAGCTGTTCTTCCTCTCCTAGCTCTCCAAAAGAACCTCTTGCTTCAAGAGACGTTGTAGATACTTTAGAGAAGATGGACATTTTGTGACCTAAGTTATGTTTGTATAGTACACATTTGGAAAGACATTACCAGCTTTGTCCTGTTTAGCCATGTCTTCTTTTCTACCTATTAGATTCCTTTGGATTCCCCAATGCCCATTAAAAGTTGTAGCTTTTACTCCGGGAGATATTTTCTACATGCCAAAATTTGCTCTTCACTTGTGCTACTCTAGCATGTTGAAATGTCACATATATTCAGCTGCAGCAACACCTTTTATTATTTAAGGTTGGCTTTAATTTCCATTTTCTTTTTTCCTCTTACGCTTTGGCATAATTGTGCATCATTTTTATGTAGCAGTTTAAAATGTATAAGCTTCTCTGGACAGTTTTATTGCCTAGTCTCTTAAATCAAACTCTTTGGTTAGGATCCCTTATGGGAACTATGTAAGTAAGAAATTAATCTAAAGTGACCCAGCTGGGTATTGTAAATTATATGATCTACCGTAATGCTACTTCAACATGTCACAAAAACCTTCTCAAATTCATCTTACCAAACTATGCTCAGAGCTTCTCCAGACTAATGTTGCAGTAATGCCATATCCTCCAACTTTGTTTGCTTTTTGTTGTGTGCTGTGGTTCTGTATTGTGCAATATCCGCCTAGAGTGGTCCTATGTGATTCAGATAGGCGGGATATAAATTAAATAAATAAATAATAAAAATATCAGGTATGTAGAAGCCATTGAAAAACATGGAAGGTTCATGGTGTGGGAAAGAGAAAAATGTTGTGTGCTACCCAATGAAGTAATGTAGATTTCGGTCTAAAGTAGCCAGTCTCAACTTTTTTCTAGCCACGGCCATAAACACAATATGAAGGAAATCTCCAAGGTATGTATTTTGAGTACATGGACAACCCCAAACAATTCCTCTTTGACTGTTCTGACTCTTAATCATTCCTTTCTAAGGTGTCTTTGAGTCATAATCCAGAGTTATGTTACTAAGAGTCACCTTGTTGACTTCCACGTGGACCACAAGTGATAGCATGAGAAGATGGTGGCCCCGAAAACTCATCTCAGTTGAAAACAAATAATACCTGGCAACTTACAGATCTGCAAACTGTGAACAATCCTCGGGACGTCTTTAACATCTGTCTTTGGATGATGGAATAAGAGCTTCTAAATGAAGACAAACTGCCTCACAATTTAAGGCCTAATTAGCTCACTGGAACAGGAGGGCAGCCTATTATTTTGTAAGTGGAAGCATCTGTCACCTGGTTCTTATGAAATCATCTCCTGGCACCATATTTTTCCCATCATAATCCACTGTAAGAGTCTAAATGCTCACCACTTGAGGTCTATTAATTTTACAACCTTGCCACTATTTAATGCCCTAGAAAGAATGCATGAGCCAACAACATATCTTGGGACAGTTCATCTATTCATAACTGATCATCATCATTGTGTTGTGGGAAGTCAATTCTGACTTACTACAACCCTTTCCAGAGTATTCTAGGTCAGTGGTTCTTAACCTTGGGTTACTCAGGTATTTTTGGACTGCAACTCCCAGAAGCCTTCACCACCAGCTGTGCTGGCTGGGGTTTCTGGGAGTTGCAGTTCAAAAACACCTGAGTAAGCCAAGGTTAAGAACCACTGTTCTAGGTAGAGAATACTCAGAAATGGTTTACCATTCCCTTCTTCTGGGGGCATCCTGGGATTGTGCAGGTTGCCCAAGGCTACACAGGATGGCTCTTCTGGGAGGCACAGTAAAGAACTGAACTCCCAGTGTTTGCCTCAGTTATATTCTAGAGCAGTGGTTCTTAACGTGGGCGATAATGCCTCCCAGGGGGTGATTTAATTTTTCAGGGGGGCAGTAGAACTAAAAGGGGCGGCGTGGGGGCGCTGGAGCAGAAGGGGGGCGGTAGGGGGGTGCTGGAGCAAGCCAAACCTGTTCCTCCAATCTTAATTTAGTTTCAGAGTTTTCATCTTGAAATTTTTAGTTCCTGCATTGTGGTTTGTTTTTATGCCCTTTTTATTTCTTTTGCGTCTTAAAATTCGCTTGCAACTAAATAATTAAATGTTACTTTTTTGGGGCATTTCATTTTCTTGGAATTGAATTTTGTTTTCAGGGGTCATTGGATTTAAGTGTAATAAATAAATAAATAAATAAATAAATAAATAAATAAATAAATAAATAAATAAATAAATAAATAAATAAATAAATAAATAAATAAGATATCATCACCGTGGGGAGGGGGGCGATGATAACTTCCTCAATGGCTCAAGGGGGCGTTTCTTTCAAAAAGGTTAAGAACCACTGTTCTAGAGCAGCAATTGTCCATATACAAGATCAAGAGGGAATCAACAGCCAGTTTACATCAAACATCTGAACAGTCAAAACTGAGATTAAAGGAATGTGCAGGAATGGACTCATAGATGAGACCTGCACATCATGTACCTACCAATCTGTCAGGGTCAAGAAGAAACAAATAAGACCAGGTATAGAACAGTCCAAATGCACTGAAATGAGTTTAGTTAACACAATCTTGCATTGCGTCAACCTAAGACACACTACAGTGGTGCTTTGACTTATGAATGTCCCGACATACGACCATTTCGAGTTATGACCAGCTCTGGCTGCAAAATTTTGCTTCTACTTGTGACCGGAGCTTCGACTTACAACCAGTAAAAGGCAGGGGGAAAAGGTGGAGAATTCAAATTGCTAACCATTGGTGGCGAAGAGGCTGCTTCTTTGTAGCTCTTTCGCCCCAGCAGTTAGAGAGTGTGCGATCGGAGGAGGCTTCGGAATGCCTGGCAAGGTGTTGCTTTCTACTTTTAAAAAACTGTTTTGGGTGGGTTTTGCAGCATGGTTTTGGACTGGGTGGTGGGATTATGTTTCTATGCTTTGATGAGTCTTGCAGGGTTTGTTTGTTTTTGGGTCCCCCCCCCCCAATTTCCAATGGGTCTTTCAGGATTTGTTTATTTTTTGTGGGTTTTTTTGGGTTTTTTTCCCCATTTCCAATGGGTCTTGCAGGGTTTGTTTGCTTTTTGGGGTTTTCCCCCCATTTCCGATGGGTCTTGCAGGATTTGTTTGCTTTTTGGTTTTTTTTCCCCCATTTCCGATGGGTCTTGCAGGGTTTGTTAACTTTTTGCTTTGCTTTTTTTGCATTTCCAAAGGGTCTTGTATGGTTTGTTTGCTTTTCTTCCCCCCCTTTGGCTGGAACAGATAAATCATGTTTCTGATGGGTCTTGCATGATTTGTTTGATTTCTCCCCCCTCCCCTTTAGCCAGAACGGATTAATCGTGTTTCTGATGGGTCTTGCAGTATTTTGTTTTTGAGGTTTTTTTGGTAATTTTTTTTCCTTCGGCCGGAACAGATTAATTGCATTTTAATGCATTCCTATGGGAAATGGTGCTTCAACTTACGACCATTTTGATTTACGGCTGGAGTTCCAGAACCAATTAAGTTTGTAAGTTTAGGCACCACTGTATAGCCAAATGTGATTATAAATACTGCTTCCTGAAATCTGGGTTTGGCCTGACAGCACCTCCTCACCATCTTCAGCTGTCTCTAAACAGTTATATACTTTATGTATGTGATCTTGAGAACACCCATACTGCCTTCCTTGTTTCCCTAACACTTGGAAGGATGATACTGTCATTCATGATGTGGCCACCATCTCCTGGAGTGGCAGTTTTTATGTGCTGTCAAGTCACCTCAGACTTATGGAAACTCTATGAATAATATACCCACAAAAGTCCTGCTCAGTTCTTGCAAACACAAGGTTATGGCTTCCTTTAGAGGATCAATCCATCTGCCTTCAACTTTCCCAGCATTGTTCTCTTTTCCAAAGAATCTTGCCTTCACATGATGTCCCAAAGTTGGACATCCTCAGTTTCATCATTTTTGTCTCCAGAGATAGTTTGAGCTTGATTTGTTCTAGGATTCACTTCTTCATCTCTCTGGCAGTCCAGGGTATCTGCAAAACTCTCATCCAGCACCATACTGTATTTCAAATGAGTAAGTTTTCTTCCTATCGCTTCTCTCCACTGTCTTCTTCAGGTTTCTTGACTACCATCTCTATTTAGATTGATGATTAAATCAAGATACACAATTTTTAAAAACAGTTTCAGTTTCTTCAGTGTCAATATTAAAGTAGTCTAGTAATCTGTAGTATTGCAGCCAAAACTCTGCTCATGCATTCAATACCAATGGATCTGACAGCCTGCCAAAAGTTGACTCAGCCTTCCATACTTCTGAGGTCAGTAAAATGAGTACCCAGCTCACGGGGGGGGGGGGGGGGAATGTGTAGCCTGTATAATAAAAAAAATTGTAAACTGCACAGAGAGTGCTTTAAGTACAATAGAACAGTATATAAGCAGCATACTTTGCTTTTAAAAATGTTTTAGTTCTTTTGTAGTCATGATTTTTGTCGTCTTAACATTCAGCTGCAGTCCTGCTTTGGCACATTCTTCTTTCACTTTCCCTAAAAGTCATTTCACGTCATTGCTGCTTTCTTTCACTAAGACGATGTCATATGCATATCTTCAATTATGGATGTTTTTTCCAACCAGTTTTCACTCCTTCTTCACTGAAATCTAGTCCTTCTATATATGTTCTGCGTAGAAACTGAACAGAGAGGGAGATAAATTACATCCTTGTTTGATTTCTTTGCCTATAGGGAACCATTCTCTCTCTCCTGTACTTATGGGAGAGGGGTGCCACCTGGGGCATTAAGATCTTCCTTGCCTCTGGTCTCCCCTTGCTGAGGCGGAGCATCCTCAGATATATCTACTGAAGAGGATTCAGCCAGGAAGATTGTAACACTGTGGACTGCAGTTCCCCAAATGCCCCAACTAGCATAGCTACTGTCTTGTAATTCAGATTTGTAGTCAAAAATGCAACTTTTTTCATGTCTGGGTATCTAGCTTAAGGGGAAAGTTCCTCTTCTAAGGACCATGCCTATAGTATACTTGTCTTGGATGGTGACATTATGAAGCAAAGTTATGAAGTAACTAAAAATGGCAATATCTTCTGGATTATCCTTTTACTGATTTTTTTAAAAAGCAATATCCAATACATAATAAATTAAACATAATCTTGATCTCATTATATTGATATTATATATTGTTATAATATGGTTTTGTGCAATGAGATGCAATGATTGTTGGTATATCTTTTTCCCCCCGCTTTCATTTTGTTGTAAATGGTTGGAACTCATTTTATTGGATTCAATCCTACCACTCTTGAAATGCAACAAAACATGTAGCTGTGAATTTCCATATAGCTGGTGTATGGGTCTACATGCTATTTTATTTTTATATGTTTGTTTACTTTCTTTTGCTCCTTTATTGCTGAGGGGTTTTTTTTATATCATACAACATTTTACTAATAAGGCACTTTGGGTCCAGTGGGGACAGCAGTGGTGGCAGCAGGAACTAGGCAGTTTAGGAGGGGCTATAATATCATGTAATCTACCTTCTCTAAGTGATGCAAATTCTTATTTGTCTTGTTCTCATGCATAAGAATGAGATGCTGCAATGCTTTTCTCCTTGGCCGTGAGATATTTTCTGTTAATCTCAATGTGGCTGTTTGTATTGGAAGAGTGTTTTTTGCACAAATAACACAAATTGCACAAAAATATAATAGCTACTGATTTCTTTCACAGATTTTTAAGAACCAGAACTGCTGAAATAGTTGGTTTTGTCATTTTGGACACTCCCCTGGTCCTTTATGCTAGCTGTATGTACCTTGCTTCTCAAAGGGAAAGAACACTAGTTGTGTTTACAGAAATTTTGTGCAAATTACAGAGACCTTTACAGAAACATCCCCTCTTCTTTTACTCTAATTCTGGAGGTGAAGAATCTTGTGGGGGAGTCAAAATACTTTATTTTGGTGTCTTTTGTCTACTCCTATATGCACCCACCCCTATGATTTTGGCCATGTGAAGCGACACATAGGTTCCAATAATCTGTGAGAACCTTGGTCTGCATCCCACTGCCCAAAGAGGCTCATTTGATGGGAACTTGAGACAGAGCCCATTTTCTAGTCACATACCAATTAAATAATTCCCTCCCGAAAATGTGAGGACAATGCTTGTAGCATTTAGGTGGACATTGAAAATATGATGTCCAGCTTTCAGTAGTTTTAATTTAAATATATTGCTGAAGTTTTTTTTTAAACTAGGGATGGGCAGAAGCCCCCAAACCAGTTGTTGCCCAAATAAAAATAAACAGAATTTAGAGCTGACCTGCCCTCTGTTCTTTTTATCTAATCTAATCCTTGTCCTGGTCCATGATGTC
The DNA here is from genome assembly GCF_051106095.1 of Pogona vitticeps. Taxonomy (NCBI): domain Eukaryota; kingdom Metazoa; phylum Chordata; class Lepidosauria; order Squamata; family Agamidae; genus Pogona; species Pogona vitticeps. The sequence goes on from NC_135786.1 coordinate 40,378,825, forward strand.
ATTTGTGCATTTCAGGTTCTTCTTGAAGATCTCATTCCTATGAATGATGAAATACAAATGGCAAGGTGGGGTTACCTATTGAATTGTGCAGGTAGAACTGGTAGAGCTGGGTGCTCTGGTTCACCCTTATTTTTTTACCCTTTTTGCAGCTACTAAGAGAAACCCTCCATTAGCTTCCCAAGGTGGACACAGGAAAGGAACCAAAATACCTTGTTGTGTGTCTTGTTGTGTCTCTTCCTATGTGAAACCACATCTATGTGAGTGTATGTGTGTGTTATGTGCCATCAAGTTGGAGTCAACTTATACCAACTCTAACAGGGCTTTCAAGATAAGTGAGAAATTTTTAAGATTTATCAGTTTTATCAGTTCCACTCCTCAGTCAGTTTCCATGGCTGAGTGGGGATTTGAACCATGTTCCGCAGAGTCCTTGCCCATCACTCTACCCACTACATGTGAGTAAGAGACCATTCATATCTCTGGACTTTTTGCTTCACTCTCTGGTCTCCTCAGAAAAGCACAAATCGCCCTTACTAAACTCATTTTCACACATTTGTCTGAAGACAATGAACATCCCTCGATTTAACTGTGTTCATTTTGAAGATCTCAGTTGCAAATTTTTCTTATTCAGTAGTGTGGGCAGTCGGTTTTCTTTGTGTGTGTGTGTGTGTGTGTGTGTGTGTGTGTGTGTGTGTGTGTGTGTGTGTGTGTGTGTGTGTGTGTGTGTGTGTGTGTGTGTGTGTGTGTGTGTGTGTGTGTGTGAGCGAGCGAGCGAGCGCGTGCGCTTGCTTGCTTGCTTGCTTGCTTGCTTGCTTGCTTGCTTTCTAGGGCCAAAAAAGCGCAATACTGTGCTTCAATAGGCTGGCAGGCAGGAGCTGTGGCTCATTTATTTGTTGAAACTCTGTGTTGGTAACACTTTGGTAATCCATTCAGACTTTCAGAAAGTCATGATAAATGCATCCCCTCTAACAGAACTGATTAAGCCTTCATGTGCTTCATAAGATTAGATCTTTAGGATACAAATACATACCAGGATATAACATGAACCATGCTATTCTATAGAAATATTCTTGCACTTCAGCAAAGTCTTGATTTGTGCAAAGCATGTCTGATCACTGTATGCTATTTGTGCTCTCTTCACCATTTTTTTTAAATTTTAAAATTAAAATTTTCTCCCATGGTCCTTTGGAGAAATACTCTCAACACTTGTTCTTTCTGAGTTCACTCTAATGCAGATGGTTAGATGGACATACTGTTCCTATTTTAGTTGTTCACTGCAGTTCATTGATGATTGGAAACATCTGTAATTTATGTCTGGCTAAGCTAGGTGCTTGAACAGGACAGTATATTTCATCACTACTGTCAATATATCAGAACCAAAGAAAGTGTTGTGCAATATGGTGTTATCACACTCGAAATTAATTGTGGTATGCTGAAAATGATAAATTCTGAAAAAATATTTGGGATTTATACAGTCCACTAGTGGGTATGGCTATTAAACAGAAGTAACTGTTCTGAAAAACTGTAGTTAAGTGAAAACAGAAAACTTATTTACCATAAAAACTGGCTTTTGTGCATATGCGTATTAAGTAGCCATTGTGTGTCTTATCCCCTCAAAGAAAGAGAAAACAAAGGGAAAATATCTGCTAACTCACTTTCTTGAAGAAAAAGGGATGAGAGTAAATTATGTTTCATAATATAGATTTACACAGTATATACAGTATACAGTATAAAGGATGTAACATTGGATGTAGTGGTGCTTCCTAAATCTTGCCATTTTTTCACATATGAGATTCCTGCAGCAATATTTCCCACAACCTCTCTAGTAGAATCTTCTAGGAGTGCATATTATGGAGCATCTGAAGTATCTATGTCAGCTACTATGCTCTCTCAAAAAATATATGCCATGATGTTTACAATTTTGAGATAAACACATTAAAGATAAATACTGTACATTGAGATAAATATGTTTGAGATAAATACATTAAATTATGCTTCTAGACACTTACTTTATACACATATGCAGAATATGCTTTAAAATATATATATCTATACAATTTGCCATGAGAGTTCATATGACAATGGGTGCCATATAAATGCTTCAAATAAAAAAAGTTTACATGCTTACATTCATATAGATTTTGTAAACAGCGCAAATGTCTCCAGTATATAGTTGCACAGGAGTATAAAGATGTTGAGCAATTGTGACTCCTAATAAACTCAGATCACCAGAGGGATAAATTTACTATTTTTAATATTATTTATTTCACTTTTCTACAGCCCATCTAATCAAAATCAATTGCAATGCATGAAATCTAAAATTTGATTCTCTAGGAGTTTTAGTATTGCTAAGCACCATACCAAAATAGAGGAATAAACTCTATTTCATTTTATCATCTGAACCATTTCAGCATAGCTTCCCTCATAAGCCTGTTTCTACCAGGTCTATGTGCTGTCTGCAAAATATGCAGGAGGCTGCTGCATATGCCAAGCGAGACAGCCACACTTCTGGATTATAACCCTTCATATATTAATATATACATGCTGGGACGCTGCTGTACCTGACAATCTCATTTAGTGGGATTTTGCAACACGCGCCATTCTGTCTCTCTCACACATGCTGCTGGAGGCAGCTTTCTCTGTTCAGTGGGCATCTTTCCTAGTGCTCTGGGCAGATGTGTTGCCTTCTAGTGTTTGCAGTTCCACTGAAATCAGCAATTAAGACCTCAGTGCCCAGATGGGGCCTTTCTAGCTTTGCCATTGTAATTAATGTTGGCACTTTAGCCACTTACCTTTCCATTGGGGAAATAGCAAAATGCCTCAATTGCTAAGCACTGAAAGCTGTCCAAGCTGATACAGGAAGAAGAGCCACAGTCTGGCTTGTGGAATAAGGCAATAGATGATGATAAACCTGGGTATCTGCATCCCTTTGCGTTCTAAAAGTGTTTCTGACATCTTAGGGACCTTACTGAAACGAGAATGGAAGGTGATGGATATTAAAGGCCAATCACAGAGGGTGAGTTAACTAATTACCCAGTACATCCAAGTCCAGGAAAGTACATGAATTAGTACATGTGCTATCTTCGGACAAAAGTGCAAAAAATGAGTAAATCAAGGGTCTTTCTTCAATTTTGGGGTGATTATGGGACAGAGCAAAGAACTGTTCATAACCAAAGGAAAATTACAACCAAGTAGACTCTTCTTGTCCATTTTAGTTCACTGATGCCCAGGATGTCGATGTTTATTCTTGCCATCTGTTTGACCACGTCCAGCTTCCCAAGGTTCATAGATCTTACATTCCAGGTTCCTATGCAGTATTTTTCTTTGCAGCATCAGACTTTCTTTATGGTCCAGCTCTCATTTCCATACATCACAACAGGAAAAACCATAGCTTTGACTATTCGGACTTTTGTTGGCAAGGTGATGTCTCTGCTTTTCAAGATGCTGTCAAGATTTGTCATCGCTTTCCTCCCAAGAAGAAGGCGTCTTTTAATTTCAGGGCTGCTGTCTCCATCTGCAGTGATCATGGAGCCCAGGAAGATAAAATTTGACACTGCCTCCATATCTTCCCCTTCTATTTCCCAGGAGGTGATGGGACCAGTGGCCATGATCTTAGTTTTTTTGATGTTGAGTTTCAGACCGTTTTTTGCACTCTCCTCTTTCACTCTCATTACAAAGTTCTTTAATTCCTCCTCACTTTCTGCCATCAGAGTGGTATCATCTGCATATCGGAGGTTGTTGATATTTCTTCCGGCAATCTTAATTCCGGCTTGGGTTTCTTCCAGTCCAGCCTTCCGCATGATGTATTCTGCATATAAGTTAAATAAGCTGGGGGACAATATATAGCCTTGCCGTACTCCTTTCCCAAATTTGAACCACTCAGTTGTTCCATGACCAGTTCTAACTGTTGCTTCCTGTCCCACATATAGGTTTCTCAGGAGACAGATAAAGTGGTCAGGCACTCCCATTTGTTTAAAAACTTGCCATAGTTTGCTGTGGTCCACACAGTCAAAGGCTTTTGCATAGTCAATGAAGCAGAAGTAGATATTTTTCTGGAACTCTCTGGCTTTCTCCATAATCCAGCGCAAGTTAGCAATTTGGTCTCGAGTTCCTCTGCCTCTTCGGAATCCAGCTTGTACTTCTGGGAGTTCTCGGTCCACATACTGCTGAAGCCTACCTTGCAGGATTTTGAGCATAACCTTGCTAGCGTGCAAAATGAGTGCAATTGTACGGTAGTTGGAGCATTCTTTGGCACTGCCTTTCTTTGGGATTGGGATGTAGACTGATCTTTTCCAATCCTCTGGCCACTGTTGAGTTTTCCAAACTTGCTGGCATATTGAATGTAGCACCTTAACAGGAACGCGGGGGTGGGGTGGGGTGGGGGTGGAAAGGACATTGGACAACTCCGGCCATATGACTAGTTTCCTAGCCCAGTAATGGAGGGGATCGGACTGGTGGGGCTGAGGGGGCTCAGCCAGATATTCCCGCACCATTGTCACTGCTGATCCTCCTCAGGCAACTGTCTTTCCTCTGAGGCAAGTGCCAAGGTCACCACCGAGCTCCAGTAATGTTGGTGGTGAATGGAGCCTTCACCAGGTGAAGTCCTTTCCTGTGGTTTGGGCAAACCACCTTGCCTCTCATGGCCTGATGTTCCCATCACCCCACACAAGTGTTGTGCTCCCAGTGCCTGCAGACCTCAGTGGAGAGCTCCATTCTCCACTCCTCAAAGTCTGAGGTCCATGCTGCCAAGCCCCTCTTGATTCGAGGATCACACAGGCAGGCCATGCGGTGAGCTCTGTTGCTGTAGACAGGATGGAGTTGCTTCTGCACACCTGCCTGCAAGCTCTTCACCAAAGCCCTGATCCATGGAAGGAGGAAGGATCCTGGTGCCACAGCAGTCTCCAGGGACAGATAGAAGGCCTGAATCAGGGGGATAACCTGCCCTAGGCTTGCTGTATAACCATACAAGATGTCCTTGGTTTCCAGGAAGGGCTTGAACACCTCCACCATCTGGGAGAGAGCCAGCCAATTCGTGGCACTGACACCCACCTCTCTCCCCCTAGACAGAATGGGCATGGAGGACATGATGGCTTCCAAAATGGCCTTCTGCTCTACCAGGCAGGACACCATGGTGTAGGTGGTGTTCCACCTGGTGGGCAGGTCTTTCAGGAGAACGTGGGTCTCCTGACCCAACTCCTCCTGCCTCTCACGCAGCCGGCAGCTGGCTTTCAGGCTGCAGGAGAAGTGGCCCACCAGTTGGCGGCATTGCTCCAGGAGTGCCTGCATCTCTCAGGTGCCTGCGTCCCACTCGGGCTTGACATGGCTGCCCAGGCTGAGGGCATTGTGCACCACAAGGTGTAATTTGTGCACCATGCATACGATGCCCTCAAAGCCCAGTGAGTTCAATGCCGCCAACATGTTCTGCCCAGCATCTGTGACCATGTGGCCACGGGTCAAATCCCCCTCCCATGCCCACTCCTGCAGCACGGACAGGAACTCATAGGCTATGTTTCTCCCCATTACCTGAGCTTCCATGTGCCACACCTGCAACAGAACAGACCTGTAGCCTGGGGGCACAGCAAGGGCCTCCCGCTGCGGCCCTGTCACCGATGCCCTGCCAGGTGCCTAAAGCTAATCCAACTGATCACCAGATGAACATTCTTAAAAGAATGTTCTGGAATTACAGACCACTGGAGGAACCTTTTTCTTTGGTAGCCTTTACCTAACAACTTCTAGTGGGAATCACCAGGAGAAGGGCCTCTGATAGGGAGCGGCAGTAAGGTTCATGTGGAAACAGGTAATCCGACAGAAAGCGCCTTCAAACCTCTTTTGACTGGAACTTGGAAAACCCATATAGATGAGGATTCAATGAGTAGTAATTTTAAAAGCCCCTAGGTCAACCCGCTTATGTTACATTTAAATACTTAATTTTGAAATCCTTTTCTGTTTTAAAAGAAGCAGCAGTAATTTTGAGAAGTCTAAATTAACTGGGGCATTCACAGCTGGGGCATTCACAGCTAGCCTTGAGTCCTCTGCATCCTGGCCTTTGATTTACCAGCAGGAGATTTAGCCAACTATAAAAGAATTGTACATTTTCTACATACCCCTGTGAAACTTCTATATGGGGAACAAGTACTGGTGTGGAGATTTTTTTAAAAAAAGGACCTGCAATGGTGGCAAAAGAAGAAAAAAGAGGACTGGGCAGTGGTGAGACTAACTGGTTTCTAACCTAAGCCAAACTGAATATTCTCACAAGTGTATAAGATGTTTCTGCAGTGCTATACTTAAATTTGTATGCTGATTTTGTGTTTCTATTTATTAAAAAATGACTTTAAAATTCCACAAGTGATAACCAGTTCTTTTAGAAAGCATAATTCTCCTTTTCTTTATTACCATACTTTGTGTTTATTTACTTGCATTTTCTATAATTTCTTGATCATGATGTACCCAGGACTGAAGCAATAGTTCTGTGTTGGATCAATAAATAGTACACACCCCATCTAATTGTGTGCATTAACTTGAGGGTGGTGGCTAGGAATGTGACTTATGAGAGATCCAGGGACAAATCTTACCTCAGCCATAATCTTGGAAAGTATGCGTATGCCAGCTACTTTCTTTCTCCATAGCCATATTCAGAACAGAAGTAATGGTAATAAGGCAGGTTGTTGTAAATATTGCTGAAATGTGGTTTGTCAAGTAGTTTGAATATAGGATAAATAATAATAAAGATGGCTAAAGGAACATTTTTGTGAAATAGAGTGAGTCTGTGTAATCGTGGAGTATTTTCCAGAGTAAGCCAGAAAATCCTTTTATTTAGAAAATAGTTTTTCTATCCCAGTTGGCACTTTAAGTACCAGAGAACCTTTCCTGCTGGGCCATATGACCCACTGCCAAACCCTTTCTGCATCATACCAGGCTATCTCTGTCATGCTGCCTCCTGATCATATTCCTGTCAAATCAACTCAATCACCTGCCCAATTATAATCAATCTAACTCTCCTTCAAATACCCATCAAGCTGGCATCCTTTCAGGTTAAACCAATGCTGTGAATGTCTGTGAATGTGACTCAGCATCAGCTGTTCCATGGCCAGCAAGGGAAAAAGAGAAGCCTACGAATGACAATTCAGTTACACTAAATCTGGATATCACATAACCATTGCTTGATTTCATCCAAAGGCAAATTGTTCCTGATTGATACTTTATGTCCTGAAAGGACCTGTGGTTGTGTTAAAAAAATGTAAAGAAGAATCTAGAAGAGCAGCTGTAGGCAAAACCTCTTCTTGCACAGTAGGGCTTCTCATACCTGTACTTCAGAGCTTCTGAGTTATCTCATCCCACAATATTCTGCCTTTGCACAGATTTACAGATGCAGTACGTAGGCGAGAGCAATGCTTCAGAGATAAGATCCTATGCTGCTGGAGAAGATGCAAAGAATGATGCCACCATGAGAGCATGGCTGATAGTATGGGGTTTTTCCAGTTAAAAAAAGAGGGGGTGGTTCCATACAATGAACCACCTAAATTCCCAATCACCCCCTTTCCCATTCACTGGAGCCACAGACCATTTCTTAAATTATTGAGGCAAAAGGTAGGAGGCCTTTCAGAAATGAACAGTAACGAAAGCCCTTTCATCCCCCCTCCCATTTTAGATAAATCATGGCCCACAATGTTTTTTGGTGGCTAAGGAAAGAGGGCTAGGTCTGCTTATGTCCCTAATCAAATAACTGGAGCAGTACTATAGTAAGGAAAGCACATATAGATCTTATTGTAATTATGAAATGAAAAAAAACACCTTTTCATTTGATGTTCTTGAGATTATGGAAATTGGTATCTGGAATCAATAATGGGCTGGGTGGTGGCTGATAAACTGAGACTCAATCCTAATAAGTTGGAGGTGTGTCTTGTCAAGGCTGACAAGGGCTCTTTTGGAGTTTCGTGACAATGAACATAACTATGGCAAAAGAACAGAGAGAAACCACGCATTTTCTGCACATGTGGATTCAATTCCCATCCTCTTTGGATGTCAGCTAAGACAGTACACTTGAATGGAACTCAAACATTTCACTAATAAAATATGTTTTTCATGTTTGCATAATTCCTTTCTGCTGATATGACCTTACATTCCTGAAGAAGATAGATGCGTCTTACTCTGGTGTCTGAGCTTTGCCCATTGGATGATCTTGCAACTGTCCATGCTAACGGGAGCAAAATAAAAAGTTGTGCTTGTGGTAAAAAGCTTTAGCAAGGTGCTGTTGCTAAATGGTTCAACAGACCAGGGAAGTTGTGTTCAACTTGTGCTGGATGGGGTTGCAGTCCCCTAAAGTGTCATGTTCATATTTTGGGAGATGTGATTGATCCAGCTATGTCAATGGAAGTCCAAGTGGCCATCAAAGCACACAGCACTTTTTATTAGCTAAAGCTGGTGCTCAAACTGCTATTCTTTCTGAACACTGACAGTCTGGCTACAGGTAACCACAACTGAGTAGCCTCCAGATTAGATTACTCCAATAAATTATATAAATAGGTCTGCCTTTAAAGATTTCTTGAAACTTCTGTCTGGCCACAAGAAACACATCACAAGACTCTTCAAAACTGCCGATCCATTTCTGAACTTAGTTCAAAAGTATGGATGATGGTCTCAGAAGCCCCATAGGGAAACTGTATGTCAAAAGTCCTATCACAAGGATGACATACTGTGCATGTTAAGCCCAAGCTCTTAAATAAGAGACCTTTCCTGAATAGTCTTTGTGACAGAGTATCATGTCTGCTATGATACCTCCTCTCATGCATAGCTGTCCCTGAAGATGTTCTCTTGGAATCTACCTTGATGTCTTTTAGGAAGCAAGCAGATACCTCCTCCCCATAAATTTCCACCCACCCTCATTGAATGAGTTGAATTTCCATTATGACCACGTGTATTTCCTCTGCTGTTACTGTTTTTGCAATGTGGATTTTATAATTTGAATAGTTTTTATTGATTGATGGCTGCTGTAAGAACATATCAGTGAAGATCAGGATAAATATTTTGGTCGACTGACAGATTGATTTATCAGTTGATAGATCACTCGCTCCATGGAATGCCACCACTGGGAAGCTGAGTGAGAATTTGAAATAGTGCCTCTACAGAAGGTCATAATATTTGGGCAAAATTCCATAATATGGCCCAAAGAATAATTTGTAGCATTCAAGCATCATTTGCATCTTTGTATGGAATAAATGTCTATAAAGTTGGCTGTGTTTTGAATTATTACATCAGCCTTGAGAATAATCTCATCCCCCCCCGCACTTCTCCCCAAAAGTAGCTGCTGCCTACTTTGTCTACTGAAGACAGCTCGGGTCCAGAATGCTGGGAAGAATTAACATTCCAAAATAAATAGTTTTGTATTAATCAAGTGGCTGTTACTTGCTTATTTATGGAGGATTTAATTCAAGTCTAATTCATTTTAAAACCAACTTAAAAAAAAACACCTTTATATCATGGCTCTTCAGAAAATAAAGAAGTTCTGTTCCAAAGCTGTTGTCATGTTTCTGATTTACAATGGGATGATCAGTTTAGCTCCTGAGCTGGGCTGTGTCTTTCCCCTCTGCTTTCTAGTTGTACATGATCCTGTTGGATTATAGACAAGTCACTGAAAGCTCTGAAGAAGCAAACATGCCAATTCCGTGGGTATGATTAAATTAACTGATTATTGCACAGAATCACTGAATGCTACAGACAGCATTCTAGGCATCAGACCTTGCCCAGCTGAGCCTGCCGTTGAAATTTAGCAGCAAGCTTTTCAGCTGGCCTGCTGCCAATCACAACAGCCATGGTCTACTGGGGAAAGAACATTTTAAACAAAGCACCTTTTCAAGTTGTAATCAATCCTATGCTATGTCCATTTCTATGGAAACCAGAAAAAGGAAGCCTGAAAAGTGAGGCCTGCTCATGTTGGAGCCAACAGAGCCAAGCTGCAAGTATAATTCTCTTACAAGCTGACAGCATTTTATACTGGGAGACACACAGAGCTTAGCAATGCAGCTTGTATGCCTTGGAGTTGCTGGCTGGCAAATATCTCAGACAAATGATGGGAGAGGGCAGTTACCTTCAAACTGTGCCTCCAGGTAACTCAAATTTATCAGACCAGTCTGTGTTGAAAACAGGATGCTAGACCAAATGACTCAGTAGGACTCTGTTTTGTTTTCTTCAAAACAGGGAGATTTGAATTACAGTGGTATCAAGGCCTTGTAGAGTTGATATCCATATTTGTCAGCACCGAGTTGTCATTCCTCTTATTTTCAAATAGTTATGTGCCATCATGTCTGAACTGACTTATAGTGACCCTAATAGGGTTTTCAAAGTAAATTAGGTATTTTAGGAATAGTGGCTTAGATAACTGGCTGCAAAGCCAGAGGCTGGGTATTAGATTTCCCACTGTATCCCTCCTTGACCTTGGGCAATCTGCACACTCCCAGGGTGCCTCCAGAAGAAGGAAATAGTAAAACACTTTTGAGTATTCCCTATCTGGAAAAATCTGAAAAGGGCCATAAGTCAGATTTGACTTGATGACACATTAATATTTCCCAGTTCCACCACCACTCAATGAGTTTTCCTGAGAATTGAACCATGATCTATTCCATTATTCTATCCACTACACCACATCAGGTACCCCATTCTGAAATTACTGTACTGTAACTGGATCAAATGCAGAAATAGCTGCTTTTGTCCCATGCAAGAAATAATTGATCACCTATGTAGAGCTGAAGCTAGGATGAAACAAGAAAGCAGACAGGATATTTGAAGAGTTTTCAGACCTAAAATGCTGGTTATGTAGTCTGATACCAAATTTATTCTGAAGACAAAGGTGGTTAATTCTTTTACTAGACCTCCCCACCTACCTCACCTCAGTGCTGAGTGATTGGCATCTCTTTGTCTAACAAGCTTGGGAGGGACATTGTAATCTACATTCTCAGAGTGAAACCTGAAGCCTATTATCTCTGGTTCTGATTCTGTAGACCACATTTTGTGACTTGCTTTAAACAGAGGAAACTGACATATCTAATAGCCACGATTTTTGGAATTTTCATGTTTCTTTTGCATCACCCCCAGCTTAATGGACTTCTGAGGGAGTCAAAAAACACCTTCTCTTTGTGATCTTTTAGTGCTCCCATAAAGGTATCAGCCATTCTTGCCTTTGGATTGTATGTACATAAAAAACATATGGCTTTTTCCTTTTTTTTTTTTTTTTTTTGGAAAATAAATTCCTTAAGTCAAATGACACATGAAGTTCCAAAAACTCTATCTAGACATAGCTTTGGTTGGGAAGCACATCAAACACCTGTATTGTCTGTGTTAATTTATTTGAAATATTTGCCTACTGCCTTCCTTCTCATTAAGCCTTTCAGGTTGCTTACCTGATGAACAACAATTAAATATACAATTTGAAAAGCTCATGAAGCAATAAAACAAACAAATGAGCAATAAAACAGACAACTAAGGAGCAATTAAAACATGTCAGGCTAAGACAAATCAGATTTTTCTCAGTGCTGAAAAACATAGCAGAGTCAATGCTACATGAACCTTTCTAGGGAGACAATCCACAAGGAGAGTGACACCATGAAAATGGCCTATGCCAAATCTGTTCCAGCTTGCCACCTGGCTAACCTCTAAATATTTGGACATTCTGACCAAGGTTTCAGAAGAATGAGTGTGTTTCTATGGGTTTTAGATGTCCTAAAGCCATTCAAAGTATTATAAGTCAAAAACAGTTTTTTGTGAATGACAGTTTAATTCTTTCTGTGAATCAAATTGGATGCTATAGTTAGCACATCATTGAAGTAAGAAAACATGGTCCTGTTTTGTAGACACAATCTCTCTAGGGTCTACGTCTCAAGAGCTGGGATGCAAAAATAAAAATGCTTGTTTAACTCCTGATGACCAGTCACAAAACAGAGCAGTCTAATTTGTTAACTGAAAATCAGAAAAGTTTGTGTGATAACAATCAGACGTCTTTGAATATTTAAGGAATTCCTTCTTCTAATACAGTAATGAGTTCTGTAACATCTAGTTCTGTCCTATGTTGAGTGTCATCTTGACTGCTGCTGGAAGATTAGCACTGGTCATATAGAAGTGCCATGACAGCAGACCCATCCATGCCATTATACAACAATTATATAAGTTCTAATGTATAGGTTACAGGTTTACAACATGCTTACCTGGAAAGGCTGGAAAGGTTTAGTACCTAAGAAAATGTAATTGTGATATCAATGACAATGTTACTGGTGACTTAGAGGTATCACCCAATCAGGCTGATTGAGAGACTTTTAAATACCCAGTAAGATGTTCCTGTCTCTCTCTTAGAAGCTTGCTATCCAGCTAGCAATGAGGAAGCACTGAACCCAGGATAATCCCAGGTCAATGGGAGGTGAGAGGCAACATGCTTTGACTAGAATCAGTGCCAAAGGGAATTAGAGTGGGATTAGATTATACTGGAAATCATTCCTGCAATTTGATTCACAGCATCTCTTACCTTTGAGATCACAGTCAGTGCTCACACAGGGGCTAGAGATTGCTTTGGGAGTTCACCATTCATACTGGATACAATGTGATTCACATTCCAGCCGATAGTCCCCTTCTTTCCTTCCTTCCTTCCTTCCTTCCTTCCTCTGGTCCCACCTCTGCTGACCATTTCATGGGCTGTAGATACACGAAATAATAAAAACAAGGGCACAGCGATAAAGGGATAGGGTGATCTAGCATCAATCTCAAATATGTAACATTTATTATTATTTTTAATACAGAGTAGGATCAGGGAAGAGGAAAGAATGTGGAGGAATATTCCCCTGGTCCTGAACTGCCTACATCATTGAAACACCACCTACAGACATGCCCCCCATCTTTGCAAGAACGTAGGACAACCAACAGCATGGTGAAAAGCCTGATCACATTGTTCTGGCTTGAAAAAGTAGAAGCTCCACAGCAGCAGCAGGTAAAAAAGCCAGTTTGGTAGCGAAAAAGGGTTGCACCAATTTTAATCAGACTTTGCATCATGTGGACAGTAAAAAAATACTTCGAATTCACCTGTTTTATAAGTGGAGCAAATCCTACAATATTTCACCACGTAGTTGCAGATTCTGTTTTTTCATGCTGAACTTCCATACATTTAATTCTCTATTTTATTATACCCGTTTGTAATTTGTAAGTTGTGCCCGGAAACATAACTGTATGTTATTTCTAAATTTGGATTATCTTGCAGAATGTGTTGCACTCCTTTTTCTTTTTAGGCATAATAAGGTTTAGTTTAGTCCTTCTCAGAAATAACCCAGCCTGTAAAGCCTGCTGCTTGGTTCATATAGCAGCGAACTTCCTAGCTAAGGAAAGAGAGACAGCCACTAGACTTATAGACTTTTGATTTTTCCTCACTTTATTTATCTGACTTGCAAGATCCAGGGAAATGAACAGATCCCACAAGAGAATCCTTCCCATCTCTTGATAATTTGGGAACTCCATTAATCAGTGAAGGAGTAGGATACATATTTAATTTAAGGTTCTTTTTTATATCAAGTAGGTGTTGCAGGGTTTTGAATATCTGGTAAAACTCATGTTTTGCTACACAGTAGAAGTTCAGAGATCCACAAAGTAGAATAGCTACAGGTTCCCCACAGTCCACCCCTTTCCCATTAACTGGCACTTAAAGTCCCATTAACTCACTCTGAGGCATTTGAAGGAGAAAGAATAAAACATTTCTTTACTTACAGTTGCTTGAGATTACAAACTTGTTTATACTGCTTTCTGTGTTGCACACATACTAGCAACCAACCAGCCAAACCAATAGCAACAAACAACTGCCACCAACCTTTGAAAAAAAAGGGATAGAAAACTCATTAGAAAGGTACAGCTCTCTTTGATTTTCAAAAGCTGGAAGAAATAATTGGTTATTGCTGGTTAGTCAGACAATCACTCCAGCCCAGAAAAGTTCCTTCCAGCCACTCAGATACAGACAAAATGCAAAGTTGTAAAGAAAACTCCACCTCCCCCCTTGGCTTTTCATAGAACCATGGGGAAGAAAGAATCTCTACAAGAAGCCTGGGCAAAACCAAAGTAGCACTCCCACTCCACTAAATTGTGTGTGCAATAGGTGGAAAAACCACAATAATTGTATTTTCTCTCCACACCAATTAAATGTTCATTTTTAAGAGAGGTGAATTCCTTGCCCAGGACTGACTGCAAAGATTAGCACTGTAAATCCTCTTTAACCTAGATCTCCCGAAGCAGCTTATATGATAATACTCTAATAAAAACAAATGCAATATCTCTGAAATACAGTCTTAGACTGAGCAATGTGGACTGTACTAAATAATGAAGAATATGAATGTTTAATACTGGATGGCAAACCAAGGTGAATCAAACTGTACAGTAAATTCCTGCTTCTTGATCCTGCCTTTATAAGCATATTCTTAAAACCATTGAAAGCACAGAGAACATAAATCAAGTGGGTATTCTTAAGAAGTGAGTGAAAAAAGTGGGAGGTACAAGGTCTAGGTCATGAACACATAAAATAAACCTTTAGTAATTTAAAACTATTATTATTGCCATTATCTCTTCGTTTCCTCTAGTAAGCAGATTCTTTACTATCAGTGTGAATATTGTACCACAGACACAGATATGTGTGGGTGTACATTAACATAAAACTACTTGGAACAAGCAGGCATTCAAGGAGTATTAAACTACCAACAAAACCAATTAAGAAAATTCAACATTCACGCTGTATGCCTAACACCTGTGGCCAGAGGACTGGAAAAAGATCAGTCTAAATCCCAATCCCAAAGAAGGGCAGTGCCAAAGAATGCTCCAACTACCATACAATTGCACTCATTTCACACACTAGCAAGGTTATGCTCACAATCATACAAGGCAGGCTTCAGCAGTATGTGGACCAAGAACCCCCAGAAGTGCAAGCTGGATTTCGAAGGGGCAGAGGATCTAGAGATGAAATTGCGAACATGCGCTGGATTACGGAGAAAGTCTGAGGGTTCCAGAAAAACATCTACTTCTGCTTCATTGACTATGCAAATCCTTTGACTGTGTGGACCACAGCAAATTATGGCAAGTCCTTAAAGAAATGGGAGTGCCTGATGACTTTATCTATCTCCTGAGAAACCTATATGTGGGACAGGAAGCAACAGTTAGAACTGGATATGGAACAACTGATTGGTTCAGAATTGGGAAAGGAGTACGACAATGCTGTATATTGTCCCCAGCTTATTTAACTTATATGCAGAATACATCATGCAAAAGGCCGGACTGGAGGAATCCCAAGCCGGAAAGATTGCCAGAAGAAGTATCAGCAACCTCCAATATGCCGATGATACCACTCTGATGGCAGAAGGTGAGGAGGAATTAAAGAACCTCTTAATGAGGGTGAAAGAGGAGAGTGCAAAAAAATGGTCTGAAGCTCAACATCAAAAAAACTAAGATCATGGCCACTGGTCCCATTACCTCCTGGCAAATAGAAGGGCAAGATATGGAGGTAGCGACAGATTTTACTTTCTTGGGCTCCATGATCACTGCAGAGTGATCTTAAAAAGCAGAGACATCACCTTGCCAAAAAAAGTCTGCATAGTCAAAGCTATGGTTTTTCCTGTAGTGATCTATGGAAGTGAGAGCTGGACGATAAAGAAAGCTGACTGCTGAAGAATTGATGCTTTTGAATTGTGATGCTGGAGGAGGCTCTTGTGAGTCCCCTGGACTGCAAGGAGAACAAACCTATCCATTCTAAAGGAAATCAACCCTGAGTGCTTACTGGAAGGACAGATCCTGAAGCTGAGGCTCCAGTACTTTGGTCATCTGATGAGAAGAGAAGACTCCCTGGAAAAGACCCTGATGTTAAGAAAGTGTGAAGGAAAGAGGAGAAGGGGACGACACAGGATGAGATGGTTGGACAGTGTCACCAAAGCTACCAACATGAATTTGACCCAACAGCAGTGGAAGACAGGAGGGCCTGGCATGCTCTGGTCCATGGGGTCATGAAGAGTCGGACAATACTAAACGACTAAACAACAACAACAACAAGTTCCACATGAAAATGGAGGACTATTATGTTCTGCATTCATTTAGCCATCAACTCACACATTGCTAGAGAATCAGTTTTCCTAATTACTATGTTGTGTATAGTAATTTATTGACCTAGTATCTGTGTAAAAGAAGTCTAGGACAAAATTTCCTGTGTCACTCATGATCCATGACAGGATCCAAATAGATCCATCAAATCCTTCAGTCAGAAATAATTTTTAACATCATCACAATGTTAAACTCCTCTAGCATCTCAGATCAGAACAGAGGGAGTGCAATACTGCTCATCACTCAGCTTCTGCATCTAAGTTGTTTTCTAAGGGAAGCCCCAAAGGACTACTAAGAGCTTTTGTGAGTACCTTCATGGAAAGCTTTCTGAAACTCCTAAGATGCCCTTTACTGGAATATCCTATTTGACAAGCTTATTGAAAATTGAATTGCAAGAAGTATTTTATATTCTTGAGCAACCCAAATAAAATTTGTTGGTGCTTAAACAACCTCCACTTGTGATTCTCCTACTCCCAACTAATAGAGCAGTGAGTCCTGGTTACTCTTTTCAACTACAGTATATCAATTGTTTTTCTCCTGATGTTTTGCTACTGTATCTTAATATTTCTAATGTTCAGTAATGGTGTAGATCAGTGGTTCCCTAGCTTGGGCCTCCAGATGTTCTTAGACTTCAACTCCCAGAAATCCTGGCCAGCAGAGGTGGTGGTGAAGGCTTCTGTGAGTTGTCCAAGAACATCTGGAGGCCCAAGGTTAGGGACCACTGGTGTAGATAACCTGTAGCCTCCAGGCATCCTTAGGGCAAGAATATGGTTCTGTCTACTTCCCAAACTTGTTGTAGGTATCCAACTGAGAAATGAGTACAGTGGAGGGCACTGTAAGAGCAAAAGTGTTTTTATTTTCATCCCATTCTTCCTTCTTCCCAAATCAGAGGGAATACGCATGGAGTTCTCCCCTTTTTTAATCCACAGAAGTTCATTAAGCTGATAAATTTTCAGTGTGCCATTTTGGTAACAGACCTAAATGGTTGTTGTGGGTTTTTCGGGCTTCTTGGCCGTGTTCTGAAGGTGGTTCTTCCTAACGTTTCGCCAGTCTCTGTGGCCGGCATCTTCAGAGGACAGCAAACAGAGCACGGTTTGCTGTCCTCTGAAGATGCCGGCCACAGAGACTGGCGAAAGGTTAGGAAGAACCACCTTCAGAACACGGCCAAGAAGCCCGAAAAACTCACAACAACCATTAGATCCCGGCCGTGAAAGCCTTCGCAAAGACCTAAATGGCCTGGCCATAGTCTATTGCACCACACTAGCACTTTACACTACAGTACATTGAAAACTTTGCTTTCCAACCCGGGAGGAGGAGGGTTGTACCTTAATTTTTTCCTCAGCTGAGGCATTCCCACAGATATCCTCTTATTTGGAAACACACTATATCTTTGTTTTGCAGTGCTAATATATGCCCAAGAACCTTAGAAGATTGACAACGAGAACATATATATTGGCATAGGAGATCAGCCTTCCTACTGAAGCCAGTGATTTAAACATGACAATGTCAAGAAGATCTGTCATGTGGGATTAGCTCTATTGCATGCCATGACCATAGGAAGGAGATAAGAACATGATTAGATGACAACTAATCACATTATTATAAATATCACCTGGAGCTCACGGAAAATGTCTCAGTGCATAAAATTACTCTGAATAGCCAAATCAATGACAAATACATACTGTACTCCATTTTGACAGGAATTAGATGTGCCCTTCTCAGAGACCCAGGATTTTAAGCTTTGTGAATATTCCTCTTCTCTTTTTAATCATAAGAATTATCTTTATACACTCAGTGTTTACTGACAACAAGAGAGAAAGAGAAATCATAGGCAGTAAAGACATATAATTTAATAGAAATCATAGGCAGCCAAGATCAACTTGCCTTGTGCTGAGGACTTTGATTAAATATGTTCCCTTTGTGTCTTCGGCTTGACTGGGAAAGATTATAGTTTAAAGTCTGAACTAGTGCTACAAGAATTTAGCATCTTCATCTTCCAACCTCTACTGTCTGGTGTTGTTTCCTGTAAAGATGTATAAAACATGCCATGCACAGATGGAGAAGCTTTGCCTGGCTGCCCCATGTACAAGAAGACATCTGGCATCTTTAAAAGTGGCCAGGTTTCTGATGTGAGAACTCCCAGGAACAAAGAGTTCCTAAGAAGGATTCAGCACCATGGACAGAACACATGGCAAGGAGAATAGGAACTGGTAGGGAGTCATTGGTCTCAGAAAGATGGGACTCCCACCACTTTCTTACTATGTCTAAAAGGATGAGGGATAAACAAAGAGAGAAGAGGAGAGGATATGTATATGGTGTGAATTAGTGTGCTTATTCAAATGAAAGCTTAAGGAGATTGAAAGTGCTGATCATGAAAAGTATCTCTTCTATGTAGATATTTGGTGGGATTTCCTCCAGCCTGTATTGCAACAATTTCAAGGGAGGTCCAGATAATTTTATGCTGCACTCTTACTCTCAGATAAGAAATCTGATATAACTAAAGTCTTAAAATTACATTGTTGTTTTTACTGTAAGCCGCCTAGAGTGGTCTAATATGATCAGATAGGCGGGATAGAAATAAAATAAATAAATAAATAAATAAAGCAGTGGCGAAGTTTTGTGTAGTAGCAATGAAGTGTTGCTGTTCCCTCCTTGCACCGATTAAAGCAATGCCAGCTGTTTAGTAATGGTGTGTATTGGCCATCATATACTTTATATGCCACACTACTTCAGATGATGAGATTGGAGGTGGTACAAAGTTTGCTGAATTGATTTAATGATCTCCTCAGTCCTGTGAAACTATGGTGATTCTATAAAATTTATATTTATTTATTTATTTATTTATTTATTTATTTATTTATTTATTTATTTATTTATTTATTTATTTATTTATCTATCTATCTATCTATCTATCTATCTATCTATCTATCTATCTATCTATCTATCTATCTATCTATCTATCTATCTATCTATCTATCTATTTATTTATTTATTTATTATGCTGCCCACACTACTCAAAGGTCTCTGGGCAGCTTACAACATTTAAAATACAATAAAAATTCATAACAATTAAAATACAATTAAAATATATATAAAATTGCCATTGGACCCACAGCTAATATTATTTCAATTAAAAGCCTTCTGGAACAGGAAGGTTTTGACCTGGCGCCAAAATGTCATCAGTGCCAGCGCCAGATGAATCTCAGTCGGTAGGGCATTCCATAGTCTGGGGACAGCTGCCGAAAAGGCCCTTTTTCTACAAGCTGTCCCTCTTACCTCCTTAAGGGACGGCTCTTTCAAAATGGCCCCCTGTCTAGATCTTAACTGCCAGGTAGGCTCATACGGAAGGAGGCGGTCCTTCAGGTATCCAGGGCCCAAGCCGCTTAGGGCTTTACAGGTCAAAACAAGCATTTTGTAATAGGCTATATATTTTTAATTGTATTTTTGTGTTATACTAATATATATAATGATAATATCTGAATATATCTGCTGGTCAATGACCATAACAAAGATCTATCTATCTATCTATCTATCTATCTATCTATCTATCTATCTATTGGTCGGTCGGTCGGTCGGTCGGTCGGTCAGTCGGTCGGTCAGTTGATCGATTAATCGATTGATCAATCAATCAAGCTTAAGCCAGAGTATACTTACTAGCCTTTATTTTGTCAGGTCTCTGGTTTTTTTCCCTTTGAAGATATTTTGTGTAAGTGGATGCATGTGGTCAACAGTTCAATATAAAATTGGCAATGAGATTCTTTACTGAAAAATTGTATATGCTTTTGCTTTAGTAACCTTCCCACCTCTTTCCTGAAGGTGGTGGTGAATGGGAAACAGTAGCCTTTGAAACACATCTTCTTTAATCCTTTTATACTAACTTGCTCCAGTTAGTGTAAGAAGAATGATCATTGAATGAGTACCATGCCATTTGGTCATTGTCATCACCATTACCATTTCTAGTTTAAATTGCATTAAAATAAAAGACAAAAAAGAAGAAAACAGTATAAAATCAGGAGAAGTAAAGACGTAGTGTAAAATAATATGTTGTACAAAAAGGATTAAAACATTATAATAACAGAATTACAAAGTGATTGTCATAAAGACAATGATAAAAGAATAAATATAATATAAAACAATTTACATCAACTAATCAAAGTGTAACAAGAAGTAAGAAGTGATAAATGGAACAAAAGAGAACAAAACTATCAATGAAGGTTACCCTTGACATTTAGTCCAGTCGTGTCCGACTCTAGGGCGCGGTGCTCATCCCAGTTTACAAGCCCTAGAGCCAGCATTTGTCTGTAGACAGTTTCCGTGGTCATGTGGCCAGCTCGACTAGATATAGAATGCTGTTACCTTACCACCAAGGTGGTACTTATTTATCTACTTGCATTTTTACATGCTTTCGAACTGCTAGGTTGGCAGGAGCTGGGACAAGTGACGGGAGCTCACTCCGTCACGTGGATTCGAACTATTGGTTTTTCAACCTTGCAACCCAGAGGCTTTGCAGTTTAACCTGCAGCGCCACCACATCCCTTAAACTATCAATAAGGGCATATTAAATATTAAACATTCACTTGGTATTCTAGCACCCAATCTCATCCAACCAAAATAAGCTTTCTAAATCCCTAACTATTTTTAAAATAGTATGTTGTTATTAAATCCCCAAAGAAATTGGTAAAAAGTGGGTCAATCCAAAGTGGGGCTGAGGAGGAAGAGATCAGCCACTTCACTGCTGCATTTCCAGCCTTTGCCCCAGAAAAGGTGACAGACTAGGCATAGTTTGGGAGAGGGTAATCTGTCACAAAATGAAGTTGCAATCAAGAGATGGAAGACTGAACTAGCAATACTCGAAATAATGCCTATCTCTCCATTATGGGGAAGATAGCAAACAAAGAGCTAAATGTGTCAATATGAAGCAACAAGAGAAAGAGAGAAGTAATATTAAGCAAGGAACAATCCTTTGTTTGAAGCATTTTTATAATACAGCGATTCTGAGCCTTGAGTTCCCAGATGTTCTTGGACTACAGCTCCCAGAAATCCTGGCTAGTACAGATAATAGTGAAGGCTTTTGGGGGTTTTAGTCCAAGAACATCTGGGGACACAATGTTGGGAGGTACTGCTACAATATTAACTTTATTGTTAAATATTTTGGTTCTGTTAGCACCTCCAAACGTTGATGTCACTGAATCTGTTGCTATTCAAATAGAAACATCTTCACTCCAGTTAAAGACTATATTGGCTTTATATTATTCTTGTACTGATTTATTACTGGACCGGAAACCCTTGGAACAAATTTAGTTCTTCCCTTTTAAATGTGGACTTTGAGCTTCCTTATTAGAAACCAAGAGTCACAAATATTACTTCAGGCCAATAAGAGATGCACTCAAAGGCATCCTCATCAATTCTCTCTCCAATTCCTTCTCATTGCACTAGAGTTTAATCACTGAAAATATGATTAAAGGAGAACTGGAATTAAAATAGCCCTGAACATGATCCTTTGTGATACAAAAAAAAAAAGTAAAACAAATAACAGGACTGATGTTCAAAAATGAAAGGAGGATGAAATGAGATTATTTTTGCGAGGATTGTTTGGATGAGAATAAGGGAGAGAATGAGAAATAGAATAGAAAGCAGAAAGGAGGTCTACTCCTGTTCAGTGTTTTATTAACACCAACACACAGTGTAATGCTAATGCAAAAACATAGAAGAGTTAGCTAGATTTCCAAGCTTAAGACCACTCATTTCTTCTACCTTCCTTGCTCAGGGAATTTTTTTTAGAATTCTATATAGTTGTATACGGTAAGGTCAAAACAGCAGGAAAAGAATTTAGTAAAAAAGTTTTCAACACCGCACATGATGTTTAGGCTTGAATTCAATTAACAGTAAAAAACTATAGACCCACTGAATCAGGGGTTTATGTAAGTGTTGTATCATTATTGAACAACTAATGCAAAAGATCAAGTGTAATGGGGTTGTCAACAGAATTTAGATTTCTGCATTTGAGCTAAAGAATTCAGGATATCCTACTCCTCTTGCTTCTTTGCTAAAGTAGCTTCCATCATAGTATTGTACTATTTCATAAACCGGAAGAAACAGTTGAGAAATATCAGGCAAAAATAAAGAAGTCAAAAATGTTGTGGTATCTTAAAGACTAGCTGCTATATTTTAATGTGTGCTTTCGTGGACAAGTCTACTTCCTCAGTTGTAAGACATGAACATCAGACATATGAGGAAGTGGATTTGTCCACGAAGCTCACATTAAAATAGATCTGTTAGTCTTTAAGACTCCATGAAGTTTTGGTCCTCTTTATTTTTTTCTTTTGTTTTGATTTGATATGCTAGCATAGACTAACATGACTATGTCTTCTAAAACTACTAGTAGTTGAGAAATAAGCACCCTTCATTATTTTAGTCTATTTTGAATAAGGAAACTTCCATGTCCTGTGTTCTTGAGGGATATGCATAGTGGAAACACTTGTTTCATATTTGGTTCATTTTATTTGGGGGTACCTCTTCAGTTGTCAGTTCTTCCATCCACTTCTCCTTTTGTTTGCCACAAAAGAAGATGCCACTTTCAGGTCTTTGCAGTTTGGTCTTCCCCATTTGGTGAGACTGATTGGGCAAGAACATGCACACATAGCAGTGAGATAAAAGGGAAAGAAGAATTGTTGGGCTTGTTGGGTGAGGAGGTGATGCCCATAGCAGTGGCAACAGCTAGGTGAGAAGAGCGAGAGGAGAGGGTGGGTTATTCTGAAGCAATTTGATGTTCATGGGAGGAATAAAGTCAAAGAATGATGGAGATGCATGGTGATGGATGATTTGTGTTGCTCATATTAATCAGAATGCAGCATTATTAATTATGAGGCTCTTCTGTCTTTTATAGTGCTAGCTTCCTTTTCCTGGATACTACTGTTTCAAGAATACGATGCCATTATTTCTCATCCTCTCTTAATGAGGTAAAGGAGATCACTATAGTATTTGTGACTGAGTATTTTGAAAGTAGATGCTCTGTGAGCCTTCACTGAAAGGCAGAAGTTGGTTTTTTAAAAGGATGTTAACAATTCATGCCAATATTCTTCTTATGCTTTCTTCATCTAGAAGGAACAATATTGAGCTCTATAGAGTTTAAAATCACAAACTTATGTTTTCAACTAGAGATGGGGACGAACCGCCAAAAGTTGACGAACCAATAATCTCTTCCCCATGAACTGATGAACGATGAACTGGTCTGTCGAGTATATTTTTAGACAGCCAGAGGCTAAAAAAAAGCCCTGACACCCCCACCCCCACAGCCTGACCCCCTTCCCCCTTCCCACTACCCCTGTCTCCTCCATACTTTGGCTGCTGCGGTCCATGTTGTTACTGCCGCCACTGCCATCTGTGGCAGCCTGCAACCATCATCCATTGCTGCTCACTTTAATGTTCTCTGCCTCTATTGCCTGCTTTAAGGGAATCCAGACTGCCATTTGTAAAGATAGCAGCTGCAGCTTCCAGTCCCTAAAAGAAGTCGCAGCCACCATCTTTGCAAAGGGTAGTTAGTGTCCCTTATGGCAGACCGTGGCTGCGGAGGCCACTGCA